>NC_056750.1:17323610-18050469 GCF_019279795.1 Protopterus annectens | reverse complement strand
GAAGGTAGCAAGTAAGACAGGACTAAAGCTTGTAGAGAAACCTATTGTCCCTGTATAGTAGGCCTAGTTTTTTATTTGTTTTATTAATATTGGATTATGTATGTAGATCAAATTTTAGGTTTTCATTAGTTGACTCCTAATAGTTTGGTACTGGCCACTAATTTGAGTTTTCTAGATTTCAGTGAGAGTATATTGAAATATTCTTTGTTAATGGTTGTATTTTTGGGGGGTTAGACAGCATAAGTTTGATTTTTTTTTTTTTTTTTTTTTTTTTTGGGGGGGGGGGGGGGGTTGGGGTTTAGAGAAAGGTGTTTTTTGTGAAGCCAGGATTCTACAGCAAAGAAAGCTGCTTGGGTCATTTGTTGTAGTACATTAGATTTGGGAGCAGAGCAGAGTATGGTGAGTCATCTGCGTAGTTGACTAGGGAGACGCTTTGAATAGCTTGGTGAAGATTATTTATAAATATGTTCAACAGAAGAGGGCCTAGAATTGAGTCTTGTGTATTACCTGTGGGGTTATGAATGTAGGGGGAAATATAGTTTTAACAGTGCTGCCTGTCTGAGAGAGAGCTTTTAAACCAGTTAAGAAACTGAGTAGATAATCCTGTAGAAGAAAGTTAGGACAGGAGGATAGTGAGAAATAGTATCAAATGTTTTTGATAGATCCAAGAAGAGAGCTTGATACTGTGTGACCGAAGTCTCTGGCTTTATTGGTTATATCTAAGAAGGAGATTAGGGCAGTGAATGTGCTGTGTCCAGGATGGAAACCATGTTGGGTTTGGGGGAGGATGTTATTATTTAGATGGTAATGGATAAGTTGTTTCTGGACACATTTTTCCAGAATTTTGGAGATGGGGAAAGTATAGCAATGGGTCAAAAGTTAGAGATACCAGAGGATGGGCCACCTTTATGCAGAGGCAGGATGATAGCCTTTTTCAGAAATAAGGGATGTAGGTTTCTTGTATGGACCTTTTAATGATGCTAATTGGGTAGGCTACTGCATCAGTAGTGATCTTAAGGAATTTGGCAGGAATTTTGTCGGTGGAATTAGAGCAGGGCTTTAGATTCAGAGGTAGTTTTTGATAGAGGAAGTTGAGAAAGGAGACCGATTCAATTTTAGTTGGGGGGTATCCTTTATATTGTTTTCAATAGGGATGTTAGAGTTGGAGAGATTGTTAGGTGAGGGAGGAGGGGAGGTGGGTGTAGGGGTGCAGTTATTTGGTAGGGGTGAGGAAAAAGGAGGTAGTAATATTACCTATAGTATCTATGAAGTAGGAGTTGAATTTAGTGGCAATGTGGTCAGGAGGCATAAAGGGGAAGGGCTAGGATTAGATTTAGTGCCAGGATTTAAGAGATTATTGATAGAGGACCAGAAAATTTTAGAATAGTTTTTCCTGTTTTGCAACTTCCAGAAGTATTGTTACTTGTCTTTGCAGATTTGTTTTTTGGTTAGGTTTTGAAGCGGTTTATAATAGATAAGATGAGAAGGAGTCTCAGATTTAAGCCAGTGCTTCCCGGCTTTGTCTTTCATGTTTTTTGTAGTAGATTTAGATAGCCAGGGGGTGTGGTTGGGTTTAATTCTTTTGGATCTAGTAGGAGGTAAGTTTTGCAGGATGTTTAGAAAGGAGTTATTGAAGTAAAGGAGGGTATCATCTAGTGGAAGGGTTTTAAGACTGTTCCAGTTGTAGCTACATAAGATGCTGTTGAAGGTATGTGGACAGAATTTTGATAGGTCTTGGAATACCTTAATATTGTGAGTTTTTGAAAAAGAAGAGTAGTAGTGAATAGCAAAGGCTGGCAGATGGTCACTAAAGGAGTTTGCCGGGTAACAGAAATTGAGTATTTAGATGGCTCCGAAACCAGTATCCAGTCTAATATTGAGCTGTTATTGGTTTTATAGTTAAATCTAGTAGTTGTATCGATTAGTTGTGTAAAATGAAATAGGTTTATGCTGCAGGGGGATTAATTGGAGGGTGTGGAGGCCCAGTTAGTGTTCATATCACCTAATGTAATTGTTCCATATTGTTTCCTGAGGGAATGTATGACTATAATGCAGAGTTTTTTTAAGTTATTGATGTCTAGAAATTAGATTAAAATCTCGGCATTTTGAAATTATGGAAGAGTCGGTAAATGGGGATACATTGAGAGTATTGGGGTAAATTATGGCAACCCCACTTCCTTTTTTATGCTTTCTGCCTTAGATTGAAATTTGTAAGGAGAAACTCAGAGTCTTGAATGGTAGGTTTTAACCAAGTTTCAGTAGAAGCTAGTATGTCTGCTCTGTTTTGAGTGAGCCAGACATGGAACTCTGAGGTTTTGTTACAAATGCTCTGGAAGTTTTTAGTAGTTAAATGGGGATTTTTTTTGAGTGATCAGAGGTCTTGTACTGTGGAGGTGTGAGAGGAGTTTGGGGACCTGGATTAGGGCGAATGTCACCAAGAACGTAAGAGGGAAGAAAAGATGAGATATAGCTTGCGGGTAGAGTCTTACAGCTTGGAGAGAAAGAAGAGTGTCCGACATGGACCGGGCAACAGCTAGATGATAATCAGCCAGGTCAGTACTATATTGCGTCCTTTTAGGTCAGGTTAATGTTTCCAACTAACCGAACTAAAAAACACTATTTTTTATTTATTTTTATATATTAAAACGTAGCATAAGTAAAAGTTGCGTCTAAACAGGGTTAGACAATGTAGAGGGAGAAAATGTTGGATGTAGTGAATGACTAATAGCTCAGATAGAGCAGGGGAGGGACATTAGTGGCGTCCAGTAGTGTGCACACCTAATTCCTATTAGAGAGGGCTAGAATAATATTTGATTGTTTACAGCAAGCAGAACCTACTCTTGGGCAGTTTTTGTGACTATTCCTTAAAGCTGCACTCTGTACGGGGTCTGAGAGCGGCGTAGTGTTTTAGGTTCATAGGTAGGTACTAGGCTGTCTGCCCAAAGGCATTTAAAAGCCTAGCCGGAATGTGTTGGCTTTCGCCGCCCCCTTAGATTAGTTCCCTGTGCCTCTGTTTAGCAGAGCCATTGAAGTGATCCCTGGGGTAAACTTTCTGTTTCCCATCCACTCATCAAGGTTTCTCTTGAAGAGGGTTAGCGAGGAGCTCTGCCTAATGTAGGCCCTAACTGGGCGGCGCAGTGGTGCAGCGGTTAACGTTGTTGCCTCACAGCAAGAGGTTCTCTGGTTCGATTCTCGGCTGGGGTGCCTTCTGTGTGGAGTTTGCATGTTCTCCCTGTGTTCGCGTGGGTTTCCTCCGGGTACTCCGGTTTCCTCCCACATTCCAAAGACATGCATCTGGAGCATTTCTCCCCGGGCCTCCGCTGAAAACAGGCTCTGTGGAACCTAGTCGGACATTCCCGGTCAACAAAATGTTAAATAAATAAATAAAATAAATGTAGATTGGAATCTTGTTCCAGAGCATGGGAAGTCTCTGGGACAGGAATCTATACCTCCAGCACATCCTATTTATTGTTGTGGTGAGGATTAGATCCCTAGAGTTTGTGGATTGAGGGGATATGGTTTTCGTTAGGTGGAGCATGTCCATCAATTCTTGGTTGGACATGGCCTTGTATGTCAGACAGAGATCACCTCTGAGTAGGCGGTATGCAACCGAGTACAGCTGGAGTTTCTTCAGTCGAGCTGCATAGGGCATCTGCTTGAGGCCAGTGATCCTCTTGGTGAGGTACTTCTGTGGTCTTTCCAGTTGTTGCAGGTGTCTTGTAAGGTGCATCTCAAATGGGGCATTGTACTCTATGATGGGTCTGATGAGTGATGCATAGGGGAGACCGATGACCTATTTCGATCTCGATGCAAACCCTTTTCTGATTAGGTGAGCCACATAGAAGGATTTTCTAACCACTTTGACAATGTGATTATCAAAGGAGAGGTTACTATTTACTTGGGTCCCCAGATCCCTTATTACGTCTTCTGTATTTAGGGGGCTACCACCTATGTGGTAGTGTGTGGGTACTTTGTTTTTTCCAAAAGGGATGACTATGCACTTTTTGTCATTTAGCTTAAGGCCATGCTTTTGACACCAGGTATCCGTCTCAGTGAGACCCTTTTGGAGGATGTCTGTGTCAGCCAGAGAGTCAGTTATAGCCCCTAGTTTGCAGTCATCTGCAAACTTGGTCAGTCATAGTCCTCCTATGCTTGCCTGTACCTCTGAGAAGTATATGCCGAACAGGAGGGGTCCTGGGACTGAGCCCTGGGGAACGCCACTTGTAACCGGTTTAGAGTCAGACCTAGCTCCCGCAACTCTTACCATGTGGGTTCTATCTGTGAGCCAGTTGAGAACCCATCTCGTGACACAGGGGGTTATGTTCAAGCTGGTGAGCTTGTCTATAATACCTGAGTGTGGAATGGTGTCGAAGGCCTTTGCAAGGTCTAGGTAGGCTGTGTGGACCCCCTTTCCTTCGTCTATAGCCATGGTAACTGTCTCAAGGATGTCCACCAGGTTTAGGAGGCATGGTCTGCCCTTAACAAAACCAAACTGGGTAGGGTCCAGTGTTTGGAGGTTTCCAATGTCTCTGTTAATGAGATCCATGATGATACGCTCCATAGCTTTGCAGACCAAGCTAGTCAGGCTTATAGGGTGATAGTTCCCAGGGTCCGTTGTGGCTCCACCTTTGTGGAGTGGAATAACTGTTGCTGTGCAACACTCTGTGGACACTTAGCCTGTGGAGAGGCTGAGTTTAAACAGTGTGTTTAGGTGAGGGGTTAGTTTTATCTTTGAGCTTGTGTAGGATGTAGCCTGGGACACCGCCTGGTCCCATTGATGTTGTGTTTTTGGAGAGGGCTGTTTTAACCTGAGTGTCTGTGATTTCAGGGGCACTACATGCTTCTGGTATAGTTATGGGCCCTTTTGGGGGTGAGAGGGGGGTGATGGTTGCACTGTACCTGTCTGCCAGGATGTTGGCTATATTGGTCTGTTCAGTGTATTTTGTGCCATTCTGCACTAACTCCAAGCAAATCTGAGAATTGCCACTTAGATTCTTGACATAGCTAAAGAATGCCTTGTGGTTATCTTTGGAGTCCATGGCAGTTTTTCTTTCAAAGCTAGCCTTAGATGATTTTATGAGGGAATGTAGTTTCTTGCTGATACTGATCAGGGATGTCTTCCCTTCTTGGGATTTTACTCTCTTCTGTACTAGTTTCCTCCTTCTATTGTATAGCTTATTTATGGCAGGGGTCCACCAGACTGGTTTCCTTTTCTTGGAGGAGTGAGTCTTGGTTTTGTTTGGGATAGCACAATCCATGCATTCTTGTAGGTGCCCATGGAGTGCATTAGTAAAGGACTTTGCAGCTTGGACAGCGTTATCCTTTAGCATGGGGGCTTTGAAACTTGCCACCTCGGTCTTAAGTATCATGAGGTTTGCTTTTGAAAAGTTTTTCACGGTGGTTTCTTTGACAAGGGGTGGTGGCGGAATGTGGATATCCAGAGTGATTAGTTTATGGTCAGATCTAACCAGTGAGTGGATGACCTCCGGTGTGGAACACCAGTCACCCATGTTGGTGATGACCAGGTCCAATATGTTGTCACCTCTGGTGGGGGTGTTGACCAGTTGATCCAGGGCGTTTGAGTTTATAAATTCTAGGAAATGTTGGGCAAGGCAGTCTGTACTTGAGTAGTTCTCCCAGTTAATGTTTGGGTAATTAAAATCACCCAATATCAGGGTGTTTAGTAGGACCTTTATATTTCCCAGTGTTTCCAGGAATGCGGAGTGGGGGTCCTGGGACATGGTGGGTGATCTGTAGCAAGCTATAATTTGAATAGCAGTTTTGCTCGTTGTTAGTTGCTAGTGGATGATCTCTGATGCATCTTGCTGTGCCACTAACCTGGATACTGAATATGGATACTCCCCCGCCTTTTGTATTTCGGTCCGGGTTTTGTGGCCGAAATGTATGGTATGAGTAGTGCTGGGGTGCTCTCTGGAGCCTTAAACCAGGTTTCTGTTACTGCACATATATCGATTTTCTCTATACTGAGGAGTGCCTCGAGTGCATGCATTTTGAGGTTTAGACTTCTGGCACTGGGTAGCATTACCCTCAGTTTTTTGTTACTTGTGCTATTTACGGCAGTGGGTTTGTCTTTTGAGCTTTACCTATAAAAGGCACTATGGGGGTGGCAAGAGCCTTGGCCAGTATTCGAAAGCTTAAGGGCGACAGGTGCATGCCATCTCTAGTGAAGCAGCGTGGCTTGTCGAGCATGTCATCCCAGGCTGACAGACACTGGATCCCCTTTGACTGGCCCTTTTGCTGGCTTAAATCTAGCTGGAAAGCTCCAGGTCTGTTCTTGGGCACAGTGGAAAGGCACATCGTAGCAAGTAGAGGACTGTAAGAGAGAGAGAGAAAACAATTAGGTTAAAAGGGAAGTAGAGTACAGGAAAGTAAGGAAGAAGGAGGGGAATTGGAATGGAGGGTTAGTTCTAGACAAAAGATGGAAGGAGCTAATAAGAGGGGAGACAGCAGAAAGAAAAGCAGTTACAGAGGAAGGTATGCAAATAGAAACAAGTCCAGTAAAGCTTTAAGCAAATGCAGCACTCTCAGTTGGAGTAGACAATTACACATGCACTACTGCATAGAAACAGTTCTGTAAATTCACTTTATATTGGCTATGCAGAAAAAAAGCATGTAATAAGGTATTTATGGCAGTTTTCAGTAGAACATATCATCACAGCTATGTGCCATTGAGCCCTAAATACATTAAATGATGAGCAACGCCTCCGCCTAGTTAAAGCAAACATTAACTAGATAAAACCAGATGACAGCCTGATGCTAACAGCCCACAGAGCCGTACGTTTACTGATCATTAATACATAGGAACTGAATCGGCTTAAAATAACATGTCACATTCCAAAAATAGCAGAGCACTGTAAGCGTTGAGCTTGCATGTTAACTAGAAGTGTACCCAGCTAATAAAAATCTCACAGGACCAAGTGGACAAGGGTGCAGCTAATCGTAGTTGAATGCGAGGGATAAATAAGGCATGCAACAAATTGCACGAGTATGCTTATCGTACTTCATTTTATGTTTGGTGTTTGCTTATTTAATTAGTAAATTTATTTATCACGTTAATAATTGGGTATGTGTGCGATCCTCAGATCCTTTTCAGTCATGACCTTCGCCCACAGAGTAACAGTTATAGAAGCAATGCACAACATAACAGTAGAGTAAATAGCAAGATATTATCAACCTTGATGGTGTTCATGCTGAGAGAGACATAACTAGCCAGAAGTTAAATGCTGTAAAAAAATAAATAATGGTGCCAATCATTCAGTATCTGTGCACTTAGTTTTTATAACTCTATGCCAGTGCAGAGTCTGATAAGATGTCTTGTTTTCATCCAGTTTAGTGTTTGGGTTGTTGGCGATTTCTTCCGGAGCCTTAGATCTGAGACCTCTGATTCTTTCCTTAACCGCAATTCCCTTCTCTCGGATTTAACTCAGAGTTCCTTTACTGCCTGATGCATGTTTCTGAGAGCTGCTCTTGCAGTCATGATAATCTGTTACTCCTCCCTTTAGCTTGTAGTATTTAGCTTAGTGTAGTTTGTATTTTAGGGTTAGGATAGTGTTTATGTTGTGCCTTTAGGTAATAAGTCCTTTTCTAAGTGCCTTTTACTTGTTGAACATTTTAGTAGTGGTAGTGCTAGTTTAAGATTGAGTATTAGTGTGTTCACTGCTGTTTCTACTTTTTATATAAATATTTTTTATAGATACACACGCGCACACACACACACACACACACACACACACACACACACACACACACACACACACACACACACAACTAAAGCTAATCTTATGTTTATATTGTGATATATTTTTTTGTGTACATTCCTTTTCTAATGTCCGCAAAGCCATCAAGATTCAGCCTGTGGAATAAAAAGCTCTCCTCAAGACCCCCACTCCCTTTGCATCTGTTGGGGTGCTTCTCACCATCAGGCTATAACTGTAATGTCTGTGCTGCCTTCAGATCCAGAACAATCCAAGGCAGGAGAGAAAAACTAATAATTAAGAAATTGCTTCCTCCTCAGACAGGGTTTACCACTATGTCATCTGAAGCAAGACAGTCATCTGTTTCTCACAATAGTGAGAAGAGAAAGAGAATGATGGAACTAAAAAACATCAAGAGAAATTAGTAGAGAAAAGGACTGATGAAAAAAGATCAGAAGAGAAAAAAGAACAGAGAAATCGAGAAAAAATCTCCATATTTGGCAAGTTTGTTGGGTCCAACACCTAAAACTTTGAGGCAGTTGGATTCATCTGCCACTGGATCTGAACTCCCTCCCCTAGAACTAGTTTTTCTCCAAACCAGTGAGTCATCTGTTGCACTTGCCAATATTGCTGCATAAGTTACCTTTGAGACCTGTGTTTGTAGCTTCATTGTTTGGGTGTGAATGTTCCACCAGAGGTCTCACTGAAATGGATGTCGACTAGATGAGAAAATTCTTGAGGACACAGATCCAGCTGGGGTCCTCCTAGTAACATCTCCGATTGGAGTCCTGGCAACAGCCCCAATTACCCTGATGCATTTTGCACCAATTCCGGCTCCTACTTGGATTTGTTTTTTGTAGATCCGAATACTTCTGGCGCACCTCTGTCAGATTTGATAGCCCTAGAGACTTTGGCTTCTTCCCTTACTCTCTTGATTGCAATGCTGTTGGGATAAAACACATCCTGGAGCCAAAAGCTTGACACCAAAGGTTTTGGAGCCATTCCTTCTGCTTGGTGTTCAATAATTGACAACTTAGCTCTGAGGTCCTCCTTTGAAACAATCTCCAATGGAGCTGGGAAAGTCCCCAAGTTGGCTGACTAGGGAATTATTTCTTCAGCTCCAGTGGCAGAGTCAGCTTTTGAAGCTGCGGAAAAGCCTTGTCTGGTCCAAGAAGGCAGGTGTGTGCACTTAGTTCAGATCCATCCTGACACCCAGCAGATCCTATGCCTCATTTTTCTCATTTGAATTGACAAGGACAGACAGAACCTGTGGGCTTCAAGACAGCTTGACATTCGAGCTCCCCGTCTGATTCCAATACGTCACCGGTAGAGTCCCAGAGACAAGCATATAGACTCCTTGCCTGAGTCGGTCACTGAGAACATGGATTTGGATGATGGAGAGGATCCCCCAGACCCCCTTTCAAAGTTGTTACATTTGAGGACATCGTAGAATTGATGAAGCAGAGGGGGGATAGTCTACTGAAACTCCTTTGGATGAGTCCATGTTTCTTGAAGCTTTTAGGCCTAGCCCATCTGTGTTCTGGGTGGTACTCCCTCCTGATGCTTTGATAAACTTCATTACACAGAGGACTTGTAAGGACCCTGACATTACAGAGACCATCTCCACGAAACTGGACAGAATCCCCTTAGCTCTGAAAGACAGGAAACACTGGCCTAAGGGCCCACCAGTAGGTGCGTGGTGGTAACAGTAGCCACAAACAATGAACTACCTAAGGAAAGTTCATGTGTTCACCATCCTAACAAGGAGCCCATGGCATTGGACTGAATAGGGAAACGGACTTATGCTTCAGCAACCTTTGCGGTTTGGATGCTGAATTGTTTTGCTCATTTGACTCCTTACCAAAGGGACTTGATCAAGGAGGTATCAAAAGTCTCTTTCAGGCAATTTGCCGTTCGACATCCAAAAGACAGTGAACGCTAAAATGTCTACCTTTCAGTTTACCTCCAGTGTTGCTATGCGACTGATGTCAAACTCAGCAGATGGCATGTCAAGAGTAGCTGGTACAGACATTGCCATACATCACCATGCTTGGATGTCAGGATTTCTTGGGCACCTCCAAGGTGTTCTTTATTAATGCGCCTCTCAATGGTTCCATGCTCTTTGGACCCAAGGTAAAAAATTACTCTTACCAGGAGCAGAAAACATAGGAGTCCATTTCTCCACCCCACAAAGATCCTATTCAGGAATCGAAGGGAAAGTAAGAAAATGTGGTTCAGAACATCACAAGGTTTTCAGCATGACACTCTAGCAGTAGACCTCCTTGAGGCAGAGGAGGAGGAGGAGGCAGTTTGAATGGATGTCGCCCAAGAGGCAGAAGCAGATTGCAGAGCCAGGGTTTTTGTAGGCCTTTCACTGAGAAACCCTACCAGTTCCCCTGAAGAGTTGCCTGGCTGCTGCACTGTGGAGGCAGTCGGAGAATGCTTACCCGTACACCCTCTAGCCTGGCAAACCATAACTTTTTGTATCCCCCAAAGAAAAGATCGAAGATTCCCGATATTCCACCCAGTTAGTTAGAATCCACAGCAATTGAAGTGTTAAAGTTGCTAAACAAGAGAGTCATCCAACAGTCCCCCAGACCAGTTAAAATCTTGTCTGTTTTTGGTTCTTTTTCATTCCAAAGAAGATAGGGAATCTCAGGCCGATACTGGATCTCAGCCACCTCAATCTATTTGTCAAACAAATGAGATTCTGGATTGTTACTGTACAGTCCATTCTACCTCTCTTGAGGAAGGATGATTGAATCTGCTCTGTAGATGTCGAGGGAGCTTTCCACCTCATCAAGTGTCGAAGACAATCCAGGAGATTCCTCTGTTTCTAGCTGGGAGCTGGTCTTAACCAATTGGGAGTACTACTGCCTGATCTCACCACAGTCCCCCCTGAGTGTTCACCAAGATTTTGGCAGTGGTGGCAACTCATCTATGACTGCAGGGGATCCAGATATTCCTGTATCTAGACAGTTGGCTCATCACTGCTATCCCCAGGTGCCACGCTGTCAGCCCAGCTATCTGGAATTTTATAAATAATCATGTGTCATTTGTGAATATTAACATGATTCATATGCTTATGTTACAACTGTATTAGAACTATATGTTATGTGTAAACTACTGGTACAGAAGTGTATGTTGAACAGGGTTTGTACAGTACTGAGCTTCAAGGAGATGTCCACAGTGTACCCTACTGGAAAAGAATAGAAATGTATATAAACTGTGTATCTGTGCAGATGTATATTTTTTAACAGTAGAAACTAGAACATACAGAGTTAACTTTTAGAACTTCGAGAAAATAGTTGAAACTAAATTGTTTTATGATTGCGCTATGAAAGTTAGTTTGTATAACAGGAGACATAATGTCTAGAGCTGGAAGTGTTTTGTATTGTCTTGAAAGAGAAGTGATTACTAGGTTTTTTATTTATTTAGTTTGTTTACCAGGATAGTCCATTGGGCCGAGAAAAGCCCTTTTTCAATGGAGGCCCTGGGAGAAAAACTCCTTAAACAGTATACAAAAAAATCTGTGTATGTTCACAAGTTATTACACAGTTTAAGAAATTACAGTATACACAGAATAAAAAAGCAAGACATGTATAAAAAACATAAATCAATGGTATAGCACATTTTGTTGAAGCATGAAGGTAGTATTCACTAGAGAGTGGTATAAAAACAGTAGTACAAGTCATTATAGGTTCATAGGTTCATACTAGGCTATCTGCCCTAGGGCATTTATAAGCCTAGCCAGAGTGTGTGTGGCTTTCGCCACCCCTTGGAATGAGAATACTATGCCCATTTAGGGTTTAGTTTACTGTGCCTCTGTCTAGTAGTGACACAGAAATTACCCCCGGGGTAAACCTACGATCTCCCATCCACTCGTCAAGATTTCTCTTGAAGAGAGTCAGTGAGGGGCTCTGCCTAACATGGACTGGGATCCTGTTCCAGAGTGTAGGGAGCCTCTGGGTTATGAATCTGTCCCTCCAGCACGTCCTATTTATTTCTGTGTTGAGGTTCAAATCTCTCGCTCTCGTGGCTCTAGTGGATTTGGATTTTCTGAGGTGGAGCATGTCCATTAATTCCGTATTGGACATGGCCTTGTACGTCAGGCATAGATTGACTCTGAGTAGGCGGTATGCAACTGAATAGAGCTGGAGTTTCTTCAGCCGGGCAGCATATGACATATGTTTGAGACCCTTGATCCTCTTGGTGAGGTACTTCTGGGGTCTTTCTAACTGCTGCAGGTGACTGCTAAGGTACATCCCAAATGGGGCATTGTACTCAATTATGGGCCTGATAAGGAAAGAGTATAGGGGCACAATGACCTCTCTTGATCTAGATGTGAATCCTTTCATGATAAGGTGGGCAATATAGAAGGTCTTCCTAACCACTTTGGCAATGTGAGTGTCGAATGAGAGGTTGCTGTCAACTTGGGTCCCTAGGTCCCTGATTACTTTTTCTGTACTTAATGGATTACCACCTATGTGGTAATTTGTGGGTACTTTGTTTTTCCCAAAGGGTATGACTATACATTTTTTGATGTTCAGTTTAAGGCCATGGCTCTGGCACCAGTTATCCGTTTCTATGAGGCCTTTCTGAAGGATGCTTGTGTCCGCTGGAGTATCGATTATGGCACCCAGTTTGCAGTCATCTGCGAACTTTGTCAGCCACAATCCTCTTATGTTTGCTTGCACCTCGGAAAAATAAATGCCGAACAAGAGGGGTCCCAGGACCGAGCCCTGTGGGACACCGCTTGTGACTGGCTTAGAGTCTGACATGGCTCCAGCAATTCTGACCTTGTGGGTTCTGTCCTTGAGCCAGTTTGCAACCCATCTTATGACATATGGGTTTACATTTAAGCTGGTGAGCTTGTCTATGATGCCTGAGTGGGGTATTGTGTCGAAGGCTTTTGCAAGGTCGAGGCAGGCTATGTGAACTGCCTTACCCTCATCAATGGCCTTAGTGACTGTTTCAAAAAAGTCGACCAGGTTCAAAAGGCAGGAAATGCCCTTGACAAAGCCGAATTGGGTAGGATCCAGTGTCTGTAGGTCCCCAATGTCTTTGTTTATGAGTTCCATAATGATCCTCTCCATAGCTTTGCAGACCAGGCTCGTCAAGCTTATGGGGCGGTAATTACCAGGGTCCATAGAAGCACCTCCTTTGTGGAGTGGGACCACTGTTGCTGTACGCCATTCTTTGTGTATGTATCCTGTAGTAAGGCTAAGATTAAACAGCAGCCTTATGTGCGGGTTTAGCTCCTCTTGGAGTTCATGTAGCATGCAACCAGGGACACAGTCTGGTCCCATTAATGCTGTGTTTTTAGCTTTGGAGAGGGCGGCTCTCACCTGGGCATTTGAGATGTCAGGGAGGCTACACTCTGCTGGGATAGATATTTCTCCTTTTGGGGGGGGGGAGAAATTTGCACTGAACCTGTCTGCCAGTATGTTGGCAGTGTCTGTGGGTTCAGTGTATTTTTTGTCATTTTGGACTAATTCTCAGCATATCTGGGAGTTTCCACCCAGGTTTCTAACATAACTAAAGAAGGCCTTGCGATTGTCTTTAGTGTCTTTTGCGATTTTTCTTTCAAAGTTGGCCTTGGATGATTTTATGAGTGATCGTAGATTTTTGCTAGTACTGATCAGAGATGCCTTCCCTTTTAGGGATTTTGCTCTGTCATGTAGTAGCTTCCTCCTCCTGTTGTAAAGCTTCTTTATGGCTGGGGTCCACCAGGCAGGACGCCTGCCTTTGGGGGAATGGGTCTTGGTTTTATTTGGGATTGCATGATCCATGCATTCTTGAAGGTGTCCGTCGAAAGCATTTATAAAGGATTCAGCGGTGTGGGCTGTGGTTTCCACTGGCCCAGGGGCCTTGAAGGATACCACTTCAGTCTTAAGAAGTGTGAAGTCAACTTTTGAGAAAATTGGTGAAACCCTACATACTTTAAAGGAGCATTTCCAATGGGAATGTCAGGACTATCCTCAGTATAAAAAGAGACTCAGGGAATTCTTAGCTTTACCACAGCACAGACCTTTAGCCATTCCTCCTGTCTTAGATGATGGCTTTATGGAATCCAGTTGACTCCTGACACACTTCCTCCTGCTCCCAGGAAACCTGACAGGTATTACAGAGTCCCTGACTCTCACAAATTCCTTTTCAAAAATCCTACTCCTGACCTAGAGGTCATCTCCCAAGCACCTAAAGGAATTAAAGCAACCGCAACTAAGAATCCCACCTCCTCGGACAGGAATTCCCGAGCTTTAGACAGATGGAGTAAAAAGTATACACCTCTGCAACTCTTGCCATCAGAGCACTAACTTGTCAGTTCCACATGCTGAAATACCAGTAACATACCATGGAACTCCTCAAACAAAAAATATCTACCTTTCCTGCTTGTGCAGAAAATAAAGAATTACAAGAGCGTATGCATTCTTCTAGCCAAATTACTAAACACACCTTGCAATGTGGCTTCGACGCCCTAGAAGCATCTTGCAGGGCAGCAGTCACTGGTTCTGTACTTAGAAGGCATGCTTGGCTTAAGGAACAGATCTTGCCAGACCATGTCAAATCAAAACTATTGGACGCACCATTGAACAAAGACTATTTGTTTGGCACCAAGGCAGAAGAGGTCTTAAAAAAGATTGAAGAAAAAGCTCTAAATCTAAACAAGGAGTGCTAGGCCACCCCCTTATGGAAAGAACTCACAATGATTTTACACCTCCACCCCTTACCTCTGCCCAACTACTTGTGCCTCTAGGAGGAAAACTCTCATCCCATGCAAACAACTGGGCCTCTATTACCAAAGACCGATAGGTCATCAACATAGTATCCCAGGGATACAAATTTTATTTCCACACTCTGCCAACCCCAAAAGGGTTTTCAGATCTTCCTCCAAACCAGTGGGCAGAGGCCAAAAAACAAGTCCATTCCCTGCTCTCCATGAGGGCAATACAGCCTGTTCCTGCAGATCAGATAGGCCAAGGTTTCTATTCCAGGCTTTTCCTGGTACCCAGAAAAGAGGGCACCTGGCACCCAGTCCTTGATCTATCAATTCTAAATACCTTCCTAAATTCAAAATGCTCACCCTCCAGCAGCTTCTTCTTATGCTTTCTAAGGATGCTTGGTTAAACACCCTAGACCTAAAAGAGGCCTACCTACACATCCCAATCAGGGAATCTTGCAGGAAATATCTACGTTTCAGGGCAGGTTCTATGCACTTTCAGTTCTCGGCACTTCCCTTTGGCTTATCCACTGCTCCCAGAGTTTTCACAAAATGCCTGGCTCCAGCCATTGCTTTTTGCAGACAAAGAAAAATTCAAATGTACTCTTACTTAGACAACTGCCTGATTAAGGCAGACAGGAAAAGCTGTCACAGCACCTGACCTTTGTAAAGGACCTACTGACCTCCCTGGAGTATACTATAAACGAAAAGAAATCAAACTAGTACCCACTCAAAAAATGTATTCGTGGGAGCGAACTTGGACATAGCCTCCCAGATGGCATTCCTTACTCCAGAAAACCAAGCCTACCTGACAGGCTACTTTTCTCAACTAGCCACCAGAACCCAGTTATCCGTAAGGAAAATCCTGCAAGCTCTAGGCTTCATGGCCTCCTGCATTCTACTCATTCCATATGCCAGACTGCATATGAGGAAACTACAATGGTACCCAAAAAGCCTTTGGTGTCAGCACTCTCAAGACCTGGAAACTATCATACCCTGTCTACGGAAATATTTTCTTTGCGGGGCAGCAGCATGCAACCACAACAAGGGTCTTCCCTTCTCACAACCCCACGCCGCCCAGACCCTCACTACAGACGCATCAGATTATGCCTGGGGTGCACACCTGGACGGCATGTACATTCAGGGCCATTGGAGCCCAAATCAAATACATCTGACATCAGCCAAAAAGTGATGCTAGCTGTTCAGCACACGTTGACAGCTTTCAGACCCCTACTCTCCCCGGGGCTACTAGTGATCAAAACAGACAACACCACAGTGATGTGGTATATCAACAGGGAGGAGCTCACTCTTACCCTCTCTGCAGGCTTGCCATGACCCTTTGGCACAAGGCTTCAGCCATGCAAATTCACCTGCTAGCACATTTCATGCCAGACTCCCTAAACTCTCTGGCAGACAACTTAAGCAGAAACCTGCTAGACCCACACAAGTGGCAGCTAGACCACAGAACCTTCAACCTTGTAACCCAAA
Organism: Protopterus annectens; assembly: GCF_019279795.1. Lineage (NCBI taxonomy): Eukaryota > Metazoa > Chordata > Ceratodontiformes > Protopteridae > Protopterus > Protopterus annectens. Next base: position 18,034,545 of record NC_056750.1, on the reverse strand, counting down.
AAATGGGGCACCCCGAAGGTGGACCTTTTTGCCTCCCAGAAACGGTCACCAGTTCAGCAAATTCTGCACCAAGGAACCTCACAGCAAGGCCTGGAAAGTGGATGCTCTATCCTTCCAATGGGTCCTCCTCTACCACTAATTTCAAGGATACTGCTCAAAATAAGGGAGGAAAAACCAAGGGCAATCTTGATTGCCCCAGACTGGCCATGCCAGCACTGGTACCCACTGTTGTGAAGCCTATCACCCCTGCCACCATGGCAACTACCTCAGATCCCAACACTCCTAACCCAGAAGAATGGTGAATTCATGCATCCACAATTACAGACCCTGAATCTGGCAACCTGGCTTATTCCCTGACCTCTCCTCCAGCTGCCAACCTAAGCAAACAAGTCCTGGATGTTGTGCGTGAGGCCAGACACCCCAGCACTAGAAAATCCTATGCTGACAAGTGGAAAAGGTTTTGTACCTGGATCCAGGCGAAAGGAGCTGAAGCAGTGCAGCCCTCCCTACCTCTCATCCTGGATTACTTGGCAGACAGACTACACAGGGGCCTATCCTTCTCATCTATTAAAATTCATGCCTCTGCCATCTCTGCTCATTACAGCACAGAGCCACTTCTCTTCTCACACCCTCTCATCAAACAGTACATAAGAGGGGCTAACAATTTAAGGCCATCCAGAAGAGCACCTACCCCAGCTTGGGACCTTAACTTTGTGTTGGAAAAACTCACCCTACCCCCCTTTGAGCTTGCAGCTTCAGCAGAGTTAAAATTCCTCTCTTGGAAAACAGCCTTGCTTCTGGCCATCACATCAGCTAGAAGAGTTTCAGAGCTACAAGCAGTCATGGCTGTAGAGCCCTTCATCATTTTCCATGCTGACAGGGTCTCCCTCAGGACTAACCCAACCTACATGCCTGAAGTAGAATCCAGTGTGGCTCTCAGCCAGTCAGTTCATTTGCCCACCTTTTTCCCTGACCCACAAAACAAGGGGGAAATAATTCTGAATTCTCTAGATGTGCACAGACTGTTCAGATTCTACCTGGATAGGACTCAGTCTTTTAGGAAAACTGACCAATTGCTAGTCAGCTTTGCAGCAGAGGCAGAGAGGGTAAGGCCATATCCAAACAATCTCCAAATGGATACCACACTGCATCCATTTTTGCTACAAGCACCATGGGAAACTGCTCCCTAAGGGGGTCAGGACGCATTCCACCAGGGTCTATGTTAAATGTTCGAGCATCCAAATTGTCGAACATTACATGGTCGAGACCAAATGTTCGACATTTGGATGTTCGAACATAAAAAAAAAGAAAACCTAGAAAAAAACACTTGGCAGGGGGGCAAGTACCCCATGGGGGGGGGGGCTGCGCCCCTCACAACCCCCTACTTAAATATACCAACTTTGAGACTGCACTTCAGTGCAGAAAAGGGAAATTCTCCCTATCTGCACCATACGGTGCTGTTGAAAGTCTATCTTCAAGCACTCAAAATTTCGAACGTTTGGTCTCGTCCATGTAACGTTCAAAATTTTGAGCGTTCAAAGATTTGACAGGTACCCTTCCACCAGGGCAACCTCTACCTCTGCAGCTTTTCTCAGAAGGGTCTCCACAAGGGACATGCTGGAGGCTGCAACATGGACTTCTCTTCATACCTTCACCAAGCATTACCACCTGCCTATCTTCTCCAAATCCAGGGCAGACTTTGCAACTGCAGTCTTGCAAGGTATCCTAGCCAGCCCCAAGTCTTCTTCACTGCCTCCACCCTTTTCTTCAGCTTTGGGAATCAACCCAAGTGTGATGAATGCAAAAGTGAAACACGACGAACATAGAACAGTTGTGTACACTTAACATAAATGTAGATGTTCGAGTGTATTCACTGTTGCAGCCCTGGTTTCCCACCCTCCATCCCCCTTGTCTCTCTCTCTCTCCCTCATTCCTTACAGGGAATTTTTGGTATTTACTTTCTACTGGTCCGCGGTGGTGGTGCTGCGGTAGCATTGTCGCTTCACAGCAAGACGCTGTTCGGTTCGACTCTCAGCTAGAGTGTCTTCTGCGTGGAGACATGCGTGAATGGGCGTTCCTTCGTTGAAGGTTGTGCGTCAGGGTTGGCATCTCAGTACGTAAAAATCAACTGCCAATCATTAGAGGACCGGAGTTCCACTGTGGCGACCCCTAACCGGGAAAAGCCGAAAGACACAACTTTCTACTGGTGGTGTTCTTCCGCCATAACCTAGCTCCCTATTTGGGGGCTCCTGACAGTTGGGGCAAGAAGAACTGATATAATGGCGTCGGCTGCCTGTTTTTATACCACTGACGACCTGCCGTCAGTCCTGGAGCGACAGCAACTGACACCAAAATACTAAGTCTGTGGTATTCGGGCCGACTGAGGGCTACCCCTGGCAGGATAACCCAAGTATGATGACTGCAGCTGTGAATACACACAGACATCTACATTTATGGTATGTGTACACAACTGTACTTTCTAGCCAGTTTAATTTGTGAAAGGCATTGTAGTGGTGGGTGCAGGATTTATGTCCGGAAACGAACTTAGAGATTTTGTTATAGCAGGAGGATAAGTTTGTCTTTAGAGAAGATTGAAGGTTAGTAAGAAGTGGGGCACCATACAAGAGAGAGGGAATGAGGTAGGTGGTAGAACTTTAGTAGGGGGAGTAAGGTAACGGTTGTGGTGATGAAGCATACCTAGTTTTTGGTGTTTTTTTAATATTAGTTTGCAGGTGAATATCAAATTTTAACTGTTTGTCAATGAGGACACCTAGAAGCTTTGTATGGGAGACAATTTTATTAGAGGTATTGTTTTGGCTGGTTATGGAGAAAGAGTTCTTGTCTAGTGTGGTATTTTTTTTGAATGTGTAAATATTATTTTACATTTTGATGCGCTAACTGCTAGGTGATTATTTAACATCCATCCCTCTGTAGATGAGGAGGCTTCTTGAGTTAATTTCAAGAGAGTTGGCATGGATGTAGCGGAGCAGATGATCGTAGAGTCATCTGAATATTAGATACATTTAGCATTTGAGATGCACTGATGGAAATCATTTATGAAAATGTTAGAGTAAAGGACCTAATATAGAACCATGTGGTACACCTGTAGGAGCATTAAGGAACCAGGCTGTGCAGTTTTTCCATTTGATGGCTTGTTGCCTATAAGTGAGATAATTGGAGAACCAGTTGATAGATGAGATGGATAGATTGAGATTAGAGTTTGGACAGGGGAAGGTTATGTGAAATAATATCAACGGTCTTGGATAAATTAAGGAGGAGGGTAGATACTAAACGCTGGAGTCTCGAGCATTATTGATGATTTCGAGGAAGGAGAGGAGAGCAGTGGTGGTGCTGTGACCAGAACTAAATCCATGTTGTGTGGAGGTTAGTAGGTAGTTGTTTAAGAGGTAGGGTAATAGTTCTAGGTGAATACATTTTTCTAAAATTTTTGAGATGGGATAAGATGGCAATTGGTTGGAAATTGGGGATGTCATTGTTGTTGCCCCTTTGTGAAGGGGAATAATAAAGGCTTTTTTCCAGAGTAGGGGTACATAGGCTTCTTGAACTGACTGATTTATTAGGATAGTGATGAGGAAGGCTATGCCATCGGCAGCTATTTTTAGGAAGTTGGAAGGTTTGATAGTAAAAGGGGGGTGGATTGAGAAGTGTTGGTGTTTGAGGAGGAGGAGATGGGTGGAGGGGAAACTAGTGAATGGTGTGGTGAGTTTGGCTATAGAGTCTATAAAGAAGGAGCTACATTGGGTGGCTAAAAAAAGATCAGAGGTGTTAGGATCTGGGCAACGGTTATCTTTATTAACAGGATGTAGGAGGGTAGAGATACTATTCCAAAATTTTTGGGGTTAGTTTTATGATTATTTTGAAGTACGGTATAGTAGGATTTTCTGTCAGATGCAATATGTTTTTTTACTTTATTGCGTAGTAGCTAATATTCGGACAGGGAGGTGGTAGTTTTATATTTCTGGTAGTGTTTCCATGCTTTGTCTCGGAGATACATTAAGGTTGTGGTTTCTTTGGTTATTCTACGGACAGTCTTACATTTAACTGTTTTCATTCTGGAGGGTTTGTAGCTATTTAAAAAGGTAACAGCATTATCCAGAGGGAGGGTTTTTAGAGGGTTCCAGTTTGTGTTTTAGAGTCAGAAAAAGGTATTAGGGTTGAAATTTTTCAGAGAGCGAGTAGAGATGTAAGTGTGCGATAGATGTATGGAGGAGGGTAAACAAGCAAAAGTGGGGAGATGATCACTAAGGGAGTCGGGAAGGGTACCACTGTCAGAAATATTGCAGGAGTGAGAAACTAGTATCCAGTCAAGAGTACTACCAGAGGAGCAGTCTTTGGAGGGTTTAGTAGGCGAGTTGATTAGTTATGTGAAGTTGTATAGGTTTAGGTTCTGGGAGATTTTATGGTGGAAACTCTAAGCACTTGGAAAAAGCCCACAAAGACCTATGGATGCAATAAGAATATATTTAATAGTCACTCCACTTGATAAAAAATAAAACTCTTAAAAATACCCCTTCGGGTCACAGTACATACACATTAACACTTTAACAGAGTAATGAATAGCATTTTCATCTCCCAACAGACTTCTTTAGATGGAAAATGTATACTGAGTAAAAATCTCTGTATATATACTAGTTGCTTAATTAGAAAACCAATTTCATTGGCAGGGCATTAAATGTCCACCATTTTATGTAAAGCAATCATAAAAGAAGCTGAATGTTGTTTAAAAACACTGACATATACATAAAGACAAATGTTTATATAAATACATAAAATAAATGTCTACCATCAAATAGCCTTAAAAATACTTATATTCTTATACAAATGTTCAATAAAATCTAGTTCAAATACATTTAAAATGAAAACATCGGGCTAAATGCAGATTTATCTAAAATTATCTACTAGCTCCATCTATTGGCTAAATACTAAACTTTTAACATAGCCACAATGGAACAAACAGATTTTTTAGTAGCCCTTAGTAAGTAGAACAAAATGGTAGTGTATTTATTTTTAAAGGATTTAAAATATACAACTACAGCAGCAGGAAAGACATATTTCAGACTATTATAAAAAGGCTTTAAATTTATACCTAAGAGCAAAGCTAATATTAGCAAAGTGCTATTTGATCTAAAATTATTTCTTAGAAAGAAAAAGCCTAATACTAGAATAATAAAATAATAAAAATAATAAAAGCCTAAGCCTAGTACTTATTATGCAGCAGGAACTTCTTATTGTAACATTTGTTAATGTCTTTTGTGTACTTCACAGATAAAGATTCTAGTTGTCTATTGATGTACTATGTTCTTCATCTGTAAATATGTTGTAAGTAATTGCTATGTAAATTGTTAATCGCTATGTAATCCAATGTAACTGCTGTCTGTTTGTTTTAACTGTGGAGCTTTTCTCCCCGGGCCTCCGCTGAAAATGGACCTACGTCCAGTCGGACACTCCCGGTCAACAAATATATAAGAGGTCTTCGTGGGCTTATTTCCAAGTGCTTAGAGTTTTCAGAATATTTTTGTGGTGTGAAGCACTGTAGCCCAGTTTTGCTTGCAGATTGTATGGTGGTCCAGCTAATATTAACGTCACCTAAGATTATGGTTTTGTTCTTAATGTTAGCAGAGAACCAGGAGAGGATATCTTCAAGGATGGGGATGTTGTCTCTGGGTGGTATATAAAGAGCAGCTATGTATATGTTTTTGTGCCTGTTTATCTGTAGGAGGCCCATGGTTAGCTCGGCATTAGCAAACTGGGAAATGGGTTTAGTATAGGGTGTCTGTGAAAGGCATAATGGTTAAGGTGTTTACCTTAGAAACACAGTGTGCAGGGTTTGATTCTGACATGGGGTAATTGGCTAGGCTTAAAATGGCCCATAGAGGCAGTTAGCCTAGTACTAACCTATGAACCTATAAAGAGAGGAAGAGATAAGAAGAGCTATTCCACCACCTTTCTTATGGGTTCTGTCATTTCTTATGATGCTGTAGTTAGGGGGAGTGATTTTGGGGTCTTTAACATGGGGTTTAAGCCATATTTCAAAGATAGAGAGGATGTCATTGTAGTTGCAGAGCAGCCAGGCATGGAAGTTTGGTAACTTGTTGCATAAACTTTGGACATTTAGTGTAGTGAAAAGAAGGGATTTGCAGGGAGTGGAGGGAGTAAAGGTGAGTTAGAAGGCTGACAGGGAGAGGGTCTGGGGTTTGGATGAATGTCACCAGAAAGAAGGATGGTGATACGTTGAAAGATGTGGGAGAAGATGAATTTAGTGTCAGGTTTGAGATTCAGGGAGAGTATGAGTTTGGGATTGTTTGGAATGTGAATAGGGTTTCTGTGGTCAGGAAAAGGAGAAAGTTGTTGTGGGAACAGAGGTAAGGAGAAATAAAGGTTGTGGAGTGTGTTTCATATTTGGGATATAGAGAGAGGTTATATGAAAAGGGGGACTGAGTTGCATCAGCAAGGTAGTTGAGAAGGTGAAGGTAGGTTAGGAAGAGAAGTGTTGTGGGAACAGCGATTTTGGGCATAAATAGCATAGTGGTTTAATGAGAAATTATTTGATTTGGCAGAATAAATGGTAGGGAAAACAGTGGTACAGGTGATTTGTTGTATTAGTTAGAATGAGGATAGTAGTAGGGGGAAGTAGGGGAGTGGAATTACAGGGGTGGGTTTATTGGAAAGTGGTGAGTATGGGGCAGTGTGATGTATAGGTGGGAGGGAAGATCTGTGATTTGATGATTTAAGAGTGGGAGTGGTTTTGTGGCTATAAATGTTTAGATGATGGTGGTGGGTAGGAGTGGGAAGATAATTATTGATTTGGACACATACAATGCACGGAGCTACTGGCAACCTCAGAGGTAAGAGAAAGACGATTCTATAATGAGCGAATTTTAGTTAAGCAGAGTTGCATTACAAATAGAAAACTACACTAGAGTGAAGCACTAACAGCGTTGCGGCTGCTATTAGGATGAGTTATAGGTATGGGGGTGTATATACTGCTACCTAGTGGCGAAAAATATAACAAGATTATTACAGTTACTGAAAAATGGGTAAGAGAGCAAATAAAAATCGGGGAGGGAGAGAGGGATAGAGACTGCAGTAGGATGGTTGCGTACACGCTGTGGATCACCTAACTATGTTATTACATTGACTAAAAAGCATGAATAAAAAATGAACTAGTAGCGCACACACACTGATGGTCATGGGGAAGGCAGTATTCTAATTAATGACTTCCAGGATCTGCAAGCATCTGAAAGATGTGTACTGTTTCACAAGGAGATGCTAAAATGCTTGTACTTTGACAGTGGAGGTTTAGCTTGGGAACTAAAGTCAGGTGACAAAGTGATGTCATCCAAGCTAACCCAACAGTCATATTTGATATTAATTTAAGAACTCTGTCAGAGAGAGACTATGCATTTTGTGTCTGCCTTTTGACCTGACAGCATCAGCTAGAAGATCCATTCACCTGCCCTTGCCTTGCTGCAAGTTTCTAGGGCATAGTAACTCTTTTAGATTCAGACAGGAATATAGTCAAGTATAGCTTAGATGTTTTCTTTATTTGTTTGAGACTGTTCTGCAGTGTTTTAAATATTTCCTGTGGTTTTGAACTCTGATGTAACCGATTACTTACTGAGTATTGTCTTATTTTATTATTTATTATTAAATATGTTTAAACCTTTCAATCGTGGCTGGTCTGCTTAGAGATATTTAAGCTCTTAGAGTAACTTGCATATCTGTTTTTAGTGACACTGTACAGGCCACTCCTAAATAGCCATGCTCTTCATTAGACTACCATTTGTATTAATAGTAACATTACACAGTAGGATTGGACACCCTTTGTAAGGGCCTTAAAGTAGCTGGTGGCAGTGAAAACTACCTTGTAGTCTGGGCAGAAGAGGGTATAGCTATTTAACCTATGCCAGCCTATCCCTTGAGTGAGAGTGCATATGTGTGTGTGTGTGTGTGTGTGTGTGTGTGTGTGTGTGTGTGTGTGTGTGTGTGTGTGTGCATGTCAGCTACTTGGGCAGGAGACGAAGCACTCAGACAGAGAGGGTAGTAGAGATCTTGGTATGGCCACTCAGCTGAGATCTGAACCCTACAGCTGTGCCAGTGGGGAGTCTTATTGGGGATGTGGAGAAAGAGGGATAAACCATTCCGAAACTGACTGTCATCTCTGTGTGCCCTTAAGGGAAATTGCCATTTACTGTGTGTGTACTTGTCATCCTCCCAATGTGTACGTTCCCCACTGTTGCCAGTGGTGAGGATTGAGGCTCCTTGATTACTGGGCCAGTGCAGGGGCGTCACACCAGTTATCTCCTGATGTTCTTCGTGTTTCACTGTTGCAGTCATTACACTTGGGTTATCCTGCTGGCAGGCTACCCTCAGTCGGCCTGAATTCCAAAGTCTAGGTCCGGCGTCGGTTGCTGTCGCCTCCTCCCTGACGTCAGTGCGCCAGGGGTATAAAAGATGCAGTCGACGCCATTTTCTTCAGTCTTTCTTGCTGCGTGGTGCCCGAAGCAGAAGCAGTTCGCAAGTGCCGGTCGGCCGACTCCTGAGATTTTCGTGTTCGAATTTCAGATCCGAAGTTTTCATTAAAAGCTAAGTACCCCGTTGGGGAAAACTTTTTACTTGCTCCAGACCGATGTCAGAAAAAGTTAATAATTGTATTTCTTGTGGGAAGCAAATACCTCATAAGGATTTTCATTCTTACTGTATTCCTTGCGTAGGCCCTGACCACGACGTTGCTTGTCAGTTTTGATTTAACCAGCGCACTATAAAGCGCCGGTACAATTTTGTATTTCACTATTTTGGCAGAAGATTTAATTACACGATGCCGTCGGATAGCCAACCAACTACCGCAATTCGCAAGAAATGCAAAGAAAAAGAAAAGGGCAGGCATCCGTGGTCTAAAACCGACGAGGCTTCTTCTAAGCCAGTCGCCGGTTCGCCACCTCTCAGTGAGGTGCTTTCGCAGCCCCTGATGCCCGCTACTTTGGACCCGCAGGCTGCTATAGACTCCCATGTGGAGTCGCCTAGGCCACTGGAAGCTCAAGGTATTGGACCTTTAAAAAATATTCCCTCAGATGGGTCCGAAGCCGCTGAGCAGGCATCTGCTTCTGAGGGTGTTTTCAGACCTACTCAATTGTACATTAATGCGACTCCAGCTACAAAAGCAAAGACTAAAGCATCTTTAAAGACAAACAGACAAGTACAACAGCCTCATGGTCAGGCCTTCATGCCCAAAAAACAGATGCTCAAAATGGCCGAAGACCTGATAAGAGGCCTAGGCAAGAGATAGAATATGAATCTTCTAATCAGGTTTCCATTTCTTCAGACTCCTTTTCTGATCAGGAATACTCTCTTCCTCCCTATGAGGATTCTGATGCTGAAGAATCCATCCCTTCAGCCTCTCCTCCTGAGGATTACTCTTTTGGGGAAACCTTGCATACCATGAGGGAACATTTGCACTGGGAGAGCCAAGATTATTCTGAATCTAAGAAAAGGCTCAGAGACTTCCTTTTACTCCCACACCACAGGCCCCTAGCTATTCCACCTGTGCTAGACATAGTAGATGATGTATTTTCAGAGTCCAGTCTGACCCCTGACTCCTTACCTCCATCTCCTGTTAAGCCGGACAGGTACTACAGGGTGCCTGACTCGCATACATTCCTTTTCAAAAACCCTGCTGCTGACCCAGAAACTATTTCCCAGGGTCCCAAAGGGGTAAAGGCATCCACTGCAAAAAACCCTACCCCCTCTGACAGGGATTCCAAGGGCATTAGACAGATGGCGAAAGAAGATTTACACCTCTGCTACCTTGGCTATAAGGGCTTTAAATTGTCGGTTTCATATGCTCAAATATCAGCAGTATATATTATGTCACTGCTTAAACAGAAAATGTTGATTAATTCTGAAGGTGCAGAAAACAAAGAAATGCAGGATTTATTACATGCAGATGAGCAAGTTGGAAAGCATACGTTGCAATGTGGTTTTGATTCTTTGGAGGCCTCCTGCAGGGCCGCTGTCATGGGTTCTGTCATTAGGAGGCATGCTTGGTTAAAGGAACAAAATTTACCAGATCATGTTAAAGCAAAATTATTAGATGCTCCATTACAGCGTGATACTTTGTTTGGTGTTAAAGCTGAAGAGGTGTTAAAGAAAATGGAAGACAAAGCTAAATCTATGCAAACAGTCAAGGATTTCTTACAGGTACAGCCTCCAAGATTTAGCAGACACTGGCCTACAAAGAATTGGTCCTTTCCAGTGTCAGACAGACCACAAAGGGGCAGATACAGATGCCCAAGAGGCAGATCCCAGCCCCAAGATTCATACAGGTCTAAACAATGGGGTGCTTCTACCTCCAAATGTGGAGAAGACAAATCACAGCCTTACAGGAAACAGTCCCAATGACTTCCCCCTGCCTGCGCCAAGCACTTCTTCTGGCAGCACCTTTAGGGGGAAAACTAGCACTTTTTTCTCAAAATTGTCACATAATAACCCAGGACAAATGGGTCTTAGACATAGTGTCACAGGGCTACAAGTTTCACTTTCATACCCTGCCAAGGCAAACAGTTGGCCAGACCTACCAAAAAAACAATGGGCAAAGGCACAAAAACAAGTCTCATCCCTCATGGACATGAGGGCCATTTAACAAGTACCAGAACAAGAGCAGGGACAAGGATTTTATTCAAGACTGTTCTTGGTACCCAGAAAGGACAAAGCCTGGAGACCAATACTGGACCTATCTATTCTAAACACATATCTGGATATACCAAAATTCAAAATGTTGACCTTACAGCAGCGTCTGCCCATGCTGGGCAAGAAGGCTTGGTTTGTGACTTTAGACCTAAAAGACCTGCATGTCCCAATCAGGCAAACATGCAGAAGATACCTCAGATTCAAAGCTGGCTCAATGCACTACCAATTCTCTGCACTTCCCTTTGGCTTATCTACTGCACTCAGGGTCTTCACAAAGTGCCTGGCACCAGTAATTGCATTCTGCAGACAAAGAGGAATACAAATATATCCTTACTTGGATGACTGCCTCATGCAAGCAGAGAACAAGGGCATTCTACTACAGCATCTGGCGTTTGTAAAGAGATTACTACCATGCCTAGGGTACACAGTCAATGAACAGAAATCAAAACTAGTACCCTCTCAAGAGATGATATTCCTGGGTGCAAGCTTAAATACAACTGCCCAGATGGCTTATCTCACGCCAGACAAACAAAGGCAACTGACTACCTATGTCACACTGTTGGCAACAAAGGCCAGTTATCTGCAAGAAAAATTTCTCCAGGCTTTGGGCTTCATGGCATCCTGCATTCAACTAATTCCATATGCAAGACTGCATATGAGGAAACTTCAATGGTACCTAAAAAGTGTTTGGACTCAGCATTGCCACAGCCTGGAAACAATAATTACTCTCATTCCCTGCCTGCAACAGGAGTTTCGATGGTGGGCGAAGGCCTGTCACCAGAACAAGGGCCAGCCATTCACTTTACCCCAGCCAGGCAGACATTGACAACGGATGCATCAGATTATGCCTGGGGGGCACACATGGCAGGAAGATGTATTCAAGGCACATGGTCCGCCAACCAAATGCATCTACATATCAATCAAAAACAGATGCTAGCTGTTCAGAATGCCCTGACAGCCCTCAAGGAACTTCTTCATCTGGGACAACAATTGATAGACAGAAAATACCACGGTCATGTGGTACATAAACAAGCAGGGAGGCACGCATTCTTACCCCCCTCTGCAGACTAGCCATGACTTTGTGGGACACATCATTGACTTACCAAGTACATCTGCAGGCACAATTCCTGCCAGGAAAGATAAATACTCTGGCAGGCGAACTAAGCAGAAACCTTATGGATCCCCACGAGTGGAAATTGGATCTACAAGTCTTCAACATGATAACAAGGAAATGGGGATGCCCGGACATAGACCTATTTACCTCTCCTCACACCTGCCAACTAAAGAGATTCTGCACAAGGTCTCATCACAAACAAGCATGGAAAGTGGATGCCCTTTCTTTCAGCTGGAAAAACTTAACAGTATATGCCTTTCCTCCATTGCCTGACATCCCCAAGGTACTCCTAAAGGACAGACGAGAGAAGCCAAAAATGATTCTGATTGCCCCAGACTGGCCCCACCAGTACTGGTATCCAATCCTGAGGAACTTGTCTCAATGCCCAGCCTGGACCTTACCTTAAATACCTCACCTACTGTCCCAACAAAACAATCGGATCCTGCACAGCCAACTAAAGACCTTAAATCTGGCAGCATGGTGGATAATGTAGTCATACAAAACACACCTCTCACTAAAGCGGTGATGGATGTCATTTTGGAGGGCAGGAGGCCTAGTACTAGAAAATCTTATGCTGTAAAATGGAAGAGATTCTGTGCCTGGAACCAGGCACAAGGAATTGACACAGCAGTACCAAATATTCCTCAGATTTTACAATACTTAACTGAGATGCTGGACAAAGACCTATCCTTTTTATCAATTAAAATTCATGCCTCTGCCATTTCGGCTCATTACAATACAGAGCCACCAATCTTTTCTCATCCTTTGTTAAGGCAATACCTCAGAGGAGCCAAAAACTTAAGGCCTCCAAGGAGATCAGCAATACCTGCATGGGACCTCAAGTATGTTTTGGAAAAACTCACTCTGCCCCCTTTTGAGCCAGCCGCTACAGCTGATATAAAGTTTTTATCTTGGAAAACAGCTCTACTCCTAGCAATAACCTCTGCAAGATGAGTCTCAGAGCTACAGGCACTCATGGCTGTGGAACCTTTTATCAGTTTTTTATCCAGACTGGGTTTCACTGAGGATAAACCCGACATTTATGCCTAAGGTAGTGTCCAGTGTGGCCCTTAACCAAACTATTTATCTACCTACTTTTTATCCAAACCCACAGAATAAGGGGGAGAGAATTCTGCATTCTTTGGACATGCACAGACAGCTACGCTTCTACTTGAACAGAACCAAAGCTTTCAGAAAGACTGAGCAACTACTAGTGGCATATGCTGCAGGATCACAAGGAAAGGCTATCTCAAAGCAGACTGTTTCAAAGTGAATAGGCCACTGCATTCGTTTCTGCTATTCACAGCATGGCAAGCCAGTGCCCAAGGGCATTATGCCACATTCAACCAGAGCAGCAGCCACTTCAGCAGCCTTCCTCAACCAAAGATATTTTAGAGGCTGCTACCTGGAGTTCAGTGCACACCTTTACAAAGCACTATCATCTACCACTCTACTCTTAAGTCCAGGGCAGGCTTTGCCACTTCAGTTCTGCAAGGCCTCATAACCGCTCCTAATGCTATTTAGCTCCAGCCTCCCAACCATATCTTTGGGATTCAACCCAAGTGTAATGACCGCAACAGTGAAACACGAAGAACATAGTACAGTTGACTACACTTACCATAAATGTAGATGTTCGAGTGTATTCACTGTTGCAGTCCAGGTTACCCACCCACCATCACCCTTCTCTTTTTGCTGGAACTTGGCTGCACTTCTCTAATCTATACAACCTATGTGGTGTATCTGCTTGTAAATGATGGTATTATATATTTTGATGCATGCATGTTTTATTGGCATATTTTTAGCCTTCCTTTTTGAGGGCACCTGACATCTGGCACAAGAAAAACTGAAGAAAATGGCGTCAGCTGTATCTTTTATTCCCCTGGCGCACTGACGTCAGGGAGGAGGTGACAGCAACCGACGCCGGACCTAGACTTTGGAATTCAGGCCGACTGAGGGTAGCCTGCCAGCAAGATAACCCAAGTGTAATGACTGCAACAGTGAATACACTCAACATCTACACTTATGGTAAGTGTACATAACTGTACTTTATAGCACCAAGACTTTCTGCTCAGTCTTGCAGACCAATTAAGTATAGCAATCATTCATAATGAGAGAGCAAATTGCCACCCACAGAACATATAGAATTAATTGGATGTCAGACACAGTTCAACAAATTGTCAAATTTTCAATCTCAAGGGTCCAGTTGTTAAGACTGGTAGTTCATTATCCTTGCCCAGAGGCAAGATTGATTCTCCGTTTGTTAGGTCTGGTGGCTTCTGCCATTACATTGGGACTATTAGCAGGATATGACATGAGTGCTGGGGTGGACATTATCCGTCCAGTGGTTACAGAGTATTCAACATTAGAATTTCTCTCACTCAGGTATCTAGAAATGATATAAGGTGGTGAATGACGTTTCCATCAGTGATAGAATGGACACCTTTCTGACCACCTGTTCCCCATGCAAAAGTAACCACAGACGCTTCCCTTCTAGCATATGGGCATTTTGAAGGGAAGACAGCTTAAGATACTTGATCACCTTTGGAGACCAAACTTCACTTCATTGTCTTGGAAATAAGGGTAGTCATCCCAGAGTTGCAGGCATTTCAGGACTCCCTTTTCAAAGGTGTGATTTCCATTCACACAGACAATTTGTTTGTGTTGTGGTACTTCAACAACCAAGGTGGAGCACATTCATATCTTTTATCAGGAGGCCATACGAGTTTGACTGTGGTTATTTTCTCCCCATTACTTTTCAGTAGCAATTTACATTCCTAGGACATCAAATGTACTAGCAGACAGACTGAGCAGGTATTTCCAGTTACCTTCACAAATGGTCTCTCAAACAGACAGTGGCTGGCAACAGAGAGTTTCAGCTGCTGGGGCCTACCTTGCTTCGACCTCTTTGCCTCCTACTTAAGCAACAAATGGAGCAGTCACTTTGCCCTCATCCCTCCACAGAGACAGTGACTGGGAGATGTTCTACTCCACATTTGGCCCCGGGTCTGCTATACACCTTTCTACCAATTCCTCTTCAGACAAAATTCATATAGAAAGCATTGAGGTGCAAGACCAATCTTACCTCATTGCCCCATTCTCACCCTGATAGATATGGTTCCCTTTCTTTTGGCCTCAGTTGCTGCACCACCGTGACTGCTGAATCCCATTTCAGTAGAGGCATTCCAGACAGATGAAATTAACCACAAGGTTTCTCCAAGTTCACCCCTAGCCAGAAACACCAGGCTGTCTTCTCTGGTGGTCCATGTAATATGTTCTGTGAAAGAATCAACAAAAAAGACAAGAGCAAGTGAAAAATGTTTTCTACTTGGGCATTTTCAAAAGGTTTAGGTACTACTTTCAGAACTTTTTCGACAGAGTTTCAGAGATTCTGCTATAAAGGTTCAAATGGCTGCCATTTCTTATTTTTACATAAGACAATAATGACTCATCTATTGCTCCTCTTAGGTTATCTAAAGCCTTCCTTAAAGGAACCTTTTTGTTTAGACTTCCTGTTCCAGATTCAGTCTGTCCATGGAATATCTCATCATTGCTTCATTTGTTGACTCAGAAACCTTTTGAGCCCACGGCCTCAGCCAATTTAAAGTTTTTCTTGGAAGACCATTTTTCTGCTTGCCATTACCTCTGCTAGATGAGTTTCGAAATTACAAGTGCTTTCATGCAAGCCTTCCTTTCTCATCTTCCATAAAGAAAGTGTACTACTGAGAATGGAAACCTTTCTTTCTCCCAAATGTCATATGAAACAAATTTTTAATCAATATATTGACTTAACCTGTATTTTTTTCTGAATTTCTTGACCAAAAGTGAAAACATGCTTCATACTTTAGATGCCCGCAGACAGACGGCTCAGATTTTACTTACACTGTACCAAGAATTTTAAAAAGTCAGAGTGGCTGTTTTGTGTCCTTTTCCAAAACAAAGACAACATGTATCAAAAGTCATACTTTCTAAGTGATTGGCAGACTGCATTTCCATTGTTTATAAAACGTTAGGATTGCCTTTGCATTCAAAACCTAAGGCTGACTCCACTAGAGCAATGACTATTTCTACAACATTTTCAAAAACAGTTCCTATTAGTGACAGCTATGCAACAGCAACATGGTCAACAGTTCTTACCTTTGTTTCTCATTAGAAGTTGGATGTGCGGTCTAGAGCCCGCGCATCTTCTGCCTTTGTCCCAGATGTTGAATAGGACGAAAATAGACAACACTGGATACAATAGTATTGTACTTGCCATAACATTTGATCTGTGTTCTCATTTTTATCCTGTTCAACATCCCTCCCTTCCTCCTTCCAAATTGCCATTTACATTTGCTGGGGTTCGGACAGACCTCAACTAAGACCCTGTGTGTTCCACATCACCTTCCCTAAACATGGAATGCTTTTAGATTATTATCCCATTCCGTAATTTTTTGGCCTATGTAGTTAACAAAACAGAACCAAAACAATGTACAGTAAAGCCAAGAAACTAAATTAATAACTCAAAATGGCTGAACTCTCAGCTCGCCAGGCTGAACGAACAAAGCCAGTTCACTAAAATAATGGAGTATCCACAAAAACAAAATAAATCCCAGTTTATTAAATTAGGTCAAGAGCTTTCGTCCCGTTGCATATAGGGACTTCTTCAGAACAAATTTTTAAAAGCACAGTAAGTTTATAAAGGCTTCCTAATCTACTTAATTTACGTAATTAATAGAAACTAAATAATTACACAAATCTTACACATTTGCAGAATGTACCAAAAATATTAATTAGAATTAAAATCCTAACAATAAAATTTTATTATCCACAGTCTTAAATACTCAAAACTGTACAGTAAAAAATGGAATGCAAGTAAAATGAAGGTAAAATAAACTTGGATATAAGTAACTTCGCAGGGAAGAGTTTGCTAACAACCAAGTTGTCATAAATTTGTGCTTTATTTAATATATAGTTCCTGCGCCTTCACTTTTAGTATAGGCAACATATATGAATTTTCATTAATCCCTGGTGGGTTTGTGGCATTAAGTTTTAACTGCCACAACAGTTCTTGTTTCTCTAAATTTAATTCCCAACAGCCACCCCTAGGATTCACTGGGATGATATCCAGAATACTAAACTTGAATTTTGTAAAACCCTGACCATTTAAAATGTGTTTAAATAAGGCATTATTAGCATTCTTCCTTGCTTTAGCATAAAGATGTTCATATATTCTCTTCTTTAATTGTCTCTCTGTTTTACCTATATAAAAAAATCCACAAGTCGAGCAGACAGCAATGTAAATAATATCTTTAGTATTACAATTCCCATTTTCAACAAAATATCAATGGGAATGTTATGTAAAGAAATTCTAGATGCTTCTAAAATATACTTACATTGCTTACACAACCCACACTTAGTGGTACATTTGCGATTAATTGAATCTGAATTTTTGGATGCTCAAAAAGGAACTTAAGGTTTTTGCCCATCTTAAATACAAGTTTTGGGTTCTCCCCCAAAATTTCAACCATTTTGGGGTTTGTCCTAGAAATCACCCAGTTCCTTCTCATAATGTCTTTGATTTCCTTAGAGCCATTACCAAAGGGTGCTACCATACTATTAATTAAGCTTGTCAACTCTTGTTTTTTAGAAACTGGGGGTGCGATATTAGTGTTACTCAGTAGTGGTTTAAATCTTACCCCCCCCCCCCTCCAGCCAACATTTCTTCACGTATTTTAAAAATAAGTTCAGGTGGGTAACCCCTCTCTAAAAACATCTTTGTGATCTTACTCTCTGCTCTGACCAACTGTCCTTTAAATGTATTCTTTGTGTAGAATGGGCGATTAATATGGAAATCTAAGTAATATTTGAGAAGGTGGCCTTTCTAAAAAATTGTTTATGCAAAAGTCTCAGGCATATAAAATTAAATTGGCATAGATGAGGGCACATCTTGCTCCTGTAGCTACGTCTTTTATTTGTCTAAAATACTCTCCTTCAAAAGTGAAAAAGTTGTTTTCCAATACAGTAGCCATAACCTCTAATACAAAGTCGATTAGTGTGTTATTCAAGCTGATAAGCTTTCTAATAGCATCAGAAAAGACAGACCCTCTTCATGGGGTGTGGAGGTGAATAAATCCACATCAGTGGTAGTGAAACAACATTTGTGTTGTACCATTTTTTTTTAATTTTTGAAAAAAAGTTCCAGGAGTCCTTAAGAAAATATTCAACTGTGGTGTAATAGAATTTTGAATAAGCCTATCTAGGGAATAAGTGGCACTATTGTGAGCCGCAGTAATCACCCTATATGGAGGCTGAAAAATATTTTTGTGTACTTTTGGTATTTCAAGGTGGTGGGGATCAGTGGGTGGAAATTAACAAGAAAATTAAAGATTTCTTCTGAAATGGCCCATTGAGTAAGGGCATCTTCTAAAAATAGATTTTCCTGTTTGCAATAAAAACCTCATTTCTTGAGACTTCAGTATATTTCTCAGTATCATGAAAAATATGTAACATTTGACCAATGTAATCAGTCCATTTTCTCCACTGTTACTATCCCACCTTCCTTATTTGGCTTTATTATTCTTAAGTTACCATTAGTCCTTAAGTCATTTATCAACTTCCACTCCTTACTTAAGTTGTGATGTTGTCTTGTATTATAATGATCTGAAGTAGTTGGCGTCATTTGATCATCAGCCTGTGGGATGTCGGATCCGAACCGGATCCAGAACGGCAGCTTCACCAGCATCTGATCCAGGCTCCAAGCTCCTCCCCTTACCCATAATACCCTTCCATCTCCTTCCTTTCCTCAGATCTCATTTGCCACGGCTTTGCCAATCAGCGTGGTCTCATTGCTCCAGGGATGGTAGGTGCTTTTTTCGGCTATTTTTGGGTGTCAGTGTTGCTGTTTGTTCAGGCAGCTTCCCTTTCCCTTTGTTTAACCTCCCCTTTGTTTTGCATCGCGTTTACTGTTTAAAAAAAAAAGTTTTTTTTGGTAGCAGAGTAGGCCTTCTCTCCCTTCTGCCTCCTTGCTAGTGAGTTGTGAGTGGTGTGGTCGTGCAGGTTAAGGCTTTGTGCATCGTGCCTTTAATTTGTTGGCATGGCAGATCAGCAATCAAAACTGATCTTCAGAAAGTGCACAGAGTGTGGCCATAAGTTGTCCCCGGCTGATGGCCACACTCTGTGTATGGTGTGTTTGGGGCCAGCCCATATTTCCACGGACTGCCCTATTTGTGCGGGGGTCAACCCTAGGGCCCTGAAAGATCGCAGGGCAAAACAGATCCTTAAGGGATTTCTTCCTGCTACGGAGGCGGCTGCCTACAGTTCTCTTATTGTCATGGTCGTGACTGCTTATTCCTCTTCAGCCACTGTCACTTCCCCTCCCTCCCAGGTTGGGACTCAACCTCCAGGACATAGGGCTGTGGACATGGAGCCTAGGAAAGGGAAGAGCAAAGATAAAGACAGAGAGAGAGAGAGAGAGACAAAGGGAGAAAGATATCCCCAGACCGGACGAATCCAGTGGGTCTTCCTCCAAAACAGCAAGTAGTTTCCAGGCCAGTTTCTCCTCAGCTCTGCTGGCCTAGATTTTCGCCAGAGCCGGAGGAGCTTAGACCTTCTTCCAGTGCTACCGCACATCGACCCTCCTGGTTGGCAAAGATTTATTTGCACCCAGATTCAGATGGGGGTCTTGCCAGCCCCCCTCTCCCTCGGGAGGGGTGAGCCCACTTCCCTTTTTGCCCCGATATCGTCCAATAGATAGTACTGAGTACCTCAACACCAGCCGTTACCTTGAGCGCATCAGATCTGAGCAGTTTAGACTCGAGCAGCTCTCGGAGCCAAAGTCTGTGCATCAGATCTGAGGGGTTGGGTCTTTCTCCTTTGGCGCCGACGTCAGGTCAGGCCCCTCCCCTCGATATGTTTGCTCTAATCCCCACGTCAGATCTGGGGATAGCAGCTTCCTTATTAGTTTCCCAAGAGGCTCACTCCCCCTCAGCTTTCAGTGTGGTAGAAAGGGTTCTGTCCAGTGGATCCAGGCCCCTGACCATCTCTTTGGGTTCCTCCCTAACTCCCTCACCTCTGGATGCATCTTCAGCCATTTTGCCCATGCAGTGACAACCCGTGCTCTATGTGCCCCATACTATTTCCCTCGAGGAACCACAGGTAGTTTGTGAGTCCTCTTAGGAGAGTCCCACTGAAGAGATTCCTCAAAAACGAACATGCAAAAGGAGGCACCTGGACTCCTCTCCAGAGTCCCTCACTGAGGATACCGATTTGGAGAAAGGGGAAAGTTACCCAGATCACCCCCTGACT
Organism: Protopterus annectens; assembly: GCF_019279795.1. Taxonomy (NCBI): domain Eukaryota; kingdom Metazoa; phylum Chordata; order Ceratodontiformes; family Protopteridae; genus Protopterus; species Protopterus annectens. The sequence goes on along the minus strand of NC_056750.1, from coordinate 18,014,441 downwards.
ATGTCTTCTTTAGCGACATCATGGAAATCTTGTGCCAGCATGGGTGGGGGTTTGGTCCATCCCCAAACCTTCCTCAGACAAGTCTGTGTTTCTGGAGGCCTTCAGCATGGGTCCGTCTACCTCCTGGGTGTCTCCACCCGTGGATCCCTTAGTGGACCTTATTACCACCAAGACATGGAAGGAGCCGGACACCGTGGAGCCAATCCCTAAGCATCCCGACAAAATCCTGAGCCCTCCAGTAGACAGAATCAGTTGGAACAAGGGGTCACCAGTGAATGCCATGATGGTAGTGGCTGCCAGTAAAAAAAAAAAAAAAAAAAAACTAGCCCAGAAAAGTTCTACAGTCCATCCCCCCAACTGAGTGTCAAGAACTACATATTTGGTAGACGGAAAGCACTTTACTATATTAAAGTTCGTTTTGGTGTTTCAGAGACTACTTGATGGCTGTTTTTGTGCTTTTCAAGAGTTTGCTGTTTCCTGTAGTTTTCTCATGAGAGTCCAGGGCGGCAGATTGTCTGGGAAAGGAGACATATGCTTCAGCCGCCTTTTCTACAAGGGCACTGAATTATTTGGCCCATGTAACTCGACTACAGCAAGACCTGGTCAAGGAGTTAACTGAGTCGCCCCCGGAGTCCATGTCACAGGAGGATAAACTCATATTCTCCTTGCGAATGGCTACTCTCAAAGCGGTTTCTAATATGTCCATGCGCCTCCTTTCGCATGCCACTGAAGGAGTGGCAAGGGTGGCCGGGTCTGTCATTGCCATGAGGCGACACGCCTGGCTCAGGCTGTGTCAGTTCATGAAACCCTTTAAGGCGTCTTTCACGAATGCCCCTTATGATCATTCTTCCTTGTTTGGGAAGATGGTTCATGAGACGGTCCAGAGTGAAAAGAACAGGAAGACACACCGTCTGCCATCGGGATCCGCTTCTCTAACCCCCAAAGATCCTTTTCCAGGACTCAGCACTCAGCAGGGGCAAAAGAAGATGTGGTTCCGGAAGTCTCAGTATTCCTGGGACACTCAAGACTCATCTTCCCTTAGAGGCAGAGGGGAACAAAACAGATGCCGGCCCAGAGGTGGGGGGGTCCAAGAAATTTTGGGTCTCAAGAACCGTTCTCTGAGAGGCCTGTGCAGCAACCCTGAGGGGTTGCCCGACTGCTCTGCTCTGGAGGCAGTCAGGGGTCACCTTTCGATGCACCTGACGGCATGGGATTCCATGTCATCAGACCATTGGGTGCTTCATATAATATCCAGAGGTTTTACCTTCCCCTTTGTGGCTCCTCCCATTCCCCCAAAACACCTTCTGGACGTTCTACCCGCGCAAAGGGAGGTAGCAGCACTTGAAATAGAAATGCTGCTGAGGAAACGAGTCGTCCATCCCGTCCCCCAAGATCAGTCTGGATCAGGCATCTATTCCAGGTTCTTTTTAGTGCCAAAAAAGATGGTGGACCAAAGGCCTATTCTGGACCTTTCCACCCTAAACCTGTTAGTTACCAAAGAGAAGTTCTAGATGGTCACTCTACAATCCATCCTGCCTTACCTGCAGGAGAACGACTGGATGTACTCAGTAGATCTCCAGGATGCGTACTACCATATAAAGATGCACAGATGCTCCAGGAGGTTCCTCCGCTTTTGGCTACGAGCCAGTCATTACAAATTCGAAGCCCTACCCTTCGGTCTCACCACTACCAATTCGAAGCCCTACCCATCGGTCTCACCACAGCCCCCAGGGTGTTCACCAAGGTCATGGGAGTAGTAGCGGCTCACCTGAGGCTTCAGGGATTACAGATCTACCCGTACCTGGACGATTGGCTCCTTGCCATTCATACCAGGCATCTACTTTGTCAAGCCAGAGCTTTTCCTGAAACTGTCAGACTTGCTGGGAATTACAATCAACATATCCAAGTCTTCTCTAGACTCTGTTTACATTTTAGACTACATAGGAGCGAGAATATATACATTACAAACCAAGGTCTTTCTAACTCCAGAGAGAGTTCGGAACTTACGACTTCATGTGTCCATGATCCTTCAGTCTCATCTTCCTCCAGCCGAGGCGGTATTACGAGCCTTAGGTTCCATGGCTGCCACCATTACTCTTCTCCCCCTGTGCTCGTCTTCATATGTGGGTACTACAGTGGACACTAGCAGTTCAATGGTCATTACTAGAGCTACCATTGACGCATCCTATTCATATAAGCAACGCTTGCAGGAAGTCCCTCCTCTAATGGATACTCTCCTCTGATCTAATCGAGGGACAACCTTTTATTGCAGCCTCTCCCCAAGACACGGTGACCATGGACACCTCCCAACTAGGGGGGGGGGCATTGCTCGGGCAGGACAGTCCAAGGCACATGGTCCCTGATCAAGACCAAGTTGCATGTCAGCGTTCTAGGGATGAGGGCGGTCTTGTTAATGTTGCAGGCCCTTCATGCCTTCCTTTCTCTGGGAACTATTGCGGTTCAGACGGACAAGTCAGTGGTCTGATACATCAACAAACAGTGAGGAACCAGATCTTATCCCCTTTGTCACAAGGCCATGAGAGTGTGGGAATCGGCAATCTCCACCAACTGTTTTTCTGGTAGCAACTACATTCCGGATCAGTTCAACATACTGATGAACACACTGAGCAGAACTATCTTGATGCCTTACGAGTGGTCTTTGAATCCTTCTGTAGCAGAGCTGATCTTCCTCGAGTGGGGTTGGCCTTCCTGCGATCTCTTCGCATCTCATTTCAAAGCGAAGTGCAGCAAGTTCTTCTCTTTGATTGCCCCACAGGGGAATCTCCCAGGGACTTGTCTGGTCCATGCTTGGTCTCCCGGTCTTCTTTATGCTTATCCCCCTTTACTTCTCATGACAAAATTTCTCCAGAAGGCTCACCAGTTGGGGAGCGACGTCATCCGCATTACCCCATTCTGGCCTCGCCGAGCATGGTTCCCCTTCCTTTAGTCTCATCTGATTGTTCCTCCATGGATTTTGGATCCGATACCAGATCTTATTTTCCACCCCTCGAGCGTCCCCCATCCGGACCTGGGCAGTGTGAAGCTCACTGCTTGGCTGCTCCAGTTCCCTTGATTGCTAGGATGCCTAGTCTGTCTACCCCGGTCAAGACTATTCTGGTGGCAGCTCATAAATAGTCTATCAGAAAACTATACCGTAGCAAATGGAAGCGTTTCTCTATATGGGCTTCTCAAAGGGATTTGGACCCTTTCACAGCTCCTGTTCCAGCGGTCCTTGAGTTCTTGGCATACATTTTCCAGCAGGGTGCCAGCTCATCTGTGTCCATGATCAACACCTATTGCCCCTGTCCAAGAGAGAGAGACAGATGGAACCCCCGGGGTGAATTTATGGTTCCCCATCCAATCGTCCAGGTTGCACTTGAGAGGGCCAAAGAGGTGCTCTGCTTGACATGAATTGGGAGCCTGTTCCACAGGTGTGGTAACCTCTGGGAGAAGGATCTTTCCCTCCAGCAGGTTCTATTAGTGTCACATACCAGGTTAAGGTCTTTAGAGTGACTAATCTGTGAGCCATTGGACTTATGGATATGCAGCACTGCCAATAAAGCAGAGTCAGAGATTGCCTTGTATGCAAGGCAGCGACAGCCCCTCTCAGTAGTCTTTATGAAATGCAGTAAAGTGACAGTGATTTCAGCTGATCCACATAGGACAGATACTGAAGACCTTGAATTCTTCTTGTGAGGAACTTTTGTGGTCTCTCCAATTGCTGCAGGTGTCTGGAAAGGTACATACCAAGAGGGCCGTTGTACTCCGTTATTAGCCTGACGAGGGAAGAGTACAGAGAGGTTATAACTCCCTTTTTTCTGGAGGGAGGCATTGCCCTTGCTTATGAGACGAGCAATATAGAATGCTCTTCCTACCACTGCGGAAACATGGTGATCAAAGGTAAGGTTGCTGTCAACCTGTGTGTCCATTTCTGTCACCACTGAATGTGTGCTTAGGCTGTTTCTATTGATGTGTTAGGTAGCCAGAACTTTGCTCTTACCGAAAGGGATAGTGATGGTGCATTTTTTTTTTGCATTGAGTTTAAGGCAATGACTTTGGCACCAGTCATTTATTTACATAAGACCCTCCTGTAGGATGCTGACATTGTGTGGGGATTTTGTGACTGCTCCCAGTTTGCAGTCGTCAGCAAACTTAGTCAGTCACAGAACTTAAGTTTTTGCTAGTACTTCAGAGAAATATATTCCAAACAGTAGAGGTCCTAGGATTGATCCCCGTGGAACACCACTAGTTACGGGTTTGCTGTTGGAGGTGGATTCCCCTATTTTGACTGTATGGGTTCTATCAGTGAGCCAGTTAGCGACCCATCTAATGATATAAGGGTTGATACCTGGCTGGGTGAGTTTGTCAATGATGCCTGAGTGGGGCATAGGTCAAAAGCCTTGGCCAAGTCCAGGTAGGCTGTATGCAGAGTTTTACCCTCGTCCAGACCTCTGTAGACTGTCTCGAAGAATTCCACCAGGCTTAACAGGCAGTGTTATGTAGTCCAATCTCGCCTACATTCTTACCCGTGGGTTCGGAGCTGAATGTCAGCTCCGACTCGGCCAAACTTTTCTAGCTCGAAGTCTTTCTATTGGCTGGGCTAAGATAGTATCCCATGTTGCCTTGCTCTATATCCCCAGATCTCGTTTGCCACTCGTGTAGCTCGGACGTGGTCTCGCTCTTGGCTGTGGCTACATACCTTTTTTCTTCTTTTCGAGAGAGTTTATTACAAACAAAAAGTTATTTTAATAGCTATTGCTAGTTTGGTGTTATTTGTGGAAAATTTTCTGTGTGTGTGATTGTTTCTGTGGTATCCCACTAGCTGTTCCAACGGGCTAGGCCCGTTTCAGTTAGAGGACCTAGTCTGTCCCCTTGCTTTCCTGTGTTCTAACTTCTGGTCTAAAACCGTTTAATTTAGAGGTTTTAGTCCTAATCCCTTTCTGTGTGTGTGTGTCAGAGGATTCTTAGAGTTTATTAGTGGTAGTTTTTCCCGTGCTAAGTGTGGTGTAGTCTGTGGCTGTTTTTTCCAGTCGGTTCTGTACCTGTGATTTTTTTGTCTTGGTGATTATTGGTAATTCCTTAAGATGTCTAAAGATTCTAAGGAGCACAAGCCCTTGGGCTTCAAGAAGTGCTCAAAGTGTGGCTATAAAATGTCCATTACTGATGGATATTCGGTATATGTTTATTGTCTGGGAGCAATCCATCTGCAGGAGTCTTGCAGCTTCTGTCATGCATTTAGTCCCAGGGTGCTTCAGGAAAGAAAGAATAAGTTAATTCTGAAGGGAATTCTGAAACCCTCCTGTGAAGAGGGTCTGGAATCTGCTTCCAGCTCTAAAGCTAAAACTACAAAATCAAAAAAGAGGTCTCCAGCTCCTTCAGTCTCCTCGGAGCCACCGGAGAAAGTAGCTAAATTAGCTTCGACATCCTCGGCTCCACTGTCCTCAGGGCCGCAGGAAGCATCAGTGATGATGGAACCGGTGTCTGCTCCAATTATATTGGAACCTATTCGGAGCCGATCACCTAGTATTATGCAAGTATCACCTGAGAGGAGATCTCGATCTCCCTCCTTGTCCTCCAAATCCTCCAGGACTTTATCGGATGTGGACGTCGATAGAGTGGTGCAGAGACTCCTTCAGTACCGGTTTTGGCAAAATTGTTCTCCGCTCCGTCCCAGTCGGCTCCGGAGCCCATCCACCAACCTACTTCCTCCTCCGAGCCCATCCCAGCCTTTGGAGCCGGAGTGTTCGGCTCCCTGTGATGTTTCCAGGTTGGTTCCAACAGCCCCTCTTGGCTTATCGGTACCGTCCACGGGATTCAGGACTCTGGATTCTTCAGTCAGACCGAGGGGGAGGCTTTGGGACATCTTTCAATTGAATCCCGACTCCTGTCGTGGCTTTGGAGGCTGGTCGCTCCTCAGACTCAGGGGGGCCAGCCTTTGAGGCCATGTGGAGTGCGCTGGCCAGATCATCAGTGACATCATGCAGGTTGGTCATTCTGTCCCCTACCACTCCGGTGCAGGTCTCTGATCACCACCTGTCTTTAGACAGCGGAGCCCCAAGACCTCAGGGTACCCCCATGAGTGGTCCCCAAGTTTCTGAGGGCCCCTCAGAGTGCTTGCCTGAGGAGCCCCCTAGAAAGAAAACTTGCAAGAGGAAGCACATAGACTCCCAGGATGAGTCTCTCACCTCAGATACTGACCTCGAGGAATCGGAGGGGTCCCCCAAGTCGTCGTCTGAGGATGTTTCTTTCTCTGACATCCTAGAGATATTGAAACAAAAAGGTGACTGGCCGTCCAAACCCCCCCCCGAGGAGGAGTCGGTCTTCCTGAAGGCCTTCGGTGCTCAGCCCTCTGCCTCCTGGGTGTCCCCACCCTTCGAGCTCCTGGATTTGATTTGTCAGAGGGTGTGGGAGAACCCTGACTCTATGGAACCAGTCCCCAGGAGACCCAATAAATTTCTGTCTGCTCCCCCAGATAAGGAATTTCTGTCCAAGGGAGTCTCTGTGGATGCCATGGTGGTGGCAGCGGCCACTCAGAAGGAATTAGCCGAGACTTCTTCCACCGTCCATCCTCCTAACAAGGAGTCTAAGACCATGGACTGGTACAGGAAGCGTACCCTCTCTTCAGCAACCTTTACCTTACTGTCGCTGAACTACTTATCTCACTTTACACGGCTCCAGAGAGATCTCCTCAAGGAGCTTGGAGATGCTGTCATGGGTAACGTTTCTGAGGCGGTGGCCCAGATGGTTACCTGCCAGATGTCTACCCTCAATTCCATTGTTAACTCCTCCATGAGGCTGATTTCATATGCAGCCGAGGGAGCGAGTAGGGCAGCAAGCTCAGGAGTCGCCCTTAGGAGGCAGGCCTGGATGCGCCTTTGTCATTTCGCGGATGCCTTCGAGTCTTCATTCACTGATGCCCCCTTTGATGGTTCCTTTTTATTTGGAACCAAGGTGAAAGACACCCGCACCAGGTACAAGCAGGAGGGAAAAGCTCTGTCTGCTGTAGGGGTCCGTTTTTCCCTTCCCTCTAGGCCTTATCCCAAGGCCAAGAGAGGGGGGGGATGTGGTTCACGAAATCACAGAGATTTTTTCCCGGTGCACAAGGTGAGCCCCCCCCCCCCTCCAGAGGCAGAGGAGGGGCGGTTATTCAGGAAGACGCCACCCTAGAGGCAGAGGAGGCCCCCGCAACTCGGGAGACCGCTATTCCTTTTGCGGTTCTCCATAACATCGCTCCTGATGGGAGGCCCGACTGTGCGTTTCCGGAGCCAGTCGGGGGTCGAATATCGTTATACCCGGAGGCCTGGCAAGACATCACCCAGGACCAATGGGTTTTACGAATAATTTCCAGAGGTTATGTCATTCCCTTTTTGTCAGACCCCCCCCCCCCCCCTCCAGCCAGGAAAATCCCAGATGTTCCACCCAGTCAAAGGGATTACGCAACTTCAGAGGTTTCAAAGCTGCTAGAAAAAGGAGCCATCCAACATGTCCCCTCAGACCAGATCGGATTAGGGACTTACTCAGGATTTTTTTTGTTGCCAAAAAGAACAGGGGAACTGAGACCCATATTGGATCTCAGCCGATTGAACAACCATGTACAAAAGTCCAAGTTCGGAATGGTCACATTGCAGTCGATTCTCCCATTGTTGGGAAAAGAAGTATGGATGTGCTCCATCGACCTCAAGGATGCTTACTACCATATCAAAATGGACAGGGCATCCAGGAGTCACCTACGCTTCCGGCTGGGAGCCAGTCATTTTCAGTTTCGAGCCCTGCCCTTTGGTCTCACCACAGCCCCCAGGGTGTTCACCAAATGTATGGCGGTGGTGACGGCTCATTTGAGACGTCAAGGATTACAGGTGTTTCCTTATCTGGACGACTGGCTCCTCACTGCCACCATCAGGCATTTACTGATTCAGACCAGGGATGCCACCCTAATTCTCTGTCAACAGTTGGGCATAACATTGAACTGGGAAAAATCTGCCTTGTTGCCCTCACAGCGTGTGTCTTTTTTATAGGTGCAGAACTAGACAACATCCTCATGCGGGCGTTTCTACCACAGGAAAGAATCAGAGTCCTACAGCAACAAGTTCACGCCCTGCTTCCTCTGAGAAAAGCAAAGGCAAGATGGGTTCTCCAACTCCTGGGGACTATGGCTGCAACAATTATGTTAGTCCCTCTAGCAAGGTAACATATGAGACTTCTTCAATGGCTTTTCTTTACCCAGTGGTCTCTTCAATGGCTTCCACATTCTCACCCTATTCTACTCACGGACAAGTGCAAACAAGATCTCAGTTGGTGGCTTTGCACCAACAATCTGGACAATGGGAAAACCCTTCGTTCCACCAACCGCGATTGCCATGGTGACCACGGATGCCTCCGAGATGGGGGTGGGGGGGCATTATCTAGGCAGGACAGTCTGAGGCACGTGGCAAGAGCACGAGATACATTTGCATATCAACGTCCTGGAGATGAGAGCTGTGCTGCTTGCGTTGCGGGCACTTCAGAGCTTTCTCCCTCTCGGGACTATTGCAATCCACTCGGACAATATGTCAGTGGTGTGGTATCTGAACAAGCAGGGAGGGACCAAGTCATATCCCCTGTGCAGAGTGGCCATGCGAGTGTGGCAGTGAGCAGTGTCTTCCCAGTGATGTTCATCGTGCATACAGCTGCAGTCATAACAGATGGGTTATCCTGCCGTCAGGCGGGTCCTCGGTCGGCTGAATTCCAAAGTCTAGGTCCGGCGTCGGTTGTCGTCGCTTCTTCCTTGACGTCAGTGTGACAGGAGTATAAAGGAACCAGCTGACGCCATTTTCTTCAGTCTTTCTTGCCGTGCGGTGCCCGAAGCAGTTCGCAAGTGCCGGTCGGCCAGCTCCTGAGATTACGAAAATTTGGAAACCGAAGTCTTCTTAAAAGCTAAGTACCCCGTTGGGGAAACTTTTCTTGCCTCAGACAAAGTTAATAATTGTATTTCTTGTGGGAAGCAAATACCGCATAAGGATTTCCATTCCCTCTGTATACCTTGTTTAGGCCCAGACCACGACGTCTCGGTCTGTCGCTTTTGTGCTACATTCAACAAACGCACTATTAAGCGTCGGGCGGAGTTCGCCCAGCATTATTTTGGGAAAGCATTTAACTATACTATGTCGTCGGATACTCCGACTCTGGTTTTGTCTAAAAAAACGCAAAGACAAGGACCGACACACGAGGTCCGCGGCCTATACCTACATCACGCCAAAGCCGACTACACGTGGTCCGGTTCTCAGCGAGGCACCTACGCAGCCCCTGACTACCGACGACACTTCTTTGACGGTGTCTCCTGTGCCCGAGGTCGCAGGCTCCTCGGCCCACACCCCGACTACAGATACCGAAGCCACTCTTGGCGTTGAATCTCAGAATGTGGACAGGTCCACCTCCACTCAAGGTGTCTTCAGACCTTCCTCTTCTTTCTCCTTCAAGGCTTTCACAAAGTCTAAAGCAACCATGCACCCTAAGAGACCAGCTACACAGGGCCCATCTCCAGGCCCCATGCCTAAGAAACAGATGCTTAAAATGGCTGAGAATTTAATTACTCTTATCAGAGGTTCTCAACCCCCACCGGACAAAAGGCCCAGAGTGGAGGAAGATTCCCCTCCTCTGATCAGGGCTCCATTATTTCAGAGCATTCTGATGATCAGGAACATTCTTACTCCCCTTTTGAAGACTCTGATGCGGAGGAGTCCATCCCTTGTGTCTCCCCCCCAGAGGATTACTCATTTGGGGAAACTTTGCATACCTTAAGGGAACACTTCCACTGGGAAGGCCAAGATTATTCAGATTCCAAGAAAAGGCTCAGGGAATTTCTCTTGCTACCTCAGCACAGGCCTCTGGCTATACCTCCCGTCTTGGACATCCTAGATGATGTTTACTCGGAGGCTTGCCTTAACCCGGACTCTCTACCTCCAGCTCCAGTTAAGCCTGACAGGTACTACAGGGTTCCTGACTCACACCAATTTCTATACAAAAGCCATGCTGCTGACCCAGAAACCATCTCACAGGGCCCCAAGGGAGTTAAGGCCTCCATTGCTAAAAATCCATTACCTTCCGAGAGAGACTCCAGATCCTTAGAAAGGAGGGGGAAAAAGGTATATACCTCGGCTACCTTATCCATGAGGGCCTTAAACTGTCAGTTTCATATGCTAAAATACCAACAGTTTTTGTTATCACAATTGAAAAGTAAAATGTCACAACCTGAACAACCAGACTTGAAGCAGTTGCAGGATTTGATGCATAGTGCAGAACAAGTGGGTAAGCATACCTTACAATGTGGTTTTGATGCTCTAGAGGCCTCATGTAGAGCTGCTGTTACATTATCAGTCATACGTAGGCATGCCTGGCTCAAGGAACAATCCTTGCCTGATCATGTCAAAGCTAAATTACTAGATGCCCCTCTTCAAAAGGATGTACTATTTAGTGCTAATGCTGAGGAGGTGTTAAGGAAAATGGAGGAAAAGGCTAAATCAATGCAAACTGTGAAAGAATTTCTACAGGTACAACCCCCACGTTTTAGTAGAAATTGGCCTTTCAAAAACTGGTCCTTTCCTGCCACGGACAGACCCCAAAGAGGCAGATACAGGCGCCCGAGAGGCAGAGGACAATCCCAAGATTGTTTAGAGGCAGACAATGGCAAGCTCCTACACAAAGAGGTGGTGAGGACAACTCGCAATCTTTCAGAAAGCAAACCCAATGACTTTCCCCTTTGCATGCCAAGCAAGATTCAAATGGCAGCCCCCTTAGGAGGAAAGCTGGCATTATTTTCAAAAAAATTGGCATATTGTCACAAAGGACAAATGTATCCTGGACATTATAAACAGAGGCTACAAATTCCATTTTCACACCCTTCCAAAAATGAGAGGCATGCCAAACCTGCCACACAATCAAAGGACAGAGGCACAAAGGCAAATTACAGATCTCATAAACATGAAAGCTATTCAACAGGTACCTACGCACGAACAAGGTCAAGGTTTTTATTCCAGGCTATTTCTGGTGCCAAGGAAGGGAAAAGATTGGAGACCTATTTTGGACCTATCCATCCTAAACACATTTCTACTCGTACCAAAATTCAAGATGCTCACTCTACAGCAACTTCTTCCCATGCTGAGCAAGGAGTCTTGGCTGGTAACATTGGACCTCAAGGAGGCATACCTGCATGTCCCAATCAGACAAAATTGCAGAAGGTACCTCAGGTTTCTTGCAGGTTCAACCCATTATCAATTCTCTGCATTGCCCTTTGGCTTATCTACTGCGCCCAGAGTATTCACGAAATGCCTGGCATCAGTAATTGCCTACTGCAGACTTCAAGGGATACAAATATACCCCTATTTGGATGACTGCCTGATCCAAGCGGACAACAAGCACATTCTTCTGAAACATCTGGCTTATGTAATATTGTTGTTGAACTCTCTGGGATACACAGTCAACAAAAAGAAATCAAGGCTAATACCCTCTCGGAAGATAATTTTCCTGGGTGCCAATTTGGACACAAACACCCAGATGGCCTACCCACGCCAGAGGAAGCAGGGGCAACTAATTCAATACTTCAGAACACTAGCAAATTGCACCAGGCTGACTGCAAGGAAAATCCTGCAGGCTCTGGGAGTCATGGCATCTTGTGCAAAGCTGCATATGAGGAAACTACAATGGTACCTGAAAAACATATGGTCTCAACACAGCCACAGTTTGGAAACAATAATACCACTAATTCCATGCCTGCAAAAGGAATTTCTGTGGTGGGCTCAAGCATGTCAAACAAACACAGGTCTTCCATTCAGCAAGCCTCAAGCAAATCAAGTCATCACAACAGACGCCTCGGACTACGCCTGGGGGGCGCACGACAGATTGCATTCAGGGCAAATGGTCCCAAAAAGAAAAGCACCTTAATGCTACCATAATAAATGCTATTATAGCTTTCAAGGACCTTCTACAACCAGGTCAACTATTGATAAGAACGGACAACACCACAGTTATGTGGTACATAAACAAACAGGGAGGAACACATTCTTACCCCCTATGCAGACTGGCCATGTCACTTTGGAACATGGCCATGGACTTACAAATGGAACTACAAGCACAGTACTTGCCAGGCAAGGAAAACACGCTGGCAGACAACCTAAGCAGGAATATCACAGATCCACACGAATGGAAATTGCATCCAGAAGTTTTTACAGAAATAATCCAAGAATGGGGAAGGCCAGACATAGATCTCTTTGCCTCCCACAAAAATCATCAATTGACAAAATTCTGCTCAAGGATCTTCCATCCAAAGGCCTGGAGAGTGGACGCTCTCTTTCAGTTGGACATCAATGACAGTTTATGCCTTCCCACCTCTTCCTCTGCTGCCCAAAGTTCTATTGAAAACCAGAGCAGACAGACCAAAGATGATTCTCATTGCTCCGGACTGGCCAAGGCAACACTGGTACCCACTCCTGAGGAGCCTGACGCATTCGCCACCATGGACCCTGCCTCTAATGCCTCTTCTTCTGACTCAGCACAGCTTCAAAACTCTTCACAGCCAGCTAAAACACTCAATCTAGCCGCATGGAAGATTCCTTAGCATCACAACAGGCCCTACTCTCCAAGGAGGTGCAGGATGTCATTTTGAAGGCCAGAAGGCCATCAACTAGAAAAGCTTACTCCGCAAAATGGAAACGTTTTTGTGTCTGGAATGAGAAAAAGGGCCAGGATCCTGGAAAACTGAATTTACCTCAAATACTACAATATTTGGCTCAACTGCTAAGCAGTGGACTTTTTCTCCTCCATCAAAATCCATGCCTCAGCCATTTCTGCAGAATACAACACTGATCCACCTTTATTCTCTCACCCTCTCTTAAGACAGTTCCTCAGAGGGGCTAAGAATTTAAGACCTCCAAGAAAACAACCAATACCTGCTTGGGATCTTAATTTAATTCTGGAAAAACTGACCTTGCCTCCCTTTGAGCCAGCTGCCTCATCAGATTTGCAATATTTGTCCTGGAAAACAGCTTTCCTTCTGGCTATCACCTCAGCTCATAGAGTTTCAGAACTACAGGCTCTCATGGCTGCCCAGCCTTTTATCATCTTCCATCAGGACAGAGTTTCCTTACGAACCAACCCGTCCTTTATGCCTAAAGTGATATCCAGGGTAGCTTTAAATCAGGCCATACATTTACCTACTTTTTATCCTAATCCTCAAAACAAAGGGGAGAGATTACTACATTCCTTGGACATCCACAGACAACTGCGTTATTATTTGCACAGAACAAAGCCTTTCAGAAAATCAGAACAGCTCTTTGTGGCCCATGCGGTAGGAGCTCAGGGAAAGCCAATTTCCAAACAGACAATCTCAAAATGGATAGCCCACTGCATACACTTTTGCTATTCCTTTCATGGCAAAACTGTACCTACAGGCATTAGAACTCATTCCACCAGGGCCACAGCCACCTCTGCAGCCTTCCTCAGAGGAGTTCCTACCAAGGATATTTTGGAAGCAGCCACTTGGAGTTCTGTGCATACCTTCTCCAAGCACTACAACCTACCATTATACTCCAAATCTAGAACAGGCTTTGCCACTGCAGTCTTGCATGGCATTTTGGCTCCTCCTAGTTCCACCTAGTGCCTACCACCCCTTTCTTAGCTTTGGGATTCTACCCATCTGTTATGACTGCAGCTGTATGCACGATGAGCATAGTACAGTTTTGTACCTACCATAAATGTAGATGTTCGAGTGCTAATACAGCTGCAGTACAGGTTTCCCTCCCTCCTTCCCCTCTTGGGACAGGCCTATAGGCTAACACATCCTCATACAACCTGATTGGGGTATTCATTTATGATGTATTTGCTTGCAACTACTCTATTTTGATTATATTGCACTGCATTATTACACAAATGTATGTATTGCCTTCCTTCTGGGGGCACCTGACATCTAGGGCAAGAAAAACTGAAGAAAATGGCATCGGCTGGTTCCTTTATACCCGTCGCACTGACGTCAGGGAAGATGTGACGACAACCGACGCCGGACCTAGACTTTGGAATTCGGCCGACCGAGGACCCGCCTGACGGCAGGAGAACCCATCTGTTATGACTGCAGCTGTATTAGCACTCGAACATCTACATTTATGGTAGGTACAAAACTGTACTTTTTCTGGTGGCAACGCACATTCTGGGGAAGTCCAACATGATCGCAGACAGGCTAAACAGAGCTATTCTGATGCCTTATGAGTGGTCCCTGAACCGTCAAGTTGCGGAACGGATCTTCCGCAGATGGGGTCAGCCTTGCTTGGACCTTGCCAGCCCCCTCAATGCCAAATGCAGCAGCTACTTCACGTTGATCCCCCCCTTAGGGGGAGTCACCCAGGGACACTCTAGTCCACGATTGGCCCTCCGGTCTACTATATGCTTTTCCTCTGGTCCCCTTGCTGTCAAAGGTGATTCAGAAAGCGCAATCCTTGGGAAGCAAAATGGTTCTGATTGCCTCACATTGGCCTCGTCAGGTTTGGTTCCCCTTCTCCATTCCTATATCGTGGACGCAACTTGGATTCTGGACCCACTACCAGACTTAGTGACACACATGTCAGGGCAGCTCCATCCCTCTCTGCGGACCCTTCAATTGACAGTCTGGCTACTCCACTTTTGTCATTAGTTAGGCTTCATCATTTTCGCCGGAGGTAGTTCATATTTTATCTTCCTCTCATAAGCCCTCTACTAGGAAGATTTATTCCAACAAATGGAAGACATTTTCAATCTGGGCTCATACCCAAGGGATTGACCCTTACATGGCTCCAATTTCATGTGTTTTGGAGTTCTTGTCTATGCTTTTTTGTCAGGGCTTAGCGCCCGCCACCATTAAAGTCCAATTGGTGGAGATTTCTAACTTTCATGTTGCTAATGAGCCTTGTCTGATGGCTCACAGACTCTGTAAGGCTTTCCTGAAGGGCACTCTGTTACTTCGTCCTCCTGTATCGGAACCTATCATGCCTTGGGATTTAAGCTCTGTTTTACAGGCTCTTACTTCACCACCCTTTGAACCTGCAGTTACTTGTGATTTAAAATTCTTGACCTGGAAGACTGTCTTTTTGGTAGCCATCACATCAGCCAGACGCGTTTCAGAGTTTCAAGCTCTAACAATAAAACCCCCATACTTGACTTTTCATAAGGACAGGGTTTCTCTCAGGCCAAACCCTTCCTTTCTTCCCAAAGTGGCATCTATCTGTAATCTTAACAAGTCTATTGAGTTGCCAGTGTTTTTTCCCCAGTTCTCAAACAAGGCAGAATTTAAATGTTATCAATTGGATGTACACAGACAATTACGTTTTTATCTGCACAGAACCAAAGACATCAGAAAATCTGATCAGCTGTCTGTTTCCTTTTCGGAAAACAGAATTGGGTCTCCTGTCTCCAAAGTCACGTTGTCCAGGTGGATTTCCAGTTGTATTTCTTTCATTTATTCCTCAGGGGGTAAAGATTCACCGTTCCGGGTGAAGGCTCACTCTACTCAGTCTGTATCTACATCTACAGCCTATCAGGCCAGATTGTCTATGGATGATATTTGTGCTGCGGCTACTTGGGCATCTCCTCACACCTTTATTACTCATTACATGTTGGACGTGGTATCTAGGGGCAGGTCTTCCTTTGGTTCCACAATGCTCAGGAGTATTTTCCACTGAGCCTCCCAGGATTTAGGTGCTGGGGACGCTGTCCCACGGGTAAGATTGTAGGCGAGATTGGACTATATAACATCAAGAAGTTATGTACTCACCATAACGTTCGATGTATGTAGTCCATCTCGCCTCACCTTCTTACTTACCCCCCCCCCTCCTTCCCCCTTCCTGGAGGATCTGGAGGTTAGGACTGGTATTCAGAGCTCCCTTCACTCTTGGTTTGTTCTTCCTTTCCTTGGGTGTTGTTATGCATGGAGAATGAGTGCTGGTGTTCGCAGCAAACTAGATCTGGGGATAGAGAGCAGTGCAGCATGGGATACCATCTTAGCCCAGCCAGTAGAAAGACTTCTAGCTAGAAAAGTTTGGCCGAGTCAGAGCTAACATTCTGCTCTGAACCTATGGGTAAGAATGTGAGGCGAGATGTACATACATCGAACGTTATGGTGAGTGCGTAACTTCTTGTTATCTACCTTTGACAAATCTAAACTTGGTACGGTCAAGTGTTTGGAGATTACATACATCGAACGTTATGGTGAGTGCGTAACTTCTTGTTATCTACCTTTGACAAATCTGAACTGAGTGGGGTCAAGTGTTTGGGGATTACATACATCGAACGTTATGGTGAGTGCGTAACTTCTTGTTATCTACCTTTGACAAATCTGAACTTAGTACGGTCAAGTGTTTGGAGATTACATACATCGAACGTTATGGTGAGTGCGTAACTTCTTGTTATCTACCTTTGACAAATCTGAACCGAGTGGGGTCAAGTGTTTGGGGATTACATACATCGAACGTTATGGTGAGTGCGTAACTTCTTGTTATCTACCTTTGACAAATCTAAACTTAGTACGGTCAAGTGTTTGGAGATTACATACATCGAACGTTATGGTGAGTGCGTAACTTCTTGTTATCTACCTTTGACAAATCTGAACCGAGTGGGGTCAAGTGTTTGGGGATTACATACATCGACCGTTATGGTGAGTACGTAACTTCTTGTTATCTACCTTTGACAAATCTAAACTTAGTGGGGTCAAGTGTTTGGAGATTACATACATCGAACGTTATGGTGAGTGCATAACTTCTTGTTATCTACCTTTGACAAATCTGAACTTAGTACGGTCAAGTGTTTGGAGATTACATACATCGAACGTTATGGTGAGTGCGTAACTTCTTGTTATCTACCTTTGACAAATCTAAACTGAGTGGGGTCAAGTGTTTGGAGATTACATACATCGAATGTTATGGTGAGTGCGTAACTTCTTGTTATCTACCTTTGACAAATCTAAACTTAGTGGGGTCAAGTGTTTGCGGATTACATACATCGAACGTTATGGTGAGTATGTAACTTCTTGTTATCTACCTTTGACAAATCTGAACTGAGTGGGGTCAAGTGTTTGGAGATTACATACATCGAACGTTAGGGTGAGTGCGTAACTTCTTGTTATCTACCTTTGACAAATCTAAACTGAGTGGGGTCAAGTGTTTGGGGATTACATACATCGAATGTTATGGTGAGTGCGTAACTTCTTGATGTTCTTCATCTCACATTGCTGCAGTCCTTACACTTGGGTAGTCCGCTGTCCTCGGTCGGCCCGAATATCAAAGTATAAGGCTGACGTCGGTCAAGGCGCATTTGACTGACATCAGGACGTCAGGGTACAAAACAAATGCGCATGACCGACATCATATCCTCAGTCTTTTTTGCCGCATGGTCCGATGCAGAAGCAGCATTGCAAGTGCCGGTTGGCGTTCTGAGATTTTTCGATTTCGAAGTTTCAGACCGAGTTCAAAGTTGGCTAAGTACCCCGTTGGGGAATATTTTAGTTTTTTCTTGCCTCAGTGATTTACCGGATGTCAGAAAAAGTCAATAATTGCATTTCTTGTGGGAAACAGATACCGCATAGAGATTATCATACTTTGTGTATTCCTTGCTTAGGGCCTGAGCACGACGTTGTTGGCTGTCGCTCTTGTGCTAGATTTAATAAACGCACTATAAAGAGAAGGTTGGATTGTGCAAGGTTAGTCTTTGGGAAGCGGTGCAATTATAAAATGCCGTCGGATGCTCCGGCCCGCTTCAAGAAGCGCAAGGACAAGGCAGTTAAGCCTAGGCTAGAAGAACCGTCTGTACCAGGCGCCGGTTCTTTAGAGGTGTCGGTGGAGCCGGTGGCTCCACCGGAGGTTTCTTTGTGTTCCCAGGGTGAGACCTTATTATTGCAAGATGTGGCCTCTCAGGAGGCAAGTCAGGCTGAGGGGGCTTCTCAGGTTACTATACTCCCCTCCCTTCCTAGGGTGGCTAGGCCCTCTCCTTCTGTTTCTAAGGCTTCTCCCAGGGGCAGGCCAGGTTTAGCTTCAGTTGGTGTTACCCCTAGCTCTTCCGGTACTGTGCCCAAGAAGCATATGCTTAAAATGGCAGAAGATTTGATTACTTTGATTAGGGGTTCTATGCCCCCTCCTGATAAGAGACCTAGGGTGGAGCCTGAGCTGGGGGGTTTTGAGCAGGCTTCAGATGTTTCAGAGTCTTCGGCTGAAGACTTGCAGGAGTACTCTCCTTATTCTGATTCTGATGTGGATGATTCTACTCCTTCTGCTTCTCCTCCTGAGGATTTTTCTTTTTCAGAAACTCTTCATTCCATGAGGGAGCATTTTAAGTGGGAAGGTCAGGACTTTTCTGATTCCAGGAAAAGGCTTAGGGAAGTTTTGTTTTTACCCCAGCATAGGCCTTTGGCTATACCTCCTGTTTTGGATGTAGTGGAAGATGTTTTTACAGAGGCTTCTCTTAATCCTGATTCTTTCCCTCCTGCTCCTGTTAAGCCGGATAGGTATTACAGGGTGCCTGAAGCTCATAAGTATCTTTTTAAGAGTCCTAGGGCAGACCCAGAAACTGTTAGCCAGGGGCCTAAAGGTGTTAAGGCTTCTGTTGTTAAGAATCCGGTTCCTGCAGACAAAGAGGCTAGGGCCTTGGATAGATGGGGAAAGAAAGTTTATACTTCTTCCACTCTTGCTATGAGGGCTTTGAATTGCCAGTTTCACATGTTGAAATACCAAAATTATCTCCTTTCACTATTGAAATCTAAGGTTGATGCTCTGGCAGTAGGTATTTGATTGTAAGGAGTTGCAAGATTTAGTGCATGTTTCTGAACAGGTGGATAAGCATTCTTTGCAATGTGGTTTTGATGCTGTACAGGCTTCGTCTAGGGTGGCTGCCACTGGGTCAGTTCTTCGCAGGCACGCCTGGCTAAGGGATCAGAATTTGTCTGAACATGTTAAAACAAGGATTTTAGATGCCCCTTTACAATCTGACGTGTTGTTTGGTCCTCCTGTTGAGACAGTTTTAAAGAAAATAGAAGACAAGGCCAAGTCTATGCAGACTGTTAAAGATTTTTTGCAGGTCCAGCCTCCAAAGTTTAGTAGAAATTGGCCTACTAAGGGGTGGACGTATCCTTCTTATGATTCCCAGTCTAGGGGTAGATCTAGACGTGGTAGGGGCAGAGCTCAGGGCTCTTTCAGGCCTAGAACAGGGAGTTCTCCTGCACAGTCTTCGGGTGAGGGCAGGGGTCAGTCCTTTCGTAAACAGACCCAATGACCTACCTTTTCAGCTGCCAGAGCCTTCTCGTCTGGCAGCACCTTTGGGAGGAAGGTTGGCACTTTTCAAAGAAAATTGGAGTTTAATTACCCAAGACAGATGGGTATTGGATATCATACACCACGGCTACAGGTTTTATTTCCATACCTTGCCTCCTTTCAAAGGCATGCCAGACGTTCCTCCTCAACAAAGAATAGAGGCTCACAAGCAGGTTTCTCTGTTGCTCCAATTAGGGGCCATACAGCCAGTCCCTATGCCAGAAGTGGGCCTAGGATTTTATTCTCGCCTGTTCCTAGTACCAAAGAAGGGGAACACGTGGAGACCAATTTTGGATTTATCTATCCTCAACACTTATCTGGACATTCCCAAGTTCAAAATGTTGACGTTGCAGCAGCTTTTACCTCTGCTGGGCAAAGATCATTGGATGGTAACTTTGGATCTCAAGGAGGCCTACCTTCATGTTCCTATCAGACTAAGTTGCAGGAAGTATCTGCGTTTTCGAGCTGGGACTTCTCACTATCAGTTGTCTGCATTGCCCTTTGGCTTATCTACTGCGCCCAGAGTGTTCACGAAAGTTCTGGTTCCAGTGATAGCTTTCTTCAGGCTAAAAGGAATACAGATCTATCCTTATTTGGACGACTGCCTGATTCTGGCTCAAGGAAGGGAAGAACTTCTTCATCATTTGGAATATGTGATAGCAGTGCTAAGATGCCTAGGGTATTCTGTGAACGAAATAAAGTCCAGTCTAGTACTCTCTCAGGACATGTGCTTTCTGGGTGAGACTGAATACAGCATCCCAGATGGCCTTTTTAACCCCGGACAAACAAAAGAGTCTATCCCTTTACTTCCATCAACTATCTCATCAGTCCGGGCTGACTGCAAGGACAGTCCTTCAAGCCTTAGGGTTCATGGCATCTTGTATTCTGGTGCTTCCCAATGCCAAACTGCATATGAGGAAGCTACAATGGTATCTCAAAAATGTATGGACACAGCACTGCCAGGATCTGGACACTGTCATTCAAATAATACCTTGCATTCAAAAGGAATTTTTGTGGTGGGCTCAGGAATGTCACCTAAACAAGGGACTCTCTGTGACCAGGCCAGAGGCGAGTCAGATTTTAACGACAGATGCCTCAGACAAAGCTTGGGGAGCTCATCTAAATGGAAAGTGGATACAAAACAAGTGGCCTGTCAGACTACAACATCTACATATCAACATGAAGGAGATGTTAGCAGTCCAGTTTGCATTAATAGCTTTCAAGGAATTACTTCTTCCAGGACAGGTGTTGATTCTAACAGACAACACAACTGTCATGTGGTACATCAACAAGCAAGGGGGAACATTCTTATCCTCTATGCAGGCAAGCAATGATTTTGTGGGAGACTGCTCTCAGTTTACAGCTCAATCTTCAGGCAAGGTTTCTGCCAGGAGCACAGAACTCCTTAGCAGATGTGTTGAGCAGACGGATTATGGATCCCCACGAGTGGAAATTGGATCCTCATGTATTTCAGAAATTGACAGTGTCATGGGGAACTCCAGACATAGATCTGTTCTCTTCTCCACTAAACCATCAGCTGCCAAGGTTTTGCACAAAAAGGTTTCATCCCACAGCTTGGAGAGTGGATGCTCTTTCTTTCAATTGGAGCAATCTTCATGTGTATGCCTTTCCACCTCTGCCTCTCCTCCCAAAGGTACTTCTGAAGGTCAGACAGGACAAGCCAAGGATGATTTTAATAGCTCCGGATTGGCCTCGACAGCACTGGTACCCATTACTGAGAAGTCTGGTACGGAAGCCTCCATGGCCTTTGCCTTCGATTCCACACCTGTTGTCGCAGGAGGACAGCCATTTGCTAAATGTCAAGCTTCATTCTCTGCACCTAACAGCCTGGCATATTCTGTTTTGAACCATAGTGGGCCTCCACTTCCTCAGCAAGTTTTGAATGTTATTTTGGAAGCTAGAAGGCCTAGTACAAGGAAAGTGTACGCAGACAAATGGAAGAAATTTTTATTTTGGAGTGCAGCAAAAGATTTTGATGATTCTGAGCCTAATTTGTGTGTGGCTCTTCAATATCTTACTGAGTTACTAGACAAAGGTTTGTCTTTCTCTTCTATTAAAGTTCATGCTGCAGCAATTTCGGCTCACTATGATTGCGACCCACCATTGTTTTCTCATCCTTTGTTCAAGCAATTTCTTAGAGGGGCAAAGAATATAAGACCCCCACGAAGAGCTCCTACTCCTGCTTGAGATCTCAATTTTGTGTTGGAGAAACTCACTCTACAACCTTTTGAGCCTGCAGCTACTGCTGAGTTGAAATATTTGTCATGGAAGACTGCTTTTTTGTTGGCCATTACCTCTGCAAGAAGGGTTTCTGAATTGCAGGCCCTTATGGCGGTTGAGCCTTTCTTGATTTTCCATAAGGATAGGGTATCATTACGTACTAATCCTTCCTTTATGCCTAAGGTGGTTTCTAGTGTGGCTTTAAACCAAACTATTCATTTGCCTACTTTTATGCAAATCCCCAAAATAAAGGGGAAAAGATTTTGCACACTTTAGATGTACACAGGCAGTTGCGTTATTATTTGGACAGAACTAAAGGGTTCAGGCAGTCTCAGCAGTTGTTTGTTTCTTTTGCTTTGAGTTCTCAGGGCAAGCCTGTGTCAAAACAAACTATTTCTAAGTGGATTGGGTTTTGCATTGCTTTCTGTTATTCCCATCATGGCAAGGATATTCCAGCTGGGATTAGGCCTCATTCCACTAGGGCTACTGCCACTTCAACAGCTTTTTTGAGGGGAGTGGCAACCAAGGATATTTTGGAGGCAGCTACTTGGAGTTCAGTGCATACTTTCTCTAGGCATTATCACCTGCCACTTTATTCTAAGTCCAGGGCTGGTTTTGCCACTGCTGTTTTACAGGGCATTTTGGCAGCTCCTGCTTCCTTGTAGTTAGCCATCCTCCCTTACCTCTGCTTTGGGATTCTACCCAAGTGTAAGGACTGCAGCAATGTGAGATGAAGAACATAGTACAGTTTTGTACCTACCATAAATGTAGATGTTCGAAGATCCACATTGCTGCAGTCCAATTTACCCTTCCTCCTTCCGCTCTGTAGTTAGAGGTGGTTGTGTGGGTTGGGTTGTACATATTGTGTATATGGTATATATTGTACATATAGTTAGTGCAAGGGTGGTTGGTTGGTTGTTTGCTGTCTTTTGGTTTTGACCTTTATTTTTAGGGTCTTCTGACATCTGGGGCAAGAAAAGACTGAGGATATGACGTCGGTCATGCGCATTTGTACCCTGACGTCCTGATGTCAGTCAAATGCGCCTTGACCGACGTCAGCCTTATACTTTGATATTCGGGCCGACCGAGGACAGCGGACTACCCAAGTGTAAGGACTGCAGCAATGTGGATCTTCGAACATCTACATTTATGGTAGGTACAAAACTGTACTTTATCTACCTTTGACAAATCTGAACTTAGTGGGGTCAAGTGTTTGGGGATTACATACATCGAACGTTATGGTGAGTACGTAACTTCTTGTTATCTACCTTTGACAAATCTAAACTGAGTGGGGTCAAGTGTTTGGAGATTACCTATGTCTTTGTTGATAAGGCCCATGATGATTTGCTCCATGGCCTTGCAGATGAGGCTAGTCAGGCTAATAGGTCTGTAGTTCCTGGGGTCAATGGAAGCACACCTTTGTGCAAAGGGATGACCGTGGCCATTTTCATTCAGCTGGGATGAAGCCGGTGCTTAGA
Organism: Protopterus annectens; assembly: GCF_019279795.1. Taxonomy (NCBI): domain Eukaryota; kingdom Metazoa; phylum Chordata; order Ceratodontiformes; family Protopteridae; genus Protopterus; species Protopterus annectens. The sequence goes on along the minus strand of NC_056750.1, from coordinate 17,991,430 downwards.
ATGATTGAAAAGAGTACCCAGTGGTGTTGCTAATTCTTGTTGGAGCCCGTGTAGGACGCGGCCTGGGATGTTATCAGGTCCCATAGATGCTGTGTTTTTGGCCTTAGAGAGGGCATTTACAACCTGCTCTCTAGAGATACAAGGTGGGGGAAAGGTGGAAGGAATGTCATGGAATATGTGTGGTGGGGACAGGGGAGTGAAGTTTTCACAGAACCTGTCTGCTAATAGGTTTGCTATGTCCACAGGCTCAGTGTATGTAGTATCATAACTACCAGTTTAGCACAAATCTAGGTCTTACCTTTTAGACTATGGATGTAACTAAAGAACATCTTTATTTATGTATTTAACTTATTTATTTAACATTTATTTACTGGGATAGTCTGACTGGGTCATCAGAATCCATTTTCAGTGGAGGCCTGGGGAGAATATTTCCAAGTACATACATAAGTTGCAATTCAAACATAGCTTTCAAAATTTACAGTAACAAGCCTTCATTTTTAACAGTAAGCATTTGAAAAGTTTCAAGATAAATAAATAAGTATAAAATCTAGTTAAAAACTAAAATGTAGTATCTGTAATAAACAGTGTCATTGTTTGAGTGATGACTATATACACACAGACATACAATTAACATAAAAAGGAGGAGTAGGGAAGATGAAATAGACGTAAGGTGGTTGTCCTTAGCTGAGGATGCTAATTTCGATTCGTTTAGTTTGCTTTTGAGGACTTCATAAGAAGTCATGTATTTTTGTTTGAGCTGAGGAGGAGCGTTTCCAGTTTATGGCTCACTTCCTCTTACTTTTGGACAGCAATTTCCTCCACATATTGTAAAACCTGTTAATTCCAGCTGTCCACCTGGCAGGTTTGCTCTTCCTTGAAGACCTTGTTTTGGTCCTATCAGGTATGGCTGCTTCAATGCAGTTATACAAGTGTTTGTAAAAAGCATTGGTGTAGGACTTGGCATAGATGTCCTTCAAGAATGCAACTGCAGTCATAACATGTGGGTTGTCCTGCCTCAGGCAGCCCTCGGTCGGCCGGATTCCAAAGTCTGGGTCCGACGTCGGCTGATGTCGCATTTCTCTCCGACGTCAGAGCGGCTGGAGTACATAAGCATCAGCCGATGCCATTTTCTTCAGTCTTTCTTGCCGCGCGGTGCCCGAAGCAGAAGCAGTTCGCAAGTGCCGGTCGGTCAGCTCCTGTATTCTTCGATACCGAAGTCATCAAAAGTCATCAAAAAAGCTAAGTACCCCGTTGGCGACCTTTTCTTGCCTCAGCCGATGTCAGAAATTACTGAAAAAGTTAACAATTGTCTTTCTTGTGGTAAACAAATACCTCATAAGGATTTCCACTCTTACTGTCTTCCTTGCCTTGGCCCAGACCACGACGTCTCGGCCTGTGTCGCCTGTGCTCGCTTCAACAAGCGCACTCTCAGGCGCCGGGCAGAGTTTGCTGAAGATTTTTTCGGCGATAAATTTGCTTACACCATGCCGTCGGATCTCCCGACATCGCAAACTCCCAAGAAGCAAAAAGACTGGGACCGACATCCTCGGCCCGCGTCTACCACCGACTCCACGCCAAAACCCAGCGCGGGTGCTCCGGTTCCCTCTGAGACGGTCTCTCCACCGCTCCGAACCGAAGACACCGCATTACCGACGACTCCGATTCCGGACATCACTCCGCCAGTTATCGATTTTCCTCCAGATACCGAAACCGAGGAAATGCCCGAGACCATTGCTGTAGACAAGGTCACTCCTGCACGTGGAGCTGCCAGGCCTCCTATGGCCATGTCTATTAAGGCCTACACTAGGGCTAAGGCAGCCAGCAAAACAAAGCATCTTACTACTAAAACCTTACCTCAGCCTACTCCAGAGACACAAATTATGTCCATGGCTGCTGACTTAATTTCTATGATTAGAGGTTCACAGGCCCATCCTGAGAGAGGATCCCAGCCTCCTTCTGATAAAAGGCCTCGGATTGAACCCTCTGAACCTATTCCTTCAGATGAAGATTCTGAGGGCTCTGTCCACTCTGATAGCTAGGAAGAGCTCTTCCAGACCTATGAGGACTCGGATGCAGATGTTTCCATCCCCTCGGCCTCCCCTCCTGAGGATATTTCTTTTGGGGAAGTTCTGCATACCATGAGGGAACATTTCAAGTGGCAAGGGCAGGAATATTCTGATTCCAGAAAAGCATTAGGACTTTCCTTAAGAAGCCACAGCACAGGCCCTTAGCTATTCCTCCTGTACTTGATGTTTTGGATGATTTATATTCTGACTCTAGTGCTACCCCTGATTCTCTTCCTCCTGCTCCAGCCAAGCCAGACAGGTATTACAGGGTCCCAGAAACTCATTCCCATTTATTCAGGGCCCATACTGCTGATTTGGAAACTATTTCACAGGGGCCTAAAGGAGTTTCAGCTTCCACCTCTAAAAATCCATTGCCTCCAACAGGGAAGCTAGGTCATTAGACAGATGGGGCAAAAAGGTTTACACATCCACTACCTTATCTATGAGAGCTTTGAATTGCCTTTTTCATGTGTTACAATATCAGGATTTCCTGTTAGAAGATTTACAAAAAACTTTAGCCACTCCTGATCCTTTAGACAGGAAGGCTTTGCAGGAAGCTGTACATAACACTCAGCAAGTAAGCAATAACTTCCTGCAGTGTGGATATGATGCACTGGAAGCTTCATGTAGGGCAGCTATGACAGGGGCAGTCATTCGTAGACATGCGTGGTTAAAAGATCAACCTCTACCAGATCATGTAAAGGCAAAACTTCTGGATGCACCTTTAGAAAATAACAAGCTTTTTGGTGCTAATGCTAAGGATGTGTTAAAGACCATAGAAGAAAAAGCAAAATCAGTTCAGACAGTGAAAGATTTCCTCCAGGTTCAACCCCCCAGATTCAGTAGGAATTGGCCTTCAAAAAACTAGTCCTTTCCTAATCCAGAAAAGTTTCAAAGGGGTAAAAACAGACGTGGCCGAGGAAGAGGCCAATACAGAGGCCCTTACAGGGGACGACAATGGCAGCCAGGAAACCAAAGAAGTGACGCAGGGGTTTCACCTGCCCCACAGCCACAATCTCAATGACTTTCCTCTACTTCCGCCTACCAGGGAACAAATAGAAGCTCCCTTGGGCGGGAAATTATCTCTATTTGCAGAAAATTGGCACAGACTGACAAAGGACAAATGGATTTTGGACATTATAGACCCGAGGGTACAGGTTCCATTTTCATACCTTGCCAAGAAAACAAGGCATGCCAAACCTACCACAAAACCAGAGGGCAGAGGCTATCAAGCAAATCACTCTGCTGACTCGGATGAAAGCAATAGAAAGAGTTCCACAACAAGAACAAGACCAGGGTTTTTACTCAAGACTGTTCCTTGTTCCAAGAAAAGAATCTCAATGGAGACCAATACTGGACTTGTTTGCATTAAACACCTTTCTCATAGTACCAAAGTTCAAAATGCTGACTCTACAGCAACTCCTTCCCATGCTGGGCAAGGGGTCTTGGCTGATTACTCTGGACCTCAAGGAGGCATACCTGCATGTCCCTATCAGACACAGCTGCAGAAGATACCTCAGATTTCTTGCAGGGCCAGAGCATTATCAATTCTCAGCATTGCCATTTGGCTTATCTACTGCGCCCAGAGTATTCACAAAATGCCTGGCTTCAGTAATTGCTCATTGCAGGCTCCAGGGGATACAAATTTACCCGTACCTGGACGACTGCCTCATACAAGCGGACGACAAATTGATGTTGACAAAAAACTTGGACTATGTCATACGATTACTTCAAGCTCTGGGATACACAGTCAACTTCCAAAAGTCAAGACTGCAGCCATCCCAGCAAAGAATCTTCTTAGGAGCCAAACTAGACACAGCCTCTCAAATGGCTTACCTGACAGAAGACAAGCAAGAGAAGTTAACTCATTACTTCAAATGTTTAGCAAAACTCACCCAGATGACTGCAAGGAGATTCCTACAGGCCCTGGGTTACATGGCATCCTGCATTCTCCTGGTTCCATTAGCAAGACTACACATGAGAAAGCTTCAATGGTACCTAAAAAGCATTTGGTCTCAACACAGCAACAACTTGGAGACAATCATTCCACTCATTCCATGCCTACAAAAGGAATTCCTATGGTGGGCCTCGGTGAGCCAGGCAAACACAGGTATGTCATTCAAAAAGCCACAGATAACACAGACCATGACCACAGATGCCTCAGACCTTGGATGGGGCGCACATGGAAGGCAGGTGTATACAAGGACAATGGTCTCCAAAGGAAACACATCTGCATATAAACCAAAAGGAAATGCTGGCAGTAATGCATGCCATCGAGGTCTTTCAGCACCAACTTCAGCAAGGCCATTTACTGATACGGACAGACAACACCACTGTGATGTGGTACATAAACAAGCAAGGGGCACCCACTCTTACCCCCTTTGCAGACTGACAATGCATCTTTGGGAAAAATCACTGAGCCTAAACATCCAGTTACAATCCCAGTTTGTTCCAGGCAAAGACAATGTGTTGGCGGACAGCCTAAGCAGGAATTTCACAGATCCACACGAGTGGAGGTTACATCCGAAGGTCTTCACACAACTCACTTCGACATGGGGCAGGCCAGAAGTGGACCTATTTGCCTCTCATCTCAACCATCTTCTACCAAAATTCTGCACAAGGACATACCATCCAAAAGCTTGGAAAATAGATGCTCTCTCATTCAACTGGAACTTCCTAACAATCTATGCATTCCCACCTCTGCCACTGATGACCTCAGTATTACTAAAGATCAAAGCAGAGACACCCAAGGGAATCATAATAGCTCTGGACTGGCCAAGACAACACTGGTACCCACTACTACGGAGCATATGTCACACCAGGAGGTGGGCCCTTCCCCAATGGCCTCTACTTTTGACTCAACACAATTTCGAAACAGTGCATCCAAACCTTCAGACACTGCAGCTAACAGCCTGGGAGATCCCATAAATAACTTCAACCTATCTCTCTCCAAGGAAGTTCAGCGGATACTAACAGAGGCTCGAAGACCATCCACCAGAAAGGTTTACTTAGCAAAGTGGAAAAGATTCAGCAATTGGAATACCAGCAAGGGACATGATGCATCATTGTTGAACATCCCACTCATCTTGGAATATTTGGCAGATATGCTAAAGAACGGCCTCTCATATTCTTCCATAAAGATACATGCATCAGCTATTTCAGCTAGATACACTGATCCTCCTGTTTTTTCACACCCTTTGCTACGGCAATTCCTCAGGGGAATCAAGAACATTAAGCCACCAAGAAAGGCCCCAGTGCCAGCCTGGGACCTCAATTTTGTCCTAGAAAAACTGACTCTACCTCCATTTGAGCCAGCAGCTTCAGTTGACTTGCAATTTCTCTCATGGAAGACAGCTTTCCTGTTGGCAATTACCTCAGCAAGAAGGGTTTCGGAATTACAGGCCCTAATGGCAATACCACCGTTCATAATTTTTCACAGAGACAGGGTTTCATTAAGGACCAACCCTACTTCTATGCCAAAGGTGGTATCTAGGGTTTCTTTAAATCAAGCCATTCATCTGCCTGCTTTCTTCCCCAATCCTGAGAATAAGGGGAAAGACTGTTGCATACCTTGGACATTCACAGACAACTTCGATACTACCTGGACAGAACCAAGGCCAGTAGGAAGTCTGAACAACTTTTGTAGCTTACGCCTGCAGTCCAAGAAAAGCAATTTCAAAACAGACTATTTCAAAATGGATTGGACATTGCATCAGATTCTGTTATTCCTTTCATGGAAAGACTGTTCCAGCCAATGTCAGACCACATTCCACCAGAGCTACAGCCACCTCTACAGCATTCTTAAGAGGGGTGCCTACTAAGGACATTCTAGAAGCTGCTACATGGAGCTCCGTGCATACATTCTCCAAACACTATAATCTCCCTCTATACTCCAGATCCAGAGCAGGCTTTGCTTGGCAGTCCTGCAGGGTTTGATTGCCACACCATCTTTTTCCTAGAGCATACCTCCTCCCCAGCTAAGCTATGGTATTCTACCCACATGTTATGACTGCAGTTGCATTCTTGAAGGACATAGTACAGTTTTGTACCTACCATAAATGTAGATGTCCGATAGACATGCAACTGCAGTCGGATTTTCCCTCCCTCCTTACCCCTCTATGCCTAGGGTCCACTCCTATCCCTGTTACTCTTAGCTGGGGATATCTGTTATGGTGTATTTGTTTTATTGCTCATTTATTTGTCTGGAATCCTGTTTTTGTCTTCCAATTTGATTACAGCCTTCCTTGGAGGGCACCTGGCATCTGGGGCAAGAAATACTGAAGAAAATGGCGTCGGCTGATGCTTATGTACTCCAGCCGCTCTGACGTCGGAGAGAAATGCGACATCAGCCGACGTCGGACCCAGACTTTGGAATCCGGCCGACCGAGGGCTGCCTGAGGCAGGACAACCCACATGTTATGACTGCAGTTGCATGTCTATCGGACATCTACATTTATGGTAGGTACAAAACTGTACTTTGCCAGTTCAGTCTGTGGGGGGAGGTGCAGTGAAGCGATTTAAACCATCCCTTAGAAGGATATAATCTTCTTTGGAGAAGTTTTTTAGTATAGTTGCTGCTTGGGGGGGGGGGGTCTAGTGTGATAGTTACTGTGAATGAGACTGATTTGTGATCAGATCTGACAGGGGAAGATATCTCAGTGAGGGTGCTACAGCGGTCCCCCATTTTGGTAAGCATCAGATCCGAGATCTTGGTGCCCCTAGTCGGGGTGTCCACCAGCTGGTCCAGGGCATTGGAGTTAATGAACTCGAGAAACTTTTGTGCAAGTGAGTTTGAGCAGGAGTAATGTAACCAGTCAGTGGATGGATAATTAAAATCACCCAGAACCATGGTGTTCGGATGTATCTTGATGGATTCCAGTAGATCCAAGTAGGGAGAGTGGGTGTCTTGATTCACGGAGGGGGTCATGTAGCTGGCAATGACTTGAATAGGTGTCCTACCAACAGTTAGTTGCAACTAAAGTGTCTTTAGGGAATCATGCTACTTAACCAATCTGGATGTGTATTTATTTTTAATAAATATTGATACACCACCTCCTTTAGTTTTCACACCTTCCATTTGTGGTGTGAAAGTGTGTGGTAGGAGGTGTAACCCGGTATGGCTGAGGTGCTCTCTAAATCCGTGAACCAGGTCTCCTTGACTGCAAAGATGCCAGTGTCTTCCAAGGTGAGGACTGCTTACAGTGAGTGCAGTTTCATGCTAAGACTCCTAGCATTTAGCAGCATAATATTGAGGTTGTTTTTTGATGAAAGTTTTATGTCTCAAATTTTGTCCTTGTAACATTGCCTAAAAAAGGCAATATGGGTGTAGCAAGAGACTTTTCCAGTAGCTGAAACCCCAGGGTGAAAGATGAAAACCATCTCTTGCAAAGCATCGATGTCTATTGATCATGTCATCCAATGCTGACAGAAACAGGATCCCTTTAAAATCACGACAGAAACTAAGCCAATTACTGAAGTCAGTGATTTTCTGTTTGTATTGTAGTATCATCCTAGGCGAGGGTAATATGCTGCTCAATGCTAGGTATATACCTGCCTGTTACATGCCCAAATATCTTACGTGACCCGCAACATTTTTTAAATGATTTGTATTCCTTTCTGATGTATGGAAAAAGGCAATGTTGCATTTAGTGACACTTGGTGTTACTTTGTTCACTGTCATCCCAAATGAGGAGGGTTTATCCAGTACTAAGCAATTTTTGACACAACACACAGATTTTGGAAGTATCAAGATAAGATTAATATGTCAATTGGAGTGTATTTTGAATAATAATGTATTTTTATTTAATGGGCATTATTATTGGCAAAGACATGGCGTAGCTATGGGCACTTCATATGCCAGTGTCGTGATGAATGTCTGGGAACAAAGGTTTATATGTGAGGGACCATTTAAAGCACAGGTCATATTCTACTGTAGGTTTGTGGACGATCTCTTCCTCATTTGGAATGGTACTGAATCTATGTTACATGATTTTATTAATTATTTGAATGAAACTACTACTTATTTGAGGTTTTCATGTAACATATCCACTTCTTTTGTGGATTTTTTTGGATGTTAGAGTAATATGTGATGCTGATGGACATTTTTATACAGAATTACATAAGACGCTGTGCCATTGCAATCATCTGTTGTATAAAGAAAGTATCCATCCACCACATGTTTTCAGAAGTGTGATCAGGAGTCAGACTTTCATGGCATCTCGATTAAGTGTGAGAGAATCTGACTTTAACATACAGACTAGGCTACTGAAAGATGCACTAGTATCAAGGGGATACAAATATCATGAGATCAATGAAAATATTGAACAGGTAGTTAGGTTAAGAGATACTAGAGCCAGCAAAACATTGAACAGGTAGTTAGGTTAAGAGATACTAGATCCAGGAAAACCTTGAACAGGTAGTTAGGTTAAGAGATACTAGAGCCAGGAAAACATTGAACAGGTAGTTAGGTTAAGAGATACTAGAGCCAGGAAAACATTGAGCAGCTAGTTAGGTTAAGAGATACTAGAGCCAGGAAAACATTGAACAGGTAGTTAGGTTAAGAGATACTAGAGCCAGGAAAACATTGAACAGGTAGTTAGGTTAAGAGATACTAGAGCCAGGAAAACATTGAACAGCTAGTTAGGTTAAGAGATACTAGAGCCAGGAAAACATTGAACAGGTAGTTAGGTTAAGAGATACTAGAGCCAGGAAAACATTGAACAGCTAGTTAGGTTAAGAGATACTAGAGCCAGGAAAACATTGAACAGGTAGTTAGGTTAAGAGATACTAGAGCCAGGAAAACATTGAACAGCTAGTTAGGTTAAGAGATACTAGAGCCAGGAAAACATTGAACAGCTAGTTAGGTTAAGAGATACTAGAGCCAGGAAAACATTGAACAGCTAGTTAGGTTAAGAGATACTAGAGCCAGGAAAACATTGAACGGGTAGTTAGGTTAAGAGATACTAGAGCCAGGAAAACATTGAACAGGTAGTTAGGTTAAGAGATACTAGAGCCAGGCCTTATTTTGGAGAGAAGTATGAGAAGAAAACTGGAAAAGAATTGGGTAGGAACAGTGGACTGAAAGTCTGTCTGTCCTACTCCAGAAATGTCAGACTTTACAAGGACGTTATAGAGAAACATTGGAGAGTTTTGACTACAGATAGTGATATCACTGACATAGTTGATGTAAGACCATTTGTTTATAAAAATGTGTTCTCTTAAGAGACGGTTATGCTACCCCAAACAGAAGCAGCTTAGTGTACATGGGGGGTGTACCTCAGCGTGTGGGCATTGCCAAGCTTGTAAATGTATAGATAGTAGTGGGGTGTTTAGTCACCCTGATCAGGATAGAATTTATAGGTTCAGTGTTCAGGCCTCATGCAATACTTTCCATGTTGTCTATTTGGCACACTGTATCACATGTAAAAAAATTCTACATTGGTAAGACGGATAGAGCATTAAAGGACAGAATTAGAGAACACTACTACCACATAAGTAAGAATGATACAGTGAGTGCTCTCTCTAAACACGTATCGGAGACTGATACAACACATTATTTTAAATTTTTAGTAATTGGACAAGTTATAGAAAGAGGGATATTAGGAATCAAACTGAGCAGTTGGAGTCAAAATGGATAATTAGGATGAGGTGGGATTTTGGGCATGGCCTGAATGACAGAGTTCCGCTGAGACCTAAACTCAAGGCTAAGAGCCCTTAAGAGGAAATGAATTGATGTTCTTCATCTCACATTGCTGCAGTCCTAACACTTGGGTAGTCCGCTGTCCTTGGTCGGCCCGAATATCAAAGTATAAGGCTGACGTCGGTCAGGGCGCATTTGACTGACGTCAGGACGTCAGGGTACAAATGCGCATGACCGACGTCATATCCTCAGTCTTTTTTGCCGCATGGTCCGATGCAGAAGCAGTATTGCAAGTGCTGGTTGGCGTTCTGAGATTTTTCGATTTAGAAGTTTCAGACCGAGTTCAAAGTTGGCTAAGTACCCCGTTGGGGAATATTTTGTTTTTTTCTTGCCTCAGTCATTTACCGGATGTCAGAAAAAGTTAATAATTGCATTTCTTGTGGGAAACAGATACCGCATAGAGATTATCATACTTTGTGTATTCCTTGCTTAGGGCCTGAGCACGACGTTGTTGGCTGTCGCTCTTGTGCTAGATTTAATAAACGCACTATAAAGAGAAGGTTGGATTGTGCAAGATTAGTCTTTGGGAAGCGGTGCAACTATAAAATGCCGTCAGATGCTCCGACGCCCGCTTCTTCGAAGAAGCGCAAGGACAAGGCAGTTAAGCCTAGGCTAGAAGAACCGTCTGTACCAGGCCGGTTCTTTGGAGGTGTCGGTGGAGCCGGTGGCTCCACCGGAGGTTTCTTTATGTTCCCAGGGTGAGACCTTATTATTGCAGGATGTGGCCTCTCAGGAGACTAGTCAGGCTGAGGGGGCTTCTCATCTTACTATACTCCCCTCCCTTCCCAAGGTGGCTAGGCCCTCTCCTTCTGTTTCAAAGGCTTCCCCCAGGGGCAGGCCAGGTTTGGCTTCAGTTGGTGTTACCCCTAGCTCCTCAGGTACTGTGCCCAAGAAGCATATGCTTAAAATGGCAGAAGATTTGATTACTTTGATTAGGGGTTCTATGCCCCCTCCTGATAAGAGACCTAGGGTGGATCCTGAGCTGGGGGGTTTTGAGCAGGCTTCTGATGTTTCAGAGTCTTCGGCTGAAGACTTGCAGGAGTACTCTCCTTATTCTGATTCTGATGTGGATGATTCTACTCCTTCTGCTACTCCTCCTGAGGATTTTTCATTTTCAGAAACTCTTCATTCCATGAGGGAGCATTTTAAGTGGGAAGGTCAGGACTTCTCTGATTCCAGGAAAAGGCTTAGGGAATTTCTGTTTTTACCCGAGCATAGGCCTTTGGCTATACCTCCTGTTTTGGATGTAGTGGTCGATGTTTTTACAGAAGCTTCTCTTAATCCTGATTCTTTGCCTCCTGCTCCTGTTAAGCCGGATAGGTATTACAGGGTGCCTGAAGCTCATAAGTATCTTTTTAAGAGTCCTAGGGCAGACCCAGAGACTGTTAGCCAGGGGCCTAAAGGTGTTAAGGCTTCTGTTGTTAAGAATCCGGTTCCTGCAGACAAGGAGGCTAGGGCCTTGGATAGATGGGGAAAGAAAGTCTATACTTCTTCCACTCTTGCTATGAGGGCTCTGAATTGCCAGTTTCACATGTTGAAATACCAAAATTATCTCCTTTCACTATTGAAATCTAAGGTTGATGCTCTGGCAGTAGGTATTGATTGTAAGGAGTTGCAAGATTTAGTGCATGTTTCTGAACAGGTGGGTAAGCATTCTTTGCAATGTTGTTTTGATGCTGTACAGGCCTCGTCTAGGGTGGCTGCTACTGGGTCAGTCCTTCGCAGGCACGCCTGGTTGAGGGATCAGAATTTGTCTGAACATGTTAAGACAAGGATTTTAGATGCTCCTTTACAATCTGACGTGTTGTTTGGTCCTCCTGTTGAGACAGTCTTAAAGAAAATGGAAGACAAGGCTAAGTCTATGCAGACTGTTAAAGATTTTTTGCAGGTCCAGCCTCCAAAGTTTAGTAGAAATTGGCCTACTAAAGGGTGGACATATCCTTCTTATGGTTCACAGTCTAGGGGTAGATCTAGACGTGGTAAGGGCAGAGCTCAGGGCTCTTTCAGGCCTAGAACAGGGAGTTCTCCTTCACAGGCTTCGGGTGAGGGCAGGGGTCAGTCTTTTCGTCAGCAGACCCAATGACCTACCTTTTCAGCTGCCAGAGCCTGCTCGTCTGGTAGCACCTTTGGGAGGAAGGTTGGCACTTTTCAAAGAAAATTGGAGTTTAATTACCCAGGACAAATGGGTATTGGATATCATTCACCACGGCTACAGGTTTTATTTCCATACCTTGCCTCCTTTCAAAGGCATGCCAGACGTTCCTCCTCAACAAAGACTAGAGGCTCACAAACAGGTTTCTTTGTTGCTCCAACTAGGGGCTATACAGCCGGTCCCTCTGCCAGAAGTGGGCCTAGGATTTTATTCTCGCCTGTTCCTAGTACCAAAGAAGGGGAACACGTGGAGACCAATTTTGGATTTATCTATCCTCAACACTTATCTGGACATTCCCAAGTTCAAAATGTTGACGTTGCAGCAGCTTTTACCTCTGCTGGGCAAAGATCATTGGATGGTAACTTTGGATCTCAAGGAGGCTTACCTTCATGTTCCTATCAGACTAAGTTGCAGGAAGTATCTGCGTTTTCGAGCTGGGACTTCTCACTATCAGTTCTCTGCATTGCCCTTTGGCTTATCTACTGCGCCCAGAGTGTTCACGAAAGTTCTGGCTCCAGTGATAGCTTTCTTCAGACAAAAAGGAATACAGATCTATCCTTATTTGGACGACTGCCTGATTCTGGCTCAAGGAAGAGGAGAGCTTCTTCATCATTTGGATTGTGATAGCAGTGCTAAGATGCCTAGGGTATTCTGTGAACGAAATAAAGTCCAGTCTAGTACCCTCTCAAGACATGTGCTTTCTGGGTGTGAGACTAAATACAGCATCCCAGATGGCCTTTTTAACCCCGGACAAACAAAAGAGTCTATCCCTTTACTTCCATCAACTATCTCATCAGTCCGGGCTGACTGCAAGGACAGTCCTTCAAGCCTTAGGGTTCATGGCATCTTGTATTCTGGTGCTTCCCAATGCCAAACTGCATATGAGGAAGCTACAATGGTATCTCAAAAATGTATGGACACAGCACTGCCAGGATCTAGACACTGTCATTCCAATAATACCTTGCATTCAAAAGGAATTTTTGTGGTGGGCTCAGGAATGTCACCTAAACAAGGGACTCTCTGTGACCCGGCCAGAGGCGAGTCAGATTTTAACGACAGATGCCTCAGACAAAGCTTAGGGAGCTCATCTAAATGGAAAGTGGATACAAAACAAGTGGCCTGTCAGACTACAACATCTACATATCAACATGAAGGAGATGTTAGCAGTCCAGTTTGCATTAATTGCTTTCAAGGAATTGCTTCTTCCAGGACAGGTGTTGATTCTAACAGACAACACAACTGTCATGTGGTACATCAACAAGCAAGGGGAACATTCTTATCCACTATGCAGGCAAGCAATGATTTTGTGGGAGACTGCTCTCAGTTTACAGCTCAATCTTCAGGCAAGGTTTCTGCCAGGAGCACAGAACTCCTTAGCAGATGTGTTGAGCAGACGAATTATGGATCCCCACGAGTGGAAATTGGATCCTCATGTATTTCAGAAATTGACAGTGTCATGGGGAACTCCAGACATAGATCTGTTCGCTTCTCCACTAAACCATCAGCTGCCAAAGTTTTGCACAAAAAGGTTTCATCCCACAGCTTGGAAAGTGGATGCTCTTTCTTTCAATTGGAGCAACCTTCATGTATATGCCTTTCCACCTCTGCCTCTCCTCCCAAAGGTGCTTCTAAAGGTCAGACAGGACAAGCCAAGGATGATTTTAATAGCTCCGGATTGGCCTCGACAACACTGGTACCCATTACTGAGAAGTCTGGTACGGAAGCCTCCATGGCCTTTGCCTTCGATTCCACACCTGTTGTCGCAGGAGGACAGCCATTTGCTAAATGTCAAGCTTCACTCTCTGCACCTAACAGCCTGGCACATTCTGTTTTGAACCAAAGCGGGCCTCCACTTCCTCAGCAAGTTTTGAATGTTATTTTGGAAGCTAGGAGGCCTAGTACAAGGAAAGTGTACGCAGACAAATGGAAGAGATTTTTGTTTTGGAGTGCAGCAAAAGATTTTGATGTTTCTGAGCCCAATTTGAGTGTGGCTTTTCAATATCTTACTGAGTTACTGGACAAAGGTTTGTCTTTCTCTTCTATTAAAGTTCATGCTGCAGCAATTTCAGCTCACTATGATTGCAACCCACCATTGTTTTCTCATCCTTTGTTCAAGCAATTTCTTAGAGGGGCAAAGAATATAAGACCCCCACGAAGAGCTCCTACTCCTGCTTGGGATCTCAATTTTGTGTTGGAGAAACTCACTCTACAACCTTTTGAGCCTGCAGCTACTGCTGAGTTGAAATATTTATCTTGGAAGACTGCTTTTTTGTTGGCCATTACCTCTGCAAGAAGGGTTTCTGAATTGCAGGCCCTTATGGCAGTTGAGCCTTTCTTGATTTTCCATAAGGATAGGGTATCATTACGTACTAATCCTTCCTTTATGCCTAAGGTGGTTTCTAGTGTGGCTTTAAACCAAACTATTCATTTGCCTACTTTTTATGCAAATCCCCAACATAAAGGGGAAAAGATTTTGCACACTTTAGATGTCCACAGGCAGTTGCGTTATTATTTGGACAGAACTAAAGGGTTCAGGCAGTCTCAGCAGTTGTTTGTTTCTTTTGCCTTGAGTTCTCAGGGCAAGCCTGTATCAAAACAAACTATTTCTAAGTGGATTGGGTTTTGCATTGCTTTCTGTTATTCCCATCATGGCAAGGAGATTCCAGCTGGGATTAGGCCTCATTCCACTAGGGCTACTGCCACTTCAACAGCTTTTTTGAGGGGAGTGGCAACCAAGGATATTTTGGAGGCAGCTACTTGGAGTTCTGTACATACTTTTTCTAGGCATTATCACCTGCCACTTTACTCTAAGTCCAGGGCTGGTTTTGCCACTGCTGTTTTGCAGGGCATTTTGGCAGCTCCTGTTTCCTTGTAGTTAGCCATCCTCCCTTACCTCTGCTTTGGGATTCTACCCAAGTGTTAGGACTGCAGCAATGTGAGATGAAGAACATAGTACAGTTTTGTACCTACCATAAATGTAGATGTTCGAAGATCCACATTGCTGCAGTCCAATTTACCCTCCCTCCTTCCCCTCTGTAGTTAGAGGCGGTTGTGTGGGTTGGGTTGTACATTTTGTGTATATTGTATATATTGTACATATAGTTAGTGCAGGGGTGGTTGGTTGGTTGTTTGCTGTCTTTTGGCTTTGACCTTTATTTTTAGGGTCTTCTGACATCTGGAGCAAGAAAAGACTGAGAATATGACGTCGGTCATGCGCATTTGTGTCCTGACGTCAGTCAAATGCGCCCTGACCGACGTCAGCCTTATACTTTGATATTCGGGCCGACCAAGGACAGCGGACTACCCAAGTGTTAGGACTGCAGCAATGTGGATCTTCGAACATCTACATTTATGGTAGGTACAAAACTGTACTTTTTAGGTAGTATGTTATGTATTAGTGCTTTAAAGTGCTATTTGCACATGTTTTTATGTGTGCTTCTATGAATGTTATTGTTTTAATGAATTATTTTAAATATTGATGTATTAATTATGGTATGAAATAATGTTTTTAATAGTTTTTTCATGCTTTTATAAGTGTTGTTGCTTATAGTGCGCGTCTCTTAAACTTACAAATTATGTGATACATGTGACTTATTTCAATGGTATTTAAGGAGGGGTTCTGTTAATGTGATTTACATCTGATGAAGTAGTGATACTATGAAAGTGCTTGTGTCCTTATTTTTTGTGAATTAAAGACTGGTTCATCTACAAGCCTTGCTGTCGTTTCTGGGTCCACCTGCTGTTTTTTGTATGTGTTTAACATTTGTTTGGAAGGACCTTGGTGCTCACTGTGGTTGGTGGTTGCTTTTATTTGTTTGTTACAATCATTTAAAAAAAAAACTCATATTAAAAAAATATATATATATATATATATATATATATGTGTGTGTGTGTGTGTGTGTGTGTGTGTGTGTGTAAAATGTATGTATACAGTGGTACCTTGGTACTCTTTGGCCTCTAAACTCGTCAAATTCGGTATTTGTCGCATTTTGACTAGAAAAAAATCATCTTTGTACTTCTCATTTCCTTGGTACTCATCGCTTTTTCTAGAACTGGTCCGCTGTATACTTTTTTGTGTTTGCTTGCTGTTCTTTGTGCAAATAAGTACAGTACTGTACAGTCATGGGTCCTTAGAAGACTAGTGATAACAGCCAACAGAAAAGAAAATTAGTTAGAACCACGATAGAGCCGAAAAAAAATATAATAGAGAAATATGAGAGTGGTATCCATGTGTCTGATCTCGCTATAAATACCAAATGCCAAGAACAACCATCTCCACCGTCGTGAAAGTCAAACCGGTTGATATTGCTAAAGGTTTGACCAAACAAAGATCACAGACACTAGAGGAAGTGGAAGAATTGTTGTTGATTTAGGTAAATGAAAAACAGATGGTGATAGTATTTCACAGGCCATGATTTGTGAAAAAGCTAAAGTGTTGCGTGCTGATCTGTTAAAAAAACAAGCCTGGAATGAGTGCTCAGAGTAGTGAAGTGTTTAAAGCATATAATGTCTTTAACGTCACATTCCTTACAAAAAGTTTGACTAATAATTGTATCAGCAAGATTAGAATGGGCAGCTGGGATAAAAGAGCGGCCTTTGTCCAGGACAGACACATGTTCGTCTCTTAAGGTGAAAGTGGATAAAGTCAAAATCAACATATTCGTACGACTGGTGTTTTAACTTATAATAGTGATGGGAATATTTTTAAGATTGTTAGGAACAACTGGAAGATTTTAATTTTGGATGAGCGCATTAAAGACGCTAATAGCTGGCTAACAACCACGCCTTTTAAGAATAGCAGGAATTTCAAACAAAGACTGTCGTCCCTATCCTTTTAAGAAAGAAGGTTTAAGCCAAATAATTAGTACATATCCATGCAGATTATGCAAAGCCTGTGGATATATTAATAATAATTTATTTGAACATCCTATCTTTCATACTAAATACATTCCAAAGCTTTATGCAGATGTACCACCATGAAACTAAACTGCATTAAAAAAAAAAAAAAAGTAATCTCCGTGGTATCCCCGAAGTGTCAAAACAACCCACTAAAGTGTAGTGGGTCTAAAAACAAAACAGTGTAAGAAACTTCTTTGTGTGGAAGATTTTCAGTCCATATATTTCTAGTTAATCACTGTATATTAATCAGATCAGACAATAGTAGTAGAAGTAGCGAATGTAAACTCGTCAAGTCAAAAAGTAATAATAGAAAATATATAATTCTACAGCATTACTAAGTATTGAAAGTAATCCAAGCAAGGCAGGCAGTCTGTTTCCAGTCGAAAATCCTTTATTAAGTACACAGACAAGCGATCCAAGTAAAACAAAAATAGAGTAATAATTTCCTCACAAGCTTTCTAAATATATATATATATATATATATATATATATATATATATATACTTTTTATCAGGCATGGGAGTGGTTTATTGTGCTGTAAAGCAAAGTGTTATTGGTACACATGTTAAATTCACATCCCTTCCCCCATCAGTGTGACATTCGAGCTGGTCCTGCCTTACCTAGTAGCTGTCATAATAATATATAGCCCTAATGTACTGTAATGGTACATCTTATTTAACCAAATTATTAAGTAGATTATTAAGTCTGTGATTTTATACAAGGCAATATACTACATGGCTTTAAATATATTAACCTTAGTTCATTTTGCGATCAAAAATTATATATATATATATATACATATATATATATATATATATATATATATATATATATATATATATATACATTTTGCATGTAAAAATCAGTTTCTGTTTTCATAACCTATTGTTAACAAATCGCTTTCGTCCTTCTTGACTTCTTCAGGTCTGTGTACAAGAACCCTAAAACCTATATAATTGTATAATTAGTTAGTATTGTTATTACCATCATTTTGAATAAAGTGGAAAAAAGAACCAGAAAAAAATAAAAATAAAAAAAATTATATGTATGATGATGGAAACAAAATATACACTTAAATTTCAAATGATTTAAAATGGTATTTAAAACCAATTTGTAGAAAAAAATAAAATAAAATACAATTAGTCATGTAAACAATGTGGCAATTTTCTAAGCTCCAGTGCACTTTTAATTGAACAGTAATAGTTTAGTCCAGGCTTTCTAAAAGAGTTCAGCTTTAATTGCCACATGAGTTCATGTTTCTCCAGAATATTCGGGATGTCTCCTTCAAGATCACCCATGTCTATGCGATCCAGGATCTGGAACTTAAAACCTGTGTGTCTTTTATGAAGAGAAAGGTGTTTGGCTAGTGCATTATTTTTACATCCAGAGCAGATTTCTGACAGATGACATGAAATCCTTCGCTTGAGTTTATTTACAGTCTTGCCCACATAGAATGCATCACATTCATTGCACTGTGCCCTGTAAATTACTTTTTTAGTGTTACAGTCACCCCCTGCACTGGTTTTAATGATCTTCTTTAAATAAGGGCAATAAAAACTATCACCTTGCTGTATAAATATACAAAATGTACAATTAGTTTCACATCTTTTAGTGCTTTTCTCACATGGTCTAGGTTTAAATTCAACAAAACTTCTAATATTCCTGGCCTTCCTATAAACAAATGATGGGGCTTCACCTAAGATGTTAATCAGAAAAGGGTTTCCTGTGACAATGTCCCAGTTATATATATATTTATATATAATTTTTGATCGCAAAATGAACTAAGGTTGATATATTTCCAGCCATGTAAAATCACAGACTTAATAATCTACTTAATAATTTGGTTAAATAAGATGTACCATTAAAGTACATTAAGGCTATATATTATTATGACAGCTACTAGGTAAGGCAGGACCAGCTCGAATGTCACACTGATGGGGGAAGGGATGTGAATTTAACATGTGTACCAATAGCACTTTGTTTTACAGCACAATAAACCACTCCCATGCCTGATAAAAAGTATATATATATTTAGAAAGCTTGTGAGGAAATTATTACTGTATTTTTGTTTTACTTGGATCGCTTGTCTGTGTACTTAATAAAGGATTTTCGACTGGAAACAGACAGCCTGCCTTGCTTGGATTACTTTCAAATACTTAGTAATGCTGTAGAATTATATATTTTCTATTACTTTTTGACTTGACAAGTTTACGTTCGCTACTTCTACTACTATTGTGTGATCTGATTAATATACAGCGATTAACTAGAAATATATGGACAGAAAATCTTCCACACAGAGAAGTTTCTTACACTGTTTTGTTTTTAAACTAAACTGCATTACTACTTGTAATAAATATACCCATTTTTATATTAGGAAAACCAACAGGAGACTTAAAGATAGGGGTATTTCAGCATGTTAGACATATGTGACTTAAAAATACCAATAATACATTAGTGAAACATGTAGTTGACTTTACAACACATAGCTTCACTTTTTTTGGTTCTGCAAACATTGACTTTTAATATAAGTGGTGGATTTATTATTAATTATACAGAGACTGCTGAACTGTGTTGTTTTGCACAGTTTCAAGCAGATAAACTACCAGGCTTAAAAGGTTACAACCCCCCCCCCCCCCCCCACACACACACACACACACACACACACACACTTAAACCTGAACTAAAAGGGCGTCTGCTTCAATGCAAGATCTGAGTGGGTCCATGATTTTTTAATTAGTCTCTGCTGTGTTGGTATTTTAGATCTGAAGAAGGTTTTAACTGAAAGCCCTCATCTGTTTTTGTTTCATTAAATGTTATATTCCTTTACGTGTTGACAGCACTGTGATTTATTTTCTGTTTGTTTGGTATAATTGAAATTGTTCATTCCTAAGTGTATAAGAGGAGGTGCATGGGAGACAGAATTAGAAAAAAAAGATAAATGATTTGACAGTTCAGATTAAAAGCTATAACTATACCTGGATTAAATGAACATATTTCCATTGCACCAATTGTGAAGCTCAGAGCAACTAATTTATAAATAGGTTCTAGTTGTTGTCTTTCGGCTTTTCCCGGTTAGGGGTTGCCACAGGGGAACTCCGGTCCGCTAATGATTGGCGGTAGATTTTTACGTGCCGAGTTGCCAGTTCTGACACACAACCTTCAACGAAGGTACGCCCATTCACGCACATCTCCACGCAGAAGATGCTCTAGCTGAGAATCGAACCGGACAGCGTCTTACTGTGAGGCGACAATGCTACCGCAGCACCACCACCTAGTAATGTTGCTTTAAAGTCTTAATAGTGTCACATGACCAGTTTTAAGTTATATAAAGGTTGTATTTAATTAAATCAATGGTTCTGATCAAGTCCCAAGCTAGAGGGACGAAAGTGCTAAACTGTTCTGTTTGTTGTGAATTCTGTGTCTACAGTCTGATAATATTTACATTGGTTTTGACTTAACAAATTACTCGTGTTTTATTTGGATATTTCTGTTCTGCTTCTGTATCCCAAAGTTCCTTGGTATCACTACATGAGCCTTTTGTTTTTTCTTTTTCTACAGATGTGTCCATCACAAAGTTAAGACTTGTAGATTTGCCAGCTTTTTTCAGTGTTTGAGCAAACTGCACTTGATGTACTAGCTTACAAAACGTTGACGTTATAAAGGAAATAATTGCTAAATACTGTGTGTGCTGTCGCATAATTTTTGTGATGTACACAGAATGAAGAATTTGTATTTTTAGCAATATCTATGTGGTACTTTTATCCCTGTATTTGTTGTCCAGGAAGGGACACTGACCTGCATGGACCTTTTTCAGACCTAGCCTAGGTTTTTCCAGAGTCAAAACAAATTAAGATGTTTGCATAACAGTGCGAGAATTAATACATGTAGTGTGATATAGACAACAGGAAGGCGATGGCATGGAGTAATTAAATGCAGTTAACGACCACTATACATGCAGTTGCAATAATGAGTAAACTAGAGTGTGTAGAGAGATGAATATTTGTTATAGAAAGGTCAGTAGTTGCACATATTTACAGGTTAAGGAATATGGAAGAGCATGGTAGATCCAAAGGAAAAAAGTTTAAATCAGCCCAGTACTACAGGCAAATGTTCATCTATAAAGTTTAAATCAGCCCAGTACTACAGGCAAATGTTCATCTATAAAGTTTAAATCAGCCCAGTACTACAGGCAAATGTTCATCTATAAAGTTTAAATCAGCCCAGTACTACAGGCAAATGTTCATCTATAAAGTTTAAATCAGCCCAGTACTACAGGCAAATGTTGATCTATAAAGTTTAAATCAGCCCAGTACTACAGGCAAATGTTGATCTATAAAATTTAAATCAGCCCAGTACTACAGGCAAATGTTGATCTATAAAGTTTAAATCAGCCCAGTACTACAGGCAAATGTTCATCTATAAAGTTTAAATCAGCCCAGTACTACAGACAAATGTTCATCTATAAAGTTTAAATCAGCCCAGTACTACAGGCAAATGTTCATTTATAAAGTTTAAATCAGCCCAGTACTACAGGCAAATGTTCATGTATAAAGTTTAAATCAGCCCAGTACTACAGGCAAATGTTCATGTATAAAGTTTAAATCAGCCCAGTACTACAGGCAAATGTTCATGTATAAAGTTTAAATCAGCCCAGTACTACAGGCAAATGTTCATGTATAAAGTTTAAATCAGCCCAGTACTACAGGCAAATGTTCATCTATAAAGTTTAAATCAGCCCAGTACTACAGGCAAATGTTCATCTATAAAGTTTAAATCAGCCCAGTACTACAGGCAAATGTTCATCTATAAAGTTTAAATCAGCCCAGTACTACAGGCAAATGTTCATCTATAAAGTTTAAATCAGCCCAGTACTACAGGCAAATGTTCATCTATAAAGTTTAAATCAGCCCAGTACTACAGGCAAATGTTCATGTATAAAGTTTAAATCAGCCCAGTACTACAGGCAAATGTTCATGTATAAAGTGTAAATCAGCCCAGTACTACAGGCAAATGTTCATGTATAAAGTTTAAATCAGCCCAGTACTACAGGCAAATGTTCATCTATAAAGTTTAAATCAGCCCAGTACTACAGACAAATGTTCATCTATAAAGTTTAAATCAGCCCAGTACTACAGGCAAATGTTCATCTATAAAGTTTAAATCAACCCAGTACTACAGGCAAATGTTCATCTGTAAAGTTTAAATCAGCCCAGTACTACAGGCAAATGTTCATGTATAAAGTTTAAATCAGCCCAGTACTACAGGCAAATGTTCATGTATAAAGTTTAAATCAGCCCAGTACTACAGACAAATGTTCATCTATAAAGTTTAAATCAGCCCAGTACTACAGGCAAATGTTCATCTATAAAGTTTAAATCAGCCCAGTACTACAGGCAAATGTTCATGTATAAAGTTTAAATCAGCCCAGTACTACAGGCAAATGTTCATCTTTAAAGTTTAAATCAGCCCAGTACTACAGGCAAATGTTCATCTATAAAGTTTAAATCAGCCCAGTACTACAGGCAAATGTTCATCTATAAAGGTTAAATCAGCCCAGTGCTACAGGCAAATGTTCATCTATAAAGTTTTTCCACACGCATCTTAAAAATACTGTAGGTATCACAGTGACCCCCCCCCCACACACACACACACACACTGCACGCAAATGTTCATCTATAAAGTTTTTCCAGACGCATCTTAAAAACACTGCAAGCATCACAGTAATCCGTAATCCCCCCCCAATACACACACACACACACACACACACACACACACACACACACTGTAATGTACGTTCACTTAGTTGTTTAGTGATTATTCTGAGTGGTACTAGTTTAGGCAGTAGCTTTCATCATGCTGATGGAACATTTCCTTAGTTTTAGTGGGTAGAATTCAGCATTTTGCAGTCGGCTTTCATTTTGTAAATGGAAATGTCCAACGCAGGTTATAATAGCTTGTAAGATTACATGCAGTCTGCGTCTGTGAAATAACCAAGAATTGCTAAATAAATGCATAAACTTTCAGAGTAATACAGTACCTAGTGCACTGGTTTCCTGCAAAAAGTATATTCCAAGGCTGGTTTACATGGGTGACATTATAGGGATAGTGTTAAATCTGACGAAGTTGTTCTTCACTGGGTAGTGGAAGATAGAATGGGTTTCACGGTTACACTGCCATATGATGTGTTGGAGACTGAAACAGTCGCAGAGATGTCATGCATGTGGAAGGAGTTATGAATAAGAAAGCATGAATTTACAAAGTCTCATAAGCAGTATGCTTAGTGTCATCTTTATTTAATATCTGTGCTCGTGCATGTTATCCTACGAAAAGTAAGAAAAAGCTGTGCAATATCTGTCATTAATTGTGGAAACTTCCTAACAGAATTAACAACATTTCTTTTCTTTTTGATGGTGTTGGATTTTTAGGAGTATGCATATGTCTTCCGTGAAGGGACGCTACCTCCTTACCGACAGATGTTTTATCAGCTTTGTGATTTGGATGTTGAAAGGTATTAATTATCATCACTATGGCAATTTCTGTTACTTATCAGTATAAGCATACAAAGACTGTTCCACGATACTTGGTTGTTGCATCTAGCTTTTAAGCAGTCCTGCCATCATATCCTTCAAAATCTTGTGTTGCTTGTCCTGTCCACTTTTAAAATAAGTTTATTTATATTATTGAAATTGGGTAACTGAGTAAGTGGACTAGTCCATTGACCCATTTCTGCAACGATCCAGACTGTAGAAGGTCAAAGTACATAATACAAAAAAAAATTAATAACAGTGAATAATATGTCGTATGATAACAAAAATGCATATCAAAAGTAAATGCACACAGAAAATGCATAGCAAGAAAGTATAGTTGTATATTAAACTTACCATAACAGTAGATGTTCCAATAGATCACTGTTGCAGTAGACTAAGCTATTTGGGTCCTGCCTGAGTGACCAGCCAGCTTTCAAAGTTTAAGGGTGCTGTCAACACGCTATGTCAGGAGCATCGAGAAAGCTGCAGTATAACAAAGTGCCAAACGATTCAGAGTTCTTCTGCCTAGAAAAAAGGCTAGAAACTATAACTATATATAACTATAACTACTCTACCTTCCAGCAGCCTTTTCAAGACTGTGCTCAAATTCCACTTAAATTTGCACTGGCTTTGTCCTTGTTCTAATCCAGACTAACACCCCCACCCTTACCTCCCCCCAACCTAGACTCTTAACCCAACTGTACTACCACCACTACTAACCACAGTCAGAATTAGCTAGATGTTCATTGTGTTTCACTGTTGCAGTCATTACACTTGGGTTATCCTGCTGGCAGGCTACCCACAGTCGGCCTGAAGTCCAAAGTCCTGGTCCAGCGTCGGTTGCTGTCGCCTCTTCCCTGACGTCAGTGCGCCAGGGGTATAAAAGATGCAGCTGACGCCATTTTCTTCAGTCTTTCTTGCCACGCGATGCCCAAGCAAAAGCAGTTCGCAAGTGCCGGTTGGCCGACTCCTGAGATTTTCGAAATAGAATTTCAGATCCGAAGTCTTAAGTAAAGCTAAGTACTAAGCTAAGTACCCCATTGGGGAAACTTTTTTTCTTGCTCCAGACCAATGTCAGAAAAAGTTAACAATTGTATTTCTTGTGGGAAGCAAATACCTCGTAAGGATTTTCATTCTTACTGTATTCCTTGCCTAGGCCCTGACCACGATGTTGCCAGCTGTCTGCTTTGTGCTAGATTTAACCAACAGACTATTAAGCGTCGGTACGATTTTGCTTTTCATTACTTTGGCCGAAGGTTTAATTATATAATGCCGTCGGAACAGCCGACAACTGGAGTTTATAAAAAAGCGCAAGGAAAAGGACAGGCATCCGAGGTCCAAAGCCGATGAGGCCTCTGGTAGGCCAGTCGCCGGTTCTCAGTGAAACGCTTTCGCAGCCCCTGACGCCCGCTACCTCAGAGCCACAGGCTGCTACCAACTCCCACATGGAGTCGGCTAGGCCTCTGGATACTCAGGGTATTGGACACTCGGAAACTATTCCCTCAGATGGGTCCAGAGCCGCTGAGCAGGCATCGGTTTCTGAGGGTGTTTTCAGACCTACACAGTTATATGTTAAGCCAACCTCAGCTTCCAAGGCAAAGACTAAAACAGCTTTAAAGACAAAGAAACAAGTACAGCATTCTCCTGGACAGATTTCCATGCCTAAGAAACAGATGCTTAAAATGGCCGAAGACCTAATTACTTTGATTAGGGGTTCCCATCCCCCTCCGGATAAGAGGCCTAGGCAAGACACAGAATATGATTCCTCTGATCAGGTTTCCAATTCCTCTGACTCCTCTTCAGAACAGGGATACTCTTTGCCTCCCTATGAGGAATCTGATGCTGAAGAATCTATTCCTTCAGCTTCTCCTCCTGAGGATTATTCTTTTGGGGAAACCCTGCATACTATGAGGGAGCATTTCCACTGGGAGAGCCAAGATTACTCAGAATCAAAGAAAAGGCTCAGAGACTTTCTTCTACTACCCCAGCATTGACCTCTTGCTGTTCCATCTGTTCTAGGCATTGTAGATGATGTATTCTCAGAGTCCAGCCTGTCTCCTGACTCTTTGCTTTCTGCACCTGTTAAGTCAGACAGAATACTACAGGGTTCCAGACTCTCATAAATTTCTTTATAAAAACCCTGCTGCTGACCCAGAAACAATATCTCAGGGTCCCAAAGGGGTCAAGGCCTCTACTGCTAAAAACCCTATTCCCTCGGATAGGGATTCTAGGTCGCTGAACAGATGGGGAAAAAAGTTTACACTGCTGCTACCTTAGCTGTAAGGGCTTTAAATTGTCAGATGTTCATCGTGGTACCCTGCTGCAGTCATCACACTTGGGTTATCCTGCCGTCAGGCAGTCCCGCAGTCTGCCTGAATTCCAAAGTCTTGGTCCGGCGTCAGTTGCTGTCACTTCTTCCCTGATGTCAGTGCGCCAGGGGTATACAAGAGGCATCCGACGACATTTTCTCCAGTCTTTCTTGCCACGCGGTGCCCGAAGCAGAAGCAGTTTGCAAGTGCCGGTCGGCTGGCACCTGACATTTTCGATTCGAATTTCAGTCCGAAGTCTTCAATAAAGCTAAGTACCCTGTTGGGGAACCTTTTCTTGCCTCAGTCCGATGTCAGAAAAAGTTAACCATTGCATTTCTTGTGGTAAGCAAATACCTCATAAGGACTTCCATTCCTGTTGTATTCCTTGCCTAGGCCCAGACCATGACGTCACAGGTTGTCGGTTTTGTGCTAGGTTTAATAAACAAACTATCAAATGCCGTTTTGACTTTGCACAACAATACTTTGGTAGGAAATTTAATTATATCATGCCGTCGGAGCAGCCGACGACCGGCATGGATAAAAAACGCAAGGATAAGGACAGGCAGCCTAGGAACAAGCCAGATTCCAAGGCCTCTGCTGGGCCTATCGCCGGTTCTCCGATTTTCAGTGAGGCGCCTACGCAGACGCAGCCCCTGATGACCGCAGAACTGGAACCCCAGACAGCTGCGGATTCTCAAGCGGAGTCTACTAGGCCGACGCAGCCATCTTCATTAGGCCCTCCCGACACCGGAGCAGAAGTAGACCCCGGTGCAGTGGAAACACCTTCGGTTGCAGAAGGTGTCTTCAGACCGACTACACTCACCATTAAATCTTATGCTAAGTTTAAAACCAAAGAAGACTGTACATCAGTCTACAGTTCAAGGCCCCATGCCTAAGAAACAGATGCTTAAGATGGCTGAAGATTTGATTACCCTAATCAGGGGTTCCCATCCCCCTCCTGATAAAAGACTAAGACAAGAGGAGGATTATGCTTCCTCTGACCAGGTTTCAATTTCCTCAGATTCTTCTGAGGAACAGGATTACACTTTTCCACCTTATGAAGACTCTGATGCTGAAGACTCTATTCCCTCAGCATCTCCCCCTGAAGACTACTCCTTTGGGGAAACTTTACATACCATGAGGGAGCATTTCCACTGGGAAGGCCAGGACTACTCTGATTCTAAGAAAAGGCTCCGAGAGTTCCTTTTACTACCCCAGCACAGACCTCTTGCTATCCCTCCAGTTTTAGATGTTGTGGATGATGTTTACTTGGAGTCTAGTCTAAATCCAGACTCTCTACCTCCTGCTCCAGCCAAACCAGACAGATGCTACAGAGTACCTGACTCTCTCAAATTCCTTTATAAAAGCCCTGTGGCTGACCCAGAAACAATTTCCCAGGGTCCTAAGGGAGCTAAAGCTTCTATGGCTAAAAATCCTGTGCCCTCTGAAAGGGATTCCAGAGCCCTAGATAGATGGGGAAAGAAAATATACACCTCAGCAACTCTGGCTATGAGAGCATTAAATTGTCAGTTTCACATGCTGAAATATCAGCAATTCATAATGTCTCAATTAAAACAAAAAATGAGCACACATTCTGAACAGCCCGAATTCAAGGAAATGCAGGATCTGTTGCATGCAGCTGAACAGTTGGGCAAACATACTTTACAATGCGGATTTGATTCATTGGAAGCTTCCTGTAGAGCAGCTGTTACTGGCTCTGTCATACGTAGACATGCTTGGTTAAAAGAACAAACCCTTCCTGATCATGTTAAAGCAAAATTATTGGATGCACCTTTACAGCAGGATGTATTATTTGGTGTCAAAGCAGAAGAGGTTTTAAAGAAAATGGAGGATAAGGCAAAGTCTATGCAGACAGTCAAGAATTTTTTGCAGGTACAACCCCCTCGTTTCAGCAGAAATTGGCCAACAAAAAACTGGTCCTTTCCAGCTTCTGACAGATCACAGAGGGGCAAATACAGACGCCCAAGGGGCAGAGGACAGTCACAAGGCCCTTACAAATCTCACCAATGGGGTACTGCTACCCAGAAAAGAGGAGAAGACAGGCCCCAAGCTAGCAGAAGACAAACACAATGACTCAATCCTCAAACTACCAAGCAAATCTCTCCTGGCAGCTCCCTTGAGAGGAAAATTAGCATTTTTTGCAGACAACTGGCACATCATCACAAAAGACAAATGGGTCCTAAACATTGTCTCTCAAGGATACAGATTCCACTTTCATACCTTACCAAGGATAAAAGGAATGCCAAACCTGCCACCAAATCAATGGGCAGAGGCACAAAAACAAATTACAGCTCTCATGGACATGAGAGCCATTCAACAGGTACCTACACAGGAGCAAGGACAAGGATTTTACTCAAGACTCTTTCTAGTCCCAAGAAAGGACAAAGCATGGAGACCCATCTTTCAATTCTGAACACCTATCTGCAAGTACCAAAATTCAAGATGCTAACACTACAGCAGCTTCTTCCCATGCTGGGCAAGAATGCCTGGCTAGTAACGTTGGACCTCAAGGAGGCATACCTGCATGTCCCTATCAGACAAAATTGCAGAAGGTACCTCCGCTTCATTGCAGGGTTCAACGCATTATCAATTCTCTGCACTGCCCTTTGGCTTATCTACTGTGTCCAGGATCTTCACAAAATGCCTGGCACCAGTAATTACATACTTCAGACAAAGAGGAATTCAAATATACCCATACCTGGACGACTGCCGTATTCAAGCAGAAAGCAAGGACATTCTTTTAAAGCATCTGGCATTTGTCAAACACCTTCTAAGTTGTCTAGGGTACACAGTAAACGAAAAGAAATCAAAAACTAGTGCCCTCACAAAACATAATATTCCTGGGTGCCAGCTTGAATACAACGGCCCAGATGGCTTATCTCACGCCAGACTAGCAACAACAGCTGACTCAATATTTCAAAATAATGGCAACAAAAACCCAACTCCCTGCAAGAAAAATTCTGCAGGCCTTGGGATTCATGGCATCTTGCATACTACTAATACCATTTGCAAAACTGCATATGAGGAAATTACAATGGTACCTGAAAAGCGTATGGACTCAGCACAGCCACAGCTTGGAAACAATGATACCACTCATTCCCTGCCTTCAACAGGAGTTTCTATGGTGGGCTCAGGCATGTCACCTCAACAAGGGTCAGCCTTTCACCTTACCCACAGCCAGGCAAACTATGACAACACATGCATCGGACTATGCCATTGGAACACACATGGCAGGACAGTGCATTCAGGGCAAATGGACTACAGATCAGAGGCATCTGCATATCAATCAAAAAGAAATGCTAGCAGTACAGAATGCCCTAACAGCTTTCAAGGACCTCTTACACCCAGGACAACTAATAATAAAGACGGACAATGCCACAGTAATGTGGTACATAAACAAGCAAGGGGGCACACATTCCTACCCTCTATGCAGGCAAGCAATGACCTTGTGGAACACTGCACTGTCTTACCAGGTTCAATTACAAGCACAATTCCTGCCAGGAAAGAAAAACACATTGGCAGACGACCTAAGCAGAAACATCATGGATCCACAGTGGAAACTAGATCCACAAGTATTTGCAATGATAGCTCAAAAATGGGGACGCCCAGACATAGATCTGTTTGCAAGCCCCCAAAACTACCAACTTCAAAAATTTTGCACAAGGACATTCCATCCACAAGCTTGGAAAGTGGACGCCCTCTCATTCAGTTGGAAAGCATTAACAGTGTATGCCTTTCCTCCACTGCCTCTTCTAGCAAAAGTACTGCTGAAAGTCAGATTAGAGAGGCCACAAATGATACTCGTTGCACCAGATTAGCCACACCATCATTGGCATCCAGTTCTAAGAAACATGGCCCATGGCCCACCATGGATTTTACCACAGATTCCTCACCTGCTCACCCAGCGAGACAGTCAGATTCTACACAGCCAGCTCAAGACTTTAAACCTAGCTGCATGGCAAATTACCTAAACAACCAGCCAACACCTCTATCCAAAGCTTTTATGGATGTCATTCTGGAGGCCAGGAGGCCCAGCACCAGGAAAACCTATTCAGACAAACAGAAAAGATTTTGCACCTGGAACCAGGCTAAAGGCCAAAATCCACTTGATCCAAACATTCCTCAGATTCTACAATATTTAACTGAGATGTTGCACAAAGGCCTTTCCTTTTCATCTATTAAGATCCACGCCTCAGCAATTTCAGCTCATTACAACACGGATCGTCCTTTATTCTCACATCCACTCCTAAGACAGTACCTCAGAGGGGCTAAGAACATTAGACCGCCAAGGAGAGCACCAACACCTACTTGGGATCTCAACTTTGTTCTGGAAAAGCTTACACTGCCGTGCTTTGAACCAGCTTTTTCAGTTGATTTAAAATGCCTTTCATGGAAAACTGCCCTGCTACTAGCAATAACCTCAGCTAGAACAGTCTCAGAGCTACAGGCACTAATGGCAGTGGAGCCTTTCCTCATTTTTCATTAAGACAGAGTCTCTCTATGAACTAACCCTTCCTTTATGCCAAAAGTGGTATCCAGTGTGGCCCTAAACCAAACCATTCATTTGCCCACCTTTTTCCCAAATCCCCAGAACAAAGGAGAAAGACTCCTGCCCTCTTTGGACATCCACAGGTAATTACGTTACTACTTAGATAAAACTAAGGCTTTCAGAAAAACTGAGCAGCTCTTTGTAGCCTATGCTACAGGATCACAAGGAAAAGCTATCTCAAAACAGACCATTTCTAAATGGATAGGGCATTGCATACGTTTCTGCTACACGCATCATGGGAAACTGGTACCTGCTAACATTAGGTCCCACTCCACCAGGGCTACAGCTACATCAGCAGCCTTTCTCGGGGGAGTGCCAACCAAGGATATTCTGGAAGCTGCAACTTGGAGTTCAGTGCACACCTTCACCAAACACTATCACTTACCTCTTTATTCTAAGACTAGAGCTGGTTTTGCCACTGCAGTTTTGCAGGGCCTACTAGCTTCTTCTAACCCTGTTTAACTCCACCTCCCATCCTTAGCTTTGGGATTCAACCCAAGTGTGATGACTGCAGCAGGGTAACACGATGAACATAGTACAGTTTTGTACCTACCATAAATGTAGATGTTCGAGTGTTCACCCTGCTGCAGTCCAAGTTACCCTCCCTCCATCCCCTCTGTACTAGCTGAACTTATATATACCACTCTATCCTATACAATCTCTGTGGTGTATTTGCTTGTGCCTAAAGGTATTGTTTTATTTTTATCTAGCTACATATATATATATTTTGCCTACCTGTTGGGGGCACCTGACATATGGGGCAAGAAAAACTGAAGAAAATTACATTGGATGCCTCTTATATACCCCTGGCGCACTGATGTCAGGGAAGAAGCGACAGCAACTGATGCCGGACCAAGACTTTGGAACTCTGGCCGACTGTGGGACCGCCTGATGGCAGGATAACCCAAGTGTGATGACTGCAGCAGGGTGAACACTTGAACATCTACATTTACGGTAGGTACAAAACTGTACTTTTCATATGCTTAAATATCAGCAATACTTAATGTCACTGCTAAAACATTAAATGTTGACAAATTCTGAATGTTCTGAAAACAAGGAAATGCAGGATTTATTACATGCAGATGAACAAGTGGGAAAGCATACTTTGCAATGTGGTTTTGATTCACTGAAGGCCTCTTGCAGGGCCGCTGTTACAGGTTCTGTTATTAGAAGGCATGCTTGGTTAAAGGAACAGAATCTTCCTGATCATGTTGCAAAATTATTGGATGCTCCATTACAGCATGATACTTTGGTGTTAAGGCAGAAGAGGTGTTGAAGAAAATAGAGGATAAAGCGAAATCTATGCAGACGGTAAAGGATTTCTTACAGGTACAACCTCCCAGATTTAGCAGGAACTGGCCTTCTAAGAATTGGTCCTTTTAAGTGTCAGACAGGCCACAAAGAGGCAGATACAGACGCCCTAGAGGCAGACAACAACCCCAGGGCTCTTACAGGCCCAAACAATGGGGTGCTACTACCTCCAAAAGCAGACAAGACAAATCACAGTCATATAGGAAACAGTCCCGATGACTTTCCTCTGCCAATGCCAAGCACTTATCTTTTGGCAGCACCCTTGGGGGAAAGCTAGCACTTTTTTCACAAAATTGGCACATGATCACCCAGGACAAATGGGTCTTAAACATAGTCTCTCAGGGCTACAGGTTCCACATTCAAACCCTTCCAAAGGCAAAAGGTATGCCAGACCTGGCACACAATCAATGGGCAGAGGCAGAAAAACAAGTTTCATCTCTCATGGACATGAGAGCTATTCAGCCAGTACCAGAGCAAGAGCAGGGACAAGGATTTTACTCAAGACTTTTCTTTGTACCCAGAAAGGACAAAGCCTGGAGACCAATTCTGGACCTGTCTATTCTAAACATTTTTCTGGATGTTCCAGAATTCAAAATGTTAACTCTGCAGCAGCAGCTTCTTGCCCATGCTGGGCAAGAGGGCTTGGCTTGTAATGTTGGACCTCAAAGAGGCATACCTGTATGTCCCAGTCAGACAATCTTGCAGAAGATACCTCAGATTCATAGCTGGCTCAATGCACTACCAATTCTCTGTACTGCCCTTTGGCTTATCTACTGCACCCAGGGTCTTCACAAAATGCCTGGCACCAGTAATTGCATTTTGCAGACAAAGAGGAATTCAAATATATCCCTACTTGGACGACTGCCTTATTCAAGCAGAGAACAAAGACATTCTACTAAGGCATCTGGCATTTGTAAAAAGATTACTAATTTGACTAGGGTACACAGTAAACGAAAAGAAATCAAAACTAGTACCCTCTCAAGAGGTAATATTCCTGGGTGCAAGCTTAAATACAACTGCCCAGATGGCTTATCTCACACCAGACGAACAAAGGCAACTAACTTCATACTCGAAAGCATGGCAACAAAGACCCAGTTATCTGCAAGAAAATTTCTGCAGGCTCTGGGCTACATGGCATCCTGCATTCTGCTAATTCCATATGCAAGACTGCATATGAGGAAGCTACAATGGTATCTAAAAAGTGTTTGGACTGAACGTTGCCACAGCCTGGAAACATTAATTACTCTCATTCCCTGCTTGCAGCAGGAGTTTCGATGGTGGACACAGGCCTGTCACCACAACAAGGGACAGCCATTCACCTTAACCACAGCCAGGCAGACACTAACAACAGATGCATCAGATTATGCCTGGGGGGTCCACATGGCAGGAAAATGTATTCAGGGCACATGGCCCGCAAGCCAAATGCATTTTCATATCAATCAAAAAGAGATGCTAGCTGTACTGATGCCCTGACAGCCTTTAAGGATTTACTCCATCCAGGACAACTGCTAATAAAAATGGACAATACTACAGTCATGTGGTACATAAGCAAGGAGGCACACATTCCTACCCCCTCTGCAGACAAGCCATGACTTTGTGGAACACAACATTGACTTATCAATTGTACCTGCAAGCACAATTCCTGCCAGGAAAGATAAATACTGTGGCAGACGAACTAAGCAGAAACCTCATGGACCCTCACGAATGGAAACTGGATCCACAAGTCTTCAGCTTGATAACAAGGAAATGGGGATGCTCAGACATAGGTCTATTTACCTCCCTCTCACAACTGCCAACTACAGAGATTCTGCACAAGGACCTGTCCCAAGCAAGCATGGAAAGTGGATGCTGTATCATTCAGCTGGAAAACCCTTACAGTATATGCCTTTCCTCCACTTCCTCTCCTCCCCAAGGTACTCCTAAACGTCAGACAAGAGAAGCCAAAAATGATACTGATTGCCCCAGACTGGCCACGCCAGCACTGGTATCCAATCCTAAAGAACTTGTCTCAAGGCCCAGCCTGGGCGTTTCAAATTCCTCATCTACTGGCCCAACAAAACAATCGGATCCTG
The DNA here is from genome assembly GCF_019279795.1 of Protopterus annectens. Taxonomy (NCBI): domain Eukaryota; kingdom Metazoa; phylum Chordata; order Ceratodontiformes; family Protopteridae; genus Protopterus; species Protopterus annectens. The sequence continues at coordinate 17,957,825 of NC_056750.1, read as the reverse complement.
CACAGCCATCTCAGAACACTAAATCTGGCTGCATGGCGGATGTTATAACCACTCAGGGCACACCTCTCTCTAGGAGGCCCAGCACCAGAAGAAAAATGGAAGAGATTCTGTGCTTGGAACCAGGCACAAGGAATTGACATGCTTGTACCAAATATTCCTCAGATTTTACAATACCAAGCTGAGATGCTGGACAAAGGCCTATCCTTCTCATCAATTAAGATCCATGCTTCTGCCATTTCAGCTCATTACAATACGGACCCACCTATTTTTTTCGCATCCACTGCTGAGGCAGTACCTCAGAGGGGCCAAAAACATAAGACCTCCAAGCAGAGCACCAATACCTACATGGGACCTCAGTTTTGTCTTGGAAAAGCTCACACTGCCTCTTTTTGAGCCAGCCAATACAGCCGACATAAAGTTCTTATCATGGAAAACAGCTCTGCTCCTAGCAATAACTTCAGCAAGAAGAGTCTCAGAGTTACAGGCATTAATGGCTGTGGAACCTTTTATTTTCCATCCGGACAGGGTTTTTCTAAGGACAAACCCAACATTTATGCCTAAGGTAGTGTCCAGTGTGGCTCTTAACCAAACTATTCATTTGCCTACTTTTTATCCAAACACACAGAATAAAGGGGAGAGACTTCTGCATTCTTTGGACATACACAGACAGCTACGCTTCTACTTGGACAAAACTAAGGCTTTCAGAAAGACTGAGCAACTTTTAGTGGCATATGCTGCAGGATCACAAGGAAAGGCCATTTCAAAGCAGACTATTTCAAAATGGATAGGCCACTGCATTCGTTTCTGCTATTCTCAACATCATAAACTAAGCACAAAACAGTTCCAGTAGAATGTCACGATCCACACTTTATTTACTATTATTAAACACAATTAAAACTCAAAAGTTTAGCGCTTTCATCTACATACTGTAGACTTCTTCAGAACGATCAATAAATCCAACAATAGTTCTTAAATACTCTAAAAAACCGCCAAAATTGTGAAATTACATCAATTGCCTTGAGGCATCTTAAAGAGACAAATACCCCATTTTAAATGCTCTTTGCATGAAATATAAGAATAGATAGCCCTAGTCATTGTTCTCAACAATATAAACTGAGTTGCTATCATACTCTAAAAAATCTATTAAAACAATATTTCAAATTAATAAATGTTAGTCATTAAAACACACAAAATACACTAAATACAAATGTTAACATTACCAGTAATAATAAATAATCCATAATTACTAAAATTTGCTCTTATAATAATCAGTGGAATTGATGAACTATTAAATAATTTCATACATAATATTCAGAATATGCAGCTTTTTTTTTTTTTTTTTTTTTAAATGCAGCTTTTTTTAAAAACAATTATATACATAAGTAAGAAATTATATACAGGACTATTAATGAATATTCACAAATAATACAGCATACATGTGCATCATATTTAATCAAATTACTTGTAGAACATGTTATTTAAAATTAATATTTTGTTTTCTCAGTTTTTCAATTTCTCAACAAGGGTTTGGTAGGTATAGATTCATTTAAGCCCGGGGGTATGGCAGCATTCAACCTTATTTGCCACTTGATTTCTTTTTCAGCTACTATTGCTTTGATGTCGCCCCCCCTGGGATTATGCCTTATAACCTCCAAGATGCCAAACACAAATCCACCACAATTAAGATTGCCCAATAGGTGCTTTGACAAGGCATTGTTAGGGTCCTTTTTACGTATACAGTAAAGATGATCATAAATTCTCTCACGAAGTCTCCTATCAGTTTTTCCTACGTAAAATGAACCACAGGTGGAACATATTGCCAAGTAAATCAAGTGTTGTGTTTGACAATTCCCTTTGTTAAAATAAATTTTGCTATGTAGAATATTGCCCAGTGTAATACTTTCTTGTGTATTAATACTCCCACACTGTTTACAATGACCACATTTGGAAGTACCACCTTTCCCTTGCTTTGATTTCAAATGGAATTCATTATTCATTCTTATTTCAAGTATGTTTTGTAAGTTCCTATCAGTTTTAAATACAAATATAGGCTTATTTCCCAGCTTATCACTGATTCCATCATCACTAGTTATTATGTTCCAATTTTTGTCTATAATCTGTTTAACCTGACTGGCCTGCCTACCATACTTTATTATGCATGCTTATTGAAAGCTTTTAGCATGAGGTATTGTTTTGTAGGCACCATTATTGACAGTAGTTAGAACATTAGGTGGTCCTACACCCAACACTGGTGTATACTTTTTCCCCCATTCCTTGATGACATAACTAGTAACATCCTCTACCAGGTCCTCTGGGTAGCCTCTGTCCTTAAATAATCTTCTTACAAACTGCATTTCATTTAGAAACTCTTGCCTGACCGTAGTCATCCTCGCAACCCTAATGGACTGGCCTTTAATGATGCTCTTTTTCTGGGAGTATGGATGATTGCTATTATATTCAAGATAGCTGTTACAAAAAGTCTCCTTCCTGAATATCTTAGACTGGAATTGTTGGCCATCAGAATATATATATGCATCTAAATAGTTAATACCTGAAACTTCAATTTTATATGTAAATCTAAGGTATGTTGTACTGTTATTAATATATTCTATAAACTGAATAAACTCCTCTTTTTCACCCCGCCATAGAATGAAAATGTCATCCAAATAGCGTACATATAGTATCATATATCTATGCCATGGTGAGTTAAGCACAAATTCTTTTTCCCAATCCAATAACACAAGATTGGCGTATATGGGGGCACATGCTGCCCCCATAGCCACACCATTGTTTTGCTTATAATACTCACCATCGAAATATTGGATTGGGAAAAAGAATTTGTGCTTAACTCACCATGGCATAGATATATGATACTATATGTACGCTATTTGGATGACATTTTCATTCTATGGCGGGGTGAAAAAGAGGAGTTTATTCAGTTTATAGAATATATTAATAATAGTACAACATACCTTAGATTTACATATAAAATTGAAGTTTCAGGTATTAACTATTTAGATGCATATATATTCTGATGGCCAACAATTCCAGTCTAAGATATTCAGGAAGGAGACTTTTTGTAACAGCTATCTTGAATATAATAGCAATCATCCATACTCCCAGAAAAAGAGCATCATTAAAGGCCAGTCCATTAGGGTTGCGAGGATGACTACGGTCAGGCAAGAGTTTCTAAATGAAATGCAGTTTGTAAGAAGATTATTTAAGGACAGAGGCTACCCAGAGGACCTGGTAGAGGATGTTACTAGTTATGTCATCAAGGAATGGGGGAAAAAGTATACACCAGTGTTGGGTGTAGGACCACCTAATGTTCTAACTACTGTCAATAATGGTGCCTACAAAACAATACCTCATGCTAAAAGCTTTCAAAAAGCATGCATAATAAAGTATGGTAGGCAGGCCAGTCAGGTTAAACAGATTATAGACAAAAATTGGAACATAATAACTAGTGATGATGGAATCAGTGATAAGCTGGGAAATAAGCCTATATTTGTATTTAAAACTGATAGGAACTTACAAAACATACTTGAAATAAGAATGAATAATGAATTCCATTTGAAATCAAAGCAAGGGAAAGGTGGTACTTCCAAATGTGGTCATTGTAAACAGTGTGGGAGTATTAATACACAAGAAAGTATTACACTGGGCAATATTCTACATAGCAAAATTTATTTTAACAAAGGGAATTGTCAAACACAACACTTGATTTACTTGGCAATATGTTCCACCTGTGGTTCATTTTACGTAGGAAAAACTGATAGGAGACTTCGTGAGAGAATTTATGATCATCTTTACTGTATACGTAAAAAGGACCCTAACAATGCCTTGTCAAAGCACCTATTGGGCAATCTTAATTGTGGTGGATTTGTGTTTGGCATCTTGGAGGTTATAAGGCATAATCCCAGGGGGGGGCGACATCAAAGCAATAGTAGCTGAAAAAGAAATCAAGTGGCAAATAAGGTTGAATGCTGCCATACCCCCGGGCTTAAATGAATCTATACCTACCAAACCCTTGTTGAGAAATTGAAAAACTGAGAAAACAAAATATTAATTTTAAATAACATGTTCTACAAGTAATTTGATTAAATATGATGCACATGTATGCTGTATTATTTGTGAATATTCATTAATAGTCCTGTATATCATTTCTTACTTATGTATATAATTGTTTTTAAAAAAGCTGCATATTTTAAAAATAGCTGTATATTCTGAATATTATGTATGAAATTATTTAATAGTTCATCAATTCCACTGATTATTATAAGAGCAAATTTTAGTAATTATGGATTATTTATTATTACTGGTAATGTTAACATTTGTATTTAGTGTATTTTGTGTGTTTTAATGACTAACATTTATTAATTTGAAATATTGTTTTAATAGATTTTTTAGAGTATGATAGCAACTCAGTTTATATTGTTGAGAACAATGACTAGGGCTATCTATTCTTATATTTCATGCAAAGAGCATTTAAAATGGGGTATTTGTCTCTTTAAGATGCCTCAAGGCAATTGATGTAATTTCACAATTTTGGCGGTTTTTTAGAGTATTTAAGAACTATTGTTGGATTTATTGATCGTTCTGAAGAAGTCTACAGTATGTAGATGGAAGCGCTAAACTTTTGAGTTTTAATTGTGTTTAATAATAGTAAATGGATCGTGACATTCTACTGGAACTGTTTTGTGCTTAGTTTATGGTGTTGTGAGTTCCAGTCATTTTGTTGGCTATTCTCAACATGGCAAATCACTGCCTAAGGGCATTAGGCCACATTCAACCAGAGCAGCAGCCACTTCAGCAGCCTTCCTCAGAGGAGTACCAACCAAGGATATTTTGGAGGCTGCAACTTGGACTTCAGTGCACACTTTTACAAAGCACTTACCTCTTTACTCTAAATCCAGGGAAGGCTTTGCCACTGCAGTTCTGCAGGGCCTCATAGCCTCTCCTAATTCTATTTAGGCCCAGCCACCCAACCTCAGCTTTGGGATTCAACCCAAGTGTAATGACTGCAACAGTGAAACACGATGAACATAGTACAGTTGTGTACCTACCATAAATGTAGATATTCGAGTGTATTCACTGTTGCAGTCAAGGTTACCCTCCCACCATCCCCCTTTCCATCCCCTTTTTTCATTACTGGGACTTATTTGTACTTCTCTATTCTATACAACCTATGTGGTGTATTTGCTTGTAGTTGAAGGTAATGTTTGTTGGTGCATGCTTTTTTATAAGCAGAATTTTTAGCCTACCCTTTTGGGGGCACCTGATATCTGGGGCAAGAAAAACTGAAGAAAATGGCATCGGCTGCATCTTTTATACCCCTGGCGCACTGACGTCAGGGAAGAGGTGACAGCAACCGATGCTGGACCAGGACTTTGGAATTCAGGCCAACTGCGGGTAGCCTGCCAGCAGGATAACCCAAGTGTAATGACTGCAACAGTGAATACACTCGAACATCTACATTTATGGTAGGTACACAACTGTACTTTACATACTTTAAAATCTTGTCTGACAACTTTGTTACTAATATTATAAACAACAAGAAACTATCTTAACTTGTAACATTTACTGTATATACTGTTGATGATTAATATCTTGTTATTGTATTAAAGCCAACAACCTGTAATGTTTACTATTGCTGCAACGTTGTGTATCTATTTATCATGTACATGATGTGGAGCTTTTCTCCCCGGGAATCTGCTGAAAAAGGACCTGCGTCCAGTCAGAATTTCCCGGTAAACAAATGTAAATAAAATAATAAATAAAATAAATAGAAACCTGAAAGGATATTGCTAAGAAACACACTCAGTCATAAACTGTACATGCAACGGTATGTCCTGGCAATACAAAAGGAAAAACACCTAAAAATAAGGGTGGGTGGAGGGAGGCTGGCTACTGCAACATTGATCATTTGAACATCTACCATTATGGTAAGTTTATTTACACAGCTGTACTGTGTTGAACATTTAGATCACTGTTGCAGTAGCCTAACCTATATGGGTCATTTACCAGAGCTTAGAAGTTAAGAAGGGGGGAGGAAAGGAGACCCTGGAGGATAGTCCTAGCAAAGCCTAATATTCTTCGTGTTTCACTGTTGCAGTCTTGACTTGGATTTCCTGCTATGGAAGCCCTTCGCCGGCCCGACTACCAGAGTAAAAATCTCTCTTCCCCTAAGGCTGGTGGATGCCCTATCTTGACATCAGTATGCTTGGGTCTAAAGGGAGCCAGCCAACACCATGGCATAAGTCTTTTCTTGCCGTCAGACCCTGAAGCAGTTTTTCAGTGCGTTGGTCGGTCTGCACCAGAGAGATCTCTCCTAAAGCTAAGTACCCCGTTGCAGAATTTTTTTTTTTACTTGCTTAAACTCATGTCAGATAAGATTAATAATTGCCTCTGCTGTGCTAAGCAAATGCCACACTGAGACTTCCATATTTTGTCACCTATCTAAGCCTGGATCACAACATCCCCAGTTGTCGTTTTTGAGGCCATTTCAATTCTAGAACTATCAGACATAGGGCCGAAATATTAGCTAGGCATCTTAGTCTGCAATCTTCTTCATACCGTTCAATGACATCTGCCAGTCATCTTGAGGTTGAGCTCCCTAAGCATAAGAGAGAAGGAAAAAGGACTCAAGCTTGGGGTCTTCGATGACAACCATTCACCATCTGCCAGTCCCTCGAGGCTTATTATCACAGATGGAGGCGGGGGAGGTTTTGCATCCCCCTTCTGCAACTGAGGTGGTGGCGCAGGCCTCTATCGAGACCATTAGAGTCCAACATGCTTTTGGGTCCCTCAGCTTCTGGACAAGCCTTGGCATTCAATTCATCGGTTGGGTCCCGAATCGCTCAGCAGACCTCTGATTCCGATGAGTGATTTTGTACCAGCCACGTTCCTTCGAGGCGTCAACCTGCATCAATTCTGCCTTACAAACAAAAAGACTGGTGTCAGGATAATGGACATACCTAGGCCCATGGCTAAAGCTTTTTCTAAGAAGGGATCTACCTCAGGTCCTATGCCTAGGCCTGTTGGCTCCCACTCAGCAGGTTATCAGCAAGGATCTGGTCAGGTTAGCTGAGGACCTTGTCTCCTTAGTCAGAGCTAGGAAAGCCCTATAGAGTCCTCCCCAGGGAAAAGAAAAGAGGGATCCTGTAGATCATTATGTATGTATACCTTTAAGAAGCTTTCTAGGGGCTTGCACAATTGTATAAATACTGAGCTTGTGCGAGCCTAACTGCCATTTTGTAGTAAACTGTTGGGATGTAAGCATGCATGTCTGTGTAGTCTGTCAGTTAATCAGTTCATTTATATTTTGTACTGCTGCTATCCAGCTTGATGTGCTTCAGTGTAATAAAGTATATAAACAAATTGCTCTGCCTGTTCGTTTTCATTTGTGAAACAAGACGAGCCACATAGTGTTAGAATGGGACCCAGATTCAGGACTAAGAGTCATTCAGTTAATGGTGGAGTACTATAGAGGAATGGATCATCCCTACTGCACGTATAACTCGGAAATACAGGTCAGAAACGAATGTCGGGTATCAAAGCTTACTTAAATGATTTCTTATTCGCAAAATATAAAACAAAGCTCTCAGAATGCTCTAAAAGAATTTCTAATTAAACAAAATGTCCGAAACTGCTACATATTGATGAAAATATTCAAATGATTACAGAAAATGTTTGAAATAATGTCCAAATCGCATAAAATGTATAAAAGGAAAATGGCCGCATTTTTTTGCTATGAACTACTTTTTCGCATTAAAACTATTCGAGATATCCGAAATATACAAAGTATTAGCAGATTTGTGCAGTTTTACAGTACAGTTATTTCACAAAATGCAGCCATTTCAAGGCAAATTTCGCAAAGTACGCTATTTTGAAGAGTTTGTTGTGCATTTGAATGTTCTTACAAGTACTGGCTCTGTGTGCATGTTAATGTACAATTACAAGCGCCATATTTACAGTGTGCTTGGGCATACATTGTTGGCATGGCTGAAGGATTTCGAAAACCTGGTCCACTTGTCTTTGTTAATAATAATGCAGAGAACTGGAGAGTGTTTGAGAAAGAGTACAATGTTTTCATAACAAGCTGCATTTTTTGACAAAGATGCACGAACAAAGGCATTTATTCTGCTTAAATTAGCTGGTTCAGAAGCCATAGAAAGAGAGAGTTAATTTGTGTATGCACCTTCTGTATTTGCAGGAGAGGAGGAAACCGTCATATAGGGGTACTGGCTGAGTCAAGAGAAAACCCTAAGTGCTTAAAATGTAAATTTAGAAAAATGTGTAACCCCAAGTGAATATTTTAATGGAAAGGCACTTATTTTACACAAGACATCAAAAGTCTGGTGAAGCTTTTGCAGCATATATAACTGACTTGACAAACAAAGCTAAAATTTGCAGATTTGGTGATTTAAGGGATGAGTTGATAAAGGATAGACTTGTGTATGGTTTTAAAGATGATGATATGAGAAAGATTTTGCTTTGTGACGATTTAACTTTGAATAAGGCCAATGAGGTTTGTCAAATGAGAAATGTATGCTTCCAGTATCTTCCAAAACCCATGTTGATAGTATGCAGCACATGGTTAAAATAAACAGGCCTAAGCACATGGCAGCAACTGCGAGCCCTGCAACAGTCATTGGTAAACCCTGTACCTTTCTAGCAAATTCCAGAGTGCGTACAGTCTCAGTGAAGCACAAGGGTGATTCAGCAAACATGCATAAAATTGAGGGCACATGCACAACTAGCCACATAGTCATCTGTCGTAATTGTGGTGGTAATCCTGTATCCAAAAGAGAAAAGTGCTTAGCTCTTGGTCAGCAGTGCCACATATGTAAAAAGTGGAATCATTTCCAAAGATTTTGTAAATCAAAAGTGGGCATATTCTTTTATTAAAAGAGAACATTCCGAGAGACAAGTTGATCAGTTAGAAATGTTGATGGTGTGTTTGTACTTAATAAAACAGTCATTGCAGTAGATTTGTAGGCAAAGAATGAAACATTTTGTATTGTTCAGATAAATGGGAGACCCATAGGGCTCAAAGTTGACACAGGTTCAAAGTGTAATGTTATGTTAGCAGAAACATTTGCTAGAGTATGTGCTGGTGAGAAATTTGATTTGGCAAAGTGCACAAAGCTTGTTGCTTATGGTGGTGACGAAATTCAAACTGAAGGTTCAGTAGTGCTTTCATGTTACTCTGCTGGGAACAGCTATGACTTCCAATTTTATGTGGTCAAAAGGCACAGTCATTATTAGGCCACAGAGATGGTTCGAACATGGGATTTCTTTCATTTAATAAGGAAGCCCATTATGTTAGCTTGAAAGACCACTGTTCTAATTTCGACCAGTCTATTCCCTCTACCTATGCTGATCTTTTTGAAAGCAAACCACCAGTTGTGTACTCCATGAAGTTAGACCCAGCGGTCAGCCCAGTTGTCAGACTAGCCCGGAAAGTTCCAGTAGCTATGCAGAACAGAGTCAAAGCTGTGCTAGGTAAAATGGTGCAGCAAGGTGTGATTTGTTCAGTAGATGAACCAACTGAATGGGTATCTTCCATGGTGGTAGCTTATAAGAAAAGCTCAGATGTTATCAGAATATGTATTGATCCATGAGATTTGAACAAAGCACTAAAAGGACCTCGTCATCCAATGCGTACAGTCGAAGAAGTCGCTGCTGTTATGCCAAATGCCACTGTTTTTTCTGTCCTAGATGGCAGAGTTCATTTTGGCAAATTTTGCTCGATCAAAAATCTTCATTGCCAACCACTTTCAGTACTACTTTTGGGAGGTACAGATTTTTGAGACTGCCATTTAGGATAAATTCTGCCATTTAAATTCTTCCAGCATGTGATGGAGCAAGTGCTGTTACAGTACCTGATATTCTAGTAGGAGGTAATGGTAAAGCTGAGCATGACAGAAACCTCAAGAAAGTTCTGGAAAGAGCATATGACGTGAATCTCAAGCTGAATTGTTAGAAATGCAAATTCAGGCTGTGAGAAGTTACTTATGTTGGTCATGTATTTACCAGTTCAGGCTCACGACCAGATCCTTCCAAGCAAACTGCTATTGAGATGCCAGCTCCAGACAATGTTCAAGCCCTGCAACATTTTCTTGGCATGGTTAACTGTTTAGGCAAGTTCATTTCAGGCTTGAGCCAACTTTCAGTACTGCTCAGAGAGCTGACATGCAAACATGTATCTTGGTCATGGTTAGAACATCACCAGAGTGCATTTGATGTCCTGAAACAGAAAATTGCCAGTCCACCAACTCTCAGATACTGTGATGTTCACAAACCAGTTACTCTTTCTTGTGATGCTTCGAAGTTTGGTCTTGGTGCAGTCTTTCTTCAAGAGGGTAGATCAGTTGCCTGTGCATCCAGAACTCTGACCCAAACTGAAATACAGCATGCTCAGATAGAGAAAAAACTCTTGGCAAATGTGTTTGCATGTTCAAAGTTCCATGATTATATTTATGGTATAACTATTCAGACTGAAACAGATCACCAACCACTAGTCACTATTTTGAGAAAGCCTATGCATACAGCTCCTGCCAGATTGTGCAATGCATGATGTTCAAATTGCAAACGTATAATATTATTCTTGTCTACAAAAGGCAAACTTCTTTATCTTGCTGATGCATTATCCAGATCACTCAGAAATACCACTGAACAGCATGTTAGTAAGCAACTTGATTTTGAAGTCATGGAAGTGAGAAATTTTTCTTCCACACATCTTATAAGCTTGGAAGTCATAAAGCCACAGATCCAATTCTTCAGATGCTCAACCACTTTATCAGTCGAGGATGGCCATCAAAACAGTCTTGCTTACCATTTGACCCGCAACCTTATTTTCCTTACAGAAATGAGATTTTGTTTTGACAATGGTATCATCATGAAAGGTCCTAAAGTTATTGTTCCAAAGTCCTTGCAACACGAGTATATTACTGTTTTGCATCGTGGCCACCCAGGAGCCAATTCTACCAAACGAAAGGGCAAGAGGATTAGTATTTTGGCCTTCTATGTCACAAGGCATTGAGAGAGTACTTTTATCTTGTTTTGTATGTAATAGTACTAAGCCACTTCAACAGAAGGAACCACTTCAGCTAAACCAGATTCCTGAACTACCTTGGTTGAAAGTAGCTACAGACATTATCGAGTGGAATGGTCAACATTACTTGGTGTTAGTAGACTCTTATTCAAACTGGTTCAAGATTGACCTACTTCCTAATCTAATGTCCCGTACTGTCATTACTAAGATGAAGACTCATTTTGCAGTCCATGGGAGTCCACTCAGTTATTTCTGACAATGGTACACGATTTACAAGCCAGCAGTTCAAAAGATTTGCTGAAGAGTGGGACTTGTCATGTTACATGTAGCCCTGAATATCCACAGTCAAATGGTTTGGCAAAACATGCAGTTCAAAGTACAAAACAATTACTAGAGAAGTCCAAATGAGACAGTAGCGTTGTTTTCTTGAATCTCAAAAATGTTCCTTGTGATAAACATCTTAGTTCACCTGCACAGAGACTTCTGTCGAGACGAACTAGAACCACACTACCAATCAGCAGGAAATTGTTGGTTCCATGCATCAAGAACAACAGATCAGTGAAAGCCAATCTGTTGAAGAAGCACTTATCCCAGAAGTCATTATGATAAGACCAGCAAAACCTATCAATCTGTTATGAGAAGGGGAGATAGTGAGGATGCAAACATCCAAAGGTTTTGATAAGATTGGAGTCAAGAAAAGTTTATACCCAGAGCTGAGATCGTTCATTGTGGAATCGCAAGGAGCAGAATTTAGGCAGAATCAGAAACATTTGATCCTGATGTCCGAGCCTGTATTACAGTATCTTATCTGTGAGAAAGACTTATCTCAGAGTGAGTTATCCAGTGTTCCAGTTCCAGAGGACATTCCAGTAAATATCCCTGTTTGAGACAAATCCCGAAACTCTAGATTCTGTTTGTTCACCAGTGACTGTTCCTGTTGCTAAACCCAATTCTGATTGCTACATCACTAGATCAGGTCGCTTTTCCAGACCGTGTTCCAGCTACACGGCAACGTGGATGTAAAGACATAAGTACGTAGTGTTGTTTTTATTTCTTAGTGTCTGTAAAATTGCATGTCTCTTTCTCAAATGTCATATCATGGGCAATTCATTAAAGAGGGAGGTTGTAGATCAACATGTATGTATACCTTTAAGAAGCTTTCTAGGGGCTTGCACATGTGTATAAATACTGAGCATGTGCGAGCCTGACTGCCATTTTCTAGTAAGCTGTTGAGATGTAAGCATGCATGTCTGTGTAGTCTGTCAGTTAATCAGTTTGTCTATATTTTGTATTGCTGCTATCTATCCTGATGTGTTTTTATGTAATAAAGCGTATAAACAAACTATCCCACCTGTTTGTCTTCACTTCTCAACAAGATAAGTAGCAGATCCCACCCCTGAAGTTTTCTCTGAGCCCCCTGATTCATATGAGGATTCTCACTAGGATGAGTCTGTCTTTGAGGAGGGACCCTTCCTTACTTCCTTTGAAGAGTCAGATTCTGATGAGAATCTGTCTTTAGCTTCACCTCCTGAAGATATCATTTTAGGGGAAATATTCCATACATTTCCATAGGGAGGCACAGGAATTACCCACAAGCTAAAAAGAAGGTGAGGGAGTTTCTTGGCCTTTCAGAACACAAACCTTTGTGTATTCCACCTGTATTGGAGGTGGCAGAAGATGTCTTTATGGACTCTTCCCTGAACCCGCACTCTGTACCGCTGAACCCGCACTCTGTACCTCCTGCCCATCAAAAGCCAGACAGGTTTTATAGGGTGCTGGACTCGCATAAATACATCTTCAAAAACTACTCTACTGACCCAGAGGTTGTCACTCCAGGTCCCAAGGGAGCAAAAGTTAACTCTTCAAAGAACCCTTTACCTACTGACAAGGAATGCTGGGCCCTTGATAGGTTTTGCAAAAAAAAAAAAAAAATCTACTCCTCCTCTATCCTAGTCATGAAAGCCCTTAGCTGCCAGTTTCATATGATAAAATACTAACAAAAGTATTTCCAATAAAATGAAACAGAAGAATCTGAAGTAGTTAACTTCATTTGTGCAGCAACCTATGGGAATCGTATCCGACCTCAGATCCGAGCCGGCAGTTTTCAACAGCTTTAGATCTGAGCTCCAAGCTCCTCCCCCTACCCATAACCCCCTGCCAACCCTGACTGACCTCAGATCTAGTTTGCCGTGGTTATCCAACAGCAGCTTGATCTAGAGTTCCTGGAGTTAGAGACTTTTTTGTGAGAAAAAATTTACCTTTTATTTCTCTTTTCTTCTGTTTTTGGTTGTGTTTCCAGGTCCCTTTTTATACAAAACCCTCTCTAGTTTAACTCTATATTTTTTGTCATTTACCTCCCCCTTCCTTCGTGGTTCCATTAGGGTTGTGTGTGTGTGTTTGGGGCCTAACGTGTGTGGTTTCTCTTTAGTTAAAATGGCTGAGGCGGATGGCCACACTCGGTGTGTGTTGTGCCTTGGGGTTGAACACCTGTCTTTTGGTTGTTCCAGCTGTGCGGCGTTCAACCCCAGGGCACTCAAGGACCGGAGGTCTAAGCTGATTCTGGCGGGTCTTCTGCCCCCGGATTCGGTTTCTACCTCTGGTCCTCCTGTAGCTCCCGCTACGGCGGCTGCCACTCCTGCTTCCCTCCCCCCGGCCGGGACTCAACCTCCCGCCTTAGGCCCGGAGGAGAGGGAGGCCAGGAAAGAGAAAAGGAGGGAGAAGCACCACAAGCGGCGGGCCGAGGCCTCCGCTTCAGGCCCCCCCCCGGCTAAGCGGTCTTCTCCCACCAGGACTTCTGGGTCTCCTCCGTCTCGGATCCGCAGTCCCTGTGCTTTTCACCGGGTCCTGAGGAGGAGGAGACCCGATCTCCTTCGAGGTCATCGAGGCGACACTCCCGTCCCGCCTCGGTGGCCTCATCGAGATCAACCCAAAGTCTCATGGATTTGGACCGGACGAGAAGATTCCTCCAGGCCCAACTGCAGATGGGAGTGCTCCTGCCCCCCCCCCCCTCTGGGGGGGGAGCTCGACCCCTTTTTTTGCCCCAATAGCTCCTTCTCTGTCCCACTTCCCGGGCTCGGAGCCTTCGGAGCCGGGCAGCCTTGGAGCCAGGGGTGTGTCTGCGCGGATAGTCTCGGGTACTTCGGCGCCAACACTTGCCTCGAGTCTGTCTGGTCCATTTTCTTCGGATCCAAGCTCTCGGAGCCAAGGGCTGAGCTTCGGATCCGGGGGTATCGGTATGCCTTCGGCTCCGTCCAGGTCGGAGCATACTGGTCCGTCGGATCCGATCGCTTCGGTGCCGGCCCCGATCCATCTGTCGGATCCGAGTGAGGGTCTGCTTTCGGATCCCAGAGAGAGCAGCTCTCCCTTGGCATTCGATGTGGTGGAGAAGGCCCTGTCGAGAGATTCCAGGCCCCCGGCTCCAACCTGCACTCCTTCTCTGTTGGGCCCGACTTCCATCACCCGGCCCCAGGGACAGCCTGCTCTGACATCCCAGGTCGTTCCTTTGGAACAAGACGTGGCTGGTGAGACCTCTTTGGACAGCCCCCCCCCCCCCGAGGAGGTTCTTCACAAGCGAAAGTGCAAAAGGAGGTACCTGGACTCCCCCGAGTCCTTGACTGAGGACATGGATTTGGAGGAGGGGGAAGGCTCCCCAAGATCACCCCCCGAAGATGTCTCATTTGGTGACATCATGGAGATGCTCAGGATAAGGGGGGGGGGTCTGCCCCATAGCCTACCTCAGACAAATCCATGTTCCTGGAGGCGTTTAAAGCAGGCCCGTCTACCTCTTGGGTGTCCCCTCCGGCCAATCCCCTGGTAGACTTGATTACTACCAGGGTGTGGAAGGAGCCGGACACTGTGGAGACAGTCCCCAAGCGCCCGGACAAAATTCTTAGCCCACCCTCTGACAAGTCCCACTGGAGTAAGGGTCCCCCTGTAGATGCCATGTTGGTGGCGGCGGCCACCAAGAGGGAACTAGCTCAGGAGAGCCCCTCGGTTCATCCCCCGAGCAAGGAGTCTCGGTCGATGGACCGTTTAGGGAAGCGGGTCTTTAGTTCGGCTACCTTCTCTGTGAGGTCGCTGAACTACATGGCACATGTGCTTCGACTGCAGCGGGACCTTATCAAAGAGTACGCTGCATCACCCCCCCCCCCCAAGTCCATGTCGGCAGAGGACAAGCGATTGCACTCCACCCGGATGGCCACTCTCTGATCCATATCAAACACCTCTATGCGGCTACTGTCCCATGCCATGGAGGGAGCCGCTAGGGCCAGCGGAGCGGGCCTTGTCATGAGGCGTCAGGCCTGGCTCCAGCACTGTGATTTTGCGGAACCCTTCAAGGCATCTTTCGCTAATGCCCCTTTCGATGGTTCTGCCCTTTTTGGCAAAACTGTTCGCAATACCTTGGTCCAGAGCGAGAAGGATGGGAAGACGTCTGCTGTTGGAGTCCGCTTCTCTGCTCCCCAGAGGTCCTTCTCCAAGAACCAAAAGGGACAGAAGAAGATGTGGTTCCGGAAGTCGCAACAGTCCCATCCCGCACCAGACTCCAAGCCCTTCCGCGGCAGAGGAGGGCAGGGTGGACGCCACTCTAGAGGTAGAGGGGGCCCGCGGAACTTTGGATCCAGAGAACCCTTCTCGGACCAACCCACGCAACACCCCTGAGGGGTTGCCCGACTGCTCCACTCTGGAGGCAGTCGGGGGGCGTTTCTCGAAGCACCTAGCAGCTTGGGAGTCCATCACGACAGACCGCTGGGTGCTTCACATTATATCCAGAAGATATCAGATTCCCTTTTTTGTTTACCCACGCAGCCCCGGATACCGCCCCGATGTCCCACCCGATCAGAGGGAGGCCGCAGCAACAGAAATCCAACAGTTGCTGGAAAAAAGAGCCATACAACACGTCCCCCCAGACCAGTGCGGGTCGGGGTTTTACTCCAGGTTCTTCTTGGTGCCAAAAAAGATGGGGGACTTAAGACCTATCCTCGACCTTTCCCCCTGAACCTGTCAGTAACCAAAGAGAAGTTCTGCATGGTCACCCTTCAATCCATTCTTCCCCTTTTGCGGAAGAACGACTGGATGTGCTATATAGACCTCAAGGATGCGTACTACAACATTCTGATGGACAGGTGATCCAGAAGGTTCCTCCGCTTCCGGCTAGGAGCCAGTCGTTTCCAATTCAAGGTCCTTCCCTTTGGTCTCACCACAGCCTCCAGGGTGTTCAAAGTGTTAGCAGTGATAGCGGCCCACCTGAGACTCCAGGGAATTCAGGTCTACCCATACCTGGACAACTGGCTCCTGACTGCCCTGACAAGGCATGTACTCTGCGCAGCCAGAAACTACTTTCTTCGTCTAGCTCCCCGGCTGGGGATCACTATCAACATAGAGAAGTTGTCTCTTACCCCAACTCAGACTATAGACTTCATAGGGGCAAGATTAGACACAAACAAGCTCCTAGCTTTCTTGACCACAGACCGGCTACAAACCCTGAGGCTACATGTTCGGGCCATTCTACATTCTCCAGCTCCTCCGGCGGAATTGGTCCTGAGGGCTCTAGACTCAATGGCGGCAGCAATCAACCTTTTGCCAATGGCACGTTTGAACATGAGGGTCTTACAATGGACCCCCCAGATCCAGTGGTCCTTCCTTCGATTTCCTCTGAGCCATCCCATTCCCCTCAGCAGGGCTTGCAAGAGGGCCCTCTTATGGTGGCTCCAATCTCCGAACCTCCAGGAAGGATGCCCCTTTTCTATGGCTCCTCCCCTAGCCACGGTGACCACGGACGCCTCCTGCCTCCGGTGGGGGAGGGCATTGTTCGGGCAGGATAGTCCAAGGCACGTGGGACCCCAAGGAGACCTCTCTGCATATCAATGTCTTAGAGATGAGGGCAGTGCTGTTAGCGTTGCAAGCACTTCAGGACCTTCTTCCTGTAGGAACTATTGCGATTCAGACGGACAATATGTCTGTTGTCTGGTACATCAACAGACAGGTGGGAGCCAGGTCTTTCCCACTCTGTCGAGAGGCCATGAGGGTGTGGGAATGGGCGATCTCCAGCAACCGCTTTCTTATAGCAATGCACATTCTGGGGCGGTCCAACATCCTAGTGGACAGACTGTCACACCATCCTGTTACCACACAAGTGGTCTCTGAATCTCGAGATAGCGAATCGGATTTTCGACGAATGGGGTCAACCCTGTTGCGATCTCTTTGCTTCTCCCTCTAACACAAAATGTTATGACTACTTCGCTCTCATTTCCCCCTCCGGGGAACCTCCGGGAGACGCTCTGGTGCATGCTTGGCCTCCCGGTCTACTTTATGCTTACTCTCCTCTTCCTCTGATGCTGAAGTTTCTCAGAAAGCCAGCCGGTTGGGGAGCAGGATAATCCTCATTGCCCCATTCTGGCCTCGTCAAACCTGGTTCCCTTACCTTTGGTCTCATCTGGTGAATCCTCCTTGGATTCTGGATCCCCGTCCGGATCTAATATCCCACCCCCTAGATCTCCCAGTCCCAAATCTGGATAATCTCAAGCTCACAGCTTGGCTGCTCCAGTTCCAGTTGTAGCTAGGACTCCCGGTATCTCTTCCCCAGTTAAAACTATTCTAGTAGCAGCGCACAAGCCTTCTACTAGAAAGATCTATAGTAGCAAATGGAAACGTTTCTCCATTTGGGCGGAACGTCGAAATTTGGATCCTTTCGCAGCTCCTTTGCCCACGATATTAGACTTCCTGTCAGGGCTGTTTCATCAGGGGGCTAGCACCTCCACAGTCAAGGTTCAACTAGCAGCTATCTCTCATTATCACGTGGGAAATGAACTGGGCCCTTTGATCACCACGAAATTGTGTAAGACTTTTTTGAAGGGCACCTTTCTGCTCAGACCTCCAGTGAAGGATGTAGTCCCTCCTTAGGATTTAACGCTGGTGCTTCAGGCCTTGACAGCTCCCCCGTATGAGCCTGCAGCTTCAGTAGATCTTAAATTCTTGTCATGGAAAACCGCCTTTCTTGTCGCTATCACCTCTGCTCGAAGGGTCTATGAACTTCAGGCCCTTTGTGTAAAACCCCCATATTTGACTTTTCACAAGGATAGAGTTTACCTCAGGACCAAATCCCTCTTTTCTTCCAAAGATTGCCTCTGAATCGAATATTAACCAGTCCATCAACCTACCAGTCTTCTTCCCTAATTACCAAAACAAAGGGGAATACAAATTACACTCACTGGATGTGCATAGACAACTTCGCTTCTACATCCACAGGACATCTGGTCATAGGCAATCTATCAATTTAATACGGGTGGTCTTTGGTAAAATAGTTTAAGTAACAAGTGCTAATGCACTATTTTTTAGTTACTGCTATGAATATGTGCCTTCCTTTTTAAAAAACAGCAAGTAGTAGTTTACCGCTTAATTGTTTAATTGCTTGTTGAATGAGTTCTCCTTGCATTTGTGTATATATAGCAAATATTTTTAGAAGCAACTGTCTGAAAGTTTGTGTCATTAAACCAGACGAAAAGCGCTTTATTTATTTCAATAAATTATTTCATTTTACTTTTTGTCTGTTTGAAGTATCGTCCTTCCTGCTCTGTTTTCGTTGTTTGGTTCACCAATCTGACCAGTTGTTCGTCTCCTTTGCCAAATTTAACTTGGGTAAATCTATGTCTAAAGTCACGCTGTCTAGATGGATTTCGCAGTGTATCCTTTTAGCATATGAAAGTTCTGGCAGGCCCGCACCTCAGGGAGTCCATGCCCACTCTACTCGGTCTATGTCTACCTCTGCGGCTTTTAGAGCTAGAGTCTCCTTGGATGATATTTGTTTGGCAGCCACTTGGGCCTCATCTCATACCTTTATCAATCACTATAAATTGGACATTATCTCTAGAGGGAGAGCATCCTTTGGCTCTGCAGTGCTCCGAAACATCCTTCCATGAAGGCCGCCCAAGGTTCGGGTAGCTGGGGACTGACTCTGTCCCATAGGTTACTGCACAAATGAAGTTAACTACTTCAGATTAAGAAGTTATGTACTCACCATAACGTTCCATCTGAGTAGGTAAACTTCATTTGTCAGCAACCGTCCCTCCCTCCTGCCCCCTCACTTACGAATGTTTTCATACTCAGGTCCATGGGTGTTACCCACTTTATCTTGAAAGTATTGGGTCTTTGAGCAGTATCTGCTTTTGGGCAAACTTGATCTGAGGTCAGTCAGGGTTGGAAGGGGATTATGGGTAGGGGGAGGAGCTTGGAGCTCGGATCTAAAGCTGTTGAAAACTGCCGGCTCGGATCTGATTCCCATAGGTTGCTGACAAATGAAGTTTACCTACTCAGATGGAACGTTATGGTGAGTACATAACTTCTTATTTCCTCCCTGGAGGACAAGAATATTTCTAAGGAATTGTTGGTCCTTTGCCATTTCAGCTCCCAGGTGGCTATATGCACTTTACACTGTGACTGTGATGCTATTGAGGCCTCTAGCCGAGCTGCTGTATCTGGCTCTGTCATTAGAAGACATGCTTGGCTTAGGGAACAGACCCTACCAGACCATGTCAAACCCAAACTTCTAGATGCACCCCTGGATAGGGACTTCCTTTTGGGGCCAAAGGCTGAGGCTGTGCTAAAGATGGGAAGATAAAGCAAAATCTATGCAAACTGTCAAGGAATTCCTCCAAGTTCAGCCTCTTAGGTTTAATAGGAATTTTCCCAGTAAACACTGTTCCTTTCCCTCTCAGTCAAAAGGCGGCCAGAGAAAACCTCCGAGGGAAAGGTCTCAAAGGCAGCAGCAATCACAAAGGCCCAGGCAGAGGAGTACTAGGCTTCAGGGCCCTGACAGCAATGACTCTTCCTTTCCCCTGTCCACCCCCTCCCTCTCCAGAAAAGATAGCAGGAAAACTAGGAGGAAGGCTATCTCTGTTCAAAGAGAACTGGTCCCTTATTACTTCAGACAAGTAGGTAATGAAGGTCATCTCCGACGGTTACAGGCTCACTTTCAAAGAGCCATTAAAATACTCAGGTTATATCCATATGTTTCACAAAATCAGAGTGGAGGCCCTTTCTCAGATTCACAAATTATGCTCACAGGGCTCAGTGGGACCAGCACCAGATCATCAAATAGGGAAGGAGTTCTAGTCCAGGATGTTCTTCATACCACATTGCTGCAGTCCTAACACTTGGGTAGTCCGCTGTCCCAGTCGGCCCGAATACCAAAGTATATGGCTGACGTCGGTCAAGGCGCATTAGTCTGACGTCAGGGCGTCAGGGTACAAATGCGCATGACCGACGTCATATCCTCAGTCTTTTTTGCCGCATGGTCCGATGCAGAAGCAGTTTTGCAAGTGCAGGTTGGCGTTCTGAGATTTTCCGAAGTCGGAGTTTCAGACCGAATCCAAATTGGCTAAGTACCCCGTTGGGGATTATTTTGGTTTTTTCTTGCCTCAGTATTTTACCGGATGTCAGAAAAAGTGAATAACTGTATTTCTTGTGGGAAACAGATACCTCATAGGGATTACCATACCTTGTGTATACCTTGCCTAGGGCCTGAGCACGACGTTGTTGGCTGTCGCTCTTGTGCTAGATTTAACAAACGCACTATAAAGAGAAGATTAGATTGTGCCAGGTTAGTTTTTGGGAAGCGGTGTAATTATAAAATGCCGTCGGATGCTCCGACTCCCGCTTCGTCAAAAAAGCGCAAGGACAAAACAGCAAAGCCTAGGCTAGAAGAACCGTCCGTCCCGGACGTCGGTTCTTTAGAGGGCTCGGTGGAGCCAGGGGTTCAGCCAGAAATTTCTTTGGAATCCCAGGGAGAGACTTTATTACTGCAAGATGTGACCTCTCAGGAGGTAGGCCAGGCGGAAGGGGCTTCTCAGGTAGCTGTTCTTCCCTCCCTTCCTAAGGTGGTTAGGCCCTCCCCTGCTGTTTCCAAGGCTTCTCCCAGGGCAGGCCAGGTTTTGTTTCAGGAGTTACCCCTAGTTCTTCAGGGTCTGTACCTAAGAAGCATATGCTTAAGATGGCAGAAGATTTGATTACTATGATTAGAGGTTCTATGCCCCCTCCTGATAAGAGGCCTAGGGTGGAACCTGAGCTTGGGAGTTTTGAGCAGTGTTCGGATGCTTCTGAGTCTTGGCTGAAGACTTGCAGGAGTATTCCCTTACTCTGATTCTGATGTAGATGATTCTACTCCTTCTGCTTCTCCTCCTGAGGATTTTTCATTTTCAGAGACTCTTCATTCCATGAGGGAGCATTTTAAATGGGAAGGTCAGGATTTCTCTGATTCCAGGAAAAGGCTTAGGGAATTTTTGTTTCTACCCCAGCATAGGCCTTTAGCTATACCTCCTGTTCTAGATGTGGTAGAGGATGTTTTTGCAGAGGCTTCTCTGAACCCTGACTCTTGGCCTCCTGCTCCAGTTAAACCGGATAGATATTATAGGGTGCCTGAAGCTCATAAGTATCTTTTTAAGAGTCCTAGGGCAGACCCAGAAACTGTTTCACAGGGGCCTAAAGGTGTTAAGGCTTCTGTTGTTAAAAATCCTGTTCCTCCAGATAAAGAGGCTAGGGCTTTGGATAGATGGGGAAAGAAAGTGTATACTTCTTCCACTTTGGCCATGAGAGCTTTGAATTGCCAGTTTCACATGTTGAAATACCAAAATTATCTCCTTTCACAATTAAAGTCTAAGGTAGATGCTTTGGCGGAAGGTATTGAGTGTAAAGAGTTGCAGGATTTAGTTCATGTTTTTGAACAGGTGGGTAAGCATTCTTTGCAATGTGGTTTTGATGCTGTGCAGGCCTCTTCGAGGGTGGCTGCCACTGGTTCGGTTCTTCGCAGGCACGCCTGGTTGAGGGATCAGAATTTAGCTGAGCATGTGAAAACAAGGATTTTAGATGCTCCTTTACAATCTGATGTGTTGTTTGGTTCGCCTGTGGAAGCAGTTCTAAAGAAAATGGAAGACAAGGCTAAGTCTATGCAGACTGTTAAAGATTTTTGCAGGTTCAGCCTCCAAGTTTAGTAGAAATTGGCCTACCAAGGGGTGGACATATCCTGCTTATGATTCCCAGTCTAGGGGTAGGTCTAGGCGTGGTAGAGGCAGAGCTCAAGGTTCTTTTAGGCCTAGAACAGGAGTTCACCTGCTCAGTCTTCTGGTGAGGGCAGGGGTCAGTCCTTTCGTAAACAGACACAATGACCTGCCTTTTCAGCTGCCAGAATCTTCTCGGCTGGCAGCACCTTTGGGAGGAAGGTTGGCACTTTTCAAAGAAAACTGGAGTTTAATTACCCAAGACAGATGGGTATTGGATATCATTCACCACGGTTACAGGTTTTATTTCCATACCTTGCCTCCTTTCAAAGGCATGCCAGACATTCCTCCTCAACAAAGGAAAGAGGCTCACAAGCAAATTTCTCTGTTGCTCCAAATAGGGGCCATTCAGCCAGTTCCTGTGCCAGAAAGGGGCCTAGGATTTTATTCTCGCCTGTTCCTAGTACCAAAAAAGGGGAACACGTGGAGACCAATTTTGGATCTGTCTATCCTCAACACTTATCTGGACATTCCCAAGTTCAAAATGTTGACGTTACAACAGCTTTTACCTCTGCTGGGCAAAGATCACTGGATGGTAACTTTGGATCTCAAGGAAGCTTACCTTCATGTTCCTATCAGACTAATTTGCAGGAAGTATCTGCATTTTCGAGCTGGGAATTCTCATTATCAGTTCTCTGCATTGCCCTTTGGCTTATCTACTGCGCCCAGAGTATTCACAAAGGTTCTGGCTCCAGTGATAGCTTTCTTCAGGCTAAAAGGAATACAAATCTATCCTTATTTGGACGATTGCCTGATTCTGGCTCAAGGAAGGGACGTGCTTCTTCAGCATTTGGAATATGTGATAGCAGTGCTAAGATGCCTAGGGTATTCTGTGAACGAAATAAAGTCCAGTCTAGTACCCTCTCAAGACATGTGCTTTCTGGGTGTGAGACTGAATACAGCAACCCAGATGGCCTTTTTAACCCCGGACAAACAAAAGAATCTTTCTCTTTACTTCCATCAACTATCTCATCAGTCCGGGCTGACTGCAAGGACAGTCCTTCAAGCCTTAGGGTTCATGGCATCTTGTATTCTGGTACTTCCCAATGCCAAACTGCATATGAGGAAGCTACAATGGTATCTCAAAAATGTATGGACACAGCACTGCCAGGATTTGGACACTGTCATTCAAATAATACCTTGCATTCAAAAGGAATTTTTGTGGTGGGCTCAGGAATGTCACCTAAACAAGGGACTCTCTGTGACCCGGCCAGAGGCGAGTCAGATTCTAACGACAGATGCCTCAGACACAGCTTGGGGAGCTCATCTGAATGGAAAGTGGATACAAGACAAGTGGCCTGCCAGACTGCAGCATCTACATATCAACATGAAGGAGATGTTAGCAGTCCAGTTTGCATTACTGGCTTTCAAGGATTTACTTCTTCCAGGGCAGGTGTTGATTCTAACAGACAACACAACTGTCATGTGGTACATCAACAAACAAGGGGAACACATTCTTATCCTCTATGCAGGCAAGCAATGATTTTGTGGGAGACTGCGTTAAGCTTGCAGCTGAATCTTCAAGCAAGGTTTCTGCCAGGAGCACAGAACTCCTTAGCAGATGTGTTAAGCAGGCAAATCATGGATCCCCACGGGTGGAAACTGGATCTTCATGTATTTCAGACATTGACAGTGTCACGGGGAACTCCAGACATAGATCTGTTCGCTTCTCCACTAAACCACCAGCTGCCAAAGTTTTGCACGAAAAGGTTTCATCACACAGCCTGGAAAGTGGATGCTCTTTCTTTCAGTTGGAAAAATCTTCATGTGTATGCCTTTCCACCTCTGCCTCTCCTCCCAAAGGTACTTCTAAAGGTCAGACAAGACAAGCCAAGGATGATTTTAATAGCTCCGGATTGGCCTCGGCAGCACTGGTACCCATTGCTGAGGAGTCTGGTAAGGAAGTCTCCATGGCCCTTACCTTTGATTCCACACCTATTGTCTCAGAAGGACGGGCATCTGCTCAATGTCAAGCTTCACTCTTCATCTAACAGCTTGGCATATTCTGTTTTGAACCATAGCAGGTCTCAGCTTCCTCAACAAGTTTTGAATGTGATTATGGAAGCCAGAAGACCCAGTACAAGGAAAGTGTACGCAGGAAAATGGAAGAGATTTTTATTTTGGTGTGCAGCAAAGGATTTGGATGTTTCTGAGCCGAATTTGAGTGTGGCTCTTCAATATCTTACTGAGTTATTGGACAAAGGTTTGTCTTTCTCTTCCATTAAGATTCATGCTGCAGCAATTTCAGCTCACTATGATTGTGACCCACCATTGTTTTCTCATCCTTTGTTCAAGCAATTTCTTAGAGGGGCAAAGAATATAAGACCCCACGTGAGCTCCTACTCCTGCTTGGGACCTCAATTTTGTGTTGGAGAAACTCACTCTACAACCTTTTGAGCCTGCAGCTACTGCTGAATTGAAATATTTGTCATGGAAGACTGCTTTTTGTTAGCCATTACATCTGCAAGAAGGGTGTCTGAATTGCAGGCCCTTATGGCGGTTGAGCCTTTCCTGATTTTTCATAAGGATAGGGTATCTTTACGTACTAATCCTTCCTTTATGCCTAAAGTGGTTTCTAGTGTGGCTTTAAACCAAACTATTCATTTGCCTACCTTTTATGCAGATCCCCAAAATAAGGGGAAAAGATTTTGCACACTTTAGATGTACACAGGCAGTTGCGTTATTATTTAAGCAGGACTAAGGATTTTAGGCAGTCTCAGCAGTTGTTTGTTTCTTTTGCTTTGAGTTCTCAGGGCAAGCCTGTGTCAAAACAAACTATTTCTAAGTGGATTGGGTTTTGCATTGCATTTTGTTATTCCCATCATGGCAAGGAGATTCCAGCTGGGATTAGGCCTCATTCCACTAGGGCTACTGCCACTTCTACAGCATTTCTAAGGGGGGTGGCAACTAAGGATATTTTGGAGGCAGCTACTTGGAGTTCAGTGCATACTTTCTCTAAGCATTATCACCTTCCTCTCTACTCTAAATCTAGGGCTGGTTTTGCCACGGCTATTTTGCAGGGCATGTTGTCAGCTCCTGCTTCCTTATGATTTGCCAGCCTCCCTTACCTCTGCTTTGGGATTCTACCCAAGTGTTAGGACTGCAGCAATGTGGAATGAAGAACATAGTACAGTTTTGTACCTACCATAAATGTAGATGTTCGAAGATCCACATTGCTGCAGTCCAATTACCCTCCCTCCTTCCCTCTGTGTTTAGGGGTGGTTGTGTGGGTGAGGTTATACTCTTGTAAATTTGTATATATTGTATATATATTTGGTGCAGGAGTGTGTGGTGTTTTTTGGTTTTAGCCTTATCTTTTTAGGGTCTTCTGACATCTGGGGCAAGAAAAGACTGAGGATATGACGTCGGTCATGCGCATTTGCACCCTGACGTCCTGACGTCAGACTAATGCGCCTTGACCGACGTCAGCCATATACTTTGGTATTCGGGCCGACTGGGACAGCGGACTACCCAAGTGTTAGGACTGCAGCAATGTGGATCTTCGAACATCTACATTTATGGTAGGTACAAAACTGTACTTTATTCCTGGTTCCCAGAAAGGAAGGCTTTTGGTGCCGTATCCTAGACCTGTTCATCCTCGATTAGTCCTGTTCGTACCAGAGTTCAAAATGTTGATTCTTAAAAAACGTCTTCCCATGATTGCCCCTCAGACCTTAATCTAATGGTTAAGGTGTTTGCCTTACAAACACAAGGTGTGGGGTTTGAGTCTCACAAGAAATAATTGGCTAGGCTTAAAATGGCTCATAAGGGCAGTTATCTTAGCACTAATCTGTGAACCTCTATGAACCTCAGAACTAAAAGATGCTTACTTTGCACTTTCCTATAGAGGAATCGTGCAGAAGCTTTTTCACTTCAGGGCAGGTACCAGTCACTTGCAGTTCTCTGCACTGCCCTTTGACTTGCCTGTTGCTCTCAGGGTCTTAACAAAGTGTTACCCCCTGTGATCACCTTTTGCAGAACAACAAGGATCCAAATTTCCCCCTTCCTGAATGACTGCCTCATTCAATCCACAAGTCAAAGCTCCTCAAGGATCTGGCCTTTACTCAGACCCTGCCCACTTCTTTGGGGTTCACCATAAACCTTTGCAAATCCAACATAGACCTATCCACTAGGATAGTTTTCCTGGAAGCCCTTCTGGATTCCTGTCTTCAAAAGGCCTTATTCCCTCCAGAAAAGGTCTCCTCCTTGACTAAATACTTCCAAAACATTACGCAGAGACAGTACCTCTCAACCAGGGAATTCCTCAGAGCATTAGGCTACATGGCATCTTGTGTCCTCATGATCCCTTTGGCTAGACTACACGAGGAAGCTCTAGTGGTACCTCAAGAACCTGTAGTGCCAGACTCACGTCCCTGGAGACAGAAATCTGATCCCTTGCCTCAAGGAGGAATTTGCTTGGTAGATACGGGCATGTGCCCAGAACCTGGATGTCCCCTTCAAGTTCATCCCTCAGGGCCAAACTTTAACCACATGTGCTTCAGACAAAAAGGGAATATCAAACCTCTAAACTGATAAAGGAACTAGCAGTAGCAAAAACAAGTAGATAGGTAAGAAGAGCACAGTGGTTCCAACACAGCACACCTGTATGGTCTGATGAAGCGGAGGACATCCGTGAAAGCGCTTACCCTGTCTTATTTGAATTAAAGGTGTGCTGTGTTGGAACCCTTGTGCTCTTCTTACTTATCACATATGCTTCAGAGACAGCCTGAGGGTCTTGTTTCCAACACCTTCAATCCCATGGCAGATGGGAAGATCAGTTCAGACCCAAGCACATAAACTGGAAAGAACTGATGGCAATGTAAAAGAGCCTAGTGGCTTTCAAAGATCAGTGGAAACCAGGGGTCCTGCTTGTCAAAACAGACAACACCACATTAATGTGGTACATAAACAAGGAGGCACCTACTCTTTGTCGACTACCGATGCAGTTCTGGGAGACAGCTCACTCTCTGGGGTTGCACCTCATGGCACTGTACCTCCCATGGACTCAAAAACACTGTAGCAGATCATCTCAGCAGAAACTTGATGGATCCCCACAAGTGGCATCTGCATCAGGAAACATTTCTCAGCATAGTCCAGAAATGCGGATTCCCACAGATAGACCTTTTTGCCAACAAAGAAAATGCTCAACCGGAAAGATTCTGTTCCAGGAGCAAACTACCCACAGATTGCAGGATAGATGCTTTCTACTTCCTTTGGAGCTACATGTTCTTATGCGTTTCCTCCCCTGCCTCTTCTTCCAAGAGTCCTCCTAAAAATCAGGGAAGAAGGCCCAAGGGCATCCTGATAGTGTTGCCTGTGCCAGTCTGGGGGCTGTTATCCTCTGGTACCGAGTTTAACCAATGAAAAACATTGGCAGCTACCTCAGAGAGTGGATATTCTGACTTGGAAGAAGGGGAGGTTTGTTGTGTATGCCAACCTACAGACTTTCAAACCCTCAACATGGATAATTCCACAAGGTACTACTCTGAGCGCACCCTAAGCAGGTTCAGGGCATTCTCAAAGAGGCTAGAAGGACTAGTGCTAGGAAATCGTACTAAGTCAAATGGAAAAGATTATTCATTTGGTGTCAGCAGCAAGGCCTCAATCCTAAAACAGCCAGTATCGCTGCCATTTTAGATTACCTGGCTTCCCTGGTGGACAGAGGCCTATCCTTTTCTTCCATCAAGGTTCACACTAATGCCATTTCAGCCCACATCCCTATTCTTCCGCCTGTCTTTTCTTACCATCTGATGAAACAATTCCTTAGGGGAGTGGTCCACATCAGACCTCCCAGGAGACAACCCACACCTCCATGGGACCTCAGTTTTGTTCTAGAAAAATTGAACCTATCCTGCTATGAACTGGCAACCTCTGCTGACCTAAAATTTTTAACTTGGAAGACTGCTTCTTTACTGGCGATCACCTCAGCTAGAAGGGTCTCTGAGCTAAAAGCTCTCATGGCAGTAGAACCATTTCTCATTTTCTACCTAGGCAGGGTATCACTCAGGACTAATCTTTCCTTTATGTTCAAGGTGGTCACAGGCACATCTTTGAATCAAGCCATACAGTTGGCCACCTTCTTCCCCAAGCCTCAGAATAGGGGGGAAAATCCTTCACTCCTTGGATGTGCACAGGCAGTTTTTCTACCTTCAGGGTAGAATAAGTCTTTTAGGAAATCAGACCAACTATTTGTGTCCTTTGCCACTGGCTCTAAAGGGAAGCCAGTCTCCAAATAGACCATCTCCAACTGTATCTCCCACTGTATCTCCTGTTACAGCCATCATGACAAAAAGCCTCCTGAAACTGTAAGGACTCACTCTACTAGGGACATTTCTGCCTCTGCTGCCTTCCTGAAAGGAGTATCTACCAAACACATTTTGGAAGCTGCTACATGGTTATCTGTGCATACCTTTACCAAACACTACCACTTATCTGCCTTCTCCAAGTGTAGAGCAGGGTATGCCACTGCCATCTTGCAGGGTATCCTCTCTTCTCCATAGGTTTCCTTCCACCCTCATCTCAGCTTTGGGCATTATCCCACAAGTCAGGACTGCAACAGTGAAATAGTAAGAGCAGAGTACAGTTGTGTACACTTACCATAAATATAGATGTTCCGGTGTATTCACTGTTGCAGTTATCGTTCCCTCTGTCCTTCCTACTTTTTTGCCTACAGTAGTAGTCTGCTTCTTTTTTCTGCACTAACCAGAGGACCCCGGGTGTTTATCCAGCAAGTCCCTTTTTCTACTTGTGTCCCTTGCTTATGCCTCATCCTGGGGCTCGCACCTTCTACTGGACAAGAAAAAACTGATGTAATGGCGTTGTTTGCCTCCCTTTATACCCAGACATACCGAGGTCAGGTAGGGCATCTGCCAGCCTTAGGAGAAGTGAGATTTTTACTCTGGTAGTCAGGCTGGCCAAGGGCTTCCACAGCAGGAAATCCCACTAGTCAGGACTACAATACTGAATACACTCGAACATCTACATTTATGATAAGTGTACACAACTGTTCTTTCTGGACCTGGAAAAGGAATTCAGTTTGCACTGGTTTGTAAAAGTATATACATAGGACCATGTTGCTACTTCTAGAGTACTCTTCTTTCTTGAAAACCACCAAAGAAGCCAGATCTCTTGTGGAATGGGCCATAAACCTGCCTGGAAGTGGAATATTATAGTTAAGTGTAACGCAAGGCAACAGCTCAGAGACAGCAATCTAGAAATATAGTCTGCTTTGACACCATTGTACTTTTCCCTGTGAAAAATTTTTTCTGCCTTGTTCATTAATTAATAATATAGCTTAAGGTAAACTCAAAGAATACTGTAGACTTAAGACAAGTTAGTTCTCAAAAAAACTCTGTCCGTGTGAAAAATGAGGCAGGGTTGACTCACCATTGGAGCTTGCAACTCGTATATACTCGGTTAGAAGGAAGAATGGGGAGGTCTCAATTGCAAGTGATCTGGTCTACCCACCAGATACTCTCCCTTCTTATAACTCCTAAAGCAGAGATCTCAAAGGATAAATGGTGAATATGCCAAGTCTGGAGTGACCTGAATTACCACTGGACTTTTCTCATATGGAATCTAGCCATGGGGAGCACGAGAGTCACCAATGCAGTGTAGCCCAATGTTCTGAAAAATTCCCTTGAAGATGCCTAGCTTCGAGTGTAGAAACTCGGGGAGAACTGTTACATCTTTGTTTATCTGGTGGAAGAAAGGCTTTTTCAGGGGAGAATGTGGTAGGCATCCCAGGAATACAATGTTGTGAGAAAGGATGAGAAAAGTTTTTTTTTTTTTAACTTGATTTGAAAACCCAAACTAAGTAAGAGATTCTAAACAGTTGCTAAAGATGGAGAAATTATCTGTGAAGATAAAATGCTCATACAAGTATGGAAAGATGTGGATTACTTGAAGCCTGCAGTGAGCAATTACTAGAGCCAGGCACTTTGTGAATGTTATTCGTAATCTAAATCAGGCATAGAAAATCTTTAAAAAAAATGTATGAACAGTCTGTCAGATGAAATGTGATGATAAGCATCCTTCAAGGAGTAAAAGAAAGGAATGAAGCAAAAGCATTTTGAACTTTGGGATCTTGACAAATCATTTAAAAAAATATAAAAAATAAAAAGAAGTTCCATTAGCGTCATCCAGGATCTTTCCTTATTTTATATCAGAAAAATCCTTGCTTAAAACCCTTTGGCCATCTGACTTGGGGATGCTGGTTCTGTTATTGCCTGTGCAAGCATTTGATTCATAACGGGAGGGAAAGGGAGACTTGGGTCACAGGGCAAGGGAGAGTCCTCTAAAACATCTACATTTAAAACACATTTGTCTGACACAGTTAAAATCTTTAACATATAAGCCTGACAGTTTAAAATTGTGAAAGTCAATGCAACACAAGAATGCGTTTTTTCCCAAACTTTTCAAAAGTTTTCCCATCCTTTTCAGATGTAATGTGGTTAGCAGTTGTAGTTTTAGTTAAATTACTGGTGAATCTGCTCTAAGTCTGGAAAATAAATATTTACGAGTCTGAGCAACCCTGTATAACCTGTCAGATTTTTCTGGGGGGCAGGAGACTGTTTTTCTCCATGCTGCTACTCTGCCTGAAATTCGTTTTCCAAAACGGACAAAGCAGGAGGAACCATTGCAGGGGTAGGCATATCCAATAGTAACAAATCATTTTCTGTGCAGTAGGAATTTCAATCTGCTGCTGAAAAACCTCTTTCATCTTCATCACAAAAGACGATAACTCTTCTAGAGGGAAATCTGAAGCCATAATTTGCTCAGAATCAGACTTCTCAGATTCAGAAGAAATTCCTGAAGTACAGCCTCCCCAGCCTGCAGTGTGTACTGTTCCGACTGGAAATTAAAGTCAGAAAGAGGGGAAGCTCTTTCTTTTACTGCATGAAGAAGCACAAGGCAAGGAAAAAGCAGAAATTAACTCCTTAAATTTTGTGCAAATCTTCCCTGTCCATAGAAATAGAAAGAGGGGTCTGCAGGATTTTCTCACGGTGTTCATTTTTCTTGCAAAACTACCTGAAATGAAAAAATGACTGATCCTATAGTAGGCAAACTCCTCCCTTATTTAGATTCTCTGTCCCAGTTAAGTGAAGAACCTTCACTTGCCCCTTCTTCTGAGACCAGCAAGAGCAGTTCTCCCTTACCTGACTAGGCATCCCCGATAGCTGCCGAGGCCATGTTTATAACCCACTCATTGATGAGTGTAGGTGCAAAGCTGAAAGGATTGGGAAAAGATGATTGGCCTGAAGAGCCAAGAGCGGTCACACTAGAGTCACCCTCCAATGGTAGAGGCATAACAGAAGCCAACCTGATGCCTGAAGACTCCATAGCAACTTTCTTCTTGCAGGGGCAGGTGAAACCGCGGAGACTGACAGCCAAGAATGAGACCTTGACAGTGGGTAGAAGAACCTGGACAAGTTGGTAAAAAGGTAAAGCAGGAGAACTAGTAGTACTGATGTAGGTAAAACACTGGCAAGTCCCCCCGCAAGCACAGTATCCTGTCCCAAGTACACAAACCCACAAACTGTAGAAAAATTCTGTCAAAAAATACTTTTTTTTTTAATCCAAAGTTCATTTATACAAACTCCATTAGAAGTGCAGTGACAATCCCAAAATATTCAGTTTCCTTGCAAACGGAAGACTCTTCCCCAATAATAACTTATCTGCCCAGCCATGAAGGATCACTAGGAGGCCAGCAGTTATACTGAGTCCACTAAAGGAGCAGTCTTCCATGGCAGTAAACATGTTGGCACTCTGTCTTTATATTGGAGCTCCCCTCAAGCTCCTGGCAGAGTATGTGGATGGTGCCCTTGAGTTTTGAAAGTTGGCCACTCACTGGGGCAGGACACAGCTTAGACTACTGCAACTGTGATCTAATTGTTGAACAGATGACAATATTCACAATATTGCAAGCAGCGTGAAATTGTCAGATATTTACAGGATAGAGTTCTCTTAGCAGAGTGAATACCTATGTGTAGTACTTATAAATATTTAGTCTACAAGCCTATGGCAAATTATCTAGTGTTGCAAAAGCAGTTACAGGCAGTTAAGAGTTTTACTTCTCCATATTCTGTAAATGAGCCAGTTCAGGCATTTTGCCCTCTTTTCATAAGAGTACTTCTTCACATCTCTGTTAAAATAACTCCCTAAATTTCTCCATGATGCTTGATTCTATCCTCTCATTATTCTTTTCCTGAATTACTGACCTTCTTTTCCACCATTTTAATCATCTTCCTTCCCCTTCCTGTATTATATTCTGAACTGTACAATGTACTCCAAATGACTCTTTACAAGAGCATTGTTCCGTACCCTCTCACAGTGCAACCCCACATCTTTTTGCCTTGTCCCCTGCCATAGCAAATTGATTTGCATGGTTAAAAGCCTTGGAGTGTTTCATAATGATGATACCTTTACTATAAATGCATTCCTATCAATATATATATATATATATATATATATATATATATATATATATATATACATATATACATATATATGTGTCTGTGTGTGTGTATATATATATATATATATATATATATATATATATATATATATATATATAAAACCTGGGATCACTTCATTGTCTCTTCTTGACAGAGGCTCAGTTAATTAATCAATGGGGCTGCGAGCTCTTCTTGACAGAGGCTCAGTTAATTAATCAATGGGGCGGCGAAAGCTGACACACTCTGGCTAGGCTTATAAATGCCCTCGGGTAGATGACCTACCTATATATATATATATATATATATATATATATATATATATATATATATATATATATATATAGGTTCATACACACACACGGGTATACTTCAAAACATTGACATTTCATAACGTTGAAATTCAAAACATTGAGACCAAAATAGTGAAAACTCAGAACATTGAAAGTGTGCTTCATAACATTGAAAACTGCAACACACATGTAAATAACATCCCCTCCACCTATAACACCACCTAACTAACAAATGCACTTTCTACTACGTTTCTGCAGGGGGGCAAGCCCCCCCTGCACCCCCCCATGTGAGGGGCTGTGCCCCCCACACCCCCCATAAATTAAATATACCAACTCCAAGATCGCACTACAGTGGAAAAAAGTTAATTTCATAACCTCATTGTATCACAATCACCATACAATGAGGTTAGGAAATTAGCTTTTTTCCACTGTAGTGCGATCTTGGAGTTGGTATATTTAATATATGGGGGGGGGGGCAGAGCCTCCCAAATGGGGGTGCAGGGGGGGGGCTTGCCCCCTGCAGAAACGTAGCAGAAAGTCTGTTTGTGAGTTAGGCGGTGTTATAGGTGGAGGAGATCTTATTTACATGTGAGATGTAGTTTTCAGTGTTATGAAGCTAAGTTTTAATGTTCTGAAGTTTCATGAAGTTTCGATACAATAAACAGGAACAAAAGCTTACTTCACCACTGTGGATGTTCAAGTTATTCATTTAATTATTTTATTTACACATAGCATTTATTTTTATTTTGTTACTAGTTCAGAAGTTTTTGATATATGTAATTATCATCTTCTGAAATTTCTCAATGTTAAGTGGATATATATATATATATATATATATGTGTGTGTGTGTGTGTGTATATACGGAACCAGTACTAAATACCAAACACTCACCCTACCGAAGCCCAACATCCCGAGACCAAACACCTGAAACACTACAATACTGAAAAACCAAAACCGCGAAATTCAAACTACCGAAAATTAAACACAACCTACACCACACACAGACACATACACACACCTTCCCCCAAAACACAAACCTCACCTACAGACAAGCAGGGGGGCAAGCCCCCCTGCACCCCCCTACTTATATATTATAACTCCAAGGTTGCACTGCCCAGACAAAAACATAAATACACCACCACATGCCCACATCCCCCTCGCTCGCACACATCACACTCACAACACACACTTACACACTAAACCTCTAACCAACACAGTTAAACAGAAATACTTACCTGCCCTTCCACCATACCGCAACACCAGAAGCGCAAATTTCAAACTTCCGATAGTCAGGGTTTTTAAAATACGCACTTCTGGTCTTTCAGTAGTTTGGGTTTTCGGCTATATGATCTCGAAAGTTTGGAATTTGGTTATTTCAAACTTTCGAGAGTATGTAGCGTTCCCATACATGCACAAACACACACACACACACACACACACACATATATATATATATATATATATATATATATATATATATATATATATATATACATATATTTATATATAAAATATAATATACATACATACACACACAAATATACCCAGGAAGGCCAAATCGATTTTATTGGATGGAAAATGTGTAAATAGGTTCATAGGTTGGTACTAGGCCCTAGGGGCCTATACAAGCCTAGCCATAACAATTCCCTGGCTATTTCTTCCCACACTGTTTGCTTCCCTGGACCCCTGTCTAGCAGGGCGACTGACGTGATCCCGGGGTGAATTTCCTTTCTCCAGTTCAATCATCAAGGTTCCTTTTGAAGAGGGCCAAAGAGGCGCTCTGCTTGATGTGGGCAGTCTATTCCAGAGTCTGGGTAGTCTCTGGGTCAGGAACCTATTCCTCCGGCATGTTTTGTTTATTGTGATGACAAGGTTTAGATCCCTGGAGCATGTGGCTCTGAGGAAGTGGGATTTCTTAAAGTGTAGCATGTCCAACAGCTCTGGGTTTGACATGGCCTTGTATGTTAAGCAGAGATTGCCTTTGAGTAGATGATATGCGACAGAGTATAGCTGGTGTTTTTTAAGGCAGTCAGCGTAGGGTATTTGCTTTAGGCCTGTGATTCTTTTAGTGAGGTATTTCTGCAGCCTTTCCAGTTGTTGCAGA
Organism: Protopterus annectens; assembly: GCF_019279795.1. Taxonomy (NCBI): domain Eukaryota; kingdom Metazoa; phylum Chordata; order Ceratodontiformes; family Protopteridae; genus Protopterus; species Protopterus annectens. The sequence goes on along the minus strand of NC_056750.1, from coordinate 17,922,867 downwards.
TGTCTTGAGAGGTACATACCAAATGGGGCGTTGTATTCTATAATGGGTCTAATGAGTGGTGAGTACTGTGGGACAATGACCTCCTTTTTTCTGGATGAAAAGCCCTTTGTGATGAGGTGTGCCACATAGAAGGATTTCCTGACTGTTGTGGCGATGTGATTATCGAAGGTGAGACCACTGTCCACCTATGTCCCTAAGTCTCTTATCACACTTTAGGTGTTTAGTGTACTGCCACCTATGTGGTAATTCACGGGTACATGTTATTTCCCAAAGGGGATAACTATACATTTCTTAGCATTGAGCTTGAGCCCATGGCTCTGGCACCAAGCATTTGTTTCTGTAACGCCCTTTTATAGAGTATCCACATCATTTGGGGATTCAGTAATGGCTCCCAGTTTGCAGTCATCTGCGAACGTTGTTAGCCAAAGTCCCTTAGTGTTGGCCTGTACTTCAGAGAAGTGGATGCCAGACAAGAGCGGTCCCAGGACTGAACCCTGAGGTACTCCACTTGTCTGGAGCTGGATTTGGAGTCGGCTACTTTTACAGTGTGGGATCTGTCAATAAGCCAGTTGGCAACCCATCGAGTGACGTAGGAATTAATGCCCAGCTTAGTAAGTCTATCTATGATTCCAGAGTGGGGGATGGTGTCAAAGGCCTTGGCGAGGTCCAGATAGGCTGTGATGACTGCCTTATCCTTGTCCACAGCTCTGGAGACTGATTCGAAGAAGTCAGTCGGGTTCAGGAGACAAGATCGGCCCTTCACGAATCCAAACTGGGTGGGGTCTAGTGTTTGAAGGTTGCCAATGTCTTTGTTTATAAGTTCCATGATAATACATTCCATGGCCTTGCAGATCAGGCTCGTCGGACTGATGGGACGGTAGTTCCCAAGATCCAAGGTGGATCCCCCTTGTGGAGTGGGATAACTGTAGCTGTGCACCACTCAGTGTGCACGAAGCCTGAGGTGAGGCTGTGATTAAACATAACACTTAGGTGAGGTGCCAGTTCATTTTGTAGTTCATGTAGTACACAGCACTGTATGTCATCTGGTCCCATGAATGCTGTATTCTTAGCTTTGGAGAATGCGTTTTTTACTTGTGTGGCCGTTAGTACCAGAATTTGGCGATCTTCTGGTATTGAGATGGGCCGATTAGGGGGTGAGAGGGGGTGAAGTTAGCACTGAATTGATCTGCCAGTATATTGGTAATATCCTTGGGATCAGTATATTTAATGCCATTCTGTTGTAGCTCAGAGCAGATCTGAGCATTGCCGTTTAGATTCTTGACATAGTTGTAGAATGCCTTGTGGTTGTCTTTGGAATCTTCGGCAATTTTATTTTCATAACTAGCTGTGGAGGATTTTATGAGGGATCTCAGCTTCTTACTGAGGCTGGTAAGGGAGTTTTTTGCATCCTGGGATTTTCCTATTTTCTGCAACAGTTTCTTCCTTTTGTTGTAAAGTTTGTTTATGGCAGGGAACCACCAGATTGGCTTCCTTTTTTTGGAGGAGAGCATCTTAGTTCTATTTGGGATGGCATGATTCATGCATGAGTGGATGTGCTAGTACAGTGCCTTAGTGTAGGATTCGGCAGTCGAACTTTCATTTCCCATCTGCATGGGTGTCCTGAAGTTTGTCACTTCTGACTTGAGTAGCATGAAGTTGGCTTTGGAGAAGTTTTTTATGGAGGTTTCCTTACGGGGTGGGGGGTGGAGGTGGGATGTGAATGTTAAGGGTGATTAGCTTATGGTCAGACCTGACCAATGAAGGGGTGACCATAGCTGTGGAGCATCGATTTCCCATGTTGGTAATGACCAGGTCTAGGATATTGGAGCTCCTGGTGGGACTATGCATTATTTGATCCAGGGCATTGGAATTTATGAATTCCAAGAACCGTTGGCAAAGGTGTTGGTACACAAATAGTTTTCCCAATCAATGGCAAGGTAGTTGAAATCACTCAGTATTAGGGTGTTTGGTTGTATCTTAATATTTTACAGTAGGTTTAGAAAGGTCTAGTGAGAATCTTGGGGTATGGTGGGGTATCTGTAGCAAGCTACAATTTTGATTGCAGTCTTACTTAGTGTTAGTTGCACCTGGAGAATTTCAGATGCATTGTATTGCGCAACTAGCCTGGTGGTGTGAATATCCTTGGTGAATATGGACACTCCCCCACCTGTAGTGTTTCGGTCCTGGTTTTGTGGCCAAAAAGTGTGGTAAGGGTTGTAGCCTGGTATTGCAGGGGTGCTCTCTGGAGCCTTGAACCAGGTCTCAGTTACTGCACAGATATTGATGTTTTCCATTTTTAGGAGTGCCTCGAGAAAGTGCATTTCGAGGTTTAGACTTCTAGCATTGAGTAGCATTACCTTCAGAATTTGCATGTTTGTACCTGTTACGGTTTGTACTTGTTACGGTGGTGGTTTTGTCCTTTGAACTTTGCCTAAAAAAGGCACTATAGGGGTGGCAAGAGCCTTAGCCAGTAACCTGAATCCCAGGGGCGATTGGTGCAGACCATCTCTGGCAAAGCATCATGGTCTGTCGATCATGTCGCTCCAGGCAGACAGATACTGGATCCCCCTTTGGATGACACCAGATGCTTAGCCAATTGTTGAAGTCAGTCATTTTGTCCTTATATTGTGGTATCATTATGGGCGAAGGCAGGATGCTACTCAGGGCTAGGATCATACCTGCCTGAGTCACATGATCCGAGAGCTCTTCCATGTCTCTCTTCATGTAGTCCAGGGAGGTACGTCTCAAGTCATTCAGTCCAGCATGGACAATGACAGTCATATTTGTACTTGTGGAGTGACTTGAGTGCATGCATTATGTGGTGGATCCCGGCACCCGACAGGCAGCTGACTGTAATTTTCTCTCTGTTCAAGTCTGGTGAGTGGAACTTCAGTGTGCCTGACTAGAGTCACCTATGACTAAAGTGTTAGGTACGTTGTCTTGCCTTAGGGCTGTTGCTGAGTGGCACACTGGTGGTGTGAGCTATGTGACACTTTGGTTGTGATTGGTGTTTGTGTTTCAGCTTCGGAGGTCCTTTTTGCTTGGGCAGGTTGCAGTTAAGGGCCTCCTCATATGTGGATTTAATGTTGCTATATGTGGGTGTTGGTGGTTTGGGTTTAGAAGGGCTGTGTGTTGCTTGAGGAGTAGTGCTGGTGTTAACCTTTTCCTTTTGACTGTCTAGCACAACCTTGGGTGTAGAGAGCTTTGCTTCCAGTTTGGCTATGCAAGTGCATCTCTCACAGGTTGTAGTATTGGGTGGTAGGAGGAGAGGGTTGTCTCTGTACATGAGGCAGTTGCTGCATTGCCCCAGTATACCCACATTCACCAGGTGGACAGGAGAAATCACCGGAAGCTGACCCTTGGACATGCCTGGTTTGGTGCTTCTTTTGTAAATATCACAGAGCCTGCTTTTTCTTTTGTTTTGATGCTGCTAGAGGGTCGTGATAATAATGTGCATCCGTAACAAAGAAAACCACACACTTGACGTATTTGCTCTGCTTTATTTTACTTTCCCTGGGGTTTAAATTGCAGCCAGAACTTTTTTTTTGTTAATACACAAGTCTCAGATCTGAATGCCAAGGAATAATCAGTTTGTCTTTTCACTCATTTTGCCCTTTCTGCAGTTTTCCTTCTTATGCAACTTGCACACTATCCAATTTCTTTTCCTGTCAGTTTCTTTCTTTCTTTGCTTCCCTTTAGCCAGGCTTTCAACAGTTTCAACCGCCAGCTGGTCAGAATGAACTGAAATTGCAGTCTCCATTTCAGTCCTCCTGTTCTGTTATCCTGCATGTAGTCAAAAAGATTGGCATTAATTTTCTGTAATTCCAGCATTATTTTTTCTAGTTGATGGTTTCTAGAGCTCAGTTCTATGTTGTGTAGCTGGTTGTCCATGTTCTCACGTACCAAGGAGTTGTTTTCTCTCCGATCAGCATTTAACCCATGTGCTTCTCATTCTTCCACTGCACAGTTACTGATGTGAGAAGTTTTAAGCTAGCTGCCCTAATACCCTATTATTTGCTAGAGGAGAGGGGATCTCATCAGTCAGCATGCTGTGTGATCCCTGCCTCATCTAGAAGACTCATCACTCAGCATGGTTCAAGATTCCTGCCCCATCTGGAAGTCCAAGCTGTTAATGCTGTTTATTGTGCCCTGCTGCTTGTAAATGTCAACATGAGGATAAAAGTACTATCTCCATTTAATTTATCTGACTGTGAAGTGTACAATCTAATAATCATGCTACTTAGTCAGAAGACAAGTAATAGACTTTATAAAACTCTTTATATTAGATTTAATATACTTTGCCAAGCGTTTTTACAGTCAACATGTTCAGCTGTTTTTGTCTGTCGTAGAAATCAGTGTTTTTCGTGGGATATCTTGTTTGGGGATGGGGGACATCCTGACAAGCTTTTATTGAGAGGATTCAAAGCAGGTTTTTGAGAACAGGAAGACATTTTGATTCCATCCATCTGTCAACGTAGCCAAATAAATTCAAGACTGTATACAAATAGTGCTGCTTAATGCCAGACGCCTAAATAAGAGACTGTACTTACAAACCTTATTGATATGTCCATTGTTACTGAAGCATGCTTCCTGTGTAGTGATATCACCCCAGTGTCTACAGTTCATTCGGATCCACTTCTGGGAATAACGGTGTTGTAGGTAGTGGTGTGTCTGTATTACTAAGAACTCCAATCACGTCAAGTGTCATAATGCATGATGATAACCTTGAGCTGCTCCACATATTTCTTACTGCCTGTAAAAAGCCCTGTCTTTGTCACCAGTAACCAAGGATGCATATCTAAACATTCTACAACCCCCCCCCCCCCACACAGTTTAATCAAGTGCTGTTCACTCGGAGAGTTCAGCTGTCCATCAGTAAACTGGGAAAACTACAGAATGCTTCCTAGATATCAAAAGTGCAAACCCCTTAGACCAGTCATAACAAATGTGACCCTATTATGCTGTGTGCCTTTACTTTCCCCATCGTTGATCAAATCTGACCATTGGCTTAGTAATATTAGGTAAGGATTAAACCAGATTTACCATGTCAAGCACTGCTGTCTTCAGAGGTCATTCAAAGGCCAATCTTCTGCAGCTAGCTGATGACATGATATGATTTACAAAGCCCCCTCCCATTTATGACCAAGTGGCATAGACACCAGCCTATTCAGTCAGTTTCTTTTTGCACCTCAGTGATTGCATAGTAGCTTGTATAGGAGCAAGCCTAATATTAACAAACTATATAACGAAAAGAAGAAATAAAGAAGTTATATACTTACTGTAACATTCCATCTGAGTTGTTGCATTTCATTTATCTTTAACCTGTGGGACTCAGATCCAGCACAAATCTGACTCTGCCATATACTGCAGCATCGGATCCGAAATCCAAGCTCCCCCCTACCCGTAATACCCCACTCTCCCTCCTCCCCTCAGATCATGTTTGTTACAGAACAGCACCAACCCCTTACAGCATAAAAGCATTTCTATCCTGACCAAAAAAGGGCACTGGCGCACACAAACTCGGCTCTAGCCAAGAAGAAGCCTGTGGCTACCGCTGTCCGGTCCACTACACAGCCAAAAAGAGCAGTGGGGAAGGAGGGAGGGCTGGACTGTTGAAGACAAATGAAAAGCAGCGATATGGTAAGTGCATAACTTTTTTATCTGAAGTTGTTTTCATGTGATCTTCAACATGTGGGACAGAGTCCCTAGCTACAATAACTTTGAGAGGCCCTCATGGAAGGATGTTCCTGAGAACAGCTGAGCCAAAGGAAGCCCTGCTCCTGGAAAGAATATCCACTTTGTAATGGGAAGTGCAAAGAGGACCAGGTAGCAGGAACAGGTATCATCAATAGGAACCATGGACCAAAAAGCCGCAAAAGTAGATACTGATCTGGTGGAATGCGGTGGGACAGGACCTGTTAGAGACAAACCTTTGGAACGATAGGCTTTGGAAATACAACTAGAAATCCAGTGAGCAGATATAACCTTAGAAACAGGCTTTCAAAGACATGCCTTAGGGAAAGGCACAAAAAGCTGATCCGACTTTGCAAACATTTGGTTCTATGCAAGTAGAAACACAGCTGTTTGTGGACATTAAGTAGATGTAATTTGTATTCCCCTTTATTCTGGTAACTCGGGAAGAAAACTAGCAAATTAATTACTTGGTTAATGTTTGCTTCAGAAGCCACCTTAGGTAAGAAAGATGGGTTAGTCCGAAGCGTCACTGTCTTTGTGGAAGATCAGATAAGGAGGCTTGATAGATAACGCCTGCAGTTCAGAAACCCTCCTGGCCGAGGTAATAGACAACAAGAAGGCTTTCTTCCAAGATAAAAATTAGAAATCGACAGTGCTAACTGGTTCAAATGGCAGACAGACCAAGGCTTGTAAAACCATATTTAGATCCCAAGGAGGCATGTGGCCTTTGATAGGAGGCCGAAGAATAAAAGTATCCTTCAAAAAGGCCTTCCAAAGCTTAGACAAAGCTAAGAAAGCCAATCCTCACCCACATGTAAATTAGAAATTGCCGCCAGTTGAACTTTAATAGTAGAAAAACTAGCACCATTATGAAACATATGAGCTCGAAAGTCCAAAATGGCAGGGACTGGAGTTGTAAACAGAGCCAGACCATGCTGAGAAGCCCAAACCAAAAAACGTTTCCACTTGCTGGAGTAGATCTTCCTGGTGGAAGCCTTATTAGCCACAACCAAGATGTTTTGGACAGGTGAAGAGAGCCCAGGAATACTGGCCATCAGGGAAATTGGAGCATTGAAGCGGTGAGCTTTAGGCCAAGTCCAAGTGAGGAATCCCTGACGGATGCGTGTGCAGATCTGTAACCTGATTCAGTGTCCAGGGCAGACACACTAGATGAGACCTCAGAGTGAGGAACCAAACTTGAGGCCAGAATGGGGGCAATGAGGGTGACTGTGCTCTTCAACCATTGTGCTTTCTGAATAAACTTGGGGATCAGAGGAAGAGGTGGATAAGCATAAAGTAGACCAGAGGGCCAAGCATGGACTATTGCATCTCTAGGTGCATCCCCCAGAGGGGAGATCAGAGCAAACTACTTGCTACACTTTGCCTTGGAAGAAGAGGTGAAGAGATTGCAGCAAGTATGGCCCCATTTTTGGAAGATCATGCCCACTACTGAAGGGTTCAAAAACCACTTGTAAGGCATCAGAATAGCTCTGCTGAGCCTGTCTGCTAGAATGTTGGACTTCCTGGAATGTGCATTTCCACCAGAAAAACAGGCAAAAGAGATTGCCCACTCCCACAATCTTATGGCCTCGCGGCAAAGGAGTTGAAATCTGGTCCGCCCCGTTTGTTGATGTACCAGACTACTAACATGTCCATCTGGGTGACAGTCATCCCGGTAAGAAGAAAGGTGTGGAGAGCTTGTAACGCAGAAAGCACCACCCTCATCTCTGGGACACATGATATTAAGACTGGTCTCCAGGGCGGACCACGTGCCTTGGACCATCTGTCCCATGAGCGGAGAAACAGGTGTGGTCACCTTGATCGAGTGGAAGGGAGAACAAACTGTTAGCCCAGAAGAAGATCCAGGGACTGAAGCCACCACCGAAGAGAGTCCCGGCAAACTCGGGACAGCCAGACCGGGTACGACAACGGAAGATGGAGAAGGGACCACTGAAGATTCCTCATGTGAAGCCGTGAGGTTGGTAGAAGGGTGATCATGGCTGTCATTGACCACAACACCCGAAGAACCTTACTTGCAGGGGGAAGATGGGTCTAAAGAATAGACTTTAAGTAATGTTGAAGTGATAATTTGTGTAGAGGCAGAAACACCCTGGTCTGTATCATATCCAGCTAGGCACCTATAAAGTCCAACACCTGAACAGGTATCAGGTTTGACTTTGCTAGATTGATCATGATGCTCAGGGGAAGGGGCTAGTAGGAGAAGGCAATCCTTGGCCTGAATCAGTCGATGCCTGGAGGGAGAGGAAAGGTGACAATTGTCCAGGTAGGGGAAGACCTGAAACTCCTGCAGCCACAAGTCAGCCGCCACGACTGCCATCACTTTGGTAAACATCCAGGGGGCACTGGTGAGTTTAAAGAGGAGCAATCTGAAGTAAAAATGATTGGCTCTCAGCCAGAAGTAGAAGAACAGTCTAGCGCATCTGTTCATCTTCACATGATAGTATGCATCCTAAAGGTCCACTGAGCATGTCCAGTTCATCTGCAGAAAGGGTAGAATGGACTGTAGGGTAACCATCCGAAACTTCATCTTGGCAATGGACAAGTTGAGGGTAGAAAGATCCAGGATGGGTCTTAAGTTCCCCATTTTATTTGGCACCAAAAAGAACCTGGAATTAATGCCTGATCTGGACTAGTCTAGGACGGGCTGGATGACTCATTTTTTGAGCAGCACGGAGATTTCTACAGTTGCTGCCTCCCACTGACTGATGAAACTTCTGGGAGGTTTCTTGGAGGAGGAGGATGAAGAAATGGAATGGAGTAATCTGTGGATATGATTTGCAGCACCCAATGATAGTTTGTGATGGACTCCCGGGCTGCTGGGTGCAGAAAGAGATGCCCCCCCCCCCCTCCAACTGCCTTCAGAGAAGAGCAGTTGAGCAATCCCTCAGGATTGCTGAAAGGGTCTGTTCGAGAACAAATCTCTAGACCCCTGGTTCTTCGGACACCCTCTGCCATGAGGGCGGCATCTGTTGTTTCCTCCTCTGCCTCTGAGGAAAGACTGACCCCGAGCATCCTTGGAAAAACCATGAGACTTACGAAACCACATCTTTTTGACCCAATGCTGATTCCTTGAAAAGGATTATAGTGGAATAGAGAAGCAGATCCCGACAGCAGACAAGGTCTTCCCATCTTTCTTGTTGTGGGTAATAGTGTTACGAAAAGTTTTTCCAAACAAAGTTGAACCATCAAAGGGGCATTTTTGATGCTTTGAAAGGTTCTGAAAAAGCACAAACCCAGAGCAAGGCAACGCCTGACCTGGCAGCCCTAGAGGCACCCACAGTTGCATGAGAAAGCAGCCACATGGACATGTTAGAAATGGCAGTTAGCATGGCCATATGAGAGGAGGAAAACATTCCCTCTACTGACATGGACCCCGGGGCAGACTCGGTGACCTCCTTAACCAGGTCTGTCTGCAGTCTGATGACATGAGCCAAATAGTTCAGTGCACGTAGAGCAAAGGTGACTGAAGCATACACCCGCTATCCAAAGCAGTCCATCACCCTAGACACTCTCTCTGGAGGATGGACCAAGGAGCTCTCCTGGGCCAACTTCTTGGTGGCCACCACAACTACCATGGCATCGACTAGGGAGCCCTTTGACCAGTGGGGCCTGTCTGAAGGAACACTGCATACCTTGTCCGAGGACTTAGGGATGGGCTCAACCGTGCCCGGTTCCTTTCATGCTTTACTAGAAATAAGATCCACTAAGGGATCTACAGGGGGGGACACCCAAGAAGTAGAATGTCCTGTGCCAAAGAGGACATTCTACTTCTTGGGTGTCCCCCCCCCTGTGGATCCCTTAGTGGGGGACACCCAAGAAGTAGAATGTTCTGTGCCAAACACTTCCCAGGAATACAGACACGTCGGGGTTGGGCTTGATGGTAGACCACCCACCTCTCTGGCGCAGGATTTCCATGATGTTCCCAAAGGAGACATCATCAGGGGGTGATCGATGGGAACCCCTCCCCTTCATCCAAATCTGTGTCATCCATGAGAGATTCCGGTGGAAAATCTAAGTGCCTCCTCTTGCACATATGCTTCCAGGGTGCCTCCTTGGAGGGGGGGTACTCTGGGAAGGACTCAAAAGCTTTGGGGGATTCCTGAAGAGGAACCTCCTGGGGCAGTCTGGCAGCATGCTTTCCCTGAGGGGGCAGGACAGAAGACCAGGCCCAGAAACAGAAGGAGCCAGGTCGGAATCAGAGGATGAGAGTGTCAAGGTTCTCACAGGAGCTGAGTACCCTCTCCACCACCATGAATGGTGAAGGTGAGCGGACCCCAGAAGGCAGCACAGCCGGAGCCGAAACCATCAGTGTCAGAGCCTGCCAGACCATTCCCACTGGTGCCAAATTGGGGGGGTCAAAGCCAAGCTTCTCAGTGCCGAAGCCCCAAGGGGAAGAGACAGATGTGAAAGTCTTGCAGCCAACACCAAAACTACGGCTCCGAGGGTCTGTCTGCTCTGACAACATCGGAGCCAAACTGCTCAAGGTAACTGTAGGCATAGAGGTACAAAGGATCATCGGTGCTGACACCTCAGTACTTGGAAACCTTAGATCCAAGGACTCCGAAGCTGAACATCTGATCGGAGAACGAGATATCGGGAGGAAACTAGACTACATGCTTGCTACTCTGGAGGGGGATGGAGCAGACAAGACTCCGAGCTGAATCTTGGCCCAAAGAAACTTCAACATCATCTTGTCCACCTTGGCTTCAGACAGGCTCCAAGTGGACCAGATAGAGGAAGCCACGGACCCAGTCCGAAAACTCTCCAGCTCCGGAGAGAAGTGATGGGACCTGAGCAGAGGAGAACCCTGGGCCAGCTCTGGCCTAGACTTGTCGAGCGGTTCAACCGAGGAAGCTTGATCATAATGTGTCTTCCTTGGCCGATCCTGCTCCTTGTACCTGACCCACTCTCCTTCCCTGGGCCTCTTGGCAGGAGTTTGAGCCCCAGAAGCAGAGGTAGTGGAAGAAGAGGTCTCAGCGGATGAAGGTAGTAGACCCTTCAAGATAGGTTTATTCCTCCTGTCGATAAGTGTATGGGAGTTGAAGCCCTCGCAAATCAAGCAGGAGGAATCATGATGGGGAACCCCCAAGCACACCTTGCACTGTGTGTGAGCATCAGATAGAGGAATCTTGTGCCCACACTCCATACACTTCTTGACCCCTGGCTTAGGAGTCTTGGCCATGGGGACAAGTAGTAGTCAGTGACACACACACACACACACACACACACACACACACACACACACACACACGCTTCCCAAAAAAGAAAAAAGAAAGAGAGAAGATAGAAGATAGCAGGAAGTTTTTAAGTAGACAGAGAGAATAGGAAGATAAGAAACCCCAAAAACACAAACTACTGTAAAAACCTGGAGGAGCTTAGACCAGCACTGACCCGTGCTGTTTGAAATGAGTGGCAGACGAGATCTGAGGGGAGGAGGGGCAGTGGGTTATTATGGGTAAGGGAGGAACTTGGATTTTGGATCCGATGTTGGAGTATACTGCTGAGTCAGATCTGAGGCCCACGGGTTGAAGATCAAATGAAAACAACTTCAGATGTATTGTTCTAATAAAAAAAAAACTTACTACATCTAGATCTAGAAATGAAGTTGAGGCTAATCAAAGAATTCCGAAGCAAAATTAAAACCTTCAAGGATAAGTACAAACTAAAAATTGCCACCTCTGTAAGAGATCACCATAAAGCCTTTTTTAGTTATGGTAGTAGTCTTAGAAACAATACCCGACACTTTGCACTGAAGTGTTGTAAAACAAGTAACAGCAAGCCCATGAGCAACATAACCTTGATGTGTAGGTAGATTAGGTGGCGCGTAGGAACAGCCCTTCTTTCATGCTTACATTGCTTTTTAACCTGGTCTTGAATGAGACCTGTTACTCAATCTCAAAACAAAGGAGAATGGTACACGCACTTATTGGATGTGGACATTGAAAGGGAGAAGGACTGCAGGCACATTGTTTGAAGTGAAGGAAACAAACACGCTTCTCATACAGGCCAGGCAAGTAGTAACTAAGCAAACTGTTTCCAAAAGGTTGACTGGTTTTATTGACTTTTATTATAACCACCATGCCAAAACCGTATGGAGGCAGTTTAAAACACATTCTTATAGTGCACCAACCTTTAGGGCTCCCGTAAAATGTGCCAGCCCAGAGCATCTGTGAGGCTGTTATGTGGACCTTCATATACACGTCTTCCTAGCATTACAAGCTATGGATGATGTGAAGTCCATGCTTAGGGCAACATCTGCGTAGAGCAGCATTTGCTTCTGCAGTCCTGTAGGACATGTAGACTCTTCCACTTTAGATCTATGATGACACTACCCTTTGGGTCCCTCCTGCATTAGTACTGTTCCTATGATGACACTACCCTTTGGGTCCCTCCTGCATTAGTACTGTTCCTATGATGACACTACCCTTTGGGTCCCTCCTGCATTAGTACTTTTCCTATGATGACACTACCCTTTGGGTCCCTCCTGCATTAGTACTTTTCCTATGATGACACTACCCTTTGGGTCCCTCCTGCATTAGTACTTTTCCTATGATGACACTACCCTTTGGGTCCCTCCTGCATTAGTACTGTTCCTATGATGACACTACCCTTTGGGTCCCTCCTGCATTAGTACTTTTCCTATGATGACACTTCCCTTTGGGTCCCTCCTGCATTAGTACTGTTCCTATGATGACACTACCCTTTGGGTCCCTCCTGCATTAGTACTGTTCCTATGATGACACTACCCTTTGGGTCCCTCCTGCATTAGTACTGTTCCTATGATGACACTACCCTTTGGGTCCCTCCTGCATTAGTACTTTTCCTATGATGACACTACCCTTTGGGTCCCTCCTGCATTAGTACTTTTCCTATGATGACACTACCCTTTGGGTCCCTCCTGCATTAGTACTTTTCCTATGATGACACCACCCTTTGGGTCCCTCCTGCATTAGTACTTTTCCTATGATGACACTACCCTTTGGGTCCCTCCTGCATTAGTACTTTTCCTATGATGACACTACCCTTTGGGTCCCTCCTGCATTAGTACTTTTCCTATGATGACACTTCCCTTTGGGTCCCTCCTGCATTAGTACTGTTCCTATGATGACACTACCCTTTGGGTCCCTCCTGCATTAGTACTTTTCCTATGATGACACTTCCCTTTGGGTCCCTCCTGCATTAGTACTTTTCCTATGATGACACTACCCTTTGGGTCCCTCCTGCATTAGTACTTTTCCTATGATGACACCACCCTTTGGGTCCCTCCTGCATTAGTACTTTTCCTATGATGACACTACCCTTTGGGTCCCTCCTGCATTAGTACTTTTCCTATGATGACACTACCCTTTGGGTCCCTCCTGCATTGGTACTTTTCCTATGATGACACTACCCTTTGGGTCCCTCCTGCATTAGTACTGTTCCTATGATGACACTACCCTTTGGGTCCCTCCTGCATTAGTACTTTTCCTATGATGACACTACCCTTTGGGTCCCTCCTGCATTAGGACTTTACCTATGATGACACTACCCTTTGGGTCCCTCCTGGATTAGGACTTTACCTATGATGACACTACCCTTTGGGTCCCTCCTGCATTAGGACTTTACCTATGATGATACTACCCTTTGGGTCCCTCCTGCATTAGGACTTTTCCTAAGCAGTATGAGTGATACTGCAACAGTGGTCTGGGTTTACCTTAACATTTGAATGTGAGGCGAACTGACTGTAATATAGTCTCTGTCTCTCTCCCACCTTACCCCCAGGGTGTCATTCTGTAACTGTTGTCTAGGTCACCAGGAGAATGTATTTTGGAAGGTGAAGAACCTTCCCATTTTCATCCTGATGCTTCACACATTGAGGGGTGCAGTGCACCTGACCCTGGCTAAGTCAGGTCCTGTTTCCGGCTTGAACATGCACACTTGATGACTTCCTTGTACAGAAACATAGTTTAGATAGGTTGGGCTACTCACACTTAACAGCAGAGTTCCCTTCAATGCTGTTAGTATGGAGAAGAGTCCAAAGCCCTGGAAGTTAGGCCAGATGCACAGACATTACCTGTACTAATTCCAAGGGGCATACACACAATTTAACAATAAAAAAAGGTCTTAACATTTATATAACTGGACTTTTAAATATTTGGACACAGAAGAATTTCTGGCTTTGTCAATGTGACACGCATGCCCTGGCCCAGCAATCAAGGAGCCTCAGTCCTCACCACTAACACCAGTGAGGGGCGTCTCATATAGGAGTAAAGGATAACTAATACACACAGTAAAGCGCCAGTGAGGGGCGTCTCATGTAGGAGTAAAGGATAACTAATACACACAGTAAAGCGCCAGTGAGGGGCGTCTCATATAGGAGTAAAGGATAACTAATGCACACAGTAAAGCGCCAGTGAGGGGCGTCTCATATAGGAGTAAAGGATAACTAATACACACAGTAAAGCCAGTGAGGGCGTCTCATATAGGAGTAAAGGATAACTAATGCACACAGTAAAGCGCCAGTGAGGGGCGTCTCATATAGGAGTAAAGGATAACTAATGCACACAGTAAAGCGCCAGTGAGGGGCGTCTCATATAGGAGTAAAGGATAACTAATACACACAGTAAAGCGCCAGTGAGGGGCGTCTCATATAGGAGTAAAGGATAACTAATACACACAGTAAAGCACCAGTGAGGGGCGTCTCATATAGGAGTAAAGGATAACTAATACACAGTAAAGTGCAATTTCCCTTAAGAGCACACAGAGATCACAGTCCGTCTGGGGCTGGTCGCTCCCATGCTCTCCAGGTCCCCAATAAGACTGCCCACTGGCACAGCTATAGGGTCCAGATCTCAGCCAGCTGGGCAAGCTAAAATCTCCAGCACCCTCTCTGTCCAACCAGTGTTTTGTGTCCCTGCCCAAGTAGCACACACACACACTTTGAGATAAGAGGTTATACAGTCACACAGACACTTCTGGGGAAGGCTGGCACAGGATAGTCAAGACAAAAATGCTTAAAGCTCTCTGATTCTCTTTGTTTTCAAAATCACATTTCTGGTTTCCATTACATCATTCTTCACACTTCCCTAGGTTCCCAGGCTAACAGAAAGTACATTTACATTCTTAGCATCTCCTTGTGCTATCTTGCAGCTGGTCAGAAAGCAGAGCAATAAAAATACATTTGCATGTTTAAATCTAGCAATTTAACTTTTGGTTAAAACAATAGAAAGAATGTCTTCACCTAGACCGGCTGGAGACAACTTTAGATCAGAGCGCCACAACATGTTTCACTTGGTCAGCAGAGAGCACTGTTGGTACATATTTTTTGCAGTTCCACATGTAACAGCAGTTTTTCCATTTAAGACAAGCCTGTGCCTTACATTAATATTTACAAATGATAGAATTATCTGTACAATTCTGTCTGGCTAAGCTGGCAGCCTTCACATCCCCCCCTGGAGAAGAACTCAACCTAGTTTTTCAAGTGACCCTTGAGAAATGCTGCTTGAGAGAGTTAGGTCTATCTGAGTATACCTTACCCCATTCCCTGTCTTGAGAGCCCATCTGCATTGGCATTGCTAACCCCACTGCGGTGCTGCACTGACATATCATATGCTTGCAACCCCAGGCTCCATCTTAGCAACTCGGCATTTTGCTGGCTGGCACTGTTTAACCATGTTAGGGGGTTGTGATCTGTCATGACAGTGAATTTCCTTCCATACAGATAAGGCTGACGTTTCTGCAGTGCCCACACTATGGCTAAACATTCTTTTTCTACAGCTGCATAGCATTCCTCCCTGGGTTGGAACCTACGACTTTCCTCTGAAGAAATATGGCTAAGTACAGCCCCCACCCCATGGTTCGAAGCATCCATTTGCACAATAAATTCTTTGCTGTAATCTTAACTGGCTAACACGGGGGTCCACCCAAAGCTTCTTTAAGCTTCTGGAATGCATGCTCACAACCTGGGGTCCACACTACCTTATCCGGCCTGTCCTTCCTTGTCAGGTCTGTAAGGAGAGCAGCTGTGCTACTATAACTGGGGACAAACTTTCTGTAGTACCCTGCTTTCCCTAAAAATGTTCTCACCTGCTTTTTGGTAACAGGTGCAGGCCATGCCTGAATAGCTTCCACTTTGGCAGGTTCTGGCCTTATCTTACCACTCTGCGCTCTGTGTCCTAGGTAGGAGACCTCTGCCATACCCACCTGACATTTGCTCGGCTTAATGGTCAACCCTGCCTTCTGTAGTCTGCCCAGTATCTCCCTGACATGCTGAAGGTGCGCTGGCCAGGAATGGCTATAGATGGCAATATCATCTAGGTAAGCAAGGGCAAACCCTCCTTCTCCTGCTAAGATGTCATCTACCAGCCTCTGGAAAGTTGCTGGGGCATTCTTCATCCCAAAGGGCATCTTCGTGAACTCATGCAAGCCAAAAGGAGTCACAAAGGCTGACTTCTCTGTAGCACTGGGCGTCAAGGGCACCTGCCAATAACCCTTGGTAAGATCAATGGTTGTAAGATACTTAGCCCCAGCCAACTGCTCTAGGGCCTCATCTGTTCTAGACATGGGGTAAGCATCCGACTCTGTGTGACTATTTAATTTTCTGTAGTCCACACAGAACCTGGTGCTGCCATCCTTCTTTGGCACCAGCACCACTGGTGAGGCCCAGGGACTGTTGGGACTTTTGAATCACCCCTAGTTCCACCATCTCTTGTACCTCTTCCCTCAGAGTGTTTGACTCTCTCAGGCACTCTATAAGGGGCCTGCCTAATAGGCCTTTGGGGTCCTGTATCCACCTGGTGCTGCCCCAGATGGGTGCACCCTGGTTTCCCAGTGAACATGTCCCCAAATTCTTGCAACACTACTTGGGTTTTTCGAACCTGGGTAGGAGATAGCTGCTGGGACATTGCTACCCCTTCGACTGAGGTGTCAGCCCAAGCCTCACTGAGGAGCTCAGTCCTCAGATCTCCCTCAGACTCCTTCTGCAATCCACTGCAAATGATCAGCACAAGGGCCTCCTTATCACTGTAAGGTTTCATCATATTAACTTGGTACAATTTGTGCCCCTGCCTTCTGCCTAGCAGTTCCACCATGTAGTTAACATCACATGTTAAGTTGTCTATCTCGCCTTCATTCTTGCTGGTTGGGTTTGGAGCCGATCCTCTGCTCCGACTCTGACATCTTCAAAAGCTCGAGAGCTGTTTACTGGCTTGAGGCTACCCCATATCCCATGATGCCTGGTGCTATCTACCCAGATCTCGTTTGCCGCTTCAGACTGCGAAGTTATCTTACTGGCTCAGGCTTGTATACTTTTTGTATTTTTTACTAAATTTTACTAAAAGTTTTTATTTATAGTGTACCTAATTACTTAGTTCTATTCCCCAAGCTAGATTCCCTAGATAGCCTTTATCTCTCTTGTTTTTATTGAAAACTCATTTTACTTAGAGTTTTCCCCACCCCTCCTCCCTCCCTTCCTTTAGTAGTAGCCGTTTAAGTTAGAGGCTAACCCTTTTTCGTTTTATTCTAGTTGTAAAAAAAAATAAAATAAATAAATATATATATATATATATATATATATATATATATATATATATATATATCGAGGTAGTGTCAGTAGTAGACTTACTTAGTTTTGTGTTAGTGTGTGTTAGCGGTATAGTTTTAGCTAGTTATACCTGCTAATTCGGGGTTTTTTTGGGCTTGTATGTGTGCGTTTCTTCTCCTTGGTGTGTGTGTGTGGCAACATGTCCAAGGATACTAAAGTGTCCGGATTCAAGAATTGTGACTCATGCTGTCAGAAGATGTCTCTGACAGATGGTCACACTTCTTGTGTCTACTGTCTAGGCGCGGTGCACCTGCAGGACTCTTGTTCGGTCTGTCATGCTTTCAGCCCAAGGGTCCTGTAGGAGCGCAAAAATAAGTTAATCCTTCGGGGTTTGCTTAAGCCACAGGATTCCCCGGCTAAGGCTCAGCCAGCGAAATCCTCCAAGCCACCCAAGTCTTCGGCTCCGAGTTTTGAGCTGTCGTTGGGTGAAGCAGCACCATCACAGTCGGCTCCAACAAGATCTAGGTCTCCCTCCTTGGAGTCGATATGCTCGGCTCAACGGTCACCTCTGCTGCAATCTGAGTGCAGTCATAAGTCATCTCACTCCTCTCGGTCCTCCAGACTTTCAGATCATGATTTGGAGAGAGTGGTCAGCAGGTTGCTGAAATCGCAGGCCCTAGCAAAAATGCTGTCCAGCCCCCCCCCTCATTAGGTGTCGGCTCCGTCCACTTCTGAAAATATTCCTCCCTTGAGTTTGGAGCCGGAGTTCGTTGGGGTTCGAGTCCTGGAACCATCGGCTCCGATACCTTCTCCTTCGGTTCCGTCGTCGGCTCTGATCCCATCCTTGATCCCGTCCTTAGAGGGATCTGGGCGCCGAGACTCCCTCGTTGGCTCCAGGGGGGGGCGAGTGGCATCGGACCCTTGTCCAACCCGCTGTCCCTCTTGGATCTTCGGCGCAGGTGAGCTTGGCTCCTACATCGGCTTCGGAGCCGTCCCCCTCGGTGCGGAGAGGGATTCCGATTTCTTCGTAACAGGAGTCTTCTCTGCGTCCGGGCAGGGACGCCTTCAAGGTCATGAGGAGTGTACTGGCCCCTGAGCCAGTCCCACGATCAACCCCATCGGCTCCTCCCCCTATGGTGCCTGCGTCTGCCTATGACCCTCCTCCTGACCCCAAGCGTGGGGAACCAGCGCTCCAGGGCACCCCTTTGGGTGTTTCTTCCTCTTCCAAGGCCTCCTCTGATCACTCAGAGGAGCCACTTCGTAAGAAGAAGTGCAAGAGGAAGTACGTTGACTCCCCTGAGTCTGTCGCATCAGATACCGACTTAGAGGATTCAGAAGGGTCCCCGAGATCCCCCTCTGAAGATGTCTCCTTTTCAGACATCCTTGAAATCTTTAAGCAGCGGGGGAACTGGAATACCCTAGCCCCTTCCGAGGATGAGTCTGTATTTCTGGACGTGGTTGGTTCCCGACCCTCCACCTCCTGGTTGTCTCCACCTTTCGACCCACTTATGTCTGTGGTGGCTCGGAAGGCGTGGTCAGCTCCAGACACAGTGGATCCAACCCCCAGGAGACCTGCAAAATTTATAACTGCACCTCAAGACAAACAGTTTCTATCTAAGGACGTACCTGTTGATGCCATGGTGGTAGCAGCAGCCACAAAGAAGGAGTTGGCTGAAACTTCGTCATCTGTCCATCCTCCTAACAAGGAGTCTAGGACTATGGACAGATATGGGAAGCAAATGTTTGCTTCAGCGACCTTCTCGATGAAGTCTCTGAATTATTTGTGCCATTTCACCCGCCTTCAGAGGGATCTCCTTAAAGAGCTTGGAGATACCCTCCAAGATCCATCAGCTGTGGGGGCTCAAGCTAAGGTGGCCTCCCAGCTGGCGACTCTGAACTCAGTTGTTAACTCCTCCATGAGGCTCATTTCTTATGCAGCCGATGGTGCGAGTAGAGCCGCAGGCACAAGTGTTGCCCTTAGGAGGCACGCATAGATGCGGCTATGTAATTTTGTGGAACCCTTCAGTGCGTCTTTCACCAATACCCCCTTTGATGGCTCTGCTGTCTTTGGACCACAGGTGAAGGGCACACTAACCAGGTGTGAACAGGAAGGCAAGACTCTCTGCCGTGGGAGTCCGTTTTTCCACTCCTTCCAGACCATACCCCAAGGGTCAGAAGAGTGGAAAAATGTGTTTTCGTAAATCTTAGGGAGCCTTGCCTGACACACATGGTGAGTTCCCCTCCAGGGGCAGAGCAGGGAACAATAACAGACGCCGCCCTCGGGGCAGGGGGGTTCCCCAGAACCAGGGCAGCAGAGAATCCTTGTCTGAGAAGCCCTTTCAGCATCCCTGAAGAGTTGCCCGGCTGCCCGCCTCTGGAGGCAGTCGGGGGAAGACTTTCGCTGGACCCCAAAGCCAGGCAGAATCTAACTCAAGACAAGTGGGTACAGTCAATCATATCCAGAGGTTACAGAATTCCCTTTGCTTAACCCCCTTTATCGTCAAGCAAGTCCCTTCCAGATGTTCCACCCAATCTAAGGGACCAAGCAGCCAAAGAAATTTCAAAACTGCTACACAAAAGGGTCACCCAGGAAGTCCCAGCAGACAAGATCAGATCCGGAACTTACTCGAGGTTCTTTTTGGTACCAAAAAAGACGGGACTGGAGACCCATTTTGGATCTCAGCAGACTAAACAGGTCTGTACAAAGAACAAAGTTTTGGATGGTCATGCTACAGTCCATTTTTACCCTTCCTGAGTCAGGACAATTGGATGTGCTCTATAGATCTTCAGGATGAGTACTACCACATCAAAATGCACAGGCACTCCAGAAGATTCCTTCACTTTCGGCTGGGAGCCAGTCATTATCAGTTCAGAGCTCTGCCCTTCGGTCTCACCACAGCCCTCCCAGGGTGTTCACCAAATGCATGACAGTGGTTACGGCTCACCTGTGACGTCAGGGATTCCAGGTGTTTCTATCTATATCTAGACAACTGGCTCATCACTGCTTCCACCAGGCATCACCTCCTGCAAGCCAGGGATTACACTATCAAAACTTGCTCCAAGCTAGGTATCACAATAAATTTAGAAAAATCTGCATTGTTGCCCTATCAGCATATCACTTATATAGGCGCAAACCTAAATACCAGAAACATGTTTGCGAACCTTCCACCGGACAGGGTATCACTAATTCACCAACAAGTAAAGATTTTATTAACATGCAAAACGATTCAAGTCAGGTTAGTCCTTCGAACACTGGGTTCCATGGCATCAGCAATTCTTCTTGTCCCCTTGGCCCGCTTTCACATGAGAATCCTCCAGTGGCTTCTATTCACACACTGGTCCTTTCAACAGCTTCCCATGTCTCACAAGATTATGATCACAGAAGCATGCAAGAAGCATCTCGCTTGGTGGATGGTCTCCCCATCAGTGTCCCAGGGCAGACCATTTGTGCCATCTCCTCCAGTCGCCACAGTGACCACGGACGCCTCCCTGATAGGGGGGGGGGGACATTATCAGGACAGGACAGTCCAAGGCATCTGGCAGCCTCACGAGTATCATTTGCATATAAATGTCTTGGAGATGAGAGCCGTGCTTTTAGCGTTGCAAGCCCTTCAGGACTCTCTCCCTCCCAGGACTATTGCAATTCAAACGGACAATATGTCAGTGTTCTGGTACATCAACAAGCAGGGCGGAACCAGATCCTATCCTCTCTGTCGAGAAGCACTCCGACTCTGGCAGTGGGCGATCTCTTCCCAACGTTTTCTGATCGCAATGCACATCCCTGGGAGTTCCAACGTCGTTGCAGACAAGCTCAGCAGAGCAATTCTCATGCCTTATGAGTGGTCTCTGAATCAGGTAATTGTGGAACAAATCTTTCGCAAATGGGGTCAGCCTTATTGCGACTTGTTCGCCACACCTTTCAACAGCAAGTGCAGCAATTTCTTCACCCTTCTTCCACTTCCAGGCCACTCCCCCAGAGACGCTGTAGTCCACGATTGGCCTCAGGGACATCTTTACGCCTTTCTTCCGTTTCCCCTGATACCCAAACTTATACAGAGAGCAACTGCGCTGGGTTGCAAAATGATCCTCATTGCCCCCTACTGGTCTCGACAGATATGGTTCCCATTCCTGCATCATTATCTTCTCAAGCAGCCTTGGATTCTGGATCCTATTCCAGATCTACTGATTCATCAATCGGGCAGACTACATTGATCCCTTCAGACACTCCAGCTCACAGCTTGGTTGCTGCACTTCCAACCTTAGCCAGGCTTCCTAATATTTCCTCCTCTTTGCAGGAAATTATCTCATCGCACAAATCCACAACTAGGAAAACTTAGGCTAGCAAGTGGAAACGTTTTTCTTGCTGGGCAGAGGCTAAGAATATAGATCCCTTTTCAGCTCCTGTCCACGAGATTCTGGAATTTTTAGCAGAACTCTTTCATTCTGGTTCGGCTTCTGCTACAATCAGGGTTCAGTTAGCTGCCATTTTGAATTTCCACATTGGGTTATCTTCTAATAACATCATGTCTCACAATCATGTCTCACAAGCTGTGTAAAGCCTTCCTCAAAGGAACCACTCTTCTCAGGCCCCCAGTGAGGGATCCCCCACCTCTGTGGGATCTAAACTTGGTGCTAGCTTCCCTAATCTTACCACCCTTTGAACCTGCAGCATCTTGCTCCATTAAGTTTTTATCCTGGAAGACTCTGATGTTCTTCGTCTCACATTGCTGCAGTCATAACCTGTGGGTAGTCCGCTGTCCTCGGTCGGCCCGAATACCAAAGAGTTAGGCTGGCGTCGGTCATGGTCGCCCGGAGCTGACGTCAGTACGTAGTAGTACTTAAGCGCATGACCGACGCCATATCCCCAGTCTTTCTTGCCGCATGGTCCGAAGCAGAAGCAGCATTTGCAAGTGCCGTTCGGCGTTCTGAAATTTTCAATTATCGAGTTTCAGACCGAAGACCAAGTTGGGCTAAGTACCCCGTTGGGGAAAATTTTTGTCTTTTCTTGCCTCAGTTAATCCGGATGTCAGAAAAGGTTAATAATTGTATTTCTTGTGGGAAACAGATACCTCATAGGGACTATCATTCTCTCTGTATTCCTTGCTTGGGGCCTGAACACGACGTAGTCGGGTGTCGCTTTTGCGCTAGATTTAATAAGCGCACCATTAAATGAAGATTAGACTGTGCCAGGCTTGTTTTCGGTAAGCGGTGTAACTACAACATGCCGTCAGATCCTCCGACGCCCGCTACCGCTAAAAAACTTAAAGATAGATCTTTAAGGTCTAAACCGGATGAGTCGTCCGTTGCGGACGCTGGTTCTATGGAACCTCCGGTTGAATCTGTGGATCCGGCCGAGGCCTCGGCTGAATCCCAGGGGCAACCTTTACTTTTACAGGAGTTGGCCTCCCAGGAGTTAGGCCAGGCCGAGGGTGCTTCTCAGGTATCTGTAGTTCCATCCTTACAAAAGGTTATTAGGCCTTCTACCTCAGTGGCTAAAGGCCATGCTAAGGCTAAACCTGGTCTTACTGGTACTGGCCATAGCCCTAGTTCTTCAGCTTCTGTTCCTAAAAAACATATGTTGAAAATGGCAGAGGATTTGATTACTTTGATCAGGGGATCTTTACCCCCCCCAGAGAAGAGGCCTAGGGTGGAGACAGATTTAGAGGGAATGGAGCATTCTTCAGACTACTCTGAGTCCTCAGCTGAGGATATTCAGGATTACCCTCCCTATTCAGATTCGGATGCAGAGGATTCCTGTCCTTCTGCTTCTCCTCCAGAGGATTTTTCCTTTTCTGAAACTTTACATTCCATGAGGGAACATTTCAAGTGGGAGGGTCAGGATTTTTCAGATTCTCGAAAAAGGCTTAGGGAATTTTTGTTTTTACCACAACATAGGCCTTTGGCTATTCTCCCTGTCTTAGATGTTGTTCAGGATGTTTTTTCTGAAGCTTCACTTAATCCTGATTCTTTACCCCCTGCCCCTGTCAAGCCAGACAGATATTACAGAGTTCCTGAAGCACATAAATATTTGTATAAGAGTCCTAGAGCTGACCCGGAAATTATTATTCAAGGGCCGAAGGGTATCAGGGCTTCTGTGGTTAAGAATCCAGTTCCTTTGGATAAAGATTCTAGAGCGTTGGATAGGTGGGGGGAAAAAGTGTACACCTCTTCTACGTTAGCTATGAGGGCTTTAAATTGCCAGTTTCATATGCTGAAGTATCAGAACTTTTTGTTAGGCCAGTTGAAATCTAAGGTGGATGCTTTAGCTGAGGGTATAGAGTGTAAGGAATTGCAGGAGTTGGTTCATGCTTCAGATCAAGTTGGAAAACATTCTTTGCAGTGTGGTTTCGATGCTCTTCAGGCTTCATCCAGGGTGGCTGCTACTGGTTCAGTTATTCGTAGACATGCTGGCTTAAGGATCAAAATTTGTCAGAGCATGTTAAAGCTCGGATTTTGGATGCTCCTCTACAATCTGAAGTTCTTTTTGGTTCTCTTGTGGAGTCAGTTTTGAAAAAGATGGAAGATAAAGCTAAGTCTATGCAGACGGTCAAGGATTTTTTGCAGGTGCAGCCCCCTAAGTTTAGCAGGAATTGGCCTGCTAGAGGATGGTCCTACCCTTCTTCGGATTTTCAGTCTAAGGGCAGGTCTAGACGAGGTAGAGGCAGGGCTCACGCTCAGGGGTCTTTCAGACCTAGGACTTGGAGTTCTCCTGCACAGTCTTCTGGTGAGGGCAGGGGTCAGCCTTTTCGTAAACAGATCCAATGACCTGTATCTTCAGCTGCCAGATCCTTCTTTTCTGGCAGCTCCTCTAGGAGGAAAGTTGGCACTTTTCAAACAAAACTGGCATTTGGTCACCCAGGACAAATGGGTGTTAGAAATAATAAATCAGGGTTACAAGTTTTACTTTCACACTTTTCCTCCTTTCAAAGGCATGCCGGATGTGCCTCCTCAGCAAAGGCTGGAGGCTCAGGAGCAAATTTCATTACTTTTACAGATGGGAGCTATCCAGGTGGTACCTCCGTCAGAAGTAGGCCTAGGGTTTTATTCCCGTCTATTCCTAGTGCCAAAGAAAGGAAACACTTGGAGGCCAATTCTGGATTTGTCCATTCTCAATACCTACCTAGACATTCCAAAGTTCAAGATGTTAACATTACAACAACTTCTGCCTATGCTAGGCAAAGATCACTGGATGGTAACCCTGGATCTCAAAGAGGCCTATCTTCACATTCCTATCAGGCCCAGCTGCAGGAGATTCCTGCGATTTCGGGCTGGTACTTCTCATTATCAGTTCTCTGCATTGCCCTTTGGTTTATCTACTGCGCCCAGGGTGTTCACAAAAGTTCTGGCTCCTGTAATAGCTTTCTTCAGACAGAGGGGAATACAAATTTATCCTTATCTGGACGATTGCCTGATTCTTGCTCAAGACAAAGACAAGTTACTTCAACATCTGCAGTATGTAATGGCAGTTTTAAGGTGCCTAGGGTATTGTGTGAACGAAATAAAGTCCTGTCTAGTACCCTCTCAGGACATGTGCTTTCTGGGTGTGAGACTGAATACAGCTTCTCAGATGGCTTTTCTGACCCCGGACAAACAAAGAACTCTTCACCTATACTTCCAGCAGTTATCAGTACTGTCCAGGCTGACTGCAAGGACAGTCCTTCAAGCCTTGGGGTTCATGGCATCTTGCATTCTAGTACTTCCCAATGCCAAACTGCATATGAGGAAGCTACAATGGTATCTCAAAACTGTATGGACTCAACACTGCCACGATTCGGACACTGTCATTCGGATAATACCTTGCATCCAGAAGGAATTCTTGTGGTGGGCGCAGGAATGTCACCTAAACAAGGGACTCTCTGTGACCCGACCAGAGGCGAGTCAGATCTTAACGACGGATGCCTCAGACATGGCTTGGGGAGCACACTTCAATGGGAAATGGATTCAAGACACGTGGCCTCCCAGACTACAACATTTGCATATCAACATGAAGGAGATGTTAGCAGTCCAATTTGCCCTGATGGCCTTCAAGGACCTACTTCAACCAGGACAGGTGTTGATTCGAACAGACAACACAACAGTCATGTGGTACATCAACAAGCAGGGGGGAACCCATTCTTACCCTCTTTGCAGACAAGCAATGATATTGTGGGAGACTGCTCTGAGTTTGCACATCACTCTTCAAGCACGGTTTCTGCCAGGAGCACAGAACTCCCTAGCAGATGTATTGAGCAGACAAATTGTGGACCCCCACGAGTGGAAATTGGATCCTCAGGTATTCCAACAGTTGACAGTGGCTTGGGGAACTCCAGACATAGATCTGTTCGCTTCTCCACTAAATTTCCAACTACCAAAATTTTGCACAAAGATGTTTCACCCAAAAGCTTGGAAAGTGGATGCTCTATCTTTCAGTTGGAACAACCTTCACGTCTATGCTTTCCCTCCTCTGCCTCTCCTTCCCAAGGTACTCTTGAAAGTCAGGCGGGACAAGCCTTGCATGATTCTAATAGCACCAGATTGGCCACGTCAGTACTGGTATCCTCTGCTGAGAAGTTTAATTCAGGAGCCTCCTTGGCCTTTGCCACAGATTCCTCACTTGTTGTCCCAGTCAAGCAATCATTTGCTCAATGTCAGGGTGCAGTCCCTGCATCTAACAGCCTGGCGTATTCTGTTTTAGAGCCTGTGGGGTCTCAGCTTCCTCAACAGGTTTTAGATGTCATTTTGGAAGCCAGGCGGCCCAGTACTAGAAAAGTTTATGCTGATAAATGGAGGAGATTTTTTCTTTGGAGCACAGCAAAGGGCTTTGATGTCTCAGTACCTAATTTCAGTTTTACGCTACAATACCTTACTGAATTACTTGACAAGGGTTTGTCATTTTCCTCTGTGAAGGTTCATGCTGCAGCCATTTCTGCTCACTATGATTGTGACCCTCCTTTATTTTCTCATCCTTTGTTTAAGCAATTTCTTAGAGGGGCAAAAAATATAAGACCCCCACGTAGAGCTCCTACTCCTTCCTGGGATCTCAATTTTGTGTTGGAGAAGCTTACTTTACCTCCTTTCGAACCTGCAGCTACGTCTGAGCTGAAGTTTTTGTCTTGGAAAACTGCTTTTTTGTTGGCCATTACCTTTGCTAGGAGGGTCTCTGAATTGCAGGCACTCATGGCAGTTGAACCTTTTTTGGTATTCCATAAGGATAGGGTGTCTTTGCGTACTAACCCTACTTTTATGCCTAAAGTGATTTCTAATGTGGCCTTAAACCAGTCTATTCATTTGCCTACTTTTTATGCTGATCCCCAAAATAAGGGGGAAAAAGTCTTACATTCTTTGGACATTCACAGGCAGCTACGTTATTATTTGAGCAGAACTAAAGAGTTCAGGCAGACTCAACAGTTATTTATTTCTTTTGCTCTGGCTTCTCAAGGGAAAGCTGATGTTCTTCATCTCACATTGCTGCAGTCCTTACTTACTTATGGGTAGTCCGCTGTCCTCGGTCGGCCCGAATACCAAAGTATTAGGCTGACGTCGGTCATGGGCGCCTAGATCTGACATCAGAGCGTCAGGGTATAAAGGCGCATGACCGACGTCATATCCCCAGTCTTTTTTGCCGCATGGTCCGATGCAGAAGCAGAGTTGCAAGTGCCGTTCGGCGTTCTGAAATTTTTCGTTTTCGGAGTTTCAGACCGATACCAAGTTGGGCTAAGTACCCGTGGGAATATTTTTGTTTTTCTTGCCTCAGTTACTTACCGGATGTCAGAAAAAGTGAATAATTGTATTTCTTGTGGGAAACAGATACCGCATAGGGATTACCACTCGCTTTGTATTCCTTGTTTGGGACCGAGCACGATGTAGTCGGGTGTCGGTTTTGTGCTAGGTTTAATAAGCGCACTATAAACGGAGGTTAGATTGCGCTAGGTTAGTCTTTGGCAAGAGGTGTAACTATAATATGCCGTCGGATGTTCCGCCTGCTTCTACTAAGAAGCGCAAAGACAAATCTTTAAAGCCTAGGCAGGATGATTCGTCCGTTTCGGACGCCGGACCTTTAGAAGCTACAGCTGAACAGGTGGATCCGGCTGAAGGTTTCTGTTGAGTCCCAGGGGAAACTTTGATTTTACAAGATGTGGCCTCTCAGGAGGCAGGCCAGGCTGAAGGGGCCTCTCAGGTTACTATTCTCCCTTCTATGCCTAAGGTGGTTAGGCCTTCTGCTACTGTTTCTAAGGCTCCTTCTAAGGGCAGGTCTGTTTTGCCTTCCTCTGGTGTCAGTTCTGGTTCTTCAGGGTCTGTGCCTAAAAGCACATGCTTAAAATGGCAGAGGATTTGATTACTTTAATTAGAGGTTCTATGCCCCTCCTGATAAGAGGCCCAGGATGGAGCCAGAGTTGGAAAGTTTGGAGCAGGCCTCAGATGATTCAGAGTCTTCTACTGAGGACATTCAAGATTTCCCTCCTTATTCTGATTCTGATGCAGAGGATTCCACTCCTTCTGCTTCTCCTCCAGAGGATTTTTCATTTTCAGAAACTCTCCATTCCATGAGGGAGCATTTTAAGTGGGAGGGACAGGATTACTCTGATTCGGAAGAGGCTTAGGGAGTTCTTGTTTTTACCACAGCATAGACCCTTAGCTATACCTCTGGTTTTGGATGTTGTTTCAGATGTTTTCTCGAAGCTTCCCTTAATCCAGATTCTGTGCCTCCTGCCCCAGTTAAACCGGACAGGTATTACAGGGTGCCTGAGGCTCATAAATATCTGTATAAGAGTCCTAGGGCGGACCCAGAAACTATTAGTCAGGGGCCTAAGGGTGTTAGAGCCTCTGTTGTTAAGAATCCGGTTCCTCTGGATAAGGAAGCTAGAGCTTTGGATAGATGGGGTAAGAAGGTGTATACCTCTTCTACTTTAGCAATGAGAGCTTTGAACTGCCAGTTTCATATGTTGAAGTATCAGAATTTCCTCCTTTCTCAGCTAAGATCTAAAGTGGATGCTTTGGCAGAGGGCATAGAGTGTAAAGAATTGCAGGATTTAGTGCATGTTTCTGAACAGGTGGGTAAGCACTCTTTGCAATGTGGTTTTGATGCTTTACAGGCTTCTTCTAGGGTGGCTGCCACTGGTTCAGTTATTCAGAGGCACGCCTGGCTTAAGGATCAGAATTTGTCTGAGCATGTTAAGTCTAGAATTCTGGATGCCCCTTGCAGTTTGAAGTTTTGTTTGGTCCTCCTGTGGAGTCAGTCTTAAAGAAAATGGAAGACAAGGCTAAGTCTATGCAGACTGTTAAAGATTTTTGCAGGTACAACCTCCAAAGTTTAGTAGAAATTGGCCTACTAAGGGGTGGACGTACCCTTCTTCTGATTCTCAGTCTAGGGGTAGATCTAGGCGTGGTAGGGGCAGAGCTCAGAGTACCTTCAGGCCGAGACAATGGAGTTCGCCTGCTCAATCTGCTGGTGAGGGCAGGGGCCAGTCCTTTCGTAAACAGGCCCAATGACCTGCATTTTCAGCTGCCAGATTCCTCTTGCCTGGCAGCTCCTTTGGGAGGAAAGTTGGCTCTTTTCAAGCAAAATTGGCATTTAGTCACCCAGGACAAATGGGTATTGGACATTATAAACCGAGGTTACAAGTTCTATTTCCATACCATGCCTCCTTTCAAAGGCATGCCAGACGTCCCTCCTCGGCAAAGGATAGAGGCTCACAGACAAATTTCTTTACTTCTTCAAATAGGAGCTATACAGCCAGTTCCTCTGTCAGAAGTGGGCCTAGGACTTTATTCTCGCCTGTTTCTAGTTCCAAAGAAAGGAAACACGTGGAGACCAATTTTGGATTTATCTATCCTCAACACTTACCTGGACATTCCAAAGTTCAAGATGCTGACTTTACAACAGCTTTTACCTCTGTTGGGAAAAGATCACTGGATGGTTACTCTGGATCTCAAAGAGGCTTACCTTCATGTTCCTATCAGGCCCAGTTGCAGGAGGTACCTGCGTTTTCTGGCTGGAAATTTACATTATCAGTTCTCTGCATTGCCCTTTGGCTTATCTACTGCACCCAGAGTGTTCACAAAGGTTCTGGCTCCAGTGATAGCATTTTTCAGACTAAGAGGAATACAGATTTATCCTTATTTGGACGACTGTCTGATTATTGCACAAGAAAAGGACGAACTTCTTCATCATCTACAGTATGTGATGGCAGTGTTAAGATGCCTAGGGTATTCTGTGAACGAAACAAAGTCCAGTCTAGTACCCTCTCAGGACATGTGCTTTCTGGGTGTGAGACTGAATACAGCTTCCCAGATGGCTTTTTTGACCCCGGACAAACAAAGAAGCCTTTCTCTTTATTTCCAGCAAATGTCTCTACGGTCCAGGCTGACTGCAAGGACAGTCCTTCAAGCCTTGGGGTTCATGGCATCTTGTATTCTGGTGCTTCCCAATGCCAAATTGCATATGAGGAAGCTTCAATGGTATCTCAAAAATGTGTGGAACACAGCACTGCCAAGATCTAGACACTGTCATTCAGATAATACCTTGCATTCAGAAGGAGTTTTTGTGGTGGGCTCAGGAATGTCACCTAAACAAGGGACTCTCTGTGACCCAGCCAGAGGCGAGTCAGATTCTAACGACAGATGCCTCGGACAAGGCTTGGGGAGCACACCTCAATGGAAAATGGGTGCAAAACACGTGGCCTGTCAAACTCCAACATTTGCATATCAACTTGAAGGAAATGTTAGCAGTCCAGTTTGCATTGATGGCTTTCAAAGATTTACTTCCAGGGCAGGTGTTGATTCAAACAGACAACACTACTGTCATGTGGTACATCAACAAGCAGGGGAACCCATTCTTACCCTCTTTGCAGGCAAGCGATGATTCTGTGGGAAACTGCTCTCAATCTACACCTCAATCTTCAGGCAAGGTTTCTACCAGGAGCACAGAACTCCTTAGCAGATGTATTGAGCAGACAAATAGTGGATCCTCACGAGTGGAAATTGGATCCTCATGTATTTCAACAGTTGACAGTGTTATGGGGAACTCCAGACATAGATCTGTTCGCTTCTCCACTAAATTACCAGTTGCCAAAGTTTTGCACAAAAATGTTTCATCACACAGCTTGGAAGGTAGACGCTCTATCTTTCAGTTGGAACAATCTGCATGTATATGCCTTTCCACCTCTGCCTCTTCTTCCCAAGGTACTTTTGAAGGCCAGACAAGACAAGCCAGCCATGATTTTGATAGCACCGGATTGGCCTCGACAACACTGGTACCCACTACTGAGGAGTTTAGTACGAGAACCTCCGTGGCCTCTGCCTTTGATTCCGCACCTTTTGTCACAAGAGGACAGTCACTTCCTCAATGTCAAGATTCAGTCTCTGCATCTAACAGCCTGGCATATTCTGTTTTAGACTCTGGAGGGTCTCAGCTTCCACAACAAGTTTTGAATGTTATTTTGGAGGCCAGGAGGCCTAGTACCAGGAAAGTTTACACTGATAAATGGAGGAGATTTTTTATTTGGAGCAAAGGAAAGGACTTTGATGTCTCCAAACCTGATTTAAATGTTGCTCTTCAATATCTTACTGAATTATTGGACAAGGGTTTGTCTTTCTCCTCAATAAAGGTCCATGCTGCAGCCATTTCTGCTCACTATGATTGTGACCCTCCTTTATTCTCTCATCCTTGGTTTAAGCAATTTCTTAGAGGGGCAAAGAATATAAGACCCCCATTAGAGCTCCTACTCCTGCTTGGGATCTCAATTTTGTGTTGGAAAAATTTACTCTACAACCTTTTGAGCCTGCAGCTACTGCCGAGTTAAAGTATTTATCATGGAAAACTGCTTTTTTGTTGGCCATTACCTCTGCAAGAAGGGTTTCTGAATTACAGGCCCTCATGGCAGTGGAGCCTTTCCTGATTTTTCATAAGGATAGGGTATCTTTGCGTACTAATCCTTCCTTTATGCCTAAAGTGGTTTCTAGTGTGGCCTTAAATCAAACTATTCATTTGCCTACTTTTTATGCAAACCCCCAAAATAAAGGGGAGAAAATTTTGCATACTTTGGATATTCACAGGCAGTTGAGTTATTATTTGAGCAGAACCAAGGAGTTCAGACAGTCTCAGCAATTGTTTGTTTCTTTTGCTTTGGGTTCACAGGGTAAACCTGTTTCAAAACAAACTATTTCTAAATGGATTGGGTTTTGTATTTCTTTCTGTTATTCCCATCATGGTAAGGAGATTCCTGCTGGAATCAGGCCTCATTCCACTAGGGCTACTGCTACTTCTACGGCCTTTATAAGGGGGGTAGCTACAAAAGACATTTTGGAGGCAGCTACTTGGAGTTCAGTGCATACCTTTTCTAAACATTACCACCTTCCTCTTTATTCTAAGTCTAGGGCTGGATTTGCCACTGCAATTTTACAGGGCATTTTAGCGGCCCCTAATGCTTTATGATTTTTACCATCCTCCCTTTCCCGTTGCTTTGGGATTCTACCCATAAGTAAGGACTGCAGCAATGTGAGATGAAGAACATAGTACAGTTTTGTACCTACCATAAATGTAGATGTTCGAAGATCCACATTGCTGCAGTCCAATTTACCCTCCCTCCTTCCCCTCTGTAGTTTGACTTGGTGCTATGCTTTAGGTGATGGTTGTTGTTGGGCATGTTTTTGGGAGGTATTCTGTTTTTGACTGTGGCCTTTCGGGTTTGGCCTTCTGACATCTGGGGCAAGAAAAGACTGAGGATATGACGTCGGTCATGCGCCTTTATACCCTGACGCTCTGATGTCAGATCTAGGCGCCCATGACCGACGTCAGCCTAATACTTTGGTATTCGGGCCGACCGAGGACAGCGGACTACCCATAAGTAAGTAAGGACTGCAGCAATGTGGATCTTCGAACATCTACATTTATGGTAGGTACAAAACTGTACTTTTCAAAGCAAACTATTTCTAAGTGGATTGGTCATTGTATTGCTTTTTGTTATTCTCATCATGGGAAGAATGTTCCTGCTGGGATCAGACCTCATTCCACTAGGGCTACTGCCACATCTACTGCCTTTTTGAGGGGGGTAGCTACTAAGGATATTTTGGAGGCAGCTACTTGGAGTTCAGTACACACTTTTACTAAGCATTACCATCTCCCTCTTTATTCCAAGTCTAGGGCTGGGTTTGCCACTGCAGTTTTACAGGGCATGTTAGCAGCTCCTAATGCTTTTTAGTTTGCCAGCCTCCCTTTTCCTTTGCTTTGGGATTCTACCCACAGGTTATGACTGCAGCAATGTGAGACGAAGAACATAGTACAGTTTTGTACCTACCATAAATGTAGATGTTCGAGGATCCACATTGCTGCAGTCCTATTTTCCCTCCCTCCTTCCCCTCTATTGTTTGGGGTTGCTGTTTTTTCCTTTGGGATAACTGTTATTTTCTCACTTGTGGTTGTTGGGTATTTACTATTTTGGCTGGCCTTTCCTTTTTAAGGCCTTCTGACATCTGGGGCAAGAAAGACTGAGGATATGGCGTCGGTCATGCACTTAAGTACTACTACGTACTGACGTCAGCTCCGGCGACCATGACCGACGCCAGCCTAACTCTTTGGTATTCGGGCCGACCGAGGACAGCAGACTACCCACAAGTTATGACTGCAGCAATGTGGCTCCTTGAACATCTACATTTATGGTAGGTACAAAACTGTACTTTTCTGGTAGCCATTACTTCTGCCAGACGTGTTTCGGAGCTTCAGGCTCTATGTATTCGTCCCCCATACTTAGTTTTCCATAACGGTAGGGTCGCTCTAAGGACCAGTCCTTCCTTCCTTCCTTCCTAAGGTCTGTACACAAAATAATTTGAATCAGTCCATAGACCTTCCTGTGTTCTTTCCTAATCACACCAATAATGCAGATTATAAATTGCACCAGTTGGATGTTCACGGACAGCTGCGTTTTTATTTGCATAGGAAAAAGGACATCATCAAGTCGGACCAGCTCTTCATTTCCTATGCTGAGGGCAGACAAGGCCTTCCGGTCTCAAAGGTAACATTATCTATTTTATTTATTTTTATTTTACATTTGTTGACCGGGCTAGTCTAGCTGGAGATATTTCCATTTTCAGTAGCGGCCCGGGGAGAAAAGCTCCACAGAAGTAAAATACATACAGAAAAACCAGCATACAAAAACTAAGAGAATTAGTAAAAAAGTTTGTAAAAAAAACAAAAAACAAGCAAACTCTTCAATTTAAATTACTACTACATGAGTTAATTACTACCACACACAATTACAGTCCGAAATAACATTATACAAGTTAAAAAATACTTGTCAGATAAAGTTAACAAGGATAGGAGGTAAGAAAATGTAGAGTACTAAGAATAAGGGGAAATTAGGAAGGGATTAGTTGTGGAAAAGAGAGCAAGTTAAGGCACTTAACAGGTAAAGAAGCAGTGGGAGGATGCAGTGGGAGGAGAAAAGAAAGCCATGTAGAGAATAGAGTCAAACAAGGAGTAAGAGAGATAATTTTAAAGTTAGGTAGTACTAGTGGAAAGTTAATCAAGTTTACTACAGGAACAAAGCCAGTGATTTTGGAAGTGCAGTTTAATATTTTCTTTGAAGAGAAGCAATGATGTAATCTTTATCTAGATGGCTGTCTCACATTATTTCATTCATTTACCAACTGAGAAACAAGAAATTATCTACCAAACCTAAAGGCCACTCTACTAGGGCATTGGCTACCTCGGTGGCCTTCCAATCTAGGTTGCCCATGGAGTCTATCTGTGCAGCTGCTATGTGGGCTAACCCACATACCTTCATTTCTCATTACAAATTAGACATTGCTTCCAGGAACAGGGCTGATTTTGTTTCCACTGTTCCGAAGAGTCTGTTCCATTGAGCCACCCAGGATAGTAGGTGCTAGGGACACTGTCCCAACCAGCAAGAATGAAGGCGAGATAGACAACTTAGCATAAAGAAGTTATGTACCTACCATAACGTTCCATGTTAGTTGTCTTCTTCTCGCCTTTCTTGCGTCCCATCCTCCATCCTCCTATCCTAGTGGATCGAGAGGAGCTCCCTTATTCAAATTTCATTGGCTGAACCTTCTCTGGTTGTCCTTACTGCTTAGATAGCTTCATAGTTAGCTCCAAGGGGCTACTAGGGCAGAATTCTTCCTTAAATATGTCTGGAATAGCTTTTTCAAACAAGATCTGGGTAGACAGCGCCAGGCATCATGGGATATGGGGTAGTCTCAAGCCAGTAAACAGCTCTCGAGCATTTGAAGATGGCCGAGTCGGAGCCGAGGATCGGCTCCGAACCCAACCAGCAAGAAAGAAGGCGAGAAGAAGACAACTAACATGGAACGTTATGGTAGGTACATAACTTCTTTTTACCTTGCTTGCAGTTTGTTGTGTCTGACAGGAATGAGAACCATTACCTGCTGCCCCACAGCATACTCTCTAGCTCGGGCATTCTTGTCGTACCACACCTTTTTCTGTTGTTGGGCTTCTGCCAGGTTCTCCTGGGCCAAGCCCATGAGTTCCCTGAGCCTTGTCCTGAGGTTTAGAACGTATGCCACAACAGACTCCTTGTGAGACTCGCACTGACCTTCCCAAGCATCTCGAATTAAATCTAGAGGTCCCCTCATCCTATGCCCATACAGCAACTCAGAGGGTGAAAAACCTGTGGATTCCTGGGGAACTTTTCTGTAAGCAAACAGATGGGGCAAATATTTGTCCCACTCCCTCTTAAACTGATCTGCAAATGCCTGTAGCATGGACTTGATTGTAGAGTTTAACCTCTCAAGACCATTAGTCTGGGGATGGTAGGGGGTGGTCTTCATGTGCCTCAACCCACAGGACATCCACAGACAAGCCAGCAGGCCTGACATGAAATTGGCACCTCTGTCAGTCAGTATTTCGTTTGGGAAACCTACCCTGCTTAATAATCTCTAACAAAGCATTTGCCACCTTCTCTGCCTCAATGGAGGACAAAGCCACTGCTGCAGCGTATCATGTAGCATAATCCTCTACCACTAGGATATACTTTTTCCCTGTGGAGCTTGGGGTACTCAGAGGACTCACATTATCCATAGCTACCCTCATGAAATGGCTTCTGAATCACAGGCAAAGGCATCAAAGGAGCTCTCACCTTGTCTCCTGCCTTGCTTACCTTTTGGCACTGCTCACAGATCCTGCAGTACCCTGTTACATCTTTGGAAATTCCAGGCCAATAGAAGTTCTGCATAATACGCCTCTTTTTACGTTTTATGCCCATATGACCTGCAAAGGGGAATATCATGGGCTGTGGGTAGAAGTGCCAGATGGTAGGCTCTAGGCAGTACCAACTGCCATACTCTCTCACCTTGTAGCCCTCCCTCAGGGGCCCACTCTCTGTGCAGTAGCCCTTTGTCCCAGTATACAGATTCCCCCTTTCCTTGAGAATCAGGTGCCTCCCTAGCTTCCTGCCTCAGGCCTTGCAATGTAGGGTCTGAGAACTGAGCCTGTCTCAACTCTCTCCTTGTAACCCTTCCCAGCTCCCCTTCCACAGGATGTCTGGCATCCACTGACAGTGGTGCCTCACCGTCAGCCTGGGTACTACTACTCCCCTCTACCTTTGCAGTCACTCTGTCCAAGGCACCATCAGTACCCCCAAGCAGCTGTGGCTCACCTTCAGTCTAACTGCTACAGAGTAGCTCCCTCCCTGAAGTAACCACCTCACCAGTCCTGGCTGCAAGTATGCAGTATGTCTGGGTCTCCCCCAGGCTACCAGACCCACATGCTTGTCTACTATCCTGACTGCATGTAACTGCATAAGCACATGGTACTGCCTCATCCAAATCTTTCCCTATCAGGACATCTACAGGATGGTAGTTCGGTACCCCTATTGTCTCAAGACAACTTCCTATTGGTATTTTGTCTTTCCCACTTACTGGCTCCCTCACCTTTTGTTCCCCACCTTGCTTCCGTGGACACCTGTATGCCACATGGCCCCACTGGTTGCATTCAAAACATTGAAGCCTAGGTCCTGGATGTGTACCTGGACTAGTGGCTTCCTCTGCTACTGGCAGATTCTGTTGGGGCAGTCTGTGCTGCCCACCATGGGTTCCTTTAGACCCATGAGCAGTACTGGAGATCCCTTTTCTGTGCAGGGCTGCCCTGCTTGCCAGGTATAGGTCTCTGTTCTTCCCCAACTCATCTGAAGTAGCACATTGTGTATCAGTTAACCAGATCCTCATGTCCTCAGGCAAAGTGCTAAGCGCTTGTTCCTTCACCAAAAGGTCTGCCAGCCCTTCAGAAGTGGTGACCTGACATCCACTCACCCACCTATGAAAATAAGTGCTCAGTTCAGCAACATATTCACACACTTTCATCTGCCTTGCATCTATTCTATGCTCACAAAACTTTTTCCTATACATTTCATGTGTTGGCTTAAACAATTCTTGCAAATTATTTTTAACAGTATAAATAAAACATGTAATGTCAGACATTTTCGACAACACAGTTACAGCTTTACCATGGAGTAAGGGGGTCAGGAACTGTACCCAGAGCCTTTGGTCAACACTATACTGTTTGCATACCCTCTCAAACATATGAATGAAACTATCAAAATTATCCCCCTCTTTAAACTGCGGAAGAAATTTACTGACCAGTTGTGCTTCTGGGGTCCAGTTACTCCCTTCCCCATTACCTCCATGACTCTGGCAAAGAGTCATCTTATGCTGCCTCTGCCTCTCCGTTTCCTCAGCTTCTAGGCATAGCAGTTTCTCATTCTCCTCAGCCTGCAAGCGTCGCGGTCTCTCATTGTCCTCACTTTCTAGACGCCTCAGTTGCTTCTGTTTCCACACGCCTGGCCTCCAACTCAAGTCTCTTTAGCTCCAGATGGATTTTTAAGTCCTCTGCAGAAAGGTTGAGCTGTCCATTCTCCGAGGGTATTATATCTCCACTGCCAGTCTGATTCTCCTCCTGGTTGCTGTTTTCTGATGCAGCTGTAACCAAAGCTGCAATCAGGTCTGCCTTAGTCAGGTTTCCATGCACCAGCCCTCTAGCCTGGCACATCTCCGCCAGCTGGCTCCTTGTCAGCTTTCCATACTCCTCTGCTGACATGCTTCCTGCTCACCCTGACTAAGCTAACAAAAGAAATAAATCAGTTGTGATCTGAACTCTTGAGTATTTACTGCTTGACTGATTTACAGTACAAAACACCTTCAAAGCTCACTGTACACAAGCTACAGAAATTCACTCTACCCACACCACTATAAGCCAGTTAGTATTTGCCATCAATTAATATGTGATGTGGGTATCCCACCGCTGCCAAACAATTAATATGTGATGCCCGTGCCCTGGTGCAGCAGTCAAGGAGCCTCAATCCTCACCATGAACACCAGTGAGGGGCGTCTCGTATAGAAGTAAAGGATAACCAATGCACACAGTAAAGTGCAATTTCCCTTAAGAGCACACAGAGATCACAGTCAGTCCAGGGCTGGTCACTTCCTTGCTCTCCATGTCCCCAATAAGACTCCCCACTGGCACAGCTATTGGGTCCAGATCTCAGCCAGTTGGGCAAGCTAAAATCTCCAGCACCCTCTGTCCAACCAGTGCTTAAGACAACGAGCATGTGCCTTACATTAATATTTACAAATGATAGAATTATCTGCAAAATTTTATCTGGCTAGGCTGGCAGCCTTCACAGTCAACATGCTACAAGGTGATAATTATTCCTTTGTTTTAAAAATAACATGACAAATCTCCATAATCTCTCTTCATTTTTCAGTAACTACCTCTTTCCTGTCATTTCACGTATTGCTTGCTTCATGTCACTAAAAGGTTTTGTTATGTTATACCCATCCCCTTGCCATTTGCAATGCTTCATTTTTACTTCCTCCATATACCCCGAAACAGAACAGGCTGACTTAACCCCATTATGTTGCCTAAGACACTATGTACAGCATTCTCAAACCATATACACCCTAATGCTTTTTCCTTGTAATCACTCTTTTATTTCTCTCTCTAGTAGATTTTGTTTTCTTGCTTCAATGATCCACTTACTGGTGTCATTTTAATTTTCTTGTTTTCGTTCCTTGTTATACACACAAATATTCTTCTTTATTTCTGTCTTATTTTATATTCCAGCCTGTTTCGTGCCTCTGCTTTGCCCTACTTCTCTCTGCCTCTTTTCAGTACTTCTAAAGAGCAAAGCAAACATGATATTCTACATTTATCATGTTAAATGTGGTAGCCTACATTTATCATTTTAAATGTGGTACTCTACATTTATCATTTTAAATGTGGTAGTCTACATTTATCATTTTAAATGTGGTAGTCTACATTTATCATTTTAAATGTGGTAGCCTACATTTACCATTTTAAATGTGGTACTCTACATTTATCATTTTAAATGTGGTAGTCTACATTTATCATTTTAAATGTGGTAGCCTGGATTTATCATTTTAAATGTGGTAGCCTGGATTTATCATTTTAAATGTGGTAGTCTACATTGATCATTTTAAATGTGGTAGCCTGCATTTATCATTTTAAATGTGGTAGTCTACATTTATTTTAAATGTGGTAGCCTGCATTTATCATTTTAAATGTGGTAGCCTGCATTTATCATTTTAAATGTGGTAGCCTGCATTTATCATTTTAAATGTGGTAGTCTACATTTATCATTTTAAATGTGGTAGCATACGTTTATCATTTTAAATATGGTAGCCTACATTTATCATTTTAAATATGGTAGCCTACATTTATCATTTTAAATGTGGTAGCCTACATTTATCATTTTAAATGTGGTAGCCTACATTTATCATTTTCCATTAACACTCTTAAGATCCTTGCCCTGGTCCACGAAGTACAGTAAGTACCACTAAAATTCTATCACCTGTTTTCATCTTTCAAGATATGGTCATCCATGTCTACCTTTCTCTTCAGGAGAGCCAAGCCGTTCATTTGCACATCAATCACCATTTTAAATGTGTATTTTGGCCATATCCTCCTTTATTCTCCCACTCATCTTCCAAACCTCAGTATATCCCTTTTTAAATCCAGCTTTGAATTTCTTCTGTTATGTTCAGTAAATTTGGCATAAACATCAAATTATGCATTGTTAATAAACAATGTCAGAAGACTGATTAATTATAACTCCATTAGAAATTACTTAACACAGCAGTATTTGTGATAAGACTGCAGAGGCCTGAACAGTGTGCACTCACTGTTTGACTAACCACTGGATTTTAGAGAAAAGACAGAGAAGTACTTTTTTTCTGCACTTAAGTTGCCTGACTGATTCAGACCTGTATTCTGCATTGGCTGACGCTGCTTCTGTTTTATTTTCTACTGTGAGTATGTCTGTGTCTTACTTTCTACTTTGAGTAAGTCTGCATTTTGTTTTCTGCTTTGAGCAGATTTGTTTGGCCTCATGTAGAGGTCATCATCATCAATGAAGTAGTGACTGATTTAAGTGAGAGTCAAACTAATTGCTGCAGGCCGTTGGTAGTTTAGAGCACTTGGGATTCAGATTTCAGGCTTTTTTTCATTTGCTCATTTTCTTGTGTGATAGTGCACGGAGCTGCACTGAGCCGAGCTCCGGAATTAAGTTAGTGCACATATGTAAATTCTCACCTGTTGTACTAATGAAAGAGTACCTTCTTATTCTTGTGAGTGTATCCACGTCTGCTGTGTCTAAACGTATTTCGCTGGGCTGTTCTGAGCTGTGTGTAACTGTGTGGAGGTGAGCTGACTTGAGTGGATTTCTCTGATCCTTTTCTTAGCTGAGCGGTGGGTGCTGCATTTCTCCAGTCCAGCACATTTCTGTCCTGTATTATTCCCCTGCCCCTCATTAGTTCCTCGGTGACTTTCATTACATGGCAGCACTGGTCATCATGGGGAGACCACATGCTCCTCTCTCTATTCATAGGTGAGGACTAGGCCACTGACTTTCATTACATGGCAGCACTGGTCATCATGGGGAGACTGCATGCTCCTTTCTCTGTTCATAGGTGAGGACTAGGCCACTGACTTTCATTACACGGCAGCACTGGTCATCATGGGGAGACTGCATGCTCCTCTCTCTATTCATAGTTGAGGACTAGGCCACTGACTTTCATTACATGGCAGCACTGGTCATCATGGGGAGACTGCATGCTCCTCTCTCTATTCATAGTTGAGGACTAGGCCACTGACTTTCATTACATGGCAGCACTGGTCATCATGGGGAGACTGCATGCTCCTTTCTCTATTCATAGGTGAGGACTAAGCCACTGACTTTCATTACATGGCAGCACTGGTCATCGTGGGGAGACTGCATGCTCCTCTCTCTATTCATAGGTGAGGACTAGGCCACTAACTTTCATTACATGGCAGCACTGGTCATCATGGGGAGACTGCATTCTCCTCTCTCTATTCATAGATGAGGACTAGGCCACTGACTTTCATTAAATGACAGCACTGGTCATCATGGGGAGACCACATGCTCCTCTCTCTATTCATAGGTGAGGACTAGGCCACTGACTTTCATTACATGGCAGCACTGGTCATCATGGGGAGACCACATGCTCCTCTCTCTATTCATAGGTGAGGAC
This sequence comes from Protopterus annectens, assembly GCF_019279795.1. Classification (NCBI taxonomy): domain Eukaryota; kingdom Metazoa; phylum Chordata; order Ceratodontiformes; family Protopteridae; genus Protopterus; species Protopterus annectens. The sequence goes on along the minus strand of NC_056750.1, from coordinate 17,882,111 downwards.
TAGGCCACTGACTTTCATTACATGGCAGCACTGGCCATCATGGGGAGACCGCATGCTCCTCTCTATTCATAAGTGAGGACAAGGCTAGCTGCCATTGTGAGCCATTTTAAGTCTAGACAATTTTCCTCAAAGGTTTGAATGACACCCTGAACCTTGTACGTCTAAGGTAAACAACTTAACCATTATGCCAACCCCCACTGTTACCAGTCTTATAACACTTTGTGCCCTAAGGCAGTGTAAGACCTACTTAATGCTTATTGGAAGCAAACTCCTACTTAACCAAATGATTCTTATTTGTGAGAAGTGTAACACTCTTACTGCCTTTGACTGTGCAAAATCCACCTACTGTAAACTCTCTTATGAACCTGTGAACTCTTAACCCTTCTAACATCTGTGCAACATCCACGTACTGTAAACTCAAAACCATCTTATGCTGATGCAGTTACAAAGTCTCTGCCAAAGCCTCCTAGAACTCCTAAGTCTAGGTGTCAGCTTAAACCCTCAGATGATACCTCCTGTGCTCTACCCAGCATCAGCAGGTCTTAACCAACATACTGACATTACAGTAAACACTGCCCAAAAATGGGCAACACATCTAGCATGCAGAAGCCTTTAAGACAATGGAACCAACCTTATGTATCTGGCAAGCTCCTGGCCATATGTGGCTTCATAGTCAAATACACAGATGCTTCATTCACCAGGTTAAGCAAAGACAAGGTAATGGTTATCTGCATCTCAAGTGTCAGGATTACAGATTCATAGATATTCCAAGGCCGCCGAGTCTCATGATCATTCCAACGCCACTGAGTCTCATGGTCATTCTCGCCTTTCCAATGCCGTCTCTTAGGCAGCACCTCCTTTCTCTGTGAGGGCCATACTGGTCAATTAGTCAATACCCATCCAAGTCATGTGGTTTCTGTGTAAAGGAAGATAGTGAGCCGTAATGCCACCCTAATACAACACGCAGATGATTCCACTCTCATTTGCACATCTGATAACAAGGTACATCTCCAAAAAGTTACCTAGGAAGCTTTAACAGCCACTGAAACGTGTCTTTGTAACTCATGCTCAACCCAAAAAAGAGCAAACTACTACTTTTTTTCCCCCAAATCCCACTCTCATGTAAAACAAGTCCTCTCTCTTGATAATACAACCACTGAAGTCATTTCTCATAGAAAATTATTAGGAGTGATGGTGGATGATGATCTTACATTCGACCAGCACATATACAAATTGCTTAAAAAAAACTCTCAAAAGCTAGGGATGCTTTGCAGAGCCAAAAACTTTCTCACTGATGCAATTAAAACGTACACTTGCCACTACTTATCTCCTTCTCACACTTCTTTATGGAGTTCCCATCCTTACTAACCTCCAGGCTTCACAAAAATTAAAACTTGAACAGTGCTATGACTAAGTTGCTAAATTTTTAGCAAATATCCTTATAGAACCCTCCACTGTATAACACTAAAAAGCACAAATTGGTTGGAACTGTCTCATCAGTTAACATATACACAGCTTCTTACCACCTGTAAAATTCTGCTGCATCCATCTGCCTGTCCAGCACTAAAAAACGTTCCACACAAGTATGTTCCTAGTCTTGTCACTGCAATCCATTGACCAAAAGCTCCTGCATATCTACAAACCTGTCATATCTGCTGGGCATTATCTGTACGCATATGAGGTTGCTAAGGCCTGGAACTCCTTACCTGTATTCATCAGGTCAGTTCCTCACTCCCATATTTCAAGACCACTCTGAAAGACTTCATAGTTAAAATCGGTCTCTGTTCTTACTCAAAGCCAGGAAAGCTACATCCCTAAATGTGAACAAGCACCTTTTCATTATACCTCATTAATGACTCTCCCTTCTTCACTTACTTCCTTGTTTTTATCAAATTCTCTTCCCTGACTCTCTCTGTGTACCATAAGCCTGTGTTCCCTCACTTCATATTGCAATTCCTGTTTGTATTAGATTAACTTAGTTTTAATTTCTCTATAAACTGTCTAAAATTTCTGTAAATATTAAATGATTGTCATATAATAACTTGTATCGATTCTTAACCAATTTTTTTATATTATCACTGTTGTTGTTTGTCTTTCGGCTTTTCTCAGTTAGGGGTCGCCACAGCAGAACTCCGGTCCGCTAATGATTGGCAGTAGATTTTTACAGTGCCGAGTTGCCCGCTTGACGCCCAACCTTCAACGAAGGCACGGCCATTCACGCATGTATTTCGGAACACCACTCCACCTGCAGTGAGGACATGCAGAACCTCTTGCTGTGAGGCAGCAACGCTGCCACATATTGTCACTAATTTGTTATAATTATTTAAACTGCTTATATTTTTGTTTTATTTTTGAAGATTGTAAAATTATTGTTCTTAGAATGTTGTGTAATAATTTGGAGCTTTTCTCCCCGCACCTCTGCTGAAAATGGGCTTCTACCCAGTCTGACTTTCCAGGTAATCGAATGCCAATAAAATAAATAAATAAATTCCATAAGGGGTGCCTGCATTTAAGGCCATCAAAAAAAGAATTTTCTCCACCATGGAGCCTTTACTATGTCCTATACAAATTAAAATTTCCACCATTTGAGCCAGCTGCTGCACCCTTCAAGTACTTGACCAGGAAAACCATTTTTTAATGGTGATTACTTCTGTCAGAAGGATTTCAGAACCCCACAGAATAAGGGCGAAAGAATCTTGTGTATGTTGTATATGCGTAAGCAACTGAGATTTTACCTTGAAAGGACTAAGGAAGAAAGTAAATCAGAGCAGTTGTTTAAATCATTTGAAAAGACTAGGGAACTGAGGTCTTTCTCAAAGTAGAGCATCCCTAAATTGCTAGCGCATTCTTATTTTGTTCTTTCATACTTCTGTTAATCCTTCCAGGGCTTGCTGTGCAAGAGCCACTGGTACTACCTTGGGGGGGGGGGGTAGCACCCAAGTCATCTTGGAAGCAACTACGGTGATGATCTTTCCATACCTTTTCAAAGCATAACCTGGACATCACCTCTAGAGACCTGGCAGGGTATTCCACGGCAGTCCTACTTGGACTGCTGTAACAAATACCTTCAAAGGGCCAGCTGGTCCATAAGCTCTGTGAATTTTCCAAGTGTCATCACTACTGCAGCAGTGACCAGTATGATGAACATAATTCATTTGTGTTAGGAGCTTACCATCACGAGTGTGCTCACAGTTGCAGTAATATTTCCTTCCCTGTACCCCCGATCTTTCTTTTATGTGGTTATTCTAGAGTTGGGGTAGGTACACATTCATCTTTCTCTTACTTGCCCACTCTGTCACCTTTACAAGGCAACCCCCTCAAGTTGACTTAGAACTTAAGAGAAGTAACTTTTGGGATCTGGTTGGGCTGTCATACCTATAAGCATATTCCACTTGGGGATGTAGGCTGTTGGTCTCAACCCAGATCCTTAGAGGCTGACAGGGCAAGAAAGAACTAAATATGGTGTGGACAGACTTCCCTCTTATACCACAGACATGCTGATGTCCAGATGGAAGGGTGCCAACCTAGCATAGACAAGGAATACTGCAAAAGCTCTGTAAGTGGTGTCAGATGTCAGTCTTCAAGTGGCGTTATTAGTGCAGCAGTAAACATGCTCAGACATCTGTAATTTAACAAGTGTACTTTTCTCTGCTGAGTCATTTCTTTGGTCTTACATTTGTTCAGGAAAAGATGGCTCATGTTTGTGGTGTCATTTTCATCATACCTGCAGTTAATGCAGCTATGTCTGGAGAATGTTTAGCTAGAAAAGTTTTAAGCTGTTCCATTTTGTCTTCTATGCTTCCTTGAGGCAAAAATTGATGTGGGTGGCCTGGATTTGGTTTAGTGCTGGCTAGAAAGAGTAGCGACATTTTAAGAAAGTTTTTACATGCATGGCAGATCAGAGTTTTTACAGGTATGTTTAATGGGGTGATATAAATAAGGTGCCTGGAAAAAGAAAGGCTTGTATAAGTAGGGGTGGGTTGAGTGTGTGTGTGTGTGTGTGTGTGTGTGTGTGTGTGTGTGTGTGTGTGTGTGTGTGTGTGTGTGTGTGTGTGTGTGTGTGTGTGTGTGTGTGGGTGTAGAGTCTGAATGTATGAGGGGGGACAGGTTTGTAGGTTTAGATGATGAAAGATTGCATCTTGATGTGGTTTTGGAAGTTTAATAAGAAGGAATGTTGGCAGAGGTAAGGTTGTGGAAGTTATGGTGAAGGAGTACATATGTGATATTCTTCGTGTTTCACTGTTGCAGTCATCACACTTGGGTTATCTGCCTGCAGGTAGCCCTCAGTTGGCCCAAATACCAGAGGCTTAGTATTTATGCGTCAGTTGCTGTTGCTCCAGGACTGACATCAGGGGTATAAAAACAGGCAGCCGACATCGTTACATCAGTCTTATAGGTTCATAGGTTGGTATTAGGCTATCAGCCCTAGGGCCTATACAAGCCTAGGCATAACAATTCCCTGGCTTTCTTGCCAAGGAGCCCGAAGCAGAAGCAGTTCGCAAGTGCCGGTCGGCCACTACCTGAGTTTTCGTTTACGAATTGAATTATCCTGAAGTCTTCTAAAGCTAAGTACCCTGTTGGGGATCCTTTTTTCTTGCTCTAACCGATGTCAGAAAAAGTTAATTGTCTTGCCTGTGGAAAGCAAATACCACACCGAGATTTTCATTCTTACTGCGTCACCTGTCTAGGCCCAGGCCACGACTTACCTCGCTGTCTGTTTTGTGTCTTGTTCAACACCCAAGCCATTTGTCATCGGGCCCTTATTGTCGCTAAATACTTTCGTTCTCTTATCTCCGTATTCCGAAATGACTTTGGTAAGCCATCCGACTACCGATATTCTGAAAAAAATGTAAGGATAAAGACAGAGACAGTGCACAGGTTCAAAGCTGCCGACGACGCTTCTGCTAAGCTAGTCTCCAGTTAGCCGGTACTCAATGAGGCACTTTGGCAGCCCCTGATGCCCGCTTCAGTGGATTTGCAGGCCTCTACCGAGACCCGTTCAGAGTCCGGTATGCCGCGAGACTCTTCTTTGACTATGGAACCAGCAGATGTCTCCACCTTGGATGGGTCCGGAGCCGCTATGCAATCCATTCCCTCTGCCTCTCCTCCAGAGGATTTTTCTTTTGGTGAAACCTTACATACTTTAAGAGAGCATTTCCACTGGGAATGCCAAGATTGTCCTCAGTCCAAAAAGAGACTCAGAGAATTTCTAGACTTGCCACAACACAGACCTTTAGCAATACCACCAGTCCTGGAAGTTGTTGATGTCTTTATGGAATCCAATCTTACCCCTGATACTTTACCCCCTGCCCCTAGGAAACCAGACATGTACTACAGAGTACCTGACTCTCTCAAATTTTTTTTCAAAAATCCTACTGCTGACCCCAGAGATCATTTCCCAGGGGTCTAAGAGTATCAAGGCAACTACAGCTAAGAAGCCCACCCCTTCGGACAGGGATTCCAGAACAGTGGACAGATGGGGTTAGAAAGTATATACCTCTGCAATTCTTGCCGTTAGGGCTTTGAACTGTCAGTTTCACTTGCTGAAGTACCAACAAAATATTATGGAACTTGTTAAGCAAAAAATAGATACCTTTACAGACTGTGCAGAAAGTAAAGAATTGCAATAGGTTATGTATTCTGCAAACCAAGTTAGCAAGAATACATTGCAGTGTGGCTTTGACACCCTAGAAGCATCTTTCAGGGCAGCAGTCACTGGTTCTGTACTGAGAAGGCATGCTTGGCTTAAGGAGCAGACCTTGCCAGATCATGTCAAATCCAAGTTACTAGATACTCCTTTGAACAAGGACAATCTGTTTGGCACCAAAGCAGAAGAGGATCTTAAAAAGATGGAAGAAAAAGCTAAATCTATGCAGACAGTCAAAGAATTTCTGCAAGTACAGCCTCCTAGATTCAGTAGGCATTGCCCCTCGAAACATTGGTCCTTTCCAGCCCCCTCAAGGCCATTTCAAACTAGACCCAGGGGCAACAGACCACCCAGACTACAGTCTCAGGATATGCAGAGCTCTAAGCACTGGAGTGCCTCCACCTCTAAAGCAAGGAGTGCAAAACCACCCCTTTTCGGAAAGAATTCCCAATGACTGCTCAACTCCACTCCCCTCTTCTGCCCAACTGCTTGTGCCCCTAGAGGGAAAACTTGCTCTTCATGCAAAAAACTGGATTCCCATCACGAAAGACCGATGGATCCTCAACATTGTATCGCAGGGGTATAAATTTTACTTCCACTCACTGCCAACCCCAAAAGGGTTCACAGACCACCCTCTAAACCAGTGGACAGAGGCTCAAAACCAAGTCCAGTCCCTGCTCTCTATAAGGGCAATTCATCCTGTTCTTGCAAAACAGGTAGGTCAAGGGTTCTATTCCTGACTTTTCCTGGTACCCAGAAAAGAGGGCACTTGGCGCCCAATCCTGGATCTTTCCATTCTCAACACCTTCTTGGTGGTACCAAAATTCAAAATGCTAACCTTGCAGCAGCTTCTACATTTGCTAACCCAAGGATGCCTGGTTAGTCACCCTAGACTTAAAAGAAGCCTATCTGCACATCTCTATAAGGGAGTCGTGCAGAAAATATCTACACTTCAGGGCAGGATCTATGCTTTATCAGTTCTCTGCACTTTCCTTTGGCTTATCAACAGCTCCCAGAGTATTCATAAAATGCCTGACCCCAGCCATTGCTTACTGCAGACGGAAAAATATTCAAATTTACCCATACTTGGACGATTGCCTGATTCAAGCAGACAGTCTGGAAATGCTGTTGCAGCACCTGACATTTGTAAAAAACCTTCTAACTTCCCTGCGGTACACCATCAATGAAAAGAATTCAAAACTAGACCCCAGTCAAAAGATTGTACTCCTGGGACTTGGACACGACATCCCAGATGGCATTCCTCAAGCCAGAAAAACAAGCCTGACAGGCTATTTTACTCAAATGGCCACCAGAACCCAGCTATCCGCAAGGAAAATCCTGCAGGCCCTAGGGTTCATGGCCTCATGCATCCTACTAATTCCATATGCCAGACTGCATATGAGGAAACTTCAGTGGTACTTAAAAAGTCTTTGGTGCCAACATTCTCAGGACCTGGAAACTGTCATTCCCATAATACCCTGTCTAAGGACAGAGTGCCTTTGGGTGGGCAGCAGCATGCAACCTCAACAAGGGACTGCCCTTTACCCAACCTCACACCGCCCAGACCCTAACCAAAGACGTATCAGACTATGCTTGGGGAGGCACATATGGATGGCAAGTGCATTCAGGGCCACTTGAGCCCAAATCCAATGCATCTGTACATCAACCAGAAAGAGATGCTAGCTGTGCAGCATGCTCTGACAGCTTTCAAATTCCCTTCCCTCTCCAGAACACCTGTTAATAAAAACAGACAACACCACAGTTATGTGGTACATGAACAAGCAGGGGGGAACCAACTCTTACCCACTCTGCAGGCTAGCCATGGCCCTGTGGAACACTGCCTTGGACATGCAGGTCCATCTGCAAGCTCAGTTCCTGCCAGGCAGACAAAACTCACTGGCAGACTATTTAAGAAGAAATCTTTTAGACCCACACGAGTGTCAACTAGAGCCCAGAACCTTCAACCTTCTGATTCAGAAATGGGGGACCTCAGATGTGGATCTCTTTGCTCCCCCTACAGTCACCAGCTCAGCAGATTCTGCACCAGGACACCTCACAGCAGGGCCTGGAAAGTGGATGCCCTATCCTTCCAGTGGGTAAATCTCTCAATCTATGCCTTTCCCCCTCTGCCCCTTCTCTCAAGAGTATTGCTCAAGACAAGACAGGACAGAACAAGGGCAATTCTGACTGCCCCAGACTGGCCACGCCAACACTGGTACCCACTCCTGCGAAGCTTGTCATTGGTGTCACCCTGGCACCTACACCAGAACCCAACCCTGCTCTCTCAGCAGGGGGGACAGATCTTGCATCCGCAACTGCAAACCCTAAATCTTGCAGCCTGGCTTATTCCTTGAATTCTCCCCCAGTAACCAGCCTAAGCAAACAGGTGCTGGACGTCATCCTTGAAGCCAGAAGACCCAATACAAGGAAATCCTGTGCTGATAAGTGGAAAAGGTACTGCTCCTGGATTCAGTCTAAAGGAGAGGACACAACCCTGCCCTCCCTGGCTCTAATCCTGGATTACTTAGCAGATCTACTCCACAGAGGCCTATCCTTCTCCTCCATAAAGATCCATGCCTCTGCCATTTCAGCTCATTACAACACTGCGCCACCTCTCTTCTCTCACCCTCTTATCAAACAGTTCTTGAAAGGGTCAAACAACTTAAGGCTGCCAAGGAGAGCACCCACCCTTGCTTTGGACCTTAACCTGCAGCGTCAGCAAAGCTAAAATTCCTCTCTTGGAAAACAGCCTTGCTTCTGGCCATCACTTCAGCTGGAAGAGTGTCTGAGCTACAAGCACTTATGGCTGTGGAACCCTTCATTATTTTCCATGTGGACAGGGTTTCCCTCAGGACTAACCCTTCCTTTATGCCTAAAGTGGTGGCTGTTGTGGCTCTCAATCAATCCAGCCACTGCCTACCTTCTTCCCTAATCCTCAAAATAAAGGGGAAAGGATCCTGCACTCCTTGGACATGCACAGACAGCTCAGATTCTACTTTGATAGGAATAAACCCTTCACAAAATCTGACCAGTTACTAGTCAGCTTTGCAACAGGGGCAGAGGGCAAGGCCATTTCAAAGCAGTTTCCAAATGGATAGCATATTGCATCCATTTCTGCTACAAGCACCATGGGAAACCAACCCCTCAGGGGGTCAGAACACATTCCACTAGGGCAACGTCTACCTCTAAAGCATTCTTCAGGGGAGTCCCTACCAGGGACATCCTGGAAGCTAATACCTGGAGTTCTATTCACACCTTCACCAAGCATTACCACCTGCCTATCTTTTCTAAATCTAGGGCAGGTTTTGCAACAGCAGTCCTGCAAGGCATTCTAGCCAGCCCTAACTCTTCATGACTGCCTCAACCCTTCTTCAGCTTTGGGAATCTACCCAAGTGTGATGACTGCAACAGTGAAACACGAAGAACATAGTACAGTTGTGTACACTTACCATAAATGTAGATGTTCGAGTGTGTTCATTGTTGCAGTCCTGGTTTCCCTCTCTCCAGCTCCCTGGTTTCTCTCTCTCTCTCTCTCTAAACTCTCAATGCCTTTTACTACCATTCCCCATTTTCAGGGGTATTGGCATTTACTTTTTACTGGTGGTGTTTTCCCCCACCATAACTTAGCTCCCTATTGGGGGGCTCCTGACATTTGGGGCAAAAAAAAACTGATGTAATGGCATTGGCTGCCTGTGTTTATACCCCTGACGACCTGACGTCAGTCCTGGAGCGACAGCAACCGATGCGGAAATACTAAGTCTCTGGTATTCAGGCTGACTGAGGGCTACCTCCAGGCAGATAACCCAAGTGTGATGACTGCAACTGTGAATACACTCAAACATCTACATTTATGGTAAGTGTACACAACTGTACTTTAGGTGATGCAGCTAAAGTAAAAGAGAAGGGCAGGAGTGAGTGGAGAGGGAAGAACTGGTTAGGTAGGTGTAAAGAAAACAAGTAAACAGTTTAGTGACTCCATTGTGTAGGGGAATAAAGCCCTTTATGTGACCCAAATTACTTTGTATCCACAAGTGCTAGAGGGGCTACAGGGAGACGATGGGAGTGAGTGGCCAGTTTTGTTTCACCCATCTTGGTTTGAGGGATGTAACCTAAAGGCTCACTGAAATATGTAGTATATCGGCTTGGCCAACTCTGTGATGCATGAGAGGTGAGCTGTTCAGTCAGGAGATTGTGCATGCATGCTCCTTCCCAAGGGCAGCGTTTGTGGAGTTGCCAAGGCTGCTGCAACATAATGAGAATTAAAGCACACTCCACAGCATGCAGCATGAACTTCCACTAGCATCCTTGACTGTCTTAGGGTCAGATTGTGCCTGGGGTAAACTAAAGCAGATCTGGTAGACCTAGTGAACAGTTTATTTATTTTATATTTGATTACCGGCTTGGTCTGACTGGGCAATCAGGTTCCTGTTTTCAGCAGAGACCCTGGGAGAAAAGCTCCACATACATGACAATTACAAAAATGCAAAATACAAAAGCTCCACATACATGATAAAAATAAAGAAGTCAGAGATGAGTAGAAATTAATAGAGCAGCCAAACAATAGAGCAAACACAAGTATATCATGGAATAGTATGATAAGTTATAGAAGTGTAAATATATAGAGTATACAGTAGTAAAGCAGAAAGTAAAATGTATTTGACTAAGAAAGTACAGTATTATTATGTATAGTTAAATACATTCATTTAAAACTACAATTAGTCATGGTAGGTTTTTTTTTGTGTTTGACCTTGGAGTACAAAGAGAGTAACTGAGACAGCTTATGGTTAGCTAGCTGCAGGGGGGAATAAAAAAGAACAGAGTGGTTGTTTGGAAGTATGATTTGATAAGAGTCCTGTGCTGATTGGGCTGGAGTTTTCAACAACTATAAAGGAAATGGTGTGAGAGGTGAATGGGAGTAGGATGGTGGGGCAAAAAGAAAGAAGTGTAATGGCGAAGGGCAGTTCCACTCAGTACTTGGAAAAAGCAACAAGTAAACCCTGAAAGACTCAACAGGCTACCAGTATCATTTACCCAAGTTTTTGTTAGATTTATTGTCTTTAAGTTATATACTGTCTCAAAGCAGGTGCAGTTCCTGTGTGTGTTTTAAAAGATAAGGCAGTCCCTGCATGTAGAAACAGAAGAATCCAGAAAGCTGCTAGCAAGACAAAGGTGCTCTGTTAAACCGTGTTTCTATTACAATTTATTAAAAATATATTCCCAGCAACATGTGGAGGGTCATTTATGGTGGCTACTAAGCTGTTTTGCCTGGTAATTTGGCACAGACATTTAAACTGTAGGTTGCTGGACTGCGATCCTGCAGCAATCCTGCGTGCTAGACTGCGATCCTGCAGCAATCCTACATGCTAGACTGCGATCCTGCAGCAATCCTGCGTGCTAGACTGCGATCCTGCAGCAATCCTGTGTGCTAGACTGCGATCCTGCAGCAATCCTGCGTGCTAGACTGCGATCCTGCAGCAATCCTGCAGCAATCCTGCGTGCTAGACTGCGATCCTGCAGCAATCCTGCGTGCGAGACTGCTGTCCTGCAGCAATCCTGCGTGCGAGACTGCTGTCCTGCAGCAATCCTGCGTGCGAGACTGCTGTCCTGCAGCAATCCTGCGTGCGAGACTGCTGTCCTGCAGCAATCCTGCGTGCGAGACTGCTGTCCTGCAGCAATCCTGCGTGCGAGACTGCTGTCCTGCAGCAATCCCGCGTGCGAGACTGCTATCCTGCAGCAATCCCGCGTGCGAGACTGCTATCTTGCAGCAATCCCGCGTGCGAGACTGTGATCCTGCAGCAATCCCGCATGCTAGACTACGATCCTGCAGCAATCCCGCATGCTAGACTGCGATCCTGCAGCAATCCCGCATGCTAGACTGTGATCCTGCAGCAATCCTGCATGCTAGACTGCGATCCTGAAGCAATCCTGCATGCAATTCCTACACACCTTCCCTTTACCTACTGTGTGGCTGAGGAAGTCACTTAAACTGGGCTTGTTCCCAAGTCACACTTGATATGGGAATGCATCTCCAGTGGGCTTACCCTCTTAACATTTTTCCCTTGAATAGAACAGGTAATTATTAAAGGCACTCTGAACTGTTTTGATCTTTTTTGTCTGGTGGAGTTTAGTGTGCCTTTTCACTCGTCTCCATCTGTTTGAGAACCATTTTAACTGTGACTTAAGTAGTTTTAAAGTAAAAGTGATCTCAAGTCCAGCAGTTGCTGATTTTATATGCTTTTTTGAGTATTCACTAATAACCAACTTGTAAATACTGTGTAATAGCTACACAGTTAGTTTTTCCTTAAATTCAAAATAACATTTTAAAACCGAGTCAAGGAGCTCACAAAACCCCTTTTTAGCTTCTGGCTGTCATTTTTAAAAGTCTGAATAGTAATATTTTTTAATAGGACTTCATGTAGAATTAGAATATATGGCTCACCAAACTGTTTCATACACTTTATTCTTTCCAAGCTTTTGAATCCCTTAAGTCTGATTAGGAATTTTTTCTAGTCTCTTTATCATTCAAGCAAGTCACAAAGGATGGAAAATTTGGAGAGTCCCTATATATTGATACCCTTTCATTTGAAACTGATCTGTTTGAACATAAGTAGCATAGACAGTTGGCAGAAAAATGTGTTATGTCTGCAGCCTCATCTCTTTTTGAACTGTAGAATTAATGGCATAGTCCGACATTACTCCCATCTCTAAAGAGTCAAGTACATTACTTTGGAGGGCAAGCTGTGCTGGGTGGCTGGATAAGGGTTGGGCTGGGGAATAGGGAGACAGTATATGTCCTTCTTGTTCCTATGTTGCAGTATTCATAACCTTTGGGATTCCCCACCTAGGTGACCCTAACATCTGGCCAGTATACAAAAGACTTTTGCTACTGCATGGTACGTGCCATGGTGCACATAGCAAGGCATGCAGCATAGGCCAATGTACCATTCCTCAGAACTTCTCGGCCTCCAGTCCAAATGCCAGATTCTACCATTCATCTAATCGCCAAGTGTTTGCTGTTTTCAGATAAGTGCCCCGTTGGGGGAAAAAAATCTTTGTTCTTTTTTGCTGCTGCATGCTTTTGAGGTTAATGTCATCTAGGAAAGGCAATTGCCTTTGTGGGCGTTAGATTCCACATAAGGACAGCCACAGCAGCGTTTGTTTTGCCTAGGCTCTGAGCACGATTACAAGTCTTGCGCGATTTGCCATGCATCCGGTCCAAGACTATTTGTAGTTGTTTGTCAGTTCTGAACATTTACCTTGAGACTCAATGTCTGAGAAGGGTAGCTTTTGGTATGGAGGGCACCACACGTCCATCCGGTGAGGCCCGTTCGATCTCTAGTTCCCAACCTGCAGCAGGTACCATTTTGGGAGGGTGGTACTAGCACGTCTGCAGAGGCATCTCAGACACCCTTTCAGGGTAATAAGGGGGAACCGTGGCCCACTAGTCCTGAGCGATGCCCCTCCAACTCCTCGATCTCTAGCTATCCCTACTATCAATGCAGTGCCTAGCCATATGTCAGCTATTTATTCACAACCTAGGGAGGATCTGCCTAGTAAGAAGAAATTAAAACAGAAACATGTTTCCTCTTTCCAGGATCCTTCTCCAGATTGCCAGGCCTTCTCACAGGAAATCCTTAATGTCTTCCTGGCTTTAAATCCATCCTCAGCTCAACCTCCCATTTCTGTTCCTTCTTTCACTCCCAGGAGAGCAGTAGAGGAACAGCAGGCCTCTGGAGAAGAAGAAACTTCATCAGATGAATCCTTCATCTACACATCTCAAATAGTCACTCCTAGGTTATACTTCTCCTGAATTAGATTCTAACAGTGGTTATTCTCCTGAGGAAGATTTGTTCTTTGGGGAAAACATTTCTAGGATGAGAGATTTCTTCAAATGGGAAAGTAGTCAAGTATCAGAAGTTAAAAAGAAATGTTATGACCTGTTGCAGGTGGACTTTCCATCTCCCTTGGCCATCCCTCCTGTTCTCCCTCCCTCCCTTCCTTGGATGCCTTTCTCTGTGTCATAGTCCAGATTCACAAACTCCAGCCCCAAAAATGCCTGACAGATTCAATAACGTCCCTAAGAACAGCTTGTTTTAATTTAAATGTCCTCCAGCAGATCTGCATTTATTTCTTTTTCTGCAGACAAACCTTCCAGACTCTTTTCCTATACTAAATTGCTCCCTTCTGACAAGGCTAGCAAAATTATGGAAAGGTTAGGGAAAAAAGTGTATACCTCCTCTACCCTAGCTTTCAGAGCCATTAACTACCAGACCCACGTGTCAAAATATGTTCTGGCCTTCCCTTCCCAAGCTTCTCAGCTGGTATCAGACACTCCTGATGCTCCAGCCAAGGCTCAGCTTGCCTCTTTACTGTCTACCTCAGCCCATGTGTTTAGACATTCAATTAGATGCAGTTATGATGCAGCTGAGGTTTCTGCAAGATCAGCAGCTTTGGGTTCTGCCGTTAGGAGGTGCTCATGGTTGAAACTCCAGCCCTTTGCCTGATGATATCAAGGCTAAAATTATGGATGCACCTCTGGACAATGATGCCCTCTGTGTTGCTGATGCTGCAAACCTTTTCAAGTCCCTGCATGACAAAGGGAAAAAGCTTAAGGAACTGAAACACCTCTTTGTGTCTCCAGTCCCCAAGTGCCACAGAAATTACCCTTCCAAGACACAGTTTGTCAGAAGACAGCAACACAGTTCCCCTCCTTCCCATAAGAAAGGGGCTCGTAGACAGGGATCTTCCAGACCTCTGCAAACCCCTGCTCAAAAACTTGCCTTTCAAGACAGGCCAGGTAGTCTGTGACTACCTGGCAAGTCTCTCAAAAATACCCCTTTTCCAGCGGCCATCTTCTTTTCCCTCCTAGACAAGTATCTTCACCGACAAGGGACTCCTTTCCATTATCCAAAACAGCTATTACTTGGTATGGAAATCTGCCCTTTCCTTCATGGGCATTCCACAGCCTCCTTGGGATCAGATTCATCTGTTCCCTCAAATCATAGAGGACTTGCTAAATCAAGGAACTATTCAAAAAGTTCCACCACTACAAAAAGGAAGAAGGTTTTACTCAAGAAAGTTTCTAGTCCCCAAAAAAGATGGTCCATGGAGACCAATTGTAGGCCTCTCGCATCTCTACCTTTTCTACAAAGTGCAGTCTTTGGTATACTCACTCTGCAAACTCTTTTCCCTCTCCTGCTCACCCAGGCCTTGCTTAGTTACTCTAGGCATTAACGATGCCTACCTGCATATCCCCTTTCATCCACAATACAGGAAGGTTTTACGCTTCTCTGTTGCTTCCTCACATTTTCAGTTCTGTGCTTTGTCCTTTGGACTCTCTATGGCACCAAGGGTGTTGACAAAATGCTTAGCTCCTGTCATTTTCTTCTGCAGGCTCCAAGGAATACTGATCTACCCTTCTCTGGACAACCTGCTAAAACAAGCAGTCCACCCAGACACTCTAAAGGCAAACCTAGTCTTCACCATTTCCCTGCTGCAAGGTCTGGAGTTCAACATAAACTCCAGCAAGTCTTCTCTCAACCCTTCCCAGGATCAGATTTTCCTAGGATGCAGACTAGGGCAGATTGGATGATGGCTTTCATCCCTCCTCAGAAAGTGGAAACTCTGCTCAACTACTTCACCAGCTACTTCCCTTAACCTCCATCTGTGCCAGGGAGTACTTGTTTACATTAGGGTTCATGGCTTCACTCATTCCAATGCTACCCCTAGCCAAACTTCACATACGGAAAATCCAGTGGATTCAAAAACACTTTGGAGCCAGCATGCCTATCCACTGGAATTTGTACTCCTTCTCCCATGTATAGAGAGAGAAATACAATGGTGGGTTCAACAGATTCAACTGAACCCAGGGCTTCTGTTTCAACAGACAACCCCAGTTCAGGAACTCTACACAGATGCCTCCTACTTGTGATGGGGAGCAACTCTGGGTCTCTTAGAAGTCCAGGGCGGGGAGCAACTCTGGGTCGCTTAGAAGTCCAGGGCCTTTGGTCTCCCTCAATCAAGAAAAGACATATCAATGTAAAGGAAATGAGGGCCTTGATCCTGGCGCTTTAAGCCTTCCCTTCTCCCAGGACCCCTGAAGTTATTCACAGGTAATACTACAGTTCTTTGGTATGTGAACAAACAGGAGGGATCCAAGTCATACCTGCTATGCAGGCTGGCCCTTCTAACCTAGGAGATTGCTTTTCAAGCAAAGGTTTCATTGCAAGCAGTTTATATTCCTTTGGTTCAAAATGTGCTGATAGGCACTCAACACAAGCCCGCAAATGGATGCTTCACAGGGATGTGTTTCTAGACATTCTCCACCGGTGGGGTACTCCTCAAATAGACCTGTTTTCCACCCACATGAACAGACAACTTCCAAAGTTTTGTGCCACAGCTCCAGACCCTTTGGTATGGAAGGTGGGCACCCCGTCCTTTTCTTTATGCATCCCTTCCCCCTTCCCACTCATTATGAAGCTACTACTGAAAATACAGCAGGACAAGCCAAAAAGTCTTACTGGTGACTCCTTTTTGGCCAAGACAGTACTGGTTATCTCTGCTTCTGCATTTAGCCAAGGGCAATCATCACAACTTACCCCACAGGGTGGATCTTCTCACACAAGACAAGGGGTCCCTCATCCATCGACATCTCTCCTTCCTGAATTTAACTCTGGGGGTGATAGGTTTTTGATCCCTTTATGACACCTTTTTCCTGAAGATGTGCTTCTAGTCTTGCAGGAGGCCAAGAAACCCAACACTAGGAGATCCTATTTATCCAAATGGAAGAGATTCTCCATCTGGTGACTAACGAAACACCTAGATCCATTTTCAGTGGAAATTCCATTGGTGCTTTCCTGTGTGTGTGAGCTACTTAAGCTTTGGTTGGCTTACTCTTCTGTTAAAGCCCATCTGTCAGCCATTTCAGCATCTCTGGTTTTATCTCCTCTCCTAGCTTCTAGGTTAGAGGTTAAGCTCTTCCTCAAAGGCATCCTTCACATTAGACTTCCCAGGAAACCTGTCCCTTCTCTGCGGGATCTAAATCTTGTCCTGGAGAAGCTCACTCAGGCTCCTTTTGAGCCAGCAGCGTCAGCTTCCTTCAAACTTTTTACATGGAAAACAATCCTGTTAGTAGCTATCACTTCTGCAGAAGAGTTTCTGAAATCCAAGCCCTTATGGCTTTGCTAGCCTTTTCTCATTTTACACAAAGACAAGGGTATCTGTTCGTATTAACCCTTCCTTTATGTCCAAGATGGTTGAGGACTTGTCCCTAAATCAATCCGTTCATCTGCCCACCTTTTTTCCTAACCCTAAAAAGCTAGTGAAAGGGTCCTTCATTCTTTGGTTGTGCACAGACAATTCAGAATTTATCTGGACAAAACCAAGCCTATTAGGAAATCTGAGCAATTGTTTGTTTCCTTCCATCCCAGGGCACTGGGAAAGCCCGTCTCCAAGCAGACTATTTGTACTTGGATCTGTAGGGCTGTTTCTTTCATTTCTTTCTTCCATGGGAAGACTGTCCTTTCCTCTGTGAAAGCTTACTCCATTAGAGCAGTAGCCTCTTCGGGGGCTTTCTTCAAAGGTCTGGACACTGCAGCTATTGTGGAAGCAGCCACATGGTGTTCTTGTACGTACCTTCACCAAACATTACAAACTGGTGACCATCTCCAGGTCCAGAACAAGATTTGCTAAGGGAATCATGCATGGGTTCATAGAAACCAGCTCTGCGCCATCCTCCCTTTCCCTTCCATGAGGTTTTGGTACTCTCCCAGAGGTTATGAATACTGCAACATGTTACTTTTGGTACTCTCCCAGACGTTATGAATACTGCAACAGATTACTTTTGGTACTCTCCCTGACGTTATGAATACTGCAACATATTACTTTTGGCACTCTCCCAGAGGTTATGAATACTGCAACATATTACTTTTGGTACTCTCCCAAAGGTTATGAATACTGCAACATATTACTTTTGGTACTCTCCCAGAGGTTATGAATACTGCAACAAATTACTTTTGGTACTCTCTCAAAGGTTATGAATACTGCAACATATTACTTTTGGTACCCTCCTAGAGGTTATGAATACTGCAACATATTACTTTTGGTACTCTCCTAGAGGTTATGAATACTGCAACATATTACTTTTGGTACTCTCCCAAAGGTTATGAATACTGCAACATATTAATGGGAAGACATTGAATAGTGTAAAGTCTTACCGTAACCATTGATGCCCTTTTCGTCCGTGTTGCAGTGTTCTATCTCACCCGCCTCCGCCCTGGGTAGTTGCTGTGTACTTGATGATGATGTATACCTCATATCCTTGGACTGGTGTTCTGACTGAGCCATTCACTTCTGAGGAATGGTAAGTGCTGACGTCTTTATGGCCTATGTTGCCTGCCTTCGTATGTGCAACATCGTGTGTACCATGAAGTAGCAAAAGTCTTTTGTATACTGGCTGAATGTTCGGGTCGCCTAGGTGTGGAATCCCAAAGGTTATGAATATTGCAACATGGAAGAGAAGAACGTATAGAGTTATGGTAAGATTTTACACAATTGTTTTTTATGCTGGGAATATGAGGAGATGATTCTTGAAACAGTAGATATATCCAGTACCTTTTTGTTTTGTAATATCTTCTATTTTGATATAGTTTACAGAAAATTATTCATCGAAATGATGGCTCTGAGACTGTATGTACTGAACGTGATGGCTGGTGTCTTCCAAAGTCTAACGATGACTTGAGGGATGCTATGTCACACATGATAAAGCAAACTGCTCGTTCACAACGCCCTGGTAAGTGTTTTGTATTCTTTTCATCTGTTGTACATTTAGTTTTATTTAAACAGGAAAGAGAACTGCATTGCATACCATTAAGTAAAAAAAAAAAAAAAGCCCATGCTTTATAGACTGTTACTTTCGTACTGTGTAGCCACATGCTGCATAAATGTTGAAGCTGTGTTAACCTGTAGATTCAAAGCATTATATGTGAAAAAATGGAGATACCTTGTGACTTCAGTCCTTTGTCCAGGTAACATCTGATATTGCAACCTAAAGTGCTTGAAAACCAGGGCTTACTAAAGCAGGTGACAGTTTCTGTAGCAGAGAGGCTGGGATTGTACTTAGGGCAGATTCCACTACACTTGCATGTGGCAATTTTTTTTTTTTAGCTTGTTACTGATCTCATTAAGCATGAAGCAGAACAACCATCCATGTAAAGAGTTTTTTTTTAAGATCAAAAAGGGTGCCCTTATCTGAAAGGGTTTTTTTTTTTCTTGAAAGAAGATGAGGAACTAGACTTATAGATACCAGTAATCCCCCTTTAGGGTATAATGCAGAGGATGAGGACGCATTATCCTCTGGATCCACCAGCAAATTATATGTCACTAGGAAAACTGTAATGGAAGACTATTTCCAAGTGAAAGTGAGGGGACTGTCAGACTCCTAGAAAAGTTATTTAGACTTTTTATCTAGCCCCCCCCCCCCCCAAAAAAAAAAAAAAAAACTTTGTATATTCCTCTAGTGCTTGAGGCTCTGAGGGATACATTTGATGCAGTTTTCATAGAGCCAAGATTCCCAACCCTGTGCATCCAGGAGACTACACCATTTCTACAGGGTGTAGGATCCTTGTCAATGTTTGTGTGTGTACATCCAGGAGATTACACCATTTCTGCAGGGTGTAGGATCCTTGCCAATATTTGTGTGTGCATCCAGGAGATTACAACATTTCTACAGGGTGTAGGATCCTTGTCAGTATTTGTGTGTGCATCCAGGAGACTACACCATTTCTACAGGGTGTAGGATGCTTACAGATATTTGTGTTTGTGCATCCAGGAGATTACACTATTTCCACAGGGTGTAGGATGCTTACAAATATTTGTGTTTGTGCATCCAGGAGCCTGTACCATTTCCACAGGGTGTGGGATGCTTACAAATATTTGTGTGCACGCATCCGGGAGACTACACCATTTCTCTAGGGTGTAGGATCCTTGTCAATATTTGTGTGTGCATTCAGGAGATTACACCATTTCTACAAGGTGTAGGATGCTTACAAATATATTTCCACAGGGTGTAGAATGCTTACAAATATTTGTGTTTGTGCATCCTGGAGACTACACCATTTCTACAGGATGTAAGATGTTTGTGCATCCAGAAGACTACACCATTTGGTACCAAAGTTCATAATGCTTACACTCCAACAGCTGCTGCCTATGCTAGCCAAGGACTCTTGGCTGGTCACCCTAGACTTAAAAGAAGCTTATCTGCACATCCCCATAAGGGAATCTTGCAGGAAGTGTCTGCGTTTCAGGGCAGGCTCTATGCACTATCAGTTCTCTGCACTTCCCTTTGACGTATCTACTGCACCCAGGGTATTCACAAAGTGCCTGGCTCCAGTCATTGCATACAGCAGGCAGAGACAAATTCAAATTTATCCATACTTTGACTATTGCCTGATTCAGGCGGACAGTCAGAAATTGCTACTTCAGCACCTGGCATTTGTAGAGACTTCTAATTTCTCTGGGGTACACCATCAACGAAAAGAGATCATATCCTGCGCCCAGCCAAAAGATTGTATTCCTGGGCGCAAGCTTGAACACAACTTCCCAGATGACATTCCTTACTCCAGAAAAGCAGGTTTATTTGACAAACTACTTCAAAGTAATAGACACCAGAACCCGGCTATCTGCAAGAAAAATACTGCAAGCCCTAGGGTTCATGGCCTCATGCATTCTACTAATCCCATATGCAGGACTGCATATGAGGAAACTTCAGTGGTACTTAAAAAGTCTGTGGTGCCAACATTCTCAGGACCTGGAAACAATTATCCTATCATTCGTTGTCTAAGGGCAGAGTTCCTTTGGTGGGCAGAGGCTTGCAACCACAAGGGACTCCCTTTCACTCAACCCCTCGCCGCCCAAACCCTGACAACAGACGCATCAGACTATGGGTAGGGGGCTCACATGGCTGCCAAATGCATTCAAGGCAAATGGAGCCCAGGACAAATTCACCTACATATCAGTCAGTCAAAAAGAAATGTTAGCTGTGCAGAATGCTCTGACATCCTTCAAATACCTTATCCATCCAGGACAACTCTTGATAAAGACAGACAACACCACAGTTATGTGGTACTTAAACAAGCAGGGGGGAACTCATTCCTACCCATTCTGCAGGTTAGCCATGGCCCTGTGGAACACAGCCTTGAGCAACCAAGTGCACCTGCAAGCTCAATTCCTGCCAGGCAAACAAAATTCACTGGCAGATGACTTGAGCAGAAATCTACTGGACCCACACGAGTGGAAACTGGAACCCAACTCATTCAAATTTCTAACCCACAGGTGGGAGACACCAGAGGTGTGGCTCTCTTTGCCCCCCCCCCCCCGCCAAAACCATCAATTGAGCAAATTTTGCACCAGAAATCCCCACAGCCAAGCATGGAAAGTGGATGCCCTATCATTTACATAGGAAAACCTCTCAATTTATGCCTTTCCCCCTCTGCCCCTCCTCTCAAAAGTACTACTCAAGATCAAACAGAACAAACCAAGGACAATCCTTATTGCACCGGACTGGCCCCCACTCTTACACAGTCTGGCACCTGCATCAGACCCCCTCCCTGCTTATCCCAGCAGGAGGGGCAGATTTTGCATCCTCAGCTGCAAACCCTGAACCTTGCAGCCTGGCTTATTCCCTGAATGCACCACCAGCAACCCTGAGCAAACAGGTGCTGGATGTCATCCTTGAGGCCAGAAGGCCTTGTACTAGGAAATCCTATTCAGAAAAAATGGAAAAAATACTGTTCTTGGTGCCAGTGTGAAAGGAAGGACACAGCCGTGCCCACCTTACCTCAAATCCTAGATTATCTAGCAGAGCTGCTTCACAAAGGCCTGTTCTTCTATTCTATTAAGATTCAGGCCTTGGGCATCTCAGCTCATTATAATACTGAGCCACCTTTCTTTTCTCACCCTCTGGTCAAACAGTTCCTGAGAGGAGCTAACCGTTTAAGACTGCCGAGGAGAGCTCCCACCCCTGCCTTGGGACCTTAATTTTGTACTAGAGAAGTTCACACTTCCCCCTTTTGAGCCTGCTGCTACAGCACAGTTAAAATTCCTCTCTTGGAAAATAGCCTTACTTCTACCCATCACTTCAGCAAGAAGAGTGTCTGAGTTACAGGCGCTACTGGCTGTGGAACCCTTCATTATTTTCCATGCTGACAGGGTTTCCCTCAGGACTAACCCATGTTTTATGCCCAAGGTGTTATCCAATGTGGCTCTAAACCAATCCATTCATTTACCAACCTTTTTTCCCTAATCATCAGAATAAAGAGGAAAGGATCCTGCACTCTTTGGACGTACACAGACAACTCAAGTTCTACCTTGACAGGACTAAACCTTTCAGAAAATCTGACCAGCTGCTAGTCAGCTTTGCTACAGGGGCAGTGGGCAAGGCCATTTCAAAGCAAGCCATTTCCAAATGGATAGCACACTGCGTCCATTTCTGCTACAAACACCATGGAAAACCTACCCCACAGGGGATCAGAACTCATTCCACTAGGGCTACCTCAACCTCTACAGCATTTCTCAGGGAGTCCCTACCGGGGACATCCTGGTAGCTGCAACCTGGAGTTCTGTACACACCTTCACCAAGCATCACCACTTACCTGTCTTTTCTAAATCCAGAGCTGGATTTGCCACAGCAGTCTTACAAGAACTGCTAGCCAGCCCTACTATTACTTGACTGCCTCCACCCTTCCTCAGCTTTGGGAATCAACCCAAATGTGATGACTGCAACAGTGAAACATGAAGAACATAGTACTGTTGTGTACACTTACCATAAATGTAGATGGTCGAGTGTATTCACTGTTGCAGTCTTGGTTACCCTCCCTCCAGCCCCCCCTGACTCTTCTATGCTTTCTACCTGTCCTCTTTTTGGCCATATCTTATGGCTATGGTATTTACTTTTTACTGGAGGTGTTCCACACCATGTAATTGCTTCCTATTTTGGGGACTCCTGACATCTGGGGCAAGAAAAACTGATGTAATGACGTCGGCTGCATGTTTTATACCCCTGACGACCTGACATCATGGAAGAGGCAACAGCATCCGACGCAGAAATCCCAAGACTCTGGTATTCGGGCCGACTGAGGGCTACCTGCAGGCAGATAACCCAAGTGTGATGACTGCAACAGTGAATACACTCGAACATCTACATTTATGGTAAGTGTACACAACTGTACTTTTTCAGTAACCAAGGACCAATGGGTGTTAAAGATCATTTCTCAAAGATACAAATTCTCCTTCAATGAACTCCCAATCCCAAGAGGGTACCCAGACCTACCTCCAAATCAATGAGCAGAGGCATTGAAACAAGTCCAAACTCTCATATCCCAAGGGGCAGTAGAACCTGCCCCCTCAGATCAAACAGGCAAAGGCTTTTATTCCAGACTATTCCTTGTTCCCAGAAAAGAGGGCACTTGGCACCCCATCCTGGATCTTTCCATTCTGAACACCTTCCTGGTGGTCCCCAAATTCAAAATGCTAACTTTGCAGCAGCTACTGCTTGTGCTGACAAAAAATACTTGGTTAGTTACCCTAGACCTAAAAGATGCTTACCTCCATATCCCCATAAGAGAATCCTGCAGAAAAGTCCTTTGCTTCAGACCTGGCTCACAACACTTTCAGTTCTCTGCGCTACCCTTTTGTGTATCTACTGCTCCCAGGGTGTTTACCAAATACTTAACCCCAGCCACAGCCTTTTGCAGACAAGAAAATATACAAATTTACCCTTACCTGGACAATTGCCTCATTCAGGCACAGTGCAAAGAAAAGCTCCTCAAGGACCTCCTCTTTGTCAAAACCCTCCTAACCTCCTTAGGGTACACCATCAACGAGAAATCAAAGCTCTGCTGGATATAGCATCCCAAATGGCTTTCCTATCCCCAGAGAAACAGAGCTTCCTGCCTCTCTATTTTACACAGGTGGCTTCCAAAAGTCACCTCACTGTGAGGAAGTTCCTGCAAGCCTTAGGGTACATGGCATCCTGCATCCTTCTAATTCCTCTGGCCAGGCTTCACATGAGAAAAATACAGTGGTGCCTAAAGAACCTTTGATGTCAGCACTCTCAGCCTCTGGAGACCTCTCTACCTCTGATCCCCAGTATAAGGGCTGAGTTTTTGTGGTGGGCAGGGGCCTTTGCCCAGAACAAGGGTCTTCCCTTCACCCTCCACCCAACCGGGCAAACCATTACCACCGACGCCTCAAACATAGCATGGGGCACTCCCGTATAAGGCATGTGCACCCAAGGACTATGGGATGCACAGTACCTTCCCTTACACATCAACCAGAAGGAAATGATGGCAGTACAAAAGGCTCTGACATCCTTCAAACCCCATGTCAAGCCAGAGGTTCTACTTAAAACAGACAACACCACAGTAATGTGGTACGTCAACAAACAGGGAGGGACCCAATTTTGCCCTCTGTGCAGGCTAGCCATGAACCTGTGGCTGACAGCCTTGTCCATGGGACTACATCTGATAACACCATACCTACCAGGGATCATCAACACCCTGGCAGACCACTTAAGCAGAAACCTTCTGGACCCCCACGAATGGCAGTGCTACAGAAAAATCTTTCTACAAATCACTCAGGCGTGGGGGAGTCCGGAAATGGACCTCTTTCCTTTACATCACAACCATCAGCTGAAACAATTCTGTACCAGGGAGTACCACCACCTAGCATGGAAGGTGGATGCCTTGACCTTCCCCTGGAACACCTTGTTTGTGTACGCATTCCCTTCTCTGCCTCTTATTCCCAAGGTACTGATCAAGGTAAGGGAGGAGAGACCTAAGGACGTCCTCATTGCTCCAGATTGGTCCAGACAACATTGGTACCCCTTACTGTGCAGCCTGACCTTACAGACTCCCAGGCAGCTTCCCCAATCTCAGACCTCGTAACTCGGGAGGAATGCTGCACCCAGACCTGCAGACTCTCAAACTATCAGCATGGCTTATACTCTAAAGGCAAACAAGAGGCCCCTGTTAAGCAAACAGGTCCTAGACATCATCACAGAGGCCAGAAGGCCCAGCACCAGAAAATCCTGTGCAGGAAAATGGAAAAGATTCTGCTCCTGGAGCCAGTCCAGAGGGGGAAATGCCTCTCAACTTTCCATCCCTCTTATTCTGGGCTACCTAGTGGAGCTTCTTAATAGTGGCCTCTCCTTCTCCTCTATTAAAATACATGCCCCGGCCATTTCAGCTCATTTTGATACAGAACAGTCCCTGTTTTCACATATTTTGATTAAACAATTCCTCAGAGGGGCTTCTAATGTCAGACCTCCCAAAAGGCCACCCACTCCAGCCTGGGACCTGAATTATATTTTGAAAAAACTTACTTTACATTCTTTCGAACCTGCTGCTTCAGCAGAACTAAGGTACATCTCTTGGACGACTGCTTTTCTCCTAGCTATCACTTCAGCCAGAAGGGTTTCAGATCTACAGGCGCTGACGGCCATTGAGGCCTTTATCATCTTCCATGCAGACAGGGTCTCACTGAGGACCAATCCCTCATTTATGCCCAAGGTGGTATCTGATGCAACTCTCAACCAGGCCATGCATCTTCGCACCTTCTTTCCTAAACCGCAAAACAAGGGGGGAAAGAATTCTACACTCACTAGACATGCACAGACAGCTCAGATACTGGACAGTACTAAACCCTTCAGGAAAACGGACCAACTTCTTTTTAGCTTTGCCCCAGGGGCGCAGGGAAAGCCCATTTCCAAACCGACCATTTCCAATTGGATATCACTCTGTATCCATTTCTGCTGCAGTTTGCATGGGAACCCCCCCAGGTCTATTCGAACCCATTCCACTAGGGCAGCCTCCACTTCCACAGCATTCCTCAGAGGAGTTCCCACCAAGGACTTCCTGGAAGCTGCCACCTGGACTTCTGTCCATACCTTTACCAAGCATTAAGCATTACTGCCTACCTCTGTTTTCTAAGGCTAGGGCAGGGTTTGCCTCTGCAGTTCTGCGGGGCATGTTGACTCATTCCTAGGTGTCTAACCAATCCTACCACTCTCTTCTCAGCTTTGGGAATCCTCCCATAGGTGATGACTGCAACAGTGAAACACGAAGAACATAGTACAGTTGTGTGCAGTTACCATAAATGTAGATGTTCGAGTGTATTCACTGTTGCAGTCCTGGTTTCCCACCCTCCTTCCCACTTGTATCTTCTTTCTTTAGGGAGACATAAGTTTCTAACAGTGGCTTTTAGCTACCAGGACCACTTCACCTTATTTACTTGGGCCTCTGAGTGGTTAGGGCAAGAAAAACTGATGTAATGATGTCGGCTGCCTTCCTTTATAGCACTAACGACCTGACAGCCAACAAGTGACAGCAGCTGACTCAGAAAAACACTGACTCTGGCATTCGGGCCGGCTGAGGGCTACCACAGCAGGGATAACCCACAGGTGATGACTGCAACAATGAATACACTCAAACATCTACATTTATGGTAAGTGTACAAAACTGTACTTTTTTGGGGAGGTGGGGTTGAGTAATAATTGAGGATTGTGAAGCCAGTTTTTAATAGAGGTGAAGGCTTCTGCTGTGATTTCAGCAAAACCAAAGAGAAAACAGCAACTAGTACAGCCAATATGAGATGCAAACAGGAACCAGCTGCAAACAAGTGTAAAATCCATCAGTACTTGGCAATAGTATTTGTCTGCCTGGGAAGATATGATCGACAAACCAGAGATGGTCTGCACCTGTCACCCCTGGGATTCAGGTTACTGGCTAAAGCTCTTGCCACCCCTATAGTGCCTTTTTAGGCAAGGTTTAAAGGATAAAACCACCACCGTAACAGATGCAAGCATGCAAAATCTGAAGGTAATGCTACTCAATGTTAGAAGTCTAAACCTCAAAATGCACTCTCTCGAGGCACTCCTAAAAATGGAGAACATCGATATCTGTGCAGTGACTGAGACCTGGTTCAAGGCTCCTGAGAGCACCCCTGCAATACCAGGCTACAATTCTTACCACACTTTTCGGCCACAAAACCAAGACCGAAACACTAAAGGTGGAGAAGTGTCCATATTCACCAAGGATATTCACACCTCCAGGCTAGTTGCCCAACACAATGCATCTGAAATTCTCCAGGTGCAACTAACGCTAGGTAAGACTGCAATCCAAATTGTAGCTTGCTACAGATCCCCCACCATACCCCAAGATTCTCACTAAACCTTCCTAAACATACTGGAAAATATTAAGATACAACCAAACACCCTAATACTGGGTGATTTCAACTACCCTGCCATTAATTGGGAAAACTACTCCGGTACCAACTCCTATTCCCAACGGTTCTTGGAATTTATAAATTCCAATGCCCTGGATCAACTAATCCATTGTCCCACCTGGGGCTCCAATATCCTAGATCTGGTCATTACCAACATGGGAGACAGATGCTCCACACCAGTGGTCACCCCTCATTGGTCAGGTCTCACCATAAGCAAATCACCCTTGACATCCACATCCCACCCTCCAGTAAGGAAACCTCCTTAAAAAACTTCTCCAAAGCCAACTTCATGCTACTGAAGACAGAAGTGACAAACTTCACAGCACCCACGCAGACGGCATCTGGAAGTTTGACTGCAGAATCCTACACTAAGGCACTGTACGAGCACATCCACTTGTGCATGAATTGTGCCATCCCAAATAGAACCAAGATGATCTTCTCCAAAAAAAGGAAGCCAATCTGGTGGTCCCCTGCTATAAACAAACTATACAACAGAAGGAAGAAACTGTTGCAGAAAAGAGGAAAATCCCAGGGTGCAAAAAACTCCCTCACCAGCCTCAGTAAGAAACTGAGATCCCTCATAAAATCCCCAAAAGCTAGTTACGAAAATAAAATTGCCAAAGATTCCAAAGACAACCACAAGGCACTCTATAGTTATGTCAAGAATCTAAATGGCAATGCTCAGATCTGCTCTGAGCTACAACAGAATGGCATTAAATATACTGATCCCAAGGATATTGCCAGTGTCCTGGCAGATTGATTTAATGCCAACTTCACCCCCCCACTCACCCCCTAAAGGGCCCATCTCAATACCAAAAGATTGCCAAATTCCGATAATCACAGCCACACAGGTAGAAACAGCACTCTCCAAAGCTAAGAATACAGCGTCCATGGGACCAGATGACATCCCGGGCTGTGTACTACATGAACTACAAAATGAACTGGCACCCCACCTAAGTGTCCTGTTTAATCATAGCCTCACCTCAGGCTTCGTGCCCACTGAGTGGCGCACAGCTACAGTTATCCTGCTCCACAAGGGGGGATCCGCCTTGGATCCCGGGAACTACCGTCCCATCAGTCTGACAAGCCTGATCTGCAAGGGCATGGA
This sequence comes from Protopterus annectens, assembly GCF_019279795.1. NCBI lineage: Eukaryota > Metazoa > Chordata > Ceratodontiformes > Protopteridae > Protopterus > Protopterus annectens. Next base: position 17,854,077 of record NC_056750.1, on the reverse strand, counting down.
ACGCATTATTATGGAACTTATAAACAAAGACATTGGCAACCTTCAAACACTGGACCCCACCCAGTTTGGGTTCGTGAAGAGCCGATCTTGTCTCCTGAATCTGATTGACTTCTTTGAATCAGTCTCCAGAGCTGTGGACGAGGGTAAGGCGGTCCACACAGTCTATCTGGACCTTGCCAAGGCCTTCGACACCATCCCCCACTCTGGAATCATAGATAAACTTACTAAGCTGGGCATAAATCCCTATGTCACTCGATGGGTTGCTAACTGGCTTACTGACAGAACCCAGACTGTAAAAGTAGCAGTCTCCAAATCCAGCTCCTGACAAGTGGGGAGTACCTCAGGGTTCAGTCCTGGGACCACTCTTGTTTGGCATCTACTTCTCTGAAGTACAAGCCATCACTAAGGGACTCTGGCTAACAAAGTTTGCAGATGACTGCAAACTGGAAGCCATTATAGAATCACAAAATTATGTGGATATTCTACAAAAGGGCCTTACAGAAACAGATGCCTGGTGCCAGAGCCATGGGCTCAAGCTTAATGCCAAGAAATGTATAGTTATCCCCTTTGGAAAAAAAACCTGTACCCATGAACTACCACATAGGTGGCAGGACATTAAACATCGAAAGTGTGATGAGAGACTTAGGGACACAAGTGGACAGTGGTCTCACTTTCGATAACCACATCGCCACAACGATCAGGAAATCCTTCTATGTGGCACACCTCATCACTAAGGGCTTTTCATCCAGAAAAAAAGAGGTCATTGTCCTACTGTACTCATCCTTCATTAGACCCATTATAGAGTATAATGCCCCATTTGGTATGTACCTCACAAGACATCTGCAACAGCTGGAAAGGCCACAGAAATATCTCACTAAAAGAATCACCAGGCCTAAAGCAGATGCCATATGCTGACCGTCTAAAAAAAACTGCAGTTATACTCTGTGGCATATCGTCTACTCAGAGGAGATCTCTGCTTAACATACAAGGCCATGTCAAACCCTGAGCTGTTGGACATGCTCCACTTAAAGAAATCCCAATCCCTCAGAGCCACACGCTCCAGGGATCAAAACCTTATCACAATGAACAAAACATGCTGGAGGGATAGGTTCCTGACCCAGAGACTCCCCATACTCTGGAATAGACTGCCCATACATGTCAAGCAGAGCGCCTCATTGGCCCTCTTCAAAAGGAACCTTGATGACTGGATGGGAGATAGGAAATTCACTCCGGGGATCATGTCAGTCGCCCTGCTAGACAGGAGCCCAGAGAAGTAAATATTGTGGGAAGAAATTTCCAGGGAATTGTTATGGTAGGCTTGCATAGGCCTTAGGGCCGATAGCCTAGTACCACCAACCTATGAACGTATGAAGAAGTGCTTTATTAATAGAATAATTCCAGTAAAATCCAAATAAAATGTAGATAAGCGCTTTCGTTCCAAAAATTATATGTAGTTACAAGGAACTTCAATAAGTGATGCTTGCTTAGAAGAAGTATAGAGGTCGTTAATGAAAAAGTTAGAGAAATGGGCCAAGAACTGAGCCTTGGGGTACACCAGTTGTAACGGTGAGATAAGGAGAGAAAGTATGTTGCCATCTAACCATTTGCTGCCCGTCAGACAGGTAGCTTTTAAACCACTGAAGTGTAGGAGGGGATAGGCTGAGATGGAGCAGTTGTTGAAGGAGTTTTCTATGTGAAATGGTATCAAAGGCTTTGAAAAGATCCAAAAACATGGAAGAGATGTTTACCAGAGTCCCTTTTCCTGTTTATATTATCTAACAAGGATAATAGTGCAGTAGTTGTACTATGACCAGAGCGGAATCCATGTTCAGTACTGGTCAAGAGCTGTTCTGAAAGGAGATGGTGAAGAACTTGAATGTGGATACATTCTTCTAGGATTTTTGAGAGTGGGAGAGAATTGCAATGGGAAGAAAGAGACTTTTGTAGAATTTCCTTCCTTATGCAGTGGGATGACATATGATCTTTTCCAAATAGCTGGGACATAAGATCCCTATATTTGTCTATTGATTAAGAAAGCTACTGGGAAAGATATGGTTTCTGCTGCTTTCCTGAGGTATTCAGATGGGAGGTTGTCAGCAGCTGTAGAGTAGGGTTTAAGTAGCGGTTTTTATAGTAGGTATTTTTTACAAGTTGTAAGGTGAAGTTGTTAGCATTTGTGTTTAAGGATTGTTTGGATTCGTGTTTTTCAGAGGTTAATGTGGTAATGGACGGGGCAGTTGGTAATATGGGTTTGTGTAGGGGGGAGGATGATGTGCTGTTGGTGAGGGCAGCAGTGCTCTCTCTAAAGTATTTATTAAATGTAGTTGCTGTTTAGCGGAGGAGGCAGATTTGAGAGGGATGCGGATCTTTTTTTGAACTAGGATTGAGTAGTGTGTGAATAAAGGACCAGAATTTTTTTTGATTATTTTTATGAGTAAGTTGTAGTTGTTCATAGTATTGTTTCTTCATCATCATAAATCCCCATTTTCTACATGGGGGTTGGGGTGTTGTTAACTGTTACTATGTCTCTCTGTTCAATGCCACACTCTTGCCTTCTTTGACACTCTTGTCTGATTGTTGCAGACCTTCTCTCATACAATCCATATGCCGCATTGCTGGATGCCCTCATTTTCTCTTGCCATCTTCCTTTCTGCCCTAAATCATCTTCACTAGATTGTCTTCTGCTTTTCTGACCGTGTGCCTGAACCACCATCATTTATCTTTGACCTTTTCTGCAGCTGGAGCTACTTTGGCTTTTGCTGCTATCTCCTCATTTCTTCATCTGTCCCACACTGTGCATCCTACCAAGTGTCTCAGGCACTTCATTTCCATCACCTGTAGCTTCCTCATCTGCTCTGCCTTTACTGCCCAGGTTTCTGTACCATACAGTAGTACTGGTCACACCACTGTTTTGTACACCGTACTTTTCAGCTTCTTTGGCATTCTTCTGTCGCACACTAAACCGGACACTCTGTGCCAGTTGACTGCAGCCCCTCTGATTCTAGCATTGACTTTCTCCTTCAGACTTCCCATCTCCTAAACCACCCGGACACTGTGCCAGTTGACTGCAGCCCCTCTGATTCTAGCATTGACTTTCTCCTTCAGACTTCCCATCTCCTAAACCACCCGAACACTGTGCCAGTTGACTGCAGCCCCTCTGATTCTAGCATTGACTTTCTCCTTCAGACTTCCCATCTCCTAACCCCCCCCCCCAGGTAATTGAAGCTGTTAACCTGTTCCACTGTTGTCCCTTCTATCTCAGTTCTCAGCTTCTTTTGATTTCCTGTGTTTGCTGCCATTGCCACTGTCTTATCTGTACTCAGTTTCATCCCATGATCCTTCAGTTTTGCATTCCATTCCCCTGCTCAGAGTCTGCCTGTAATGCCACATCATATTCATACTGCAACTTTGTTCATCTGTCCCCTCCGACCTGTTTGCTAATGTAATCCATCACCAGTATGAACATCAGTAGGCTCAGAGCTGAAACCTGATGCATACCCACTCCAACTGGGAACCCCTCTGTGAGACAGAACACTGTTCGTACTTGAGTCATTGGGTCCTTGTACACAGCCTGCCCTAATTCTGCCAATGTTTCTGGAACTTTGAACCACTGCAGGACTGCCCATATCAGCTTTTTTGGGACCTTGTCATATGCTTTCTGCAAGTCTAGGAATGCCCTGGTATTGTTTCTTATCTTTGTGTATATATTTTTTTAGCCTTATTACAAAGTTCCATGAATCTCTGAAAAGTTTTTAATTTAGGCACTCCTACAAGCCTCGTTTCTGCATAATGTTTTTGGTGGATAGCCATTGGTGCATGTTATAAAGTGTTAAGGAGAAATCATTTAACAATTGAGCAAAACTGTTTGTGGGAAGTGGTTTTTGATCAAACTTTGAAGATTAAACTTGTCAGCCTTGTCCAAAGTGCTTTATAGGTAGGAAGACATGCTGTCAGTTTTAGGGTTATTGATACTGTGCGTGCAGCATCTAGGGGCTGTTGTGACGGGATTGATAATTGGTAAATATTTTTGACTTGACCATACAGCCACTGCTGGTCAAAGCAGAGCTCTGCTGTGCACCTTTAGGAAAGGGTTTTCTGGTTGGACCACCTTCACAAGACGTATTCAGAAAGTTGAATGAGTAGGAAAAAGTATTTGAATCAGTGATGTAGCTGATCTACATTCCAGTTCCTAAACGTAAAAGAAATTTCCCCCCACCAAACAGTAGCCATATTACTGTTGCTAATAAAAAGGAAAACAGCCAAAAGGTAAAAAAGGTTTCAGTAAAAGTGGTGGGTAGACTAAGAAGGAGCTTTGGGTGGGGGGGTTCAACTTCTGACTAACTGAGAGCAGTATTGTATATTATACATTTTCTCTCTCCCATCACCTAAAATCCTATGTCAGTCTTTAACATCCCCAGTCATTCTTACTCAACTTAAAATTGGAGTGACTTTAATTACCCATCCATGAACTGGGTAAATTAAACGTGTTCTAACTCACTTGCCCAAAGGTTCCTGGACTTCATTAACTCCAATGCCATGTACCAGTTGGTTGACACATCCATAAAGGGGCTCAAACATCCTGGATCTGGAGGTTATCAGCATGGGGGACCACTGCAGCACCCCCATTGTTCAGCAACTAGACTAAAAACTTCTCCAAGACCAATTACAGCCTCTTACATAACAGCATAAATAGCTTCATAGCCCTCCCCCCACTTATGGAACAGATACCTGTGCTGACTTGTACACCATTGCTTTATACGAGCACCTGTACAATTGTATTGACTCTGCTGTACCTGATAGAACCAAAGCAAGATCTTCAAGGAAAAGCAAACCTGCCTGGTGGACAGCTGCCATTTATAGGCTATACAATAGGAGAAAGAAACTGCTGTCTAAGTAGGAATGAATGGTCTCTAAACTGGAAACACACTCCCTCCTCAACTTAAGCAGGTAAACTCCTAAATGAAGTCCTCCAAAGCTAACCACAAATCCAAATTAGTTTTCCTAACTAAGGATAAACAAAAGACGTTCTTTTGTACATCTGTAACCTCAAAGGTAAGGCCCAGGTTTGCACTGAACTTTTAGTTACTGCTACTACATGTACAGAACCTGTGGATATAGCAAACCTGCTGGCTGACAGATTCAGTGAAAACTTCAATCCCCTGTACCCACCACATATACCCCAAAGCATCCCTAACACCTGTCCACCACCTAGTATCTCTGGGGAGCAGGTCTTAAATGCCCATTCCAAGGCCGAAAACACAGCCTCTGTGTGACCAACATCCTTGGCTGAAAAACAGGAATTAGCATCACCATTGGGCATGGTTTTTAATCACAGCCTAAGCACTGGCTTCATCCCAGCCGAATGGAAAACAGCTACAGTCATCTCTTTGCACAAAGGGGGTGCATCCATGAACCCCGGGATCTATAGACCCATTAGCCTGACCAGCCTGATCTGCAAGGCCATGAAAGAAATCATCAAGGACCTTGTTAACAAAGATATAGGAAATCTCTAAATGCCCGACACCACCCAGTTTAGCTTTGTCAAAGGGAGATAATGTCGGTTAAACTTGGTGGACATCTTCGACATAGTCACCAAAGCCCTAGACAAGGGCAGATCTGTGCATACAGCCCACCTAGACTTAGCCAAGGCCTTTGACACAATCCTCCACTCAGGCATCATTGATGAACTCACCCAGTTGGGTATCAACCCATGTATTGTCAGGTGGGTTGTAAACTGGTTCACTGATAGAACTCATAATGGTCAAAATAGAGAATTCCACTTCATCCAGCAGACCCAGTGGTGTTCCACAGAGATCAGTTTGGGAATCTACTTCTCCAAAGTACAGGCTAAAACTAAAGGACTGTGGCTGACAAAGTTTGCTGATGACTGCAAACTGGGAGCAATCATTGAAACCCCTAGCGACGTCAACATCCTACAAGAATGTCTTGCGCAGGCTAATGACTGGTGCCAATGTCATGGTCTTAAACTTAATGGAAAAAAAGTGCATTATCATCCCCTTCAGCAAGGGTGATGTTCCTACAAAGTACCACATCAATAGCAATACCCTAAGCACATAACCAATGATGAAAGATCTGGGCACACAGGTCGACAGCAACCTTAACTTCGATCACGTCTCCACAGTGGTAAGAAGGGCATTATGTATTGCTCATCTCATAAGTAAGGACATTGCCTCCAGAAAAAGAGGTTATAACCCCCCCTGTACTCTCCCTCATCAGGCCAATAAGTACAACGCTCCCTTTGGTACGTTCCTTTCCAAACGCCTGCAGTAGTTGGAGAGACCGTAAAGGTTCCTTACAAAGAACATTTCTGGGTCTTCAAGATCTGTCTTATGCAGACAGACTGAAGTCATTGTCACTTTACTCTGTGTTGTACAGACTGCTCAGAGGCGACCTGTGCCTTGCATATAGACCCAGGACTGACCATTTTTAATGGAAGTGCTGCACATTCGCAAGTTAAATGGCACATGGGTCATTCTCTCAAATGACTTTAACCTGGTGTGTGACATCAACAAAACTTGCTGGAGAGACAGATTTGTCTCTAAGGTTGCCCCACCTCTGGAACAAGATTCCTATTTATGTTAAACAAAGCCCCTCACTGGCCCTATTTAAGCTTAATTTGGATGATTGGATGGCTAACTGGAAATTCACCCTGGGGGTTCCACCTGTGTCCCCTGTTGGACAGGGGCAGTAGATGCTGATTTTAGTGTCTGCTTAAACCAGACACCCTTGGGAACACTGGTTGAACTTGGGTAGGCTTGTAAGGGCCTTGGGGCCATTAGCCTAGTAACCTACTATGATCCTATGGAGTCTTGCTGATGTTAATTTCTGAAAATTGGCTGAGTGTCTCATTGGACAGATTGGTTCTGCAAGTGGTCACTTGAGGCTGCAGATTGCAGTTTCTGTCAATCCAAAATATACACCAGCTCTCAAAGACTAAAGACCTCTGTTGGGGCCCTTTTGATACAAGATGTGCTTCAGCAAATGCATGTTAGGAATGCCCTAGTATTATTTATTTCTGTATTTGCATTTTACCTTTATTACGAAGTTCCCTGTATGCTGAAGTTTTTGATTTAGCCACTCGCCTCCAAACTTCGTCTCTGATGCACACAATGTATTTTTGTGAGGGTGGATAGCCGGGGGATGCATATGATAATTTATTAAGGAGAGAGCTTTTTAACATTTGAACAAAACTCTGAGTGTGGAGAAGACAAAGGCTTTTGTACAGGGCTGTTTCTAGTCTCAAGAAAAAGATTGGCCATTGGGGTCATTCTAAATCAATCAAAGCTGAAGAAGTTTCTGAGGGTTCAATAATTCATAATGTTGATTTATCAATTCCCTTTCACCATCTCATCCCTTAGGCAGTCTGGGTGCTGATAGATTTAATGGATGCCTTCTTTACAGATTTCTGTTCACAAACATCACAGTGGCTTTCTCAGAGTGGGTACAGGGGGTTCCCATTTCCATTTTAATTACTTCCAATTTGATTTGGCTGCTTCAGGAGTTTTTAACACATGCCAGTGCAAGACAGATGGCGTTTACATATATGCTAGTACCAGGAAGACTCCCCAGTTCAGGCGTAGTCCAAGGAGGTGCTGCAGAGGGAATTCATTTTTGCTCTAAAGTCCTTACAAAAACTAGGCCTACCTCCCAGTTTTTCGAAATTCAGCCCTAGCCCAGGCAGATCGGTTGTTTTTGTACAAAGCCTACTAGATACTTCCAGCCAGAAATCCTGTTTGTCATAAGACTGTGAAAGGCAACCATTACTACACAAGAATTTGTGAGGGTTCTAGGGTACATAGCTTTGGACTTCACAATAATTTGTGAGGGTTCTAGGGTACATAGCTTTGACTCTTCTCATGATTTCCTTAGTAAGGTCACACACAAGGAGTTTTCAGTGGTATCTAAGCAGTACTTGGCACCAACACATGCAGTCATCTGAGTGTACCATTTCAATGCCCCTGCATAATACAGAATTTGGAATGGGGGAGTCTAAGTTTAGAAGAGTCAGGGTGTTCCCTTCAAACAGGCACCCCCATATCACGTCCTAACTACAGGTGCATTGGATACAGTCTTTTGTGGAGGGGTGCTTATGCTGCAGACCTCAGATTCAAGGCTCTAGAGACCAGAAATAGTGAAAGACCTGTGTCAGTGCAAAATAAATGATGGCAGTCATCTTGGTTCATGTGGCTACCAAGCCATTTCTAGAAGCCAAACAGGCAGCAGTTATGTGGTACATAAAAATGGGGTTGTTCACTATATACTTTGCAAGCTTAGGCTATAAGCCATAACATGACCACATGGGCCTCTTAAATCTCGTCTTAACAGAACTTGCTACATGATCAGTTCAGCAAGATCTCTGCGTTTCTTTGAGTGGATGTTAATAGGGACAATTTTCCGGATTTTACTCCCAGGTGACTTGTACCAAAAGACCTCCTTGCTTTTCAAAAACAGTTGAAAAAAATCTGCTCCAGAGCACCACAGAAACATGTTTGGACAGTGGACACCTTCTGGTTCAGTTTGTCAAGTGTGTTTCTGTGTGCTTTTTATCTTTTTTTCAGGATGATGTAGATGCTAATAGAGGAAAGGCAAAAAATGATGCTAATAGCATATTTCTGGTTGAGGCAGCATAACTTTTCTTCCTTTTTGGAAGTGGTGAGTGAAGAAATATTTTGTCTGCCCCAGCATTTAAACCTCTTGACCCAGCTCTAGGGAACCATGATACAGCCAAACCTGTTGAAAGCATGGTGGATATGGCCTTTCTACCCTTTAGGAACCATTTTAAAGAGAACATGCTAAAGATCATGATGGAAGATAGTAAGTAAAATGCTAGAAAATTCTACTTGGCTAATTAGAAGATTTCTCCCTTTATTGACAAAGAAAGAACCAAGACCCCAGAATAGTGGACGTGTCTGTTGTGCTATACTGTTTGAGATGTTTGACAGAGGCCTAACTTCTGTCTTACTAAAGGTACCATTATTAGCCATTTCAACCTGCCTTACTATTGGGACCATTCTATCTTTACTGCCTCCAGTTAAACGGTTCCTGAGGAGAATCTTGCATATGAAGTCCCCCTTGAAAGAAATAATGTCGTGGAACCTGAACTTTGTGTTAGAAAAGTAAACTCAACCTTCCTTTGAACCTCCTACTAATGCCTCCCTTACATTCCCAAGGTAGAGAACATCCATACAAATTATCAGTTTAGTCAGGATATGTGAACTTCAAGCCTTAATGTGTAAAGTCCAAAAGCAGGTTGAGACTGCATATTACACCCTTGTTTATGCTTAAAGTGGTAACATAATCACCAATGAACCAAGTTGTTCAGTTGTCTGTGTTCTTTTTTCCCCTGTCTTTTGGGGATGATAGTTTTACACTCCTTTGATATCCATAGACAATTGAGATACTACTTGCATATGACTAAGGAATTTAGGAAAACAGAGCAACTGATCATCATTCCCACTATGTAAGTGGTATTATGGCTTATCTGCCAAGGTAACCCAGTATTGGCCAGCTTTCATAAGATCAGACTCCCCTCCTCCTATCTTCTGTGATAAGGTGATTGGCTGAGTATGCCCTGAGAGGGAAGCCTTCATCTGTCATTCAAAGAAGAAAGTCCTCTGACTTTTTCACAGGATCCATCGGTGATGTTTTCCATCTTACTGCTCAGATAAGCCCCATTTGGAGACCCTCTTCCTTATTTTATTATATTATTTTTTTCTATTTTATGTTAATTAACATTAAATGTAAAACTTGTATCTACATAAATATGTATGTATAAAAATATATATGTATATGGGTCTACTTCTTTTGACCTAACTTTCATTTGCCCGACACTCATTTTCCCGACCCCATTTGACTGAAAGTTCATTTGCCCGACACTTCATTTGCCCGACACTTCATTTGACCGACAAGTATTATTAGCAAGAAAATGGAATATGCCCCCTTCCCCACTGCAGTGCGACCCTGGAGTTAGAATATATAGGTAGGGGGGCATGGTGGGCACAGCCCCCCACAATGGGGGGTGTGGGGGGTGAAGCCCCCCACTTCATTTCATATGATATTGTTAACTTTTGATGTAATATTCATTACTAAAAGAAAAGTAAGTGGGGGGCTTCACCCCCCACACCCCCCATTGTGGGGGGCTGTGCCCCCCATGCCCCCTACCTATATATTCTAACTCCAGGGTCGCACTGCAGTGGGGAAGGGGGCATATTCCATTTTCTTGCTAATAATACTTGTCGGTCAAATGAAGTGTCGGGCAAATGAACTTTCAGTCATTTGGTCTCGGGCAAATGGGTGTCGGGCAAATGGGAGTGAGGTCAAAAGAAGTAGACCCATGTATATATATATATATGTGTGTGTGCGTATATATATATATATATATATATATATATATATATATATATATATATACACACACACACACACACACACACACACACACACACACACACACACACACACACACACAGAGTTTAATATTTTCTTTCTTTCTGTGTTTGCAGTAATTCTTTTGGGAATGTCAAATTGTAGCAGTGTTTATCTGGTTTCTGTCTTTGACAAATGCTTGTTTTTACCGTGTCTCTGGAAACTTTGAGTATTTCATTAAAAAAAAGTGTAATGCATGTCTGTGCTGTTAAACACTAGAGGTTGTTCAGTGATGTCAAAACAGAGAATTAACTGTGCTTGTCTTTACAGTTACTCTTCTAGATTTTCATTGTTTTATAAGAAAATGCAGAACTTGGATTTTTTAGTATGTTTACATTGTTTGCTATATGTAAGACACTGGTCTGTGTATTTTTAACATCAGGTTGATATTTTCCGTGAATAAAGTTATTTAAATGCATTTTTAATCTCTCTGATAAGACAATATAGTTTATGTTGCTTTTAAACGTTATCTTATGGCAGTTTAACGTGAAAGTGTGTGGATTTAATTTTTAACACCAGTGTGGTATGTTGGTTGCTTTGGTGTTTGGACTTTTTGTGTAATAGAAATTCTTTAACTTCTGCCAGTTAAAAAATTATGACATTTCAAACTTTTTTTTTTGTCTGATAATAGCACAGTACTGTCAGTTTATTATTATGGCTGGTGTTCTTTTTCTTTCCTGACTTAATGAGTCATAACTCTAGTACTCCCCATTAAATCTGGTTGCTCCCTAAACAAACAAAAAAACAAAACAAAAAAAAACACAGTATAAAAATATGGCTCCGCTTATGGTTAGTGATTTTGTTGTGGCCACTTCTTGTCCCGCAGACCATTTACCTTTTGTTGCGCCTCCCTGTAGTGTAGCTTTGTTGTTCACCATGGAATGGGGGTTAGACACATCCTCCAGGACTGTTTCAGTACTTGGCACATGTATGGGAGAACCAAACCCTTTAGGTGCAGGAATAGTCTGGAGTAAGAGACTCCTTGCCAGATGCAGTACTCTGTCCCCAGATGTTTTAAGTAGTAGTCAAGTTCACAAGAAAAAAAAACGGAAGCCTCATCATACAGGTGATGGTGTGATTGTAGTTGTGTATAAGGCTGATATGGTTTCCTTGGCCAACAGTGGTGTGCAGACAGCTAATTCTGGTGGTTGTGTTACCATACGTGGCTCTAGTGGTACTTTGGCTAGAGACCGTTCTGCTGTTTCAGAAAATGATGAGGAATCTGATAAGGACAATGGGGACTTTCCTAGCTGATGCTCAGTCCAGTCACTCTGATTCTTCAGAAAGTGAACCTGAGCTTAAGTCCAAATAGATGTTCACTTTTCCTTAGAGGATTGCTGCATTTAGTGATGTTTTTGATTTGGAGCAGTCAGGAACTACCTCCGAGGTAGGCAGGGTATATGACCTTATAGAGGATGAGATACCCAATTCTGTGGCTACATCCCCCCATACGATCCTTGGAAGATATTTATAAAGCTGCCTGCAGGGCACAAGTATCTACTCCAGTAATCCCTAAAAAGGCTTTGGGGATAGGGTCTCCTCGGATATGACCGGTCTAGTGCTGACTCACCTGCCTCCACAGATAGAAGTGAGTGGCTTAAATCTAGTGCAACACCCCTGATAAAGATGAAAAATGGTTAGATCTTCAGGGCAAAAGAATATCCCATTTTACTAATCTAGCCTTTAGAATGTTAAATTATCAAGTCTGTACCTGGAAATTTATTTTATAGTGTGTATACAATTTGGGTGATTTTGCTGCATCATTACCAGCAGAGCAAAAGTCTTGTATGAATGAAATTATTTCTACTTTGAGAAGTGTGCTTGAATGTGCAGGTGCAGTCTCAAGAAATGCTGCTTTTTTTGTTGTTAAGACTGTTTGCTTGGTTATGTAATCAGAACTCTTATGATTTAAAAGCTGAAAGTTTGAATGCACCTTTACGTTCTGAATTAGTGTGTGTGCCCTCTGTTACATAGATTCTCAAACAGTGGAATGATAGAAGCAAACTAATACATGGGGTATTTAAGATGTTTCATGTACTCAAGTTCTCCCCAAACAAGGTATGTTCCTTCAAGGAGCAAAATAAACAAAAACCCCAAACAAACAAAAGTCAGGAATCCAAAAGGAAGTGACAGAAGGATAATCCTTTGAAACCAAATAGTCGAGGTTCTTCTCCACAAAAGGATCAACCCCCTGCCGTGCCAAGTCACAGACCACACCTACCTCTTCCCCATACCATAGTAATGTTCAGAAGAAACGTAGCCTCTACTTTACATGTTATAAATGGTATTCATCTTTGGACAGATATGGTCATAAGTGACCTACTTAGGCAGCTCTTTCATTTATATTGACAGCTGTTTCATTCAATCATCATGTTTCTGCTATAGTAAGGTAATTCTTTGAAATGTCTGGTTAATTTCCAAGGGAATATCCTCAAAATACCAAAGTAATAATCATACCACTGTACTCTTTCCATATCAGCCAAATCATCAAATACAGTGTCATTTTGACAAAGTGCATCGCTCAACTGGAAGGACGCTAACGATTTCTAACTAAGAAAATTGAAATCTTCAAATCCTTCAGCTGTCCAGATTCATTAACACAACTTCCCTTTTACTCAAGTGTCCTACTGGCTGCTCCAAGATTCACCTGTGTCTTGCATCTAGCCAGCATGGATCCGGTTTCAAGCATGTCTGTGGACGCCTTGCAGATGTCCGCTTCAGATTTTCCAGGACAACCATAATTAATTATTACCATAGGGTCTAGGGGTGTTCCTCAGATTTTGGTTTAGGAGGACGTACGTATTACCATTATAGAGTGTCTTACAGGGTCTGGGCATTTTAAGCTTTACAAGGCTGATGTCCCTTTAGAGAAACAACAAAGAACTAAACATGTTTCTCTTGTTCCTAAGGACTCTTGAGTGACTGGCAGAATTTCACTCAAGGTTTGTTTAATTCCCTTATGGCTTTGAAGCCTCCAAAAGGTGTTTCTGTCCCAGCACCCTCTTGGTCTTCTACTCCTCTTAAGAGGCCTAGGGAGAAAGATTCCTCCTCCTCCTCTGAGGAGAAAGATTCGGATGAGGAACCCCTTGCCTGTTCTTCCCAGGTCACTTTTCCTTTAGATGATTCTGAGGAAGTGGAGTTCACTAGTCCTGACCCTCCTTTTTGACAATATTTCCTTTGGGGACACAGTTTCCAAAATGATGGAATTTTTCAAATGGGATTGTGCCCAGGTGTCCGAGGTTCAGAAGAGGTAATCTGAAGTTGTAAATCTTCATTCATTCCTTACTGATAGGACTTTGGTTCCGTCCTTGGAACCGACACGGCCGGTAACAAGCTCGGCCAAAAACTGTCAGCTAAGTCCTACCCACAATTCCCCTCACATAGTCTCTTCAGTTCTCGTTTTCCGTGTTCCTAGTCAGACATGCCAAGCCTTTCTCTCAAGCTAAGTGTAGCTTTTTTTTGCGTTTTTTTTTTTTTTTTTTTTTTTTTTTTTTTGTAGTTTTCTCAACTATTTAGCTTCCCTTAGTCAGTTTTTTCTTCTAAGGTTATGTCTTGTTCCTACACCCTATATTTCCTGACTAAACCGTACACACTACCTTGGTAGTTCTTTCGTACCATCGTTCGTACTACTCCTCCTTCCTTTACCTTTTGGTATTTCTTAGTACCATTGCTGGTACCCCTTCCTAGCTATTTGTTAACAAAAAAAAAAAAAAAAGAAATAGCTGTCCCCCCCTTACCATAACTTCTTGCTGTTGTTTGCTAGTTAGAGTTTTTGTTGTTGGATTGTAGTACTAGTGTGCTGTTTTGTCGTTATGACTGATAAGGCTAAGCTTGGGTTCAAGCAGTGTGATAAGTGCCGGGCGTAAGATGCCCAACTCACTGTCACACCTGGTGTGTTTATTATTTGGGCGTTAACCACATTAATGTATCTTGAGATATTTGTTCTAGCTTCAGCAACCGTACATTGGCTTGAACATAAGAACAAGCTTATTCTGAAGGGTATGCCGAAAACACCCTTCTCGGAGGCTCTTTCTGGGACGGAGGCCTCACCACCTCCTAAGCATTAGTATGTGAAAAAACATAGAGAAACGAGAAATGGAATCACTCTCTTCCAACATCTCCGTCCTACTCGGAACCGAGACGACACCAGGCTTCTCCAGCACCATCAGCGGGAACAGCTTCGGCACCAGGGTCCCTGTCTTCCCCCTCATCGCCGACCTTTATTATTACACAGGCTCCTACCACCGTACCAGCATCGGCACCATCCCCGGCCACAGTACTGATGTCTTACACGGCTCCACCTATAATGACACCTGCGGTTCCGAAGATTGAGCACCTTACCAGAACCAGGTATTCTCCTTCTTATGACCCCTTTTTGGGACAACAATTCAGTCCATTTATTGAGAGATCAGAGTCTTCATCTGCAGCTTCCTTCAGATCCACCAGGAGTCTTTTGGAACAAGATTTAGCAAGGTTTGTGGGCCAGCTTTTGGCAGCTAGAGAATTACCGACCCCAACTAGGTCTTCCCTCCCTCTTGGAGTGTAAGCTCTCATGGCATATTTACCTGTCTATCCTCCTCCGACCTCCTCCCACGTCTCTGAGACTTTGGTACCGATGTCCATCCCGGTGCATTCTGCCTCGGCTCCAACAGCGGAGACTTCCCTGTCGGCACCGATAACTCTTGGTGCCACGGCTGTCTTGGAACTGGTGGACCCATGGAGCAGTGATTGTGCTGTCAGCACCGTGACACCTAGTTCGGCACTGATTTTTTTTCTGTGGCACCATCTACAGTCACGGCTGTCCTGGCAGCTACTGGTCCTCTCGGAGCTCCTCACCTGGAGGTGGGCTCCTCAGGGTGGGGTGTGACCCCGGTTCCAAGGTTGTTGTTCCGGGACCCCATCCCTCCTCGGGCGGGCCTGCTTTCCAGGTGATTGAGAGGGTCCTCACTTCAACAGGCTCGCAGTTGGCACCATTGGCATCGGAACAAGAACCCCCCCCCTCTAGCATGCAGCTGTCCCAACCTCCTACTCTGGGATATCGAGCACGGGAGCCGCAAGACCTTCCCTTGAAGGGAACCCTTTCCCTGGAGTCCTCCTCAGAAGACCCCACTGGGGAGCCACCCCGGAAGAAACTTTGCAAGAGGAAGTATCTTGATTCCCCTGAGGAATCCATCACCAAAGACACCGATTACGATGAGGGAGAAGGGTCCCCACAGTCTCCCCTGGAAGACGTCTCATTTGGAGACGATCTCGAGATCCTCAAGCAGAGGGGAGACTGGAAGCCCTCCAACCCTTCGGGGGAATCTGTGTTCTTGCAGACTTTCTGTACTCGACCATCTAATTCCTGAGTGACCTCACCTGCAGATGAGCTAATTAGGCTTATTGTGCTACATGCCTGGAAGGCCCCGGACAACATAGAACCTGCCCCCCACGGCCAGAGAAATTTTCTCCACACTTGAAGACCAACCCAACTCGTCCAAACAGTTGGTAGTAGATTCCATGGTCGTGGCAGTGGCCACCAAGAGGGAACTGGCAGAAGTTAGTTCCACTGTTTATCCCCTGAACAAGGAGTCTCGGGATATAGACCGACTGGGAAAGCAGACCTACGCTTTGGGTGACCTTTGCCATTCGGTCACTGAATTATCTGGCACAGTTTACTTGCCTCCAAAGAGACCTAATCTCAGAAATGTCTGCCTCTTTAGCGGGGGTACTGCCTGAGGAGGTGAGTGATACTGTTACCTCCCAGCTAGCTACCCTAGACTCCATCTTGAACTCCTCGATGCGCTTGATTTCTCACACTACCAAGGGGGCAGCTCGAGCAGCCACATCGGGTATTGTCATGAAACGGCATGCTTGGATGCATTTGTGTGACTTCGCGGACCCTTTTAAGTCTTCCTTTGTCAACACGCCTGTTGATGAGTCTTCCCTCTTTGGTCCCAAAGTAAGTTTTTCCACCCCCCAGAGATCCTACTCCAGGAATCAGAGGGGACGAAAATTGTGGTTCAAGAAGTCCCAAGGATCTTTGCTTGATACTTGTGACGAGCAATCCCCCCAGGGCAGAGGGGGCAACTAATCCGGAAGACGTCCCTTTCGGGGCAGAGGGGGTCCGCACAACCAGGGTGTTAGGGATTCCTTCTTTGGTCGACCCTTCAAGTGCTCCTGAACAGCGGCCCAATTGCTTTCCTCTGGAAGCAGTAGGGGGATGTTTCTCTCTGCACCTACATGCCTGGCAACTCATAACAGATGCGTGGGTGCAGAGAGTAATATCCAGAGGCTGTCCTACCCCATTCAATCTCACTCCTAGACCCGTAAAACGAAACCCCGATGTTCCACTCGGTCAGAGGGAGGCTGCAGCCTTAGAAATTGAAAAGCTGCTAAGAAAGAGAGTCATCCAACCAGTCCCACCAGACCAAATAGGTTCTGGGTTTTTACTCAAGGTTCTTTTTAGTGCAGAAAAAGACAGGGGACTGGAGACCAATCCTGGATCTCAGCCTACTAAACAAATTCATCAAACCTCAAAAATTCCGGATGGTCACGGTGCAGTCCATTCTCCCCTTCCTAGGGAGGGGCAACTGGATGTGCTCTATGGACCTCCAGGATATGTATTACCACATAAAGATGGACATACACTCCCAGAGATTTCTCCGCTTCCGGCTGGGAGCCAATCACTACCAGTTCAGGGTACTGCCCTTTGGTCTCTCGACAGCCCCCAGAGTGTTTACCAAATGTATGGCAGTTGTAGTAACTCATCTCCGACTACAAGGATTCCAGGTGTTTCCATATCTAGACGATTGGCTCCTCACTGCCACGACCAGGAACCTTCTCATTCTCAGTCTCTCTTACACTCAAGGCCTTGCTCTTCGCCTAGGTATCACGATCAATCTGGAAAAATCAAACATGTCTCCAACAAGAACACTGGAATTCATTGGAGCGATCTTCGACACAGCGTCCTGTCAAGCTTCCCTTCCCCCTCACAGGCTTTCAAAAATAAGAAACCAGATTCAAGTCCTCCTTCCACAGACATTTGTAGCAGCACTCCTTGTACTACAACTATTAAGCTCTATGACAGCAACCATTACCCTAGTACTACTGGCAAGGTTGCACATGAGATTATTACAGTGGCTCCTTTCATCACAATGGTCAATCTTAACCCACACACTCGACCACATGATACACCTTACAAACCTTTGCAAGAAAGAAATGCTATGGTGGAAAAGCCAGGAATAAATCTTTGATGTCGGCCGTTCTATCTCCCCCAGCGCATTCCTGTTGGGGGGCATTTCCACAGAAAGATTGTCCAAGGCACCTGGTCCCCCATAGAGGCCAATTTGCACATAAATGTCGTTGAATTGAGGGCAGTTCTCTTAGCATTGCAAGCATTCCACACATCCCTTCCTTCCAGGACCATTGTGATACAGTCGGACAACATGTCCGTCATCTGGTACATCAACAAACAAGGCAGAACCATGTCTTACCCCCTGTGTCAGGAAGCCATGAGAATATGGCATTGGGCGATGGCTTCCAACCGATTCCCAGGAGCTCCAATCTTATTGCAGACAATCTGAGCAGGAGCATTTTGATGCCTCACGAGTGGTCCCTTGATCTGATAATAGCGGCTCAAATCTTCCACCTCTGGGGCAGGCCTTGCTTCGACCTGTTTGCCTTACCCCTAAACAACAACTGTAGAAGCTACTTTTTCCTGATCCCCCCTCAGGGGGAGTCACCGAGGGATGCTCTGGCACACGATTGGCCCCCAGGTCTACTGTACGCCTTTCTCCCGTTTCCCCTCATCCCAAAATTTCTACAGAAAGCTCAAAGGTTGAAAAGCAAAGTGACCCTCGTTGCCCTTTATTGGCCCCGTCAAATCTGGTTCCCATTCCTATGGCCTCACCTTATTCACAGCCCGTGGATCCTGGATCAGTCTCAAGGACTCCTCTCTCATCCTCAGGGACTGATTCACCCCAATCTCCACAGCCTCAAGCTCACAGCTTGGTTTCTCCACTTCCGAGGATTGCCAGGCTACCTGATATTCCATCCACTGTCCGTGAGATCCTTCTGACTTCGCACAAACCATTCACCAGAAAAATTTATTTCAGTAAGTGGGCTAGGTTCTCTAGATGGGTCAAAGAACAAAACATGAACCTCTTTTCTATGCCTATTCAGAAGATCCTACAATATCTCACTACCATGTTGCAAGCCGGAGCTTCAGCATCAACAATTACAGTACATTTAGCAGCTATTGCAAATTTTCACAATGGAATCGACAATTCATCTATTATGTCATACCGACTGTCCAAAACCTTCATGAAAGGAGTATTACATATTAAACCTCCTGTCAAGCCTCCTATAGAGCCATGGGACTTGACTTTGGTGCTTCAGTCGTTAACAAGTCCTCCTTTCGAGCCTTCGAACTCCTGTGATACGAAATTTTTGTCTTGGTAAACTCTACTTCTAGTATCCCTTACCTCAGCGAGAAGAATATCTGAGTTGCAGGCCTTGAGTGTCAAGAGATCATACTTGATTTTCCACAAGGAAAGAGTTTCTCTACATACTAACCCCTCCTTTTTGCCCAAGGTCATTTCTGGTTTCTCCATCAACCAATCTGTTGACTTACCGGTTTTCTTTTCCCACAATTCAAATAGAGGGGAATACCTTCTGCATACCCTCGATGTTCATAGCCAACTTCATTTCTACTTGGACAGAACTAAATCTTTCAGAAAAACGGATCAATTGTTTGTAGCTTTAGCAGGATCCAGAATGAGTCAGCCTGTCTCCAAAATGACTTTATCTTCTTGGTTCAGAAACGCCATTACTTTCATCTGCCATCAGAACAAAGTGCCCTTACCTTCCAAAATAAAGGGTCACTCTACTAGATCGATAGCTATCTCAGTGGCCTTTCATTCCAGAGCCTCTATGGATGATATCTGCGCAGCAGCCACTTGGGCAAGACCTCATACTTTTATCACTCATTACAAATTGGACTTGTACTCCAGGGGATGAGCATCTTTGGGTTCTATGGTGCTCAAGATTGTCCTTCCTTAAGGCCACCCAGGACTCAAGTAGCTAGGGACTCGGTCCTGTCAGTAAGGAATGAATGAAGATTTACAACATCAGATAAAGAAGTTATGTCTTACCATAACTTTCCATCTGTGTTGTAGATCTTGATTCACTCATTACTTCCCGCCCTCCTCCTCCCTGCCTGGACTCCTGGGGACTTTAGGATCTCCTTATTAGCTAGGGTATCTGCTTAGACAGAGCCTTCTACTATCACTATTAATCTTTTTATACTATAAGGATGGGCAAAGTCTGTCTGAAGAGACTATGAGAGGGGCATTGTGGGTAGGACTTAGCTGAGAGTTTTTGGCTGGCGCGAGCTTGGTAGCGGCCATGTCTGTTCTGAGGACGAAACCAAAGTCCTATCAGTAGTGAATGACTGAAGATCTGCAACACAGATGGAACGTTATGGTAAGACATAGCTTCTTTTTATGAGGACATAGCTTCTTTTTATGAGATTCTGCAAATGGAATCTCCTAGGGCTTCTGGTGTTCCTCCTGTTCTCGCTGCCTTGTTGGATGCCTTTTCTACTGCATCTCAGGGTCCTGATTCCCAGCCCCCTGCTCCCAAAAAAACTGATAGATTTTGTAAGGTGCCTGATGATTGCAAGTCCCAAGTGCCCCTCTGCTGACCCTTCTGTGGTGTCTGTGGCATCTGACAAGCCGTCAAAGTTACTGCCTTCTACAAAACTGCTTCCTTCTGATAAAAACAACAGAACTACAAAAGATTGGGTAAGAAGGCATATATCTTAGCTACCCTTGCTTTTAGGGCTGTTAATTATCAAACTCATATGACGAGGTATATTTTGGCTCTTCTGTCTCAGGCCTGACCGGTTATTTCTGACCTTCCTGATTCTGAATGGAAGACTTCTGCTCTCTCCATGTTAGGGACTTCTTCCCAGGTGGCTTGCCATTCTATTAAATGCAGTTGTGATGCAGCAGATGCTTGTTATAGGGCTGCTGCTTAGGGATCTGTTCTGAGGAGGTATTCCTGACTCAGACTTCAGCCTTTGTCTGATGGTGTAAAGGCTAAACTAATGGATGCTCCTCTGGATAATATGGATTTGTTTGGTGCTGCAGCTAGAGAATTGTTTAAGTCCCTACAGGAAAAGGGTAAGGCCTTAGAAGATCTAAAGCATGTTTTTGTTTCTTCTATACCTAATTTCCAAAGTAATTACCCTAATAAGCTAGCCTTTGTTGATCGGTAGTCTTGCCCTCCCCAACAGTAAGAAGAGTGATAAGAAGGGCTCCTCCTTTTAAGGCTACCCAGACACCTTTACTCACAAATCTCCTTTTCCTGACGAAGCATATGCTGTTTGACTGTCCTATTCTCAGCCATATTCCTCTTTCTGTTTATTATGCCTGTTTGGTTAAAGATTACTCAAGATTCTGCAGTCTTTCCATCTTTGTCAAGGGTATGACATGGTCTGGAAACCTCTTCCCTCTTTCTTGGGCATTGCTCTGCCCCCTCAGGAACAGTTAGCCTTTTTTCCGAGGTACTTCAGGTTTCATGACTCCGGGAACTATTTAAGAAGTTCCAGGTTATCAAAGGGGAGGGGTTTTATTCCAGAATGTTCTTGCTCCCCAAGAAAGAGGACGCTTGGAGATCCATTCTGGATCTCTCAATAAACTTTTTGAAGGTCCCTTCCTTTCGGATGTTGTCCGTTCAGACTTGGTTTGCTCTACTGCTTTCTCTGGACCTCAAGGATGCTTATCTTCATGTCCCTATTCATCCCCTTTTCAGGAAGTTTTTAAATTTTCCTGTTGCTTCTTGACATTTTCAGTTCTGTGCTTTGCCCTTTGGCCTCTCTACTGCCCCAGTTTCTGAAAGCTCTGAGTTTCATGGCCTCCACCATTCGTATGGTCCCTGTAGCCGAACTCCACATGAGAAAGCTTCAGTGGTTTCTAAAGTCAGTTTGGCTTCAGCACACTCATCCTCCAGATTTCCTAGTACCTCCTCTTCTATGCTTCAAGATGGAATTTCATTTGTGGATTCCGCAGTTATCACTCAATCCAGGGCTTCCTTTTCAACCTGCACTACACTCTCATAAGCTGTTCAAACATGCTTTAGAAGAGGGATGGAGGGCTTCCTTCGGCTCTCTGAAAGTACAGGGCTTCTGGTCACTTCACCAAAAGAAAGAGCACATCATTGTCTGAGATGGGAGCTCTTATATTGGTTCTTCAAGCATTTCATCCTCTTTTCTCTCCAGGGCCCCTCAAGGTACTTGCAGACAATATCACAGTAATGTGGTATGTCAGCAAGCACGGAGGGACAAGATCTTATATCCTTTGCAAGTTAACATTTCAAGTGTGAGAACTAGCTATCCAGTATCAAGTAATGTTTCAGGCAGTTTACATTCCCTCAGGTCAAAACATTGTGGCAGACTTTCTGAAAAGGTCTGTATCACAATCCCACAAGTGGATGCTTCACAGGGATGTGTTTCTGGACATTTACCAGCAGTGGGGTACTCGTCGAGTAGACCTGTTTGTCTCCCTCTGAAAAGACAACTTCCTCTTTTCTGTGCCAGAGCACCATGCCTACTGGCCTGGAAGGTGGATGCCCTCTCTTTTTATTGAAAGGGTATTTCTTTTTATGCCTTCTCTCTCCTTCCTCTCATTCCAGAAGGTTCTGTTCAAGATAAAGCACAATGCTCCCAAAATCTTGCTGGTGACTCCCTTTTGGCCTAGACAGCATTGGTTCCCTCTTCTGCATTTAGCCAAGGGCAATCATCACAAGTAATTTCACAGGGTGGACCTACTCACACAAGGCAAGGGTTCTCTCAACCATCCCCACCTGTCCATTCTTCAGTTGACTCTGTGGGGGATAGAATTTTGATTCTCAATACACACCTTTTTTTTCTGAGGACGTACTTCAGATCCAGTGGGAGTCCAGGAAACCCACTACTAGGAAAACCTACTTAGCTAAATGGAAGAGGTTTTCTGTTTGGTCTTTCTCGTAACCTGGATCCACTTTCTGTGATTGTTCCTTTGGATGTCCTTCATTTCAATGTTGCAGTATTCACAACATTAGGGATCCCCTGCCTCGGGCAGCCCATCGTCTGGCCAGTATACCAAAGCCTTAGGTTGATTTAAGGTATGTTGTATGTCACACCTATGCTTCTCACGTCTCACGTAGCATAGGACATAAAGGTTACATCCGGACATAGAGTTTCTTTGCCAGCAGTCTGAACTGCATCTCTTGAGCATCGGTCTGAACGTCTGTGTTCCATTGCTGGTTTCGCCAAGCTGTTGCAGAAAAGTGCCCCATTGGGATTCCCTTTTTAATTGTCTTTTTTTGTTGCCTGTAGGGTTTCATGTCATCCAAGAAGGGCAGATGCCAGTTTCAGAGCAGATTCCTCATAAAGACCACCACGAACAGTGTCTGATTAGCACTAGCACCTTGCACTGCCCTTAATTCCATCTGTCAGGCTTTTTTGCCTAAAACTTTGCATAGTAGACTTTCTTCTTTGGCACTGTATCTTGATAATCAGCAACTTAAACTTCTTATGAAAAATACTATGGAGGGACCTTCCCTCCCTGAGAAATAGCTGTCCGGGAACAAGAAGGCCAAGAAGCCTAGGCCAGAGTCTTCCACTGTTGCCAGATGTTTCTCCCTAGGTGAGTGAATGCCCGGAGGTTCACCTGGCTTTGTTGTCAGATTCCTCTGCCGCAAGTGGGTTGAAGGCCGGCGATGATCCAGCTTTAACTCTTTAAATTCAAGTGACGTCTCCAGGTGCATCTGCAGTGAACTTCTGCTGTAGGCGTCAAATATTGATTGTTCATATTTGTATCAATAATTCCAAAAGCATGCTATGTACAAGGTTTTAAAATATTTCATGTTAAAGCTTACACAATGGCAAACTCAAGCGCATTAATATTTGATCTAAATGTAGTGCAGGTAAATAGATACTGTTGTTTTTATGATATTAATCTATATAGATATAATGTTCACATTTTTCTAAATATCTGAATAACCAGGTAACACAGACAGACTTAATTAGCCTCATATGAAAGCTGTCTGCTAGATGAATAAAATGTTGCTGACTGTATGTCCGTAACTTGAGTATTTCCTGATATATTATAAGTTGTTTACAAAATATTAAAAATGTAATAGCTACTGTATTTGCTGTGAGTTTTATAAAAGTCAGTTTAAGACCTAGAACCTAGTGAATACTACCACTATAAGAAAAGTTTGCCATTTATACTGCTTTCATAATCCCTATGGTTCCAGAGATATGAACATCTGTTTGAAATCTCGGGACATAATTTGATTCTGTCAAAAGGCTCTCCATGCATTGGAAGTTACAGTGCAAACTTCCTGAGCTCCATTAGAGTGAATCAGTTAAACATGTCCGTTTTGAACATTCGGGATGAACCATGGTTGATTATTTCTAAGGAGCATAGGGGTGTTCTTCAGATTTTAGTCAGAGAAGTACCTACTACAATTATTGAATACCTGGGTCAGAGCCTTCCAAGTTTTATAAAGCAGACAGCCAGTTAAAGAAAAAAACAGAAAACTAAGCATGTTTCTCCTGCCCCTAAGTATCTACAGAGTGAATGGCAGGCCTTCACTCAGGGTTTGTTTAGTGCTTTTGTAGCATTGAAACCTCCTGAGGGTGTTTTGGTTCCAGTTCCGCTTAGATGTTCTTCATGTTTCACTGTTGCAGTCATTACATTTGGGTTATCCTGCTGGCAGGTTGCCCTCAGTCGGCCTAATTCCAAAGTCTTGGGTCCTGTGTCATTGCTGTCGCCTCCTCCCTGACGTCAGATCGTCAGGGGTATAAAAGATGCAGCCGACGCCATTTTCTTCAGTCTTCGTGTTCGAGTTTCAGATCTGAAGTCTTCATTAAAAGCTAAGTACCCCGTTGGGGAAATTTTTTTTCTTTCTCCAGACCAATGCTAGAAAAAGTTAATAATTGCATTTCTTGTGGGAAGCAAATACCTCATAAGGACTTTCATTCTTACTGTATTCCTTGCTAGGCCCTGACCACGACGTTTCTAGTTGTCTGTTTTGTGATAGATTTAACCAACGCACTATTAAGCGTCGGTACGATTGTGCATTAAGCTATTTTGGGCGAAGATTTAATTATACAATGTCATTGGATAGCCATGCGACTACCGGAGTTCACAAGAAACGCAAAGAAAAAGCAGGCAACCGAGGTCCAAAACCGACAAAGCTTCTCCTAAGCCATTCGCCGGTTCTCAGTGAGGTGCTTTCGCAGCACCTGACGCCCGCTACTTTAGAGTCGCAGGCCGCTACAGACTCCCACTTGGAGTCGGCCAGGCCGCTGGAAACTCAAGGTATTGGAGCCTCGGAGACTATTCCCTCAGATGGGTCCGGAGCCGCTGAGCAGGCATCGGCTTCTGAGGGTGTATTCAGACCTAAACAATTATATATTAAACCGACTACAGCTTCAAAGGTAAAGACTAAAGCACCTTTAAAGGCAAAGAAACAAGTTCACCAGCCACATGGACAGGCCTCCATGCCCAAAAAACAGATGCTCAAAATGGCCGAAGACTTAATTACCTTGATCAGGGGTTCCCATCCCCCTCCTGATAAGAGGCCTAGGCAAGAGACAGACTATGAATCTTCAGATCAGGTTTCCATTTCATCTGATGCCTCTTCTGATCAGGAATATTCTCTTCCCCCTCATGAGTATTTTGATGCTGAAGAATCTATTGCTTCAGCTTCTCCTCCGGAGGACTACTCTTTTGGGGAAACCTTGCATACCATGAGGGAGCACTTCCACTGGGAGAGCCAAGATTTTTCAGAATCTAAGAAGAGGCTTTTACTACCTCAACACAGGCCTCTAGCTATTCCACCTGTGTTAGATATTGTAGATGATGTGTTCTCAGAGTCTAGTCTGACCCCTGACTCCTTACCTCCAGCTCCTGTTAAGCCGGACAGGTACGACAAGGTTCCTGACTCTGATAAATTCCTTTTCAAAAACCCTACTGCAGACCCAGAAATTATTTCTCAGGGTCCGAAAGAGATCAAGGCTTCCACTGCAAAAAACCCTACCCACTCTGACAGAGATTCTAGGGCATGGATAGATGGGGAAAAAAGATTTACACATTTGCTACCTTGGCTATAAGGGCCTTAAATTGCCAGTTTCATATGCTCAAATATCAGCAATATATCAGGATACTGCTTAAACAGAAAATGATGGTAAACTCTGAATGTGCAGAAAACAAAGAAATGCAGGATTTTATCGCATGCAGCTGAACAAGTTGGAAAGCATACTTTGCAATGTGGTTTTGATTCTCTGGAGGCCTCCGGCAGGGCCGCTGTTACGGGTTCTGTCATTAGGAGGCATGCTTGGTTAAAGGAACAAAATCTGCCTGATCATGTCAAAGCAAAATTACTAGATGCTCCATTACAGCATGATTCCTTGTTTGGTGTTAAGGCAGAAGAGGTGTTAAAGAAAATGGAGGACAAAGCTAAATCTATGCAAAAAGTCAAGGATTTCTTACAGGTACAGCCACCTAGGTTTAGCAGAAACTGGCCTACAAAGAATTTGTCCTTTCCAGTGTCAGACAGACCTTAAAGGGGCAGATCCAGATGCCCTAGAGGCAGATCCCAACCGCAAGGTTCATACAGATGTAAACAATGGGGTGCTTCTACCTCCAAAAGTGGAGAAGACAAATCACAACCATACAGGAAACAGTCCCAATGACTTCCCCCTGCCTACACCAAGCACTTATCTTTTGGCACTTTTTTCTCAAAATTGGCAAATTATAACCCAGGACATGGCGACCCCTAACCGGGAAAAGCCGAAAGACACACACACACACACACACACAGTGTCACAAGGCTAAAAGTTTCACTTCCATACCCTGCCAAGGGCAAACGATTGGCCAGACCTGCCAAAAAATCAATGGGTAGAGGCTTAAAAACAAGTCACAGCTCTCCTGGACATGGGGGCTATTCAACGAGTGCCACAGCAAGAGCAGGGATAAGGATTTTACTCAAGACTGTTCTTGGTTACCCAGAAAGGACAAAACATGGAGACCAATACTGGATCTGTCAATTCTAAACACTTTCCTGGATATACCAAAATTCAAGATGTTGACCTTGCACCAGCTTCTGCCCATGCTGGGCAGCAAGGCTTGGCACGCGACATTAGACCTAAAAGAGGCATACCTGCATGTCCCAATCAGGCAATCATGCAGAAGATACCTCAGATTCAAGGCTGGCTCAAAGCATTACCAATACTCTGCACTGCCCTTTGGCTTATCTACTGCTCCCAGGATCTTCACAAAGTGCCTGGCACCAGTAATTGCTTTCTGCAGACAAAGAGGAATACAAATATATCCTTTCTTGGACGACTGCCTCATACAAGCAGAGAACAAGGACGTTCTACTACAGCATCTGACGTTTGTGAAAAGACTTTTAACACGCCTAGGGTACACAGTCAACAAAAAGAAATCAAAACTAGTACCCTCTCAAGAGATAGTATTCCTGGGTGCAAGTTTAAATACAACTGCCCAGATGGCTTTTCTCACGCCAGACAAACAAAGGCAACTGACTTCCTATTTCAAGGAAATAGCAACAAGGGCCCAGTTATCTGCAAGAAAAATTCTGCAGGCTTTGGGTTTCATGGCATCCTGCATCCTACTAATTCCATATGCAAGACTGCATATAAGGAAACTTCAGTGGTACCTAAAAAGTGTCTGGACACAACATTGCCACAGCCTGGAAACAATAATTACTCTCATTCCCTGCCTGCAACAGGAGTTTCAATGGTGGGCAAAGGCTGGTCACCAAAACAAGGGACAGCCATTCTCACTACCCCCAGCCAGGCAAAGCCTTACGACAGATGCATCAGATTATACCTGGGGGGCCCACATGGCAGGAAGAGGCATTCAGGGCACCTGGTCCACAAACCAAATACATCTACATTTCAATCAAAAAGAGATGCTAGCTGTTCAAAATGCCCTGACAGCCTTCAAGGACCTACTTCATCTGGGACAACTACTGATAAAGACAGACAACACCACGGTTATGTGGTACATAAGCAGGGGGGGCTCTCATTCTTACCCCCTTTGCAGACTAGCCATAGCTTTATGGGACACAGCATTGACTTACCAAGTTCATCTGCAGGCACAATTCCTGCCAGGAAAGGAAAATACTCTGGCAGACAAACTAAGCAGAAACCTCATGGATCCCCCATGAGTGGCACCTGGATCCACACGTCTTCAGCATGATAACAAGGAAATGGGGGCACCTGGATATAGATCTATTTGCCTCCCCTCACAACAATCAACTAAAAAGATTCTGCACAAGGACTTATCACAGACAAGCATGGAAAGTGGACATCTTATTTTTCAGCTGGACAAACCTATCAGTATATGCCTTTCCTCCACTGCCTCTCCTCCCCAAGGTACTCCTAAAGGTCAGACAGGAGAAACCAAAAATTCTTCTGATTGCCCCAGACTGGCCACGCCAGTACTGGTATCCATCTCAATGCCCAGCCTGGACCTTACCTCAAATACCTCATCTGCTGTCCCAACAAAATAATCAGATTCTGCACAGCCAACTCAGGACCCTAAACCTGGCAGCATGGCGGCTAATGTAGCCATACAAAGCACACCTCTCAGTAAAGCTGTGATGGATGTCATTTTAAAAGCGAGAAGGCCTAGTACTAGAAAATCCTATGCTGGAAAATGGAATAGATTTTGTGCTTGGAACCAAGCTCAAGGAACTGATACAGCTGTCCCAAATATTCCTCAGATTTTGCAATACTTAACTGAGATGCTTGACAAAGGCCTATCTTTTTCATCAATTACAATCCATGCCTCTGCCATTTTGGCTCATTACAATACAGAGCCACCACTATTTTCTCATCCTTTATTAAGGCAGTACCTCAGAGGAGCCAAAAACTTAAGGCCTCCAAGGAGAACACCAATACCTGCATGGGACCTCAATTATGTCTTGGAAAAACTCACCTTACCCCCTTTTGAGCCAGCTGCTACTGAGGATATAAAGTTTTTATCTTGGAAAACAGCTCTGCTCCTAGCAATAACTTCTGCAAGACGAGTGTCAGAGCTACAGGCTCTCATGGCTGTGGAACCCTTTATCATTTTTTATTCAGACAGGGTCTCTCTGAGGACAAACCCTACATTTATGCCTAAGGTGGTATCCAGTGTAGCCCTTAACCAAACTATTAATTTGCCAACTTTTTATCCAAATCCACAGAATAAAGGGGAGAAAATTCTGCATTCTTTGGATATACACAGACAACTGAGATTCTACTTGGACAAAACTAAAGTTTTCAGAAAAACAGAACAATTACTAGTGGCATACGCCACAGTATCACAAGGAAAGGCTATCTCCAAGCAGACTATTTCAAAGTGGATATGTCAGTGCATTCATTTCTGCTACTCACAGCATGGCAAACCAGTGCCTAAGGGCATTAGGCCACATTCAACCAGAGCTGCAGCCACTTCTGCAGCCTTTCTCAGGGGAGTACCAACCAAAGACATTTTAGGGGCTGCTACTTGGAATTCAGTGCATACCTTTACAAAACATTACAATCTGCCACTTTACTCTAAATCCAGGGCAGGCTTTGCCACTGCAGTTCTGCAGGGCCTCATAGCCGCTCCTAATGCTGTTTAGTTCCAGCCCCCAAACCATAGCTTTGGGACTCTACCCAAATGTAATGACTGCAGCAGTGAAACACGAAGAACATAGTACAGTTGTGTACACTTACCATAAATGTTGATGTTCGAGTGTATTCACTGTTGCAGTCCAGGTTACCCACCCGCCATCCCCCTCTTTTTTGCTGGAACTCATCTTTACTTCTCTAATCTATACAAGCTATGTGGCGTATTTGCTTGTAGATGAAGGTAAAGTTTATTTTGGTGCATGTATGTTTTATTTGCATATATTTAGCCTACCCTTTTGGGGGCACCTGACATCTGGAGCAAGAAAAACTGAAGAAAATGGCGTCGGCTGCATCTTTTATATACCCCTGACGACCTGACGTCAGGGAGGAGGTGACAGCAACTGATGCAGGACCCAAGACTTTAGAATTCAGGCTGACTGAGGGCAACCTGCCAGCAGGATAACCCAAATGTAATGACTGCAACAGTGAATACACTCGAACATCTAAATTTATGGTAAGTGTACACAACTGTACTTTCTCTACTCCCCTTACAAGACCTAGGGAACAGGATTCCTCTGAGGACGAGTTAGGCTCTGATGAGGAATCCCTTGCTTAGTCTTCTCGTATTCCTTCTCCTTTGGGCTGTGGATCAGCGGAAGAGGACTCTACCAGTCTTGATACTCCCTTTTGAAGCAATTTCTTTTGGGGACACAATCTCCAGGATGATGGAGTCCTTTAAATGGGACTGTGCTCAGATGTTCATCGTGCATACAGCTGCAGTCATTACAGATGGGTTCTCCTGCCGTCAGGCGGTTCCTCGGTCGGCCGAATTCCAAAGTCTAGGTCCGGCGTCGGTTGTTGTCGCTTCTTCCCTGACGTCAGTGCGGCAGGGGTATAAAAGAGGCAGCCGACGCCATCTTCTTCAGTCTTTCTTGCCGCGCGGTGCCCGAAGCAGAAGCAGTTCGCAAGTGCCGGTCGGCCAGCTCCTGAGATTTACGAAAATATTTCAGCCGAAGTCTTCTTGAAAGCTAAATACCCCATTGGGGAAACTTTTCTTGCCTCAGACTGATGTCAGACAAAGTTAATAATTGTATTTCATGTGGGAAGCAAATACCGCATAAGGATTTCTACTCTTTCTGTATACCTTGCTTAGGCCCAGACCACGACGTCTCGGCCTGCCGTTTTTGTGCTAGATTTAACAAGTGCACTATTAAGCACCGGGCGGAGTTCGCCCTTCACTATTTTGGTAACAAATGTAATTATATTATGTTGTCGGATACTCCGACTCCAGTTTTGAGTAAGACGCAAAGATAAGGACCAACATACGAGGTCCGCACTGACTACTGACACCACGCTAAGGCCGACTACCGGTTCTCCGGTTCTCAGCGAGGTGCCTACGCAGCCCCTGAGTACCGATGACACAACATTACCGGTGTCTTCAGTACCCGAGGTCGCAGGCTCCTCGGTCCCCATTCCTACTACAGATACAGATGCCACTCTTGGCAGGGAAACTCAGAGTTCAGACAGGCCTGCCATTTCTCAAGGTGTCTTCAGGACTTCCTCCTTCTCTATTAAAGCTTTCACTAAATCTAAAGCAGCCATGAAAACCAAAAGTCCCGTGCCTAAAAAACAGATGCTCAAAATGGCTGAGGATTTGATTACTCTTATCAGGGGTTCTCAACCCCCCTCGTACAAAAGGCCCAGATTAGAGGAAGACTACCCTTCCTCAGATCAAGCCTGTATTACCTCTGAACATTCTGAGGGCCAGGACTATGTCTATTCTCCTTTTGAAGACTCTGATGCAGAGGAGTCTATTCCCTCAGTCTCCCCCCCTGAGGACTACTCTTTTGGGAAACCCTACATACATTGAGGGAACACTTTCACTGGGAAGGCCAAGATTACTCAGATTCCAAGAAAAGGCTCAGGGATTTTCTCTTGCTCCCCCAGCATAGGCCCCTGGCTATCCCTCCTGTTTTAGATATATTGGATGATGTGTACACAGAAGCCAGCCTTAATCCAGATTCTTTACCTCCAGCTCCTGTTAAACCAGACAGGTATTACCGGGTTCCTGATTCACACCAGTTCCTATACAAAAGCCATACTGCTGACCCAGAAACTAGTTCACAGGGTCCCAAGGGAATTAAGGCCTCTACTGCTAAAAACCCATTACCTTCAGAGAGAGATTCCAGAGCTTTAGAAAGGTGGGGGGAAAAAGGTGTACACCTCGGCCACTTTAACCATGCGGGCATTAAACTGTCAGTTCCATATGTTAAAGTATCAACAGTTTTTGTTATCTCAGTTGAAAAGCAAAATGACACAACCAGAATAACCAGATTTAAAAGAGTTGCAGGATTTGTTGCATGGTGCAGAGCAAGTGGGTAAACGTACCTTGCAATGTGGTTTTGATGCTTTAGAGGCCTCATGTAGAGCTGCTGTTACGGGGTCTGTTATACATAGACATGCTTGGCTCAAAGAGCAAGCCTTACCAGATCATGTGAAAGCTAAATTATTAGATGCACCTCTTCAAAAAGATGTATTGTTTGGTGTTAAAGCTGAGGAGGTACTAAAGAAAATGGAGAAAAAAGCGAAATCAATGCAAACAGTGAAAGATTTCCTGCAGGTACAACCTCCACGTTTCAGCAGAAACTGGCCTTCAAACAATTTGTCCTTTCCAGCCATGGACAGACCTCAAAGGGGCAGATACAGACGCCCAAGAGGTAGAGGGCAACCTCAAGGATCTTTCAGAGCCAGACAGTGGCAAGCACCAACCCCAAGAGGTGGAGAAGATAGATCACAGTCATTCAGAAAACAGACACAATGACTTCCCCCTTTACCTGCCAAGCAAAGCTTTAATGGCAGCACCTTTGGGCGGAAAACTGGCATTATTCTCAACAAATTGGCATATTGTTACAAAAGTCAAATGGATTCTGGACATTATAGACAGAGGCTACAGGTTCCACTTTCACACCCTTCCAAAAATGAGAGGCATGGCAAACCTGCCACAAAATCAAAGGGCAGAGGCACAAAAACAAATTTCAGCTCTCATGGACATGAAAGCGATTCAAGAGGTACCTGCAAAAGAACAAGGTCAAGGGTTTTATTCCAGACTATTCCTGGTACCAAGGAAAGACAAAGATTGGAGACCTATCTTAGACCTATCCATCCTAAACACATATTTACAGGTACCAAAATTCAAGATGCTCACATTACAGCAGCTTCTTCCCATGCTGGGCAAGGAGTCCTGGCTGGTAACATTGGACCTCAAGGAGGCATACCTGCATGTCCCTGACAAGATTGCAGAAGATACCTCAGATTTCTTGCAGGTTCAACCCATTATCAATTCTCTGCATTGCCCTTTGGCTTATCTACTGTGCCCAGAGTGTTTACGAAATGCCTGGCATCAGTAATCGCCTTCTGCAGACTTCAAGGAATACAAATATACCCATATCTAGACGACTGCCTGATCCAAGCGGACAGCAAGGACATACTTTTGAAACACCTGGCGTTTGTAATAAAACCGTTGAACTTTCTGGGATACACAGTCAACAAAAAGAAATCAAAACTAATACCCTCCCAACAAATAATTTTCCTGGGTGCCAGCTTGAATACAACCACCCAGATGGGCCTACCTCATGCCAGACAAACAAGGGCAACTGTCTCAATACTTCAGCAAAATGGCAACCTTCACCAGGTTGACTGCAAGGAAAGTCCTGCAGGCTCTGGGATTCATGGCATCTTGCATCCTACTAATCCCATGTGCAAAGCTGCATATGAGGAAACTTCAATGGTACCTAAAAAACTTATGGTCTCAACACTGCCACAGCTTGGAAACAATTATACCACTCATTCCATGCCTTCAAAAGGAATTTCTGTGGTGGGCTCAAGCATGCCAAAGAAACATAGGTCTCCCTTTCTGCCTACCTCAAGCAACTCAAAGCATCACAACAGATGCCTCAGACTACGCCTGGGGAGCACACATGACAGATCAGTGCATTCAGGGAAAATGGTCCCAAAAAGAGAAGCACCTACACATCAACCAAAAGGAAATGCTAGCCATGCAAAATGCTATTATGGCCTTCAAAGACCTACTGCATCCAGGCCAGCTATTGATAAGGACAGACAACACCACAGTGATGCGCTACATAAACAAATGGGGGAACTCATTCATACCCCCTGTGCAGGCAAGCCATGACCCTATGGAACACAGCACTGGAATTGCAAATTCAACTTCAGGCACAATTCCTGCCAGGGAAGGAAAACACACTGGCAGACAGCCTAAGCAGAAATATGACAGATCCACACGAATGGAAGTTGCATCCTCATGTTTTCACAAAGATTACTCAGGCATGGGGACAGCCAGACATAGATCTCTTTGCTACCCACAGAAATTACCAATTGAAATAATTTTGTTCAAGGACCTATCATCCACAGGCCTGGAAAGTGGACGCACTTTCTTTCAATTGGACAACGTTGACAGTCTATGCCTTTCCGCTTCTTCCTCTGCTGCCCAAAGGTCTATTAAAAGCCAGAGCAGAGAGGTCGAAAATGATTCTCATTGCTCCAGATTGGCCAAGACAACACTGGTATCCGCTCCTGAAGAGCCTGACACATTCCCCACCATGGATCCTACCTCTAGTCCCTCTTCTGTTGTCCCAGCACAACTTCAAGACTCTTCACAGCCAGCTCAAAACCCTAAATCTAGCTCCATGGAGAATTCCTTGATTTCCCAACAGACCCTCCTCTCCAAGGAGGTGCAGGATGTCATCTTGGAGGCCAGAAGACCTTCTACTAGAAAAGCCTACTCCACCAAGTGGAAACGATTTTGTATCTGGAATCAAGAAAAGGGCCAGAATCCTTGGGTAATAAATTTACCTCAAATTTTACAGTACCTAGCTGAGATGTTAAACAGTGGACTTTCCTTCTCCTCCATCAAAATCCACGCTTCAGCCATTTCTGCACAATACAACACAGATCCTCCTTTATTCTCTCATCCTCTCTTAAGACAGTTCCTCAGAGGGGCAAAGAATATAAAACCCCCAAGGAAACCACCAGTCCCTGCTTGGGACCTCAACTTCGTATTGGAAAAACTGACCCTTCCTCCCTTCGAGCCAGCTGCTTCAACAGAACTACAATACTTGTCATGGAAAACAGCCTTCCTTCTGGCTATCACCTCAGCACGCAGGGTTTCGGAGCTACAGGCCCTCATGGCTGTGCAACCTTTCATCATTTTCCATCAGGACAGAGTTTCCTTACGAACCAACCCTACCTTTATGCCAAAGGTAGTATCCAGTGTAGCTTTGAATCAGACTATCCACTTACCTTCCTTTTATCCTAATCCACAAAACAAAGGGGAAAGACTACAGCATTCCTTGGACATTCACAGATAACTTCATTATTATTTGGACAGGACAAAGCCATTCAGGAAATCAGAGCAACTCTTTGTGTCCTATGCTACAGGTGCTCAAGGAAAGGCTATTTCCAAACAGACAATCTCAAAATGGATAGCCCACTGCATATGCTTTTGTTACTCATTTCATGGAAAAACTGTGCCTTCAAGCATCAGATCCCACTCCACCAGGGCCACAGCTACCTCTGCAGCTTTCCTTAGGGGGGTTCCTACCAAGGACATTTTGGAAGCAGCCACTTGGAGTTCAGTGCACACTTTCTCCAAACACTATCACCTTCCACTATACTCTAAATCTAGAGCGGGATTTGCCACAGCAGTCTTGCAGGGAATCCTTGCTCCTCCTAGTTCCACTTAGTGCCTGCCACCCCTACTTAGCTTTGGGATTCTTCCCATCTGTAATGACTGCAGCTGTATGCACGATGAACATAGTACAGTTTTGTACCTACCATAAATGTAGATGTTCGAGTGCTCATGCAGCTGCAGTCCAGGTTACCCCCCCTCCTTCCCCTCTTAGGACAGGCCTTATGACAAACACCTTCCCATACAACCTATTTGGGGTATTCTTTTATGGTGTATTTGCTTGCAACTACTGTTTTTTGATTAATCTATATTGCATGATTACACAAGTTTATGTTTTGCCTTCCTTCTGGGGGCACCTGACATCTGGGGCAAGAAAAACTAAAGAAGATGGCGTCGGCTGCCTCTTTTATACCCCTGCCGCACTGATGTCAGGGAAGAAGCGACGACAACCGATACCGGACCTAGACTTTGGAATTCGGCCGACCGAGGACCCGCCTGACGGCAGGATAACCCATCTGTAATGACTGCAGCTATATGAGCACTCAAACATCTACATTTATGGTAGGTACAAAACTGTACTTTCTCTGAGATTTAGAAGAGGTAGTGGATGATGGAGTCCTTTAAATAGGCCTGTGCTCAGTTCTCTGAGATTTAGAAGAGGTACTGTGAGTTGCTGCAGATGGACTCTCCTAAACCTTCTGCTTTTCTCATGGCTGTGGAATCTTTTATCATTTTTTATCCAGACAGGGTCTCTCTGAGGAAAAACCCAACATTTATGCCTAAGGTCGTGTCCAGTGTGGCCCTTAACCAAACGATTCATTTGCCAACTTTTTATCCAAATCCGCAAAACAAGGGGGAGAGAATTCTGCATTCTTTGGATGTACACAGACAACTTAGATTCTATTTGGACAGAACCAAAGTTTTCAGGAAGACAGAGCAATTACTAGTGGCATATGCTGCAGGATCACAAGGAAAGGCTATCTCCAAGCAGACTATTTCAAAGTGGATATGGCACTGCCTTTGTTTCTGCTGTTTACAGCATGGCAAGCCAGTGCCTAAGGGCATTAGGCCACATTCAACCAGAGCTGCAGCCACTTCAACAGCCTTTCTCAGGGGAGTACCAACCAAAGACATCTTAGAAGCTGTTACTTGGAGTTCAGTGCACACTTTTACAAAGCATTATCATCTGCCACTCTACTCTAAATCCAGGGCAGGCTTTGCCACTGCAATTCTGCAGGGCCTCATAGCCGCTCCTAATGCGGTTTAGCTCCAGCATCCCAACCATAGCTTTGGGACTCTACCCATATGTAATGACTGCAACAGTGAAACACAAAGAACATAGTACAGTTGTGCACACTTACCATAAATGTAGATGTTCGAGTGTATTCACTGTTGCAGTCCAGGTTACCCACCCACCATCTCCCTTATTTCTGCTGGAACTTATCTTTCCTTCTCTGATTTATACAACCTGTGTGGTGTATTTGCTTGTAGATGAAGGTAAAGTTTATATTGGTGCATGTGTTTTTATATGTAAATATATATATTTTTGGCTATCCTTTTGGGGGCACCTGACAGGATTCCTCTGAGGACGAGTTAGGCTCTGATGAGGATTCCCTTGCTTAGTCTTCTCGTATTCCTTCTCATTTGGGCTGTGGATCAGCAGATGAGGACTCTACCAGTCCTGATACTCCCTTTTGAAGCAATTTCTTTTGGGGACAGAATCTCCAGGATGATGGAGTCCTTTAAATGGGACTGTGCTCAGTTCTCTGAGATTTAGAAGAGGTAGTGGATGATGGAGTCCTTTAAATAGGCCTGTGCTCAGTTCTCCGAGATTTAGAAGAGGTACTGTGAGTTGCTTCAGATGGACTCTCCTAAACCTTCTGTTTTTCCTCCTGTTTTGGTTTCTTTGTTGGATGCATTTTCCAATGCCTCTAAAGCACCAGATTCTTGGCCCCCTGCTCCCAGGAAACCTGATAAGTTTTATAGGGTTTCTGAGGACTGTAATATTTTGTAGAGGTGTCCTCTTGCTTGACCCACTCTGTTGTCTGTAGCCTCTGACAAGCCCTGTTAATTGCTTCCTTCGCCCACGTTACTGCTCTCTGATAGAGACAGCAGAAGCATGGAAAGGCTAGGTAAGAAAGTTTACACCTCAGCGTTTTAGGGCTGTCCATTATCAGACCAGTATGTTCAGGTACTGTCCTTTCACAGGCTTGCCAGGTTATTTCTGATCTTCTAGCGTCTGAGGGTAAAACCTCTGCTCTTTCCCTGTTAGAGACTTCCTCTCTGGTAGTTTTACATTCCATCAAGTGTAGTTATGACGCAGCAGATGCTTTTTTTAGGGCTGCTGCTTTTGGGTCAATGATGAGGAAGTATTTTTAGCTTTGGCTTCAACCTTTGCTTGATATCATCAAGGCTAAGTTGATGGATGCCTCTGCTGATTTGTTTAAGCCCCTTCAGGCTAAGGGGAATGCTTTACAGGAACTCAAACATGTTTTTTTCTCCTTTTCCTAAATTTCAGAGAAACTACCCCAATAAGCCAGCCTTTGTTTGCAGGCAATCTCCCCCTCTTCCCTGGGATCTTAATTTTGTTTAGGAGAAATTAACTGTGGCTCCTTTTGAGCCTGCAGCTTCAGCTTCCTTGCAATATTGCTCTTGGAAGACTGTTCTTTTGTTAGCCCTTACTTCTGCCAGATGAGTGTCTGAGGTTCAAGCCCTTATGGCTTGTCCTCCTTTTGTGGTGTTTCATAAGAACAGGGTGTTCTTGCACACTAATCCTCCTTTTATGCCCATGTTGGTGAATGAGTTGTCCCTTAATCAGTCTATTCATTTGCCCACTTTTTTCCCTAATCCACAATCTGCTAGTGAGAAGGTGCTGCACACGTTGGATGTGCATTGGCAACTCAGATTTTATTTGGATAAGACTAAGACTATTAGGAAATCTGATCAGCTCTTTGTTTCCTTTCATCCCAGGTCCTTAGGATTGTCTGTATCCAAGCAGACTGTTTCTTCTTGGATTTCAAAAGCTATTTCTTTTTGTTATTTTTTCATGGTAAGAGCCTTCCTTTTTCTATAAAGCTCATTCTACTAGTCTGTGGCTTCTTCTGGTGCCTTTTTAAGGGTTTAGATACTACCTCTATTCTTAAGGCAGCTACCTGGACTTCTGTGTATGTTTTTACCGAGCACTACAAGTCGGATGGAATTTCCAGTGCTAGAGCTGGTTTTGTTAGGGCCATCCTTCATGGCTTCCTAGAGAGCTCTGCCGGTCCTTCCTCCTCCCATGTTTCTTCCTGAGCTTTGGCACTCTCCCTAGTGTTATGAATACTGCAGCAGTGAAATAGAAGGACGTAGTACAGTTGTGTAAAATCTTACCATAATGGTAGATGCTCTTCTCTCCACTGTTGCAGTATTTACTCCCTCCCTCCTCCCCTGGTCTTTTTCTCTTCTGGATGTTACCTCTTGGTTTTCCTTGGACTGGCATTCTACTGGGGCTTTCATTTCTGAGGATGGTACATCCGGACGTCACCTTTATGCCCTACTGTATGCAAGGAGCATACATGTGAAGTACTGAGTACCTTAAAGCAACCTAAGTTTTTGGTATACTGACTGGGCATCGGGCTGCCCTAGACAAGCGATCCCTAATGTTATGAGTACTGCAACAGTGAAGAGTGGGACATCCACCGTTATGGTAAGATTTTACACAACTGTACTTTCCCCTCTTATCTGTGTGAACTGCTGAATGCTGGGTTGGCATATTATTCTGTTAAGGCCAAGTTGTCAGCTATTTCTGCTTGTCTGCATTTAGTACCCCCTTTAGTCACTAAATTTGAGGCTAATCCATTTCTTAAAGGCATCCTTCATGTTAGACCTCCCAGGAAGCCTGTCCTTCCTTCCTGGGACCTTAATTTTGTTTTGGAGAAATTGACCCAGGCTCCTTTTGAGCCTGTAGCTTCAGCTTCCTTGCAGCATTGTTCTTGGAAGACTGTTCTGTTGGTCCTTACTTCTGCCAGACGGGTGTCTGAGCTTCAAGTCCTTATGGCTGTTCCTCCTTTTTTGTTTTCCATAAGGAGAGGCTGTCCCTTCATACTAATCCTTCTTTTATGCCGAAGGTGGTGAATGAGTTGTCTCTTAATGTGTCTATTCATTTGCCCACTTTTTTCCCTTCTCCTCAATCTGTTCGTGAGAAGGTTTTGCACACTTTGGATGTGCATAGACAACTCAGATTTTATTTGAATAAGAATAAAGCTTTTCACAAATCTGATCTTTTTGTTTCCTTTCATCCTAGATCTTTAGGATTGGCTGTTTCCAAGCAAAGTATTTCTTCTTGGATATCTAAAGCCATTTCTTTCTGTTCTTTTCATGGCAAGAGCCTTCCTTCTTGGGTTAAGGCTCATTCTACTAGGGCTGTGGCTACTTCTGGTACTTTTTTCAAGGGTTTTTATTGAGACAGCTACCTGAACTTGTATGCATATTTATACAAGTTGGATGTGACATCCAGGGCTAGAGCTGGTTTTGCTAGGTCATTCTTCATGGGTTCTGAGAGGGCTCTGCTGGTCCTTCCTCCTCCCAGTCTTCTTCCTGAGATTTTGCTGTCTCCCTGTTGTTAGGAATACTGTAACAGTGAAATGGAAGGATGTAGTACAGTTTTGTAAAATCTTACCATAACAGTAGGTGTCCTTCTCTTCACTGTTGCAGTATTTACTCCCTCCCTCCTCTACCTAGTTCTTTTCTCTTCTGGATGTGCCTGTTACCTCTCTAATCCTTGGACTGGCTTTCCTACTGGGGCTCTCAGTTCTGAGGATGGTATGTCCAGATGTCACGCTTTATGCCCTACACTGTATGCGGGGAGCATACGCGTGATGTATGATGTACCCTTAGCAACCTGAAAGCTTGTAGTATACTGGCTGGATGTGGGGCCACCCTTGGCAGGGAGATTCCTGTTGCAAGGAATACTGCAACAGTGAAGTGAAGGACATCTGCTGTTATGTTAAGATTTTACACAACTGTACTTTCTTGCTCATTGTTAATTCCTAATGTAAACATGTTAATACTTTTAGACAGAAGTTAGGCACTGCATCTGGGCCTGGGGTTTTCCAATTAGTAGCTTTTCATAATTTTGTTTCAATTTCTCTGGCCATTACTTCATCCTATTTCATATCCTGTACATTGGAACTTCTTAGTCTTCCTTTTACTACTTCTATCCAGTCAGCATCTTCATGTTCCACGGGATCATTATGTATTTCTACAAAATGTGTTCACTACTATTTTTTTTTTGGTGGTATTTGAATTTGTTTTGCCTTGTTTCCCAGTTCTCTATAAAATGTTTTTGGGTCATCAATAAATTGCTTATTTTGTACTTCTCCTTTATTTTTTTCTGCACATCATCTATTTTTTTTTTCTGCCTGTATTGATATCTTTAATTTATAATTTGCAATAGTATATGATGGCTCCTGATCTGTTCCGATACTGCACATTGCTTTTATCACATCTATCCAAGTATTTTTACAGCTCTATTCCCTCTTCTATACTTTGCTAACAGTGACAATTCTTGTCTTAATTGCGTTATAGTTTTCTCTTTTTATTACTTCCATGATGGCATTCGATGTCTCCCCTTCCTTTCCCTTAACACCTTGTGTTATTTTGTGGTAGGACTTTATCTGTTATTAATTAAGCTGCACAGTGATGTATCCTGTTTACCTCTGTTATATCACGTGAATCTTAATGGACAGTCCTAATTACGATGTTCATTTATTTTATCAAACTTCTAACATTTTGGATCGCATTAGCTTTCTGTAGTCCATTTCTTTCATTGATCTTCATATGTCCATCCATCTCTATTAAGTCAAACAACTCTTCCCTTAGATCGTTTTCTTCTAAACCGAGAGCACATTCTTTATTCTCCTTTTCCTACAGGCATTCTACATAAAGTTTCAGAACATCTTCTTGTGCCATGTTGTCTGCAGCTTCATCCTGTGTTATCTGTTGCTGTTTTATTTGAGCACTCCTTGGCCCTTCACTCCATAACATTGACTGCATCAGAGTTGCCACAGTTTCCTGTTCCTTCTCTTGCATTACAACTTCACCTAGACTTTTGTACTGATTTCCTACTGAAGGCTCCAACGTATCTTATATGCCAATTGATCAAGTGTTTCCCGCTCGACTGGTTTCTCCTTAATTTGGGATTACATTATTCTATCATGCTGTGATGTTATTAGAGTTAGATTTTTTTACACTAAATCCTTCAATTTGCAGGTAATCCATAACTTTGGTTTCTATTTTTTTTTTTCCATTACTAAACCTCTTTTTTACTTTCCCCCTTTGTTTTTCTTATTTTTTGTATTGTAAATGTTTCGATATATGGATACCTTTCCCTGTATTTCTCTTCAAATATCTTTGGTGCTGCTCTTTTGGTATTGATTTAGTTTTGCTTTCTCCTTTGCATAAATATTGCACCATATTTCTTCTTCAGATGTCCCCTGCTCCTCCTGTTTCTCCTTACTTGGGGGACTCATTATTCCATCTTGCTGTGATGTAGCCTGTGTTATTTTCTACATTAAATACTTCACTCTGCAGGTATTCCATAACTTCATCTTCTATTTTTTAACTTCTGCTTTCTGATCTTCTGTTCTGTGTCCACCCCCTTTGTGATCTTATTTTCTATGTTGTAAGATTTTCCATATCTGGGCGCCTTTGCGTTTGAATATCTTTGGGGTATTTTTTTTTTTGTATTTGGCTTTTTCCTTTGCCTAAATATTGCACCATATCAGATCTTCTTTTTCCAAACAACCCAAGGTTTCCTGGTCTGTATAATGTTTTCATGAATCTGTTGTATTAATGAATACAAATTTGCATTTGAAGTTCTGATGTTTTTTTCTTATGCAGGTATTTTTCTTTCCTCAAATTTTTCTCTTAATCTTTCTGTATCTTTTCTGTCTGCAAATTCTGGGCTTCTTGCATAATACTAACAGTATATAATATCTTTCTTATCCTCAGTAGTCCACTGTGTCATCTGTATGGCTCTTTTCTGTCCTGTCAGTTTTTGTGATTTTTGTAGACTACTACTTCCTTCTACAATGGGGTGAGGGGTGGCATCCTGCAGCACCCTCCCCCTGAGCCTAGCCTAACACCCATGGTAGGGATGTTTCCGTGTGTTGAGGATTCTGCACTACTATTTTGTTCTAGTCCTGGCACCAGTGCATCTACC
The DNA here is from genome assembly GCF_019279795.1 of Protopterus annectens. Classification (NCBI taxonomy): domain Eukaryota; kingdom Metazoa; phylum Chordata; order Ceratodontiformes; family Protopteridae; genus Protopterus; species Protopterus annectens. The sequence goes on along the minus strand of NC_056750.1, from coordinate 17,812,062 downwards.
CGGATTGGGCCCTTTTTTATCCTGGGACTTGTGCACTCAGGTGCATTTGTTTAACCTACTTCTGTCCATGATGCATGCTATGTAAAGTACAGTCTGTATATCAATGTCGTCTTGGTGAGATATTGTAAAAACAGGGTCCACCTATTGAAGGTACTCACTAAGACTTGAGGATGAATTTAATTCCAGAAATACTACTCTCCTTTGCTTCCTGATTTTATCATCTCTCCATTCAGACACCACCATTGTGCGAATACACACGTTAAACCAAGTCTTCCGAAGTAGATGGAAGGCACAAGTGTTCACAAAAGACTACACACTTGGGATCATCATAATGCTAGCTACAATCCCATCTCCACTCACAGCTTTGCTCCTCTTGCCAGACAAGTTAAGTTCGGCCTCACTGCAAACCAAACCAAGTACCAACACTTTCAGCAAGCCATTCCCTACAGCTCACAAGCACAGCATCACCCAGCTTCCATTGCTAACATAACAAGATGAAAACTGCTCCCAAGATAATTCTCAGTAGATTTTCTAAAAAGGGAGAGAGGAATTCAGCATTGTGGCAGCCATCTGCTGCCAAATAATGAGCGCTGCTTCACAACACCAGCAGCCATCCCTTTGTAGCTCTCCTTGGTACAGCATAGAACCAAAGGTGGCATGGGCTGCCACCCTTATATTAGGAATGTGTCCTCCCTGGGAAGGTGCAGTCACTCTGACTTTGAAGGAAGGTGTACAGCTTTGGAAATCTGGCCAGACTATGGGCCTCCATTTGCAGCAGAGACCCAGCTTTAGATCTACTGTTATGATAAGTTCTCAACATAATTGCAGTTGTATGTAAGAGCTGTGTTAGATTATGTAAGAGCTGTGTTAGATTATGTAAGAGCTGTTAGATGACAAGCTGCATTTCCTCTCTCGTTGTCACTTTGCCCAGTATGAATCAGGTATATGTCTAGCTACTCCTAGATACTTTCCTTGTTGTTGCAGCAGCGACACGTCAGAGGTCTGTAGTTGTATACTAGGTAATGACCCCAGGGGGCCATTTTAAGCCTAGCCATGCTTCCCAAATATATCTGACAAGTTTTTGCACCTTAAGGTTGTTTTAAGGGGTTTATGTAGGCTTGGTCAAGGATTCACAGGCTGCCTGTGTCTATCAGAGAGCCAGACAAAGGGTAAGTTTCCAATTCCCTGTCCATTGGTCCAAGTTACTCTTGAATTGGGTTAAGGAGGAACTCTACTTTACATGGATGGGAAGCCTTTTCCAGAGAAGGGGGTAGTCTCTGAGACACACAAATGTCACTCCATGTTCTATTTATGTTGCATATTAGGTTTAAGTCTATAGATTAGGTAGTTCTGATACTGTTTGTTCTTTGGATGTGCAGCAGGTCTGTCAGTGTGCAATCATTGGATGCCTTGTAGGCTAAACATAAATCACCTCTCGAGTCTGTAAGACAGTGCAGGGATAGGACTTTGAGACAGCCCCCACAGGACTATTTTACACCCTGTAAAAAAAAAAAAAAAATTGTGAGGAACTTCTGTGGACATTCCAGTTGTTGTATATGCCTGCTCAAGTACATACCAAAGGGGTTATTGTACTCAATGACTGGTTTGTTGAAGGACAAGTACAGTGGAACAGTCCTCTCCTTGGACCTAGATGTCAGATATTGCATATAGGTTGTGTAGTATAGGATGATTTCCTTACTACTATAGCCACATGATGGTCAAAGGCCAGGTTACATTCTACATGTATGCCAAATTCTCTTACTACTGGCTCTACTGTTAGGGGGTGTATTATCAATTCTGCGACTACTGGCTCTAGTCTTAGCAGGTGTATTATCAATGTGGTAGTTTCAAGGGTAGCTCTCTCCCCGAAGGATACTGTGGTTCTGCCACCAAGTATTCCATTTACAATTAGTTCGGCACATCCTTGTGTGCTGTCTTTGAGATTGTGAGCATATCTGAAGAATGCTTTTTAATTGTCCTTAGCCTGGGACATTATTTGTACCTCATATCTGCCTTTGGTAGACTTAATTAGTCCTCTAAGTTGCTTGTTTAGATTGATGAGGGACTTTTTATCACATTGTGCATTGCGCTTCCTAATTTTTATGATGATTGTCTTCCTTTTGTTATGCCGCCTATTGACAATGGGATTCCATCAGGATGGCTTGTTTTTTGTTTGTTTGTTTGTCCTTTGCTTTTCTGGGTAGGTACAGCTGTCTTTATGCAGACATTAACGTGATTGTTTAGGGTTTCTATGCACAATTCTGTATAGGCACAATGTTTTCTGAGTTTGGAGGGGCTTGGAATTTTGTCAGGGTGTCACTTAATAGTAAGAAGCTTGCCATGGAATATTTCCTAACAATCTCAGGGTTTCCTGGGGTCCTGGGTTTTATTTTTATTTCATAGGAGACAAATTTATGTCCGTACTTTACAGAGGGGGGGGGGGGGTATGCCACTTTCCCCCATGTTTGAGGGCCAGATCTTATATGTTGATACCGCTAATGGACATATGGAGTAGCTGATCTAAGGTGTTTGTCTTTAGAAGAATCTCTGGGCCTGCATGTTTGGGATCATGTATGATTTCCAATTTTTAGTGGGGTAGTTAATGTCGTCCATGAATATGCTGTGTTAAATAGTGAGTGTCTTCAGCATGTTTAAAATATGTTACGAGTTTCCTGGATCGTAGAAGGGGGCCTACAGTTTGCAAGGATATGATATGGGACTTTGCTTATGGTAATTTGTACAAGGAGAAGCTTAAGCACATACTGCTGTTTGACCTGCCTTGAGTTGCATCTGTTTTTGATGTTAACCTATTTTTGTCCCTCCCTTTGCAGCCGCTGGTCCTCATGTGATGAAGACATTGTAGTCATTCACTGATGGGGTACTCTCCATGGATTTAAACCATGTCTCAGTAACTCCACAAACATCTAAATCCTCCAGAGTGAGGAGAGCTCGCAGGGAGTGGAGTGTTTTTATTTAGACACCTGGCATTGAGCAGTAATGCATTTAGATTTTCTTAGGTTGGCTTTGTTGTGTTGGAAGGTTTTTCGGGTTGGCACTACCTAAAAAAGGCACTATAGGGGTGGACAAGATTTTAGCCAATATTCAAAATCTTAGATGGGGATAGGTGCACACCATCCCTGACAAAGCACTGTGATCTGTAGACCATAATCTCCCATACCTTTCGATTGACACCAAAAGCTAAGCCAGTTATTAAATTTCATCATCTTCTGTTTATATTGTATTACTTTCCATGGAGAAGGTAGAATGATGCTCAAAACTAGGCTCATACCAGTTTGGATCACACATTCTGAGAGCTTCATCGTCTCTCTGTTCATACTGGTACTTGTGGGTTCAGTGTCCTGAGTGCTTGTGTAATTTGGCAGATCCTGTCCCTGACTCTCTCCTTGCACAGCTTGATGAGTGGGATGCCTGTGCGTCTCCTATGATGAAATTAATGGACTGTATGGTGGCTTGTATTATGGACTTAGAATTTAAGGCTCCGTGAGATGTGGCTGTATGTATTGTAGCGGATGTTGTTTCAGTAGAGCGCTTTTGGGCTGCTGAGGTTGTTTATTCCATCTGCAATGTCTGGGTGTCCCTAGGGTTTAGGAAGATTGCACTTAGTCTCAACACATGAGGGTGTCTGTGTCTGGTCCGTTTTATGTGTGGTGGGTGTAGTGTGTGTTACTGACAACCATTGTGGTATTTTAAGTGCTTGTATGTGAGAACCTTGCCTCCAATGACATTTTGTAAGTATATCTTTCACATACTGTATCACTTTGTTTAAAAATTAAGTGGTTGTCTGTAAACATGAGACATTTGTTACATTGCCTCAGGATGCCCATGTCCACCGTTCTGGCTGCAGAGATGATAAGAAAGTACTTGTGCATGGTTACAGATTATTTCATGACCTACAAGGGGATGTACAAAAGGGGTTTACAGCTGGCTAGCTTGTGTGCTGTAAGAGTATAGGCTACAGTCGACTGTCTGAGACTAAACTCATGGGGCAGTGGTCTTCAATGCACAAACTGTTTGCTGTTGGTGCAGCTAAGTGTGGTAGAGCTTATGCAGGTAGTTTTGTAGGGAAGTTTTTTTAATTCTGACCGCCTTGGTTTATACAGGGCACTGCTAGCCACCACTGCGTGGTGAGAAGCATTTCACAAGCATGATAACAGTATGGAAAAAATTCAAAAACAAAACAAGGGGCCCTCTGGAAAATAAAAAAACAGCACACCTTTCTGTCCCTTGCAAACAGAAAAAAAGCCTTTACTGAAGCACCTAAAAGAGAAGTTGTACGGGGAGGCAAGTAAATCCTGTCATAGTTCAAAGGTCCCCATAGACCAGACTTTTGCAAGGCACTTTTGCAGACCTCTGAGGTCTCTGTTAAGTTCCTCCAGGGACCACCATGAAGTTGGTTGATAGCACATCTTCTCAGGCTGAAGCCCTTTAGCTGTTCATCAGTCCGTATGCCTCTCTCTTGGCATATGGTTCTGATGCCAGTACAGGGACAGAGCAGTGTCCATTCAGACTTTGGTCATGAGGGCCTCGTTGGTTCTCACATAGAGGTGTCAGATACATGCTTTCATACTGTGAGTTAGTCTTGTCTCAGTCTCCAAAGTACAGGCCTAAATTGTGGAAGCATAAGTAGATGCGTGTCATCTTGCATCAGCAGTGGCTGAGAAGGCCTTACTACCAAACCCAATAGCAGGTTGTCTCATAAGATGTAATACAGTTGTCTCAGGACTCCCTTCTCTTGAAGAGCATCCGTCTGTTGAAAAGGAATTTGTGTCAGGGACTATCATCTTTTGAAGATTCAGGCAACATTTTCCCTTCACTCCATGACAAAGAGTAAACTGGTGCGGGGATGTTTCTTATCTTCAAGGCAATATCAGATCTAGTCTTGCACGAGAATCTGTGCTTACACTGAATTGCTGTAGGGGAACATATACAGATGAGCCATCTTATTTTGAATAGTTTTATTAGTAATAGGGAAGGAGAAAGAGTTATGATCCACAGTATGCTCTACACCTTTGGAATAAATTCCCATTTGCAACTTAAACAGTGGACTGTGATCATTGACTTACGAAACACTGTCTTGTGGAATACTGAAGTACAAAAGATACGTTCATTCAGACTTGCTGAAGGTGACCAGGTCACAAACTGGATACCCCAGCCTGTAGTGGTAATATTCCTAAGACTGGTAGAAATCTTCTAATATTTTAAGATATGTGTTTTTAACAATTTATTTCCTGAATTAGTAGTGGCCTCTTAATATTTGCCATGTTAATGGTTGCATACCTTGGTACACTTTCCTTTGTAAAGTGCTATGACTGTGTTGTACATTAAATGTGTCATCACTTGTTTTCTGACTAGATCACAACTGAAAAAGAGAGAGCATGCCTTTCCAGTTGCCTGCTAAATTAAATTCATACATATACAGGTAATATCCATCCATGCTTATTATTCGCATCCAATTCCTGTATTGATCCCATGAGTAACCACCATCCATGGAGTTTATTAGACAAGGGAGTGGGAAACAGAAGTCTGTTGCAAAGCCTTAATTCAGCATGCACATACACACACACACACACACACACACACCTATGTAATTTTAAAAGTCACAAATCTGCCTACTGCATGTCTTTGAAATGTAGGTGGAAGAAAGATCAGTCTGTTAAAAGTCACACAAACACAGGAAGGACATGCAGACTCCATACAGAAGGCACCCCAGCCTAGAACTGAACCGAAGAACCTCTTGTTAGAAGAGGGCAGCACTTCTAACTGTAGCATTGTGCTGCCATATACATAGTTTAGTTGGCAGGAAGATGTTGACTAACCTGTTGCTTACCCTAATGTATTTAGATACTGTTTAGTACTTACTTTTGCCTGGTGTGCCCATCCAGACACTGTTTATATCATGATGTTGTAAAGGAGTTTGTTTAGTCTCCACAAGTCATTGTCTGTTTTCCACTTCTGTATCTCAGCCAGTCTCTGTCTGTCTCCCTCTATAGTCTAGAGTTTCCTTGGGCTGTGACTGAACCCAGGTCTGTTTGAATGTACGCAGTTGCACCTGAAATCACTGCTTTGAACAGTATTCCCTTGCAGTCCCCTTTAATAACATTATGCATCCTAATGTGCTTTTCTAGCTCCATTTTCTTTTGTTTCTCAGTCTGTGCTTCTGTTCCCATAATAGGTTGCCTTCCCTGAAGCCTCTCAAATTGTGTGTGTGTGTGTGTGTGTGTGTGTGTGTGTGTGTGTGTGTGTGTACTGTCTCCAGAACTGCACACAATACTCCATATGCAATTTTGCCCTCATCCTGTGGAATTGGATATAGGGTGCATCTCTGTGAAGATGTAGCTGAGGTTCATCATGTTTCACTGTTGCAGTCATTACACTTGGGTTATCCTGCTGGCAGGCTACCCGCAGTCGGCCTGAATTCCAAAGTCTTGGTCCAGCGTCGGTTGCTGTCACCTCTTCCCTGACGTCAGTGCGCCAGGGGTGTAAAAAATGCAGCTGACACCATTTTCTTCAGTCTTCCTTGCCGCATGGTGCCCGAAGCAAAAGCAGTTCGCAAGTGCCGGTTGGCCGACTCCTGAGATTTTCAAAGACGAATTTCAGATCCGAAGTCTTCATTAAAGCTAAGTACCCCGTTGGGGAAACTTTTTTCTTGCTCCAGACCGATGTCAGAAAAAGTTAACAATTGTATTTATTGTGGGAAGCAAATACCTCATAAGGATTTTCATTCTTACTGTATTCCTTGCCTAGGCCCTGATCACAACATTGCTAGCTGTCGGTTTTGAGCTAGATTTAACCAACGCACTATTAAGCGTCAGTACGATTTTGCCTTTCATTACTTTGGCCGAAGATTCAATTATATAATGCCGTCAGAACAGCCGATGACCGGAGTTTACAAAAAGCGCAAGGAAAAAGAAAAGGACAGGCATCCGAGGTCCAAAACCGACGACAAGGCTACCGCTAAGCCAGTCGCCGGTTCTCAGTGAGGAGCTTTCGCAGCCCCTGACGCCCGCTGCCTCAGAGCCACAGTCCGTTGCTGACTCCCACGTGGAGCCAACTAGGCCTCTGGATGCTCAAGGTATTGGACACTCGGAAACTATCCCCTCAGATGGGTCTGGAGCCGCTGAGCAGGCATCGGCTTCTGAGGGTGTTTTCAGACCTACACAGTTATATGTTAAGCCAACCTCACCTTCAAAGGCAAAGACTAAAGCAGCTCTAAAGACAAAGAAACAAGTACAGCATTCTCCTGGACAGACTTCCATGCCTAAAAAACAGATGCTCAGAATAGCCGAAGACCTAATTACCATGATCAGGGGTTCCCATCCCCCTCCTGATAAGAGGCCTAGGCAAGAGACAGAATTTGAATCTTCAGATCAGGTTTCCATTTCCTCTGACTCCTCCTCTGAGCAGGAATACTCTCTTCCTCCCTATGAGGATTCTGATGCTGAAGAATCTATCCCTTCAGCCTCTCCTCCTGAGGATTATTCTTTTGGGGAAACCCTGCATACTTCCACTGGGAGAGCCAAGACTACTCAGAATCAAAGAAAAGGCTTAGAGATTTTCTTTTACTACCTCAGCACAGGCCTCTTGCTATTCCCCCTGTGTTAGACATTGTGGATGATGTATTTTCAGAGTCCGGCCTTTCTCCTGACTCTTTACCCCCTGCCCCTGTTAAACCAGGCAGATACTACAGGGTTCCGGATTCACATAAATTTCTTTATAAAAACCCTGCTGCTGACCCAGAAACCATTTCTCAGGGTCCCAAAGGGGTCAAGGCTTCCACTGCAAACAATCCTATTCCCTCTGATAGGGATTCAAGGGCACTAGACAGATGGGGGGGGAGGTTTACATTTCTGCTACTTTGGCTGTGAGGGCTTTAAACTATCAATTTCATATGCTTAAATATCAGCAATACTTAACGTCACTACTTAAACAGAAAATGTTGACTAATTCTGATTGTGCAGAAAATAAGGAAATGCAGGATTTATTGCATGCAACTGAACAAGTGGGAAAGCATACATTGCAGTGTGCTTTGATTCTCTGGAGGCCTCTTGCAAGGCCGCAATTACGGGTTCTGTCATTAGGAGGCATGCTTGGTTAAAGGAACAGAATCTGCCTGATCTTGTTAAAGCAAAATTATTAGATGCTCCATTACAGCATGATACTTTATTTGGTGTTAAAGCAGATGAGGTGTTGAAGAAAATGGAGGACAAAGCGAAATCTATGCAAGCAGTAAAGGATTTCTTACGGGTACAGCCACCCAGATTTAGCAGGAACTGGCCTACAAAGAATTGGTCCTTTCCAGTGTCAGACAGGCCACAAAGAGGCAGGTACAGACGCCCCAGAGGCAGACCCCAGCCCCACGGCTCATACAGGCCTAAACAGTGGGGCACTTCTACCTCCAAAAGCAGAGAAGACAAATCACAGCCATACAGGAAACCGTCCCAATGACTTTCCTCTGCCAGCACCAAGCACTTATTCTTTGGCAACCCCCTTTGGGGGAAAAATAGCATTTTTTTCTCAGAATTGGCACAGGATCACCCAGTATAAATGGGTCTTGAATATAGTGTCCCAGGGCTACAGGTTCCACTTTCACACCCTGCCAAGGGCAAAAGGTATGCCAGACCTGCCACACAATCAATGGGCAGAGGCGCAAAAACAAGTTTCATCCCTCATGGACATGAGGGCCATTCAGCAAGTACCACAGCAAGAGCAGGGACAAGGATTTTACTCAAGATTTTTCTTGGTACCCAGAAAGGACAAAGCCTGGAGACCAGTACTGGACCTATCTATTCTAAATACTTTTCTGGACGTTCCAAAATTCAAAATGTTGACTCTGCAGCAGCTTCTGCCCATGCTGGGCAAGAAGGCTTGGCTTGTAACTTTGGACCTAAAAGAGGCATACCTGCATGTACCAATCAGACAATCTTGCAGAAGATACCTCAGATTCATAGCTGGCTCAATGCACTACCAATTCTCTGCACTGCCCTTTGGCTTATCTACTGTGCCCAGGGTCTTCACAAAATGCCTGGCACCAGTAATTGCATTTTGCAGACAAAGAGGAATTCAGATATATCCTTATTTGGACGACTGCCTTATTCAAGCAGAGAACAAGGACATTTTACTAAAACATCTGGCGTTTGTAAAAAGATCATTAATTTGCCTAGGGTACACAGTAAACGAAAAGAAATCGAAACTAGTCCCCTCTCAAGAGATAATATTCCTGGGTGCAAGCTTAAATACAATTGCCCAGATGGCTTATCTCACCCCAGACAAATAAAGGCAACTGACTTCTTACTTCAAAATGTTGGCAACAAAGACCCAGTTATCTGCAAGAAAAATTCTGCAGGCTTTCGGCTTCATGGCATCCTGCATTGTACTAATTCCATATGCCAGACTGCATATGAGGAAACTACAATGGTATCTAAAAAGTGTTTGGACTCAACATTGCCACAGCCTGGAAACATTAATTACCCTCCTTCCTTGCCTGCAACAGTAGTTTCGATGGTGGGCACAGGCCCGTCACCACAACAAGGGACAGCCATTCAACCAACCCACAGCCAGACAGTCAGTAACAACAGATGCATCAGATTATGCCTGGGGGGCCCACATGGCAGGAAAATGTATTCAGGACACATGGCCCACAAGCCAAAGGCATTTTCATATCGATCAAAAAGAGATGCTAGCTGTTCAGAATGCCCTGACAGCTTTCAAGGATCTACTTCATCCAGGACAACTACTGATAAGGACGGACAATACTACAGTCATGTGGTACATAAGCAGGGAGGCACACATTCCTACCCCCTCTGCAGACAAGCCATGACTTTGTGGGACACAGCATTGACTTATCAAGTACACCTGCAAGCACAATTCCTGCCAGGAAAGATAAATACTCTGGCAGATGAATTAAGCAGAAACCTCATGGATCCCCATGAGTGGAAACTGGATCCACAACTCTTCAGCATGATAACAAAGGAATGGGGATGCCCAGACATAGATCTATTTGCCTCCCCCCACAACTGCCAACTACAAAGGTTCTGCACAAGGACTTGTCACAAGCAAACATGGAAAGTGGATGCTCTATCATTCAGCTGGGAAACCCTAACAGTTTATGCCTTTCCTCCTCTGCCTCTCCTCCCCAAGGTACTCAGGTCAGACAAGAGAAGCCAAAAATGATTCTGATTGCCCAAGACTGGCCCCGCCAGCACTGGTACCCAATCCTAAAGAGCTTGTCTCAAGGCCCAGCCTGGACATTACCTCTAATTCCTCACTTACTGACCCAAGAAAACAATCAGACCCTGCACAGCCAACTCAGGACCCTAAGTCTGGCAGCATGGTGGATAATGTAGCCATTCAGAACACACATCTCTCTAAAGCAGTGATGGATGTTATTTTGGAGGCCAGGAGGCCCAGTACCAGAAAAGCTTATGCAGAAAAATGGAAGAGATTCTGCGTTTGGAACCAGGGCACAAAGAATTAACACGGTTGTACCAAATATTCCTCAGATTTTGCAATACCTAACTGAGATGCTGGACAAAGGCCTATCCTTTTCATCAGTTAAAATCCATGCCTCTGCCATTTCAGCTCATTACAATACGGAACCACCTCTTTTTTTCTCATCCATTGCTAAGGCAGTACCTCAGAGGGGCCAAAAATTTAAGACCCCCAAGGAGAGCACCAATACCTGCATGGGACCTCAACTATGTCTTTGAAAAACTCACACTGCTGCCATTTGAGCCAGACAATACAGCTGAGATAAAGTTTTTGTCATGGGAAACAGCTCTGCTCCTAGCAATAACCTCTGCAAGACAAGTCTCAGAGTTACAGGCACTCATGGCTGTGGAACCTTTTATCATTTTCCATCCAGACAGGGTTTCTCTGAGGACAAACCCGGCATTTATGCCTAAGGTAGTGTCCAGTATGGCCCTTAACCAAACCATTCATTTGCCTACTTTTTATCCAAACCCACAGAATAAGGGTGAGAGAGTCCTTCATTCTTTGGACATACACAGACAGCTGCGCTTCTACTTGGACAGAACTAAAGCTTTCAGAAAGACTGAGCAGCTCTTAGTGGCATATGCTGCAGGATCACAAGGTAAAGCTATCTCTAAGCAGACTGTTTTAAAATGGATAGGTCACTGCATTTGTTTCTGCTATGCACAACATGGCAAATCAGTGCCTAAGGGCATTAGGCCACATTCGACCAGAGCAGCAGCCACTTCAGCAGCCTTCCTCAGAGGAGTACCAACCAAAGACATTTTAGAGGCTGCAATAGAGTTCAGTGCGCACTTTTACCAAGCACTACCACTTACCTCTCTACTCTAAATCCAGAGCAGGCTTTGCCACTGCAGTTCTGCAGGGCATTATAGCCCCTCCTAATCCTATTTAGATCCAGCCACCCAACCTCAGCTTTGGGATTCTACCCAAGTGTAATGACTGCAACAGTGAAACATGATGAACATAGTACAGTTGTGTACCTACCATAAATGTAAATCTTCGAGTGTATTCACTGTTGCAGTCCAGGTTACCCACCCACCATCCCCCTTTTCTTTGCTGGGACTTATCTGTACTTCTCTATCCTATACAACCTATGTGGTGTATTTGCTGTTAGATGAAGGAAATGTTTACGTTAGTGCATGCATATTTATTGGCATAATTTTTAGCCTACCATTGGGGGGGGGTCACCTGACATCTGGGGCAAGAAAAACTGAAGAAAATGGCGTCGGCTGCATCTTTTATACCCCTGGCGCACTGACGTCAGGGAAGAGGCGACAGCAACCGACGCCGGACCAAGACTTTGGAATTCAGGCCAACTGCGGGTAGCCTGCCAGCAGGATAACCCAAGTGTAATGACTGCAACAGTGAAACATCTACATTTATTGTAGGTACACAACTGTACTTTACCGCTACTTGCATGTCCTTTTCTTGGGCTATTAAGGGGCACCCCTTCTATCCTTTCCACTGTTTATTGTGTATAGATGCAGAGCCTTGCATTTACCTGCTTTAAATTTCAGCTGCCATCTGGCTGCCATTTGTGCCTGTTAGTATTTAAGTCCTTCATAAGACTGTTTTCCCTTCATATACTGTGCCCCTTATCTTGTTCTTTACAGAAAGATTTTAATTTCTCGATCCCCCTTATGTCAATTGATAGTGAGCAGTCCTTCAGTGACTGGCCTCAAGCAGATTCTTATTTGATCTCTTAAGTCCAGCATAGGCCTGTTGTGGACTAACCAAGATCTCCTGTTCTTTACCCCAAGAAAGTCTCAAATGAGTTTCTAGGAAAAGCAGATGAGCCCTGGATGTTAAGTTGTCTGCCTCGCCTTCGTTCTTGCTGGTTGGGATCGGAGCCGATCCTCAGCTCCGATTCGGCCATCTTCTATAGTTCGAGAGCTGTTTACTGGCTCGAGGCTACCCCTTATCCCATGATGCCTAGTGATAGCTACCCAGATCTCGTTTGCCGCTTCAGCTGTGAGGTGACATTTTTTTGGCTCAGGCTCATATAAAGTTTTTTTTTGTATAACTTTCTTACTGTAGAATTTTATATTTTCAGTTTTTTACTGTTAACGATTAGTCTTGTTTTTGTGATAGCTAGTGTTTAGTTGTAGTATCCCTTCCTTTCCTTGTAGAACTCGTTTAACTTGGAGAGTTCTCCTCCACCCCTCCCCCCATCCTCTTCTTGTCAGGTTAGCTGTTTAGGTTAGAGGCTTTCCTTCTACCTTTCTTTCATAGGATAGCCATTTAAGTTGGAGGCTTTCCTATTAAAAAAAAAAAAAAAAAAAAAAAACCTTTAGCTATAGTCTTGTAGTACAGTGTGCTTTTGTGTAGACTGTATTTTGCTTTGCTAGCTGTTGTATTTGTTGTTTCCTTCTTTCAGGATGTCAAAGGAATCCAAAGTGTCTGGATTCAGGAAGTGTGACTCATGCTGTCAGAAAATGTCTCTGACAGATGGGAACACTTCTTATAGGTTCATAGGTTGGTACTGGGCTATCTGCCCGAAGGCATATATTAGCCCAGCCACGTTGTGCGGTATTCACCGCCCCTTTAGTAGTTCCCTAGACCCTTGTACTAGCAGCTAGTACCCTTGGCCCCTATCTAGTAGTGCTGTTGGTGTGATCCCCAGTGTGAACTTTCTGTTACCCATCCACTCATCAAGGTTCCTCTTGAAGAGTGATAGGGGCTCTGTCTTATGTAGATCGGGACCCTGTTCCATAGTAAGGGAAGTCTCTGCGAAGGGAATCTATCCCTCCAGCATGTTCTATTCATTGTTGTGTTGAGGTTTATATCCCTAGAGCATGTAGCTCGAGTAGATTTGGTTTTGCTAAGATGGAGCATGTTCAGCAATTCTGGGTTGGACACGGCTCTCTACTTTAGACAGAGATCGCCTCTGAGAAAGCGGTATGCAACAGAGAAGAGACTTGGCTTTTTCAATCGTGCTGCATAGGGCAACTGTTTGAGGCCAGTAATCCTCTTGGTTAGGTACCTCTGTGGTCTTTCCAGCTGCTGGAGATGTCTAGCCAGGTACATTCCAATTGGTGCATTGTACTCAATAATGGGTCTGATGAGGGAAGAGTAGAGGGGCACCATTACATCCTTAGATCTTGATGCGAACCCTTTCGTGATCAGATGGGTCACATAGAAGGATTTTCTAACCACTTTGGCAACATGGTTATCAAAGGAAAGCTGACTATCTACTAGGGTCCCTAGATCCCTTATTTCTTCTTCAGATTTCAGGGGATTACCTCCTATGTTGTAGTTTGCGGGTACTCTGTTTTTTCCAAAGGGGATTACTACGCATTTTTTTGCATTTAGCTTGAGACCATGGCTTTGACACCACGCATCAGTCTCATTTAGGCCCTTCTGGAGGATCTCCATGTCGGCCGGAGACTCTATTATAGCACCCAGTTTGTAGTTGTCCGCAAACTTAGTGAGCCACAGCCCTTCTGTGCTTGCCTGTACTTCTGAGAAGTATATGCCAAACGGGAGGGGCCCCAGGACGGAGCCCTGAGGCACACCACTCGTTACTGGTCTATTGTTTAGGCGCTGTGCACCTGCAGGACTCTTGTTCTATCTGCCATGCCTTTAGTCCAAGAGTCCTGCAGGAGCGTAAGAATAAGCTTATTCTTAGGGGTCTTTTAAAACCCCAGGATTCACTGGCCAAGAGCTCTCAGCCTGTGAAATCCCCATAATATACCAAGCCGTCGGCTCCAAGTTCGGAGCCGTCCTCGGTTCAGACTCTACCTTCTACTTCAGTTCTGGCTGGCACCGATAAGACTATCTCCCCATCGGCTCCATCAGAAACTTCAGAGCCTTCACGGAGCCACAAGAGGCTGAGGTCCCCTTCACTGAAATCGGTACATTTGGCTCCTCGGTCTCCTTTGCTTCACAGCGAGCGCAGTCACCGATCCTTTCACTCCTCGCGATCTTCTAGGCTGTAGGATCACGATGTGGAGAGAGTGGTCAGTAGGTTGCTAAAGTCGCAGGCACTTACCAAGATGTTGTCCAGCCCTCCTCAACAGGTGTCAGCTCTGTCCACTTCTAATGATGTTCCTCCTCCGACTCCAATGAGTTCAGAGCTGGAGTTCATTGGGGTTTGAGTAGTGGAACCGTCGGCTCCGATAACTCTATCTCCTTCGATTCCGATCCCCTCGGTGGTGCCGTCCATCGAGGGATCTGGGCACCGGGGTTCCCTCGTCGGCTCCGGGGGGCAAGTGGCATCAGACCCTTGTCCGACCCCATTCTCCCTCTCGGAGCTTCGGTGCAGGTGAGCTCGGCTCCTACATTGGCCTCGGAGCCGTCTCCCTCGGTGCGGAGAAGGATTCCGATTTCCTCGGAACTGGAGCTTTCTCTGCATCGTGGCAGGAACGCCTGTGATGTCATGAGGAGTGTGCTGGTCACTGAGTCACCTCCACTATCGGCCCCACCGGCTCTGTCCCCTGTAGTGCCTGTGCCAACCTCTGCTCCTCCTCCAGACCCCAAGCGTAGGGTACCGGCGCTCCAGGGCACCCCATTGGGTGTTTCCTCTTCTTCCAAGGCCTCCCCTGATCATTCAGAAGGCGCCCCCTCGTAAGAAGGAGTGCAAGAAGAAGCACATTGACTCCCCTGAGTCTGTCACTTCTGATACAGACTTAGATTATTCGGAAGGGTACCCGAGATCCCCCTCTGAAGATGTTTCCTTCTCGGACATCTTAGAAATGCTTAAGCAGAGGGGGAATTGGAATCCCCTAGCCCCTACCGAGGATGAGACTGTACTTCTGGATGCGGATGCGTTCGGTTCCCGACCTTCCACCTCCTGGGTTTCTCCGCCTTTCGATCCACTTATGGCAGTGGTGGCTCGAAAAGCTTGGTCAGCTCCAGATACAGTGGAACCAACTCCGAGGAGACCTGGCAAATTCATCACAGCACCCCAGGATAAGCAGTTCCTTACCAAAGGTGTTCCTGTTGATGCCATGGTGGTAGCAGCAGCCACCAAAAAAGAGTTAGTGGAGACCTCTTCGTCTGTCCATCCTCCTAACAAGGAGTTTAGGACCATGGACAGATACGGGAAGTGAATGTTCACTTCAGCAACCTTTTCTATGAGGTCACCGAACTAATGTAATTTTACCCAGCTTCAGAGGGATCTCCTTAAAGAGCTCGGAGATACCCTTCAAGATCCATCAGTTGAGGGGGCTCAAGCTAAAGTAGCTTCCCAGCTGGAGATGCTTAATTCTGTAATCAACTCTTCCATGAAGCTCATTTCCTATGCCAGCCGATGGTGCGAGTAGAGCCGCAGGTACGGGTGTGGCCCTTAGAAGGCATGCATGGATGCGGCTGTGTAATTTTGCGGAACCCTTTCGAGCGTCATTCACCAACACCCCCTTTGATGGTTCCTTTCTTTTTAGACCACAGGTGAAAAACACTTTGGCTAGGTGTGAGCAAGAAGGCAAGACTCTCTCTGCCGTGGGAGTCCATTTTTCCACTCCTAGACCGTACCCCAAAGGTCAGAAGCGTGCCAAAATGTGGTTCCGAAAATCCCAGGGAGCCTTGCCTGACACAGGTAGCGATTTTTTTCCTCCAGGGGCAGAGGGGAAACAATAACAACAGACGCTGCCCTCATGGCCGAGGGGGTCCGCAGAACCAGGGCAACAGAGAATCTTTCTCTGATAAGCCCTTTCAGCATCCCTGAAGGGTTGCCCGGCTGCTCACCTCTGGAAGCAGTCGGGGGAAGACTTTCACTGTACCCAAAACCTGGCAAAATTTAACGTAAGACAGATGGGTACTGTCCATTATATCCGGAGGTTACAAAATTCTATTCTGTCAACCCCCCTTACCATCAAGGAAATCCCATCCAGATGTTCCACCCAATCTGAAGGACCAAGCAGTAATAGAAGTTTCAAAACTGTTAGAAAAAAGTAATCCAGGAAGTCCCGGCAGACCAGCACGGATCCGGAGCTTACTCAAGGTTCTTTTTGGTACCAAAAAAGACAGGGGACTGGAGACCAATTCTGGATCTCAGCAGACTAAACAGGTCTGTACAAAGAAAGTTTCGGATGGTCACGCTACAGTCCATTCTACCCTTTCTGGGTCAGGAGAATTAGATGTGCTCGATAGATCTTCAGGATGCATACTACCATATCAAGATGGACAGGCACTCCAGGAGATTTCTTCTCTTCTGGCTGGGAGCCAGTCATTACCAGTTCGGAGCTCTGCCCTTTGGTCTTACCCACAGCCCCCAGGGTGTTCACCAAATGTATGGCAGTGGTCACGGCTCACCTGAGACGTCGAGGATTCCAGGTGTTTCCATATCTAGACGACTGGCTCCTCACTGCTACTACCAGGCATCAACTCCTACAAGACAGGGACTACACAATCACAATCTGCTCCCAGCTAGGCATTACAATAAACTTTGAAAAATCTGCCTTGTTGCCCTGTCAATCTATCACCTACATAGGAGCAGACTTAGACACAAGGAACATGTCCGCAAGGATACCGCCAGAAAGGGTGTCTACAATTCGCCAGCAAGTACAAATTCTAACGCAGAGCAAAATAATCCAAGTCAGGTTCATCCTTCAAACTCTGGATTCCATGGCAGCAGCCATTCTTCTAATCCCACTGGCCCACTTTCACATGAGGATTTTTCAGTGGCTTCTGTTCACACAGTGGTCTTTCCAACAGCTGCCCATGTCTCACATGATCATGATTACAGAAGCATGCAAAAGGCACCTTTCCTGGTGGATGGTCTCCCCACTAGTGACTCAGGGCAGACCCTTCATTCAGCCCCCTCCGGTAGCCACAGTGACCACAGACGCCTCCCTGATAGGGTGGGGGGGCATTATCAGGGCAGGGCAGTCCAAGGCACTTGGCAGCCTCACGAGTACCATCTGCACATAAATGTCCTAGAAATGAGAGCCGTGCTCTTAGCGTTGCAATCCCTTCAGGACTCTCTTCCTTCTGGGACCATTGCAATTCAAACAGACAACATGTCAGTGGTGTGGTACAGCAACAAGCAGGGCGGAACCAGGTCCTATCCCCTGTGTCGAGAAGCACTCAGACTGTGGCAGTGGGAGATTTCCTCCCATTTTCTGATTGCGACGCACATCCCTGGGAGGTCCAACGTCATAGCGGACAGGCTAAGCAGAGCTATCCTCATGCCTCACGAGTGGTCTCTGAATCAGGAAGGTGTGGATCTTATCTTCCGCAAATGGGGACAGCCTTGCTGCAATCTTTTTGCCACCCTCTTCAACAGCAAATGCAGCAACTACTTCTCCCTTCTTCCGCTTCCAGGTCACTCACCCAGAGACGCTCTAGTCCACGATTGGCCTCAGGGACATGTTCATCGTGTTTCACTGTTGCAGTCATGACTGTAGGGTTCTCCCCTGCCGGCAGGCAGTCCTTGGTCGGCCAGAATCCCAAAGTCTGGGTCCGGCGTCGGCTGTTCAACCATGCTCCCTGACATCAGAGCGCCAGGAGTACAAAGCTGACAGCCGACGCCATCTTCTCCAGTCTTTCTTGCCGTGCGGTGATAGCAGTTCGCAAGTACCGGTCGGCTGACTTCTGACGAATTTTTCTATATACTTCGGTCCGAAGACTGACTTCTCCACTCAAAGCTAAGTACCCCGTTCGGGAAACTTTTTTCTTGCTCCACTCCGATGTCAGAAAAAGTTAATAATTGTATTTCATGTGGGAAGCAAATACCTCATAAGGATTTTCATTCTTACTGTTTTCCTTGCTTAGGCCCTGACCACGACGTAGCTAGTTGTCGGTTTTGTGCTAGATTCAATCAACGTACAATTAAGCGAAGGTACGATTTTGCTTTTCATTACTTCGGTAGGAGCTTTAACAACAAAATGTCGTCAGATACGGTCCCGGCTACCGGAGTTCACAAACGTCGCAAGGATAAAGACAGGCCTCCGAGGTCCAAATCGGATGATAGCGCACAAGTGGAGCCAGCTTCAGGTTCGGCCGTCGTCAGTGAGGCGCTTTTGCAGCCCCTTTCGTCGGCCATTTCAGAACCGACGGCCGAAACGGACTCTCATGAGGACCCAACCAGGCCTTTAAATATTTCTGTTGCAGGACCTTCGGACAATGCTCCTTCGGATGGGTCCGGAGCCGCTGTGCAAGTACCGGCTTCCGAAGGGGTTTTCAGGCCTACTCCGCTACTAGTAAAGGCAAAGCCAAAGGCAAAGACTCCTTCTAAATCAAAGACTTCAACACAGGCCTCTTCTGAACTGGCTCCCAAGTCACAGAAACAGTTACTTAAGATGGCGGAGGATTTACTTACTATGATTAGGGGTTCACATCCCCCTCCAGACAAAAGGCCAAGGCAGGATGTTTATTATGATTCCTCTGATCAGGCTTGTTTCCTCAGTTTCTTCTTCTGATCAGGAATATTCTTTCCCTCCTTATGAGGATTCTGATGCTGAAGAAATCCATTCCTTCAGCTTCTCCCCCTGAGGATTTCTCTTTTGGGGAAACTTTGCATGAAATGAGGGAACATTTCCACTGGGAAGGACAGGAGTATTCGGAATCCAAGAAAAGACTGAGGGATTTTCTTCTTCTTCCCCAACATAGACCCCTGGCTATTCCTCCTGTTTTGGATATTGTGGATGATGCCTTTTCGGAGGCTAACTTAACCCCTGACTCTTTTCCTCCTGCTCCTGTTAAGCCTGATAGATATTACAGGGTTCCTGATTCCCATCAGTTTTTATACAAGAACCCTGCTGCTGACCCTGAAACCATTTTTCAGGGTCCTGAGGGAGTTAAGGCCGCTTCTGCCAAAAATCCCATTCCTACTGAAAAGGATTCTCGATCCTTAGAAAGATGGGGCAAAAGGTGTACACTTCTGCTACTTTGTCCATTAGGGCTTTAAACTGTCAGTTTCATATGCTTAAATACCAGCAATTTCTCTTGTCTGTCTTAAAACAAAAGCTTACTTCCATTTCTGCCTGTGCAGATGATAAGGAATTACATGACTTATTGCATGCCACTGAACAGGTTGGGAAGCATGGTTTACACTGTGGATTTGATGCCTTGGAGGCTTCTTGTAGGGCTGCGGCCTCTGGCACAGTCATTAGAAGGCATGCATGGCTAAAGGAACAAAATTTACCTGAACAAGTAAAGGCTAAATTATTGGATGCTCCTGTTCAGCATAATGTTTTGTTTGGATCAAAAGCTGAAGAGGTGATTAAAAAGATGGAGGATAAGGCGAAATCCATGCAAACAGTTAAAGATTTCTTACAAGTACAGCCACCTAGATTTAGCAGGAATTGGCCTTCGAAAAATTGGTCCTTTCCCACTTCAGACAGGCCTCAGAGGGGTAGATATAGACGCTCCAGGGGTAGGCCTCAAACACAAGCTGTTTATAGACCAAGACAGTGGACTGCTTCCACCCCTAGGGGAGGAGAGGACAGGTCACAATCTCAAAGGAAACAAACTCGATGACTCCCTCTGTTGGGCTACAGGAACTTCTTGCCTGGAAGCCCCTCTCGGAGGAAAACTCTCTCTTTTTATCAAAATTGGACTCAAATAACCCAAGACAATTGGGTTTTGGATGTGGTTTTAAGAGGTTACAAATTCCATTTTCATACCTTGCCAAGGCCAAGCGGATGGCCAGACCTTCCAAAACATCAATGGACGGAGGCCTTAAACCAGGTGGAAGCTCTTTTGGCTATGAATGCCATAGAACTGGTTCCTCTTTCAGAGATGGGAAAAGGTTTTTACTCAAGGCTTTTTCTAGTCCCAAGGAAGCAAAACTTATGGAGACCCATTCTGGATCTGTCGGTCTTGAACACCTTTCTAGAGATTCCAAAATTCAAGATGCTTACTCTACAGCAGTTACTTTCAATGCTGTCCAAAGATGCATGGATGGTAACTTTGGATTTAAAGGAGGCATATTTACACATTCCCATCAGGCAGGATCGCAGAAAATACCTCAGGTTCAAGGCCGGATCGAGGCACTTTCAATTCTCTGCACTGCCCTTTGGATTGTCTACTGCACCCAGGGTCTTCACCAAATGCCTGGCTCCAGTAGTAGCTTACTGCAGACTCAAGGGAATTCAAATTTACCCTTATCTGGACGATTGTCTAATTCAGGCAGACAGCAAGGATGTCTTACTCCAGCATCTAGAATTTGTACAGAACCTCCTGAAGTTCCTGGGATTCTCTGTAAACATAAAAAAGTCAAATTTGACACCATCACAACAGATAACTTTTCTGGGTGCACTTCTAAACACCACAACCCAGATGGCATTTCTGACATCCGAAAAACAATTACAGCTGGCTTCAACTTTCAGAACCTTGGCAACTCTAACTCAACTATCTGCAAGGAAATTCCTGCAGGCTTTGGGTTACATGGCCTCCTGCATCCTTCTCGTACCATATGCAAGACTACACATGAGGAAAATACAGTGGTACCTAAAAAGTGTATGGTCTCAGCATTGCCACAGTTTAGACATACTGATCTCCGTCCTTCCTTGCCTTCAAAAGGAATTTCTTTGGTGGTCCAGGGCATGTGCTCTAAACAAAGGGAAACCCTTCCGTCTGCCTCCTGCCACTCAGATTCTAACCACGGATGCCTCGGATTATGCTTGGGGAGCCCATTTTCAGGGCAATTGTTTGCAGGGCCTTTGGACAAAGGATTAGAAGCACCTGCATATCAATTTAAAAGAAATGTTAGCCGTTCAGAAAGCTCTATTGGCCTTCAGGAATCTTCTACAACCAGGACAACTACTAATACGGACAGACAACACCACAGTTATGTGGTACATAAACAAGCAAGGGGGATCTCATTCCTACCCCCTTTGCAGACTAGCCATGGATCTATGGAACACAGCTCTAGCTTGCAATCTGGATCTTCAAGCTCAATTTCTTCCAGGGAAACAAAACTTCCTGGCAGACAGTCTGAGCAGAAACCTTTCGGATCAACACGAGTGGATGCTGGACACCAAAATATTCAGGATAACAGCAGTCTGGGTATGTCCTGACATAGACCTCTTTGCATCCCATCTCAATCATCAACTACAGAATTTTTGCACCAGGACTTTCCACAGAGAAGCTTGGAAAGTGGACGCCCTGTCATTCAGTTGGAGGAACCTCTCGGGATATGCCTTTCCGCCTCTACCTCTTCTTCCACGGGTTTTATTGAAGATAAAACAGGACAAGCCCAAGATGATAATCTTGCTTGCTCCAAATTGGCCTCAGCAGTTTTGGTTTCCTACTCTAAAAAACCTATGCCTGGAGCCCCCTTGGGTTTTACCTCAGTGTCCGAACCTTCTGTCCCAACATCAGGGTCAGGTTCTACACTCTCATGTCAGAACTCTCAGCCTGGCGGCCTGGTTAATCCAGGGCCTTTGATTTCTTCTTTACTGCCCAAGCAGGTTATGGATGTCATTTTAGAAGCCAGATGTCGTAGCACTAGAAAATGTTATGCAGGAAAATGGAAAAGATTTTGTTCCTGGATGCAGGCTCAGGATTCTGATCCTCTTCTTCCTAATATTACTTTAATTTTACTTTACTTGACAGATCTCTTACATTAGGGTCTCTCTTTCTCTTCCATTAATATACATGCCTCTGCTATTTCTGCTCATTATAATTCAGACCCTCCCATCTTTTCCCACCAGCTCATGAGACTCCTAGATCTCCTCCCATTCCTGCTTGGGATCTCAACTATGTTTTGGAAAAACTAAAATTGCCTCCTTTTGAGCCTGCTGCCTCTTCTGACATCAAGTTTTTATCTTGGAAGACAGCTATCCTGTTAGCCCTAACCTCTGCCAGGAGAGTTTCAGAGTTACAAGCTCTTATGGCTGTGGAACCTTATATTATTTTTCATCAAGACAGGGTATCTTTGAGGACTAATCCTACCTTCATGCCTAAGGTGGTTTCCAAAGTGGCTTTAAATCAAACTATCCACTTGCCAACCTTTTTCCCCACTTCTCAAAATAAAGGGGAAAGGATCTTACATTCCTTGGATGTACACAGACAACTACGTTTTTACCTGAACAGAACCAAGGACATCAGAAAATCAGAACAATTGTTTGTTTCTTATGCTTCAAGTTCCCAAGGTAAAGCCATTTCAAAACAGACCATTTCTAAATGGATTGCTCATGGAATCAGATTTTGTTATTCACACCATGGAAAGCAAATCCCAGGAGTATACGGACTCATTCCACCAGAGCTGCTGCCACTTCTGCGGCCTTCCTCAGGGAGTTCCTACCAAAGACATTTTGGAAGCTGCAACTTGGAGTTCAGTGCATACTTTTCTAAGCACTACAATCTACCTCTCTACTCTAAGTCTAGGGCAGGCTTTGCCTCTGCAGTCTTGCAGGGCCTTTTAGCCGCCTTCTTCTTTATGACCACCACCCTTTCTTTCAGCTTTGGGATTCTACCCTACAGTCATGACTGCAACAGTGAAACACGATGAACATAGTACAGTTGTGTACACCTACCATAAATGTAGATGTTCGAGTGCCTTCACTGTTGCAGTCTGGGTTCCTCCCTCCTGTCCCCTCTTATTTTTACTTTTGTGTATTTCCTTTTTTCACCATTCTTCTGAGGTGTATTTGCAAAGGTTATGGGACCTTTTTCATTTTGGGACTCCTGACATCTGGGGCAAGAAAAACTGGAGAAGATGGCGTCGGCTGTCAGCTTTGTACTCCTGGCGCTCTGACGTCAGGGAGCATGGTTGAACAGCCGACACCGGACCCAGACTTTGGGATTCTGGCCGACCAAGGGCTGCCTGCCGGCAGGGGAGAACCCTACAGTCATGACTGCAACAGTGTAGACACTCGAACATCTACATTTATGGTAGGTGTACACAACTGTACTTTCTTTATGCCTTTCCTTTGTTTCCCCTGATTCCAAAACTCATACAGAAAGCATTATCGTTGGGTTGCAAAATGATCCTCATTGTCCCCTACTGGCCTCGACAGATATGGTTCCCCTTCCTGCACCATTGCCTTCTTGATCAGCCCTGGACTCTGGATCCGATTCCAGACCTACTGATTCATCAATCAGGCGGGTTGCATCAATCTCTCCAAACTCTCCAGCTCACAACTCGGTTGCTCCACTTCCAACCTTAGCCAGGCTTCCCAGCATTTTCCCGGCTGCACGTGAGATTATTGTCTCCTCTCACAAGTCCACAACCAGAAAAGCTTATGCTAGTAAATGGAAACGTTTTTCTTGTTGGGCAGAGGCTAGGAACGTAGATCCCTTTTCAGCCCCAATCCATGAAATTCTGGAATTCCTAGCACAGCTCTTTCATTCCGGGTCTGCTTCTGCTACAATCAGGGTTCAATTAGCGGCCATTTCTAACTTTCATGTTGGTTTGTCAAATTCAAACATTGTCTCATAAGCTCTGTAAAGCTTTTTTGAGAGGGACCACTCTCCTTAGGCCTCCATTGAGAGATCCCCCTCCTCCTTGGGACCTTAATTTGGTACTAACTTCCTTGATTCTGCCCCCCTTTGAACCAGCAGCATCCTTCTCCATTAAGTTTCTATCTTGGAAGATACTCTTTCTGGTAGCTATTACTTCAGCCAGATGCGTCTCTGAGCTTCAGGCACTGTGTGTTCGTCCTCCATACTTGGTTTTTCATAAGGACAGGGTTGCTCTGAGGACTAATCCTTCATTTCTTCTGAAAGTCTACTCAGAAAATAATTTAAACCAATCTATAGACCTTCTTGTGTTTTTCCCTAACCACACCAACAAGGCAGAGTACAAATTACACCAATTGGACGTTCATAGACAATTGCGTTTTTACCTGCACAGGACTAAGGAAATAAGGAAATTGGACCAACTATTCCTTTCCTATGCTCTAGGCAAACAAGGTCTCCCAGTTTCCAAGGTGACGTTATCCAGGTGGTTGTCTCACACTATTACATGCATTTATCAATTAAGGAACAAAGAGTTACCTATCAAACCGAAAGGTCATTCTCCTAGGGCCTTGGCCACCTCTGTAGCCTTCCAATCTAGGTTGCCCATGGATTCTATCTGTGCAGCTGCTACGTGGGTAAATCCTCATACCTTTATTTCTCATTACAAGCTAGATATGGTCTCCAGGAGCAGAGCTGACTTTGGTTCCACTGTTCTGAAGAGTCTGTTCCAATGAGCCGCCCAGGATTGTAGGTGCTAGGAACGCTGTCCCAACCAGCAAGAACAAAGGCGAGATAGACAACTTAACATAAAGAAGTTTGTACCTACCATAACGTTCCATGTTAGTTGTCTTCATCTCGCCTTCTTTCTTGAGCCCCACCGTCCTATTGGAGTGAGAGGAGTTCTGGTTTCACTGGCTGAGTGTTCTCTGGTTTGTTTCCTCTACTGACTTAGAGAGTATGACAGGTATACTCAACCTATTTGTTTAGACAGGTTTATTCTCTGGCTATGTCTGGGGTTCGCTATTTCAAACGAGATCTGGGTAGCTATCGCTAGGCATCATGGGATAAGGGGTAGCCTCGAGCCAGTAAACGGCTCTTGAGCTACAGAAGATGGCCGAGTCAGAGCCGAGGATCGGCTCTGATCCCAACCAGCAAGAAAGAAGGTGAGATGAAGACAACTAACATGGAACGTTATGGTAGGTACATAACTTTTTTCATCCTTCTGATTTAGCCCGTTATCAAAGACTGCCATTTTGTCAGTCCAGAAGCATCAAGACTTTTCTCATGTAGCCACCAATAAAGTAGATGCCCCTCCAATGCCCCCCCACTCTTTAATGCAGGGGCCTCATAGACCATGATATTTTGGGTAGTGCAGGGCCTGTAGACCATGGCATTTTGGGCAGCGATCCTAAAGCTTTGGATAGGTTTTCCAAAACATTGTGTACCTCTGCCACGTTAAATCATAGAACCCTCCACTGTTTCTCACCTTTCCAATTTAATTCCTTCCTAGTTGACAACATGATGGACACTTCCCTATGTCTGGGCTGAAGGTTTCCTAGTACCTTGACTATGGTTTTATCAGGTAGTCTTCCATACAGCATGCTTCCCTTTTTCTGATGCTGTGGGTAGGTTCCCCTGTTGTGAATATTAAGCTGCACAGGATGGTTGGCCATTAAGACATGGGCTCTGGAATAATGTCCAGTATACCCAGGTTAAGAATTGGTAATGTTCATCAGACATGGCAGGAATTTGTGTATCATCTGTGGAGGAGAAAGAAACAGGTCTACAGTAAGGACATGCATTATTCCTCTTACTGTCACCCTTGTCTTCCTGTAACATAGCTACTATCAAAAGAACACTTCTCATTTCCCAGGGATCGATGTCCGGTATGGCCTGTCCTCCTCCATAGCATGCAAATTCTCCCAAGAAGATTTTGCTGCTATAGATGACAGTCCAGTGTGTGAACTAGGTTTATTTATGATAGCATTGGTTTGAGGGGTGTCTCGAGTTTATCTCTGTTTTGCAGGGCCATCACCAAGGTCCAGTGGGTTCTAGAAGTAGACTTACCCAGTAGTTTCTTGGACATCACATATCTTGTCCTGGAAACCATCTTGCTGAGGACCTCTTGAAAGGCTCATAAACATGCACACAAGTAGCTATAGAGAAGCATCTTCATTTGGAACAGTGTCCAGGTTATTCTCTCACCTTTTTCTCATCTGAATGAGCACATATGGCTTGTTTGCCATTCTAGATCTTCTGGTGTAGTCAGTACCAGATGGTGACTCTCCAAAGGTTGCATCTCTTCTACCGCAAGGGCCTGGATATAATGAATGCCTTCTGGCATGATTGTGTGTCATCCACACATCAGATTCTTCTGATTTCCTGTGGGTAAGCATCACTTTCTGTAAGAACTGCTGCCATTACACTTGTTTCAGCACAGTATATTTACCAGTTTGTTAGCTGCAGTTACCACAACCTTGTTGAAGAAGGATCTCCATGTGTTGTTCTGTTTGTGATGGGCACCTGATGGGCCAGAGCATGGATTTGTTAGAAGCATCACTTTGGTGGGTACTCCGTATTTCACAGTTGGTCCTTGTGGATGACTCCAAATTGGGGCTGGCCTTTTCTGACCTATTTGGAGACCATTGTCTTCATAGGCAAGGAGCTGTAGGTCTAGGTACTGCCCTGCTGTACTGTCTGACCAGGATCAGTCGCACCTTTTATGGTGCCATATGCACACTTGATGGGGTCACTGCAGCGGCCTCTGAGGTTTTAGTGACTGCAAAATAAGCACAATCTCATTTCTGACTGTGAGATTCCTGATACCAGGCCCTGCAATTCTGGACCGTTTTTGACTAAATCTGTGGTGGGCCTCTCTTCTGCTCCAGAACTGGTTGCATGTCCAAATGATAGATACTTTGCAGAGCATTGAACCTCTAATGTATCCCCATACTTTGTTGCACATTACGTGTGTCTGTTACATTCCACTGAATCGGCGTGATTGACTTGCCTAGCCATACTGTGTGACTAATGTGCGTGTACAATATTCATGGTCCTTTACAGGTGGTAATGTTGCATCTTTAGATTGCCAAGCTTTGGGACTGGTCAGTTCTGACAGGTTATAAGGAACCATTTGCAGCTGCATAGGTAGATCTGACTACTGAGCATCGTTACTGGCATGTTACCACAAAGCCTGGATGGCTTGAAGCCGCCCATCCATGGGATGGCAAGTTAGTTGCACATACGACAGACGCCTCTGCTGAAAGTTCCAGTGAGTAATCATATGAGGCATAGAAGACAATGCAGGGCCAGCAACTGATCACCCACTCTAGACCTACCCCTGGCATCAATATGCCCTCTTTACTGTGTAGGGTTTCTGTATATATCAAGAATGGCCTGTACATTTCTCATTGATTAGTGACTTTGAAAACATGAGTGTGACACATCATCCTTCAGATGTGTCACCATCCCAGACCTGCTGTGGCTATTACTTGTGTTGATTTGTCCACAGCATTCTCCTGTGTCTCCTCCTTTGCCTTAGTGTGCAGAAGGGGCCTGTACAACACACAGGCTATCAGAAAGTCACCTCATTTTAGCAGTAGAAGCCACATTACAGCCACCAGGCATGAATGATATGCCATGGAGCCTGGAGGAGCAGCATGAAGGCTTGAAGTATGGAAGTATGTAGATTTTGATTTCATGTGTATGATGGTTATTTTGTTAACCTAGTGATGTAGCCTTAATTTTTTTTCTATGCTGTGTGATGCTTTGTGCCTTAGTGCTGCAGGTAACTTTCCATCTGTTGTTCAATACCATGTGGACTGCTCTGCTCAGCTGGTGACTTTGTCCAGATGTTCTTCATCTCACATTGCTGCAGTCCTAACACTTGGGTAGTCCGCTGTCCCTCGATCGGCCCGAATATCAGAGTATAAGGCTGACGTCGGTCAAGGCGCATTTGACTGACATCAGAACGTCAGGGTACAAATGCGCATGACCGACGTCATATCCTCAGTCTTTTTTGCCGCATGGTCCGATGCAGAAGCAGTGTTGCAAGTGCCGTTCGGCGTTCTGAAATTTTTCGAATTCGGAGTTTCAGACCGAAGTCAGAGTTGGTTAAGTACCCCGTTGGGGAATATTTTGGTTTTTTCTTGCCTCAGTGGTTTACCGGATGTCAGAAAAAGTGAATAACTGTATTTCTTGTGGGAAACAGATACCGCATAGGGATTACCATAATTTGTGTATACCTTGTTTGGGACCTGAGCACGACGTTGTTGGGTGTCGGCTTTGTGCTAGGTTTAATAAACGCACTATAAAGCGTAGGTTGGATTGTGCCAGGTTAGTCTTTGGGAAGCGGTGCAATTACAATATGCCGTCGGATGCTCCGACGCCGGCTTCTTCTAAGAAGCGCAAGGACAAGGCAGTTAAACCTAGGTTAGAGGAGTCGTCCGAACCGGACGCCGGTTCTTTAGAGACGTCAGTGGAAACGGTGGTTCCGACGGAGGCCTCTATGGAGTCCCAGGGAGAGACTGTGTTTTTACAGGATGTGGCCTCCCAGGAGGCAGGTCAGGCTGTAGGGGCTTCTCAGGTAACTGTACTCCCTCCCTTCCTAAGGTGTCTAGGCCCTCTCTTTCTGCTTCCAAGGCTTCCCTAGAGGCAGGTCTAGTTTTGCTTCTGTGGGTGTCACTCCTAGTTCTTCAGGTTCTGTGCCCAAAAGCACATGCTTAAAATGGCAGAAGATTTAATTACTTTAATTAGAGGCTCTATGCCCCTCCTG
Organism: Protopterus annectens; assembly: GCF_019279795.1. Lineage (NCBI taxonomy): Eukaryota > Metazoa > Chordata > Ceratodontiformes > Protopteridae > Protopterus > Protopterus annectens. The sequence goes on along the minus strand of NC_056750.1, from coordinate 17,783,429 downwards.
ATAAGAGGCCTAGGGTGGAACCTGTGTTGGGGATTATGAGCAGGCTTCGGATGTGTCTGAGTCTTCGGCTGAAGACTTGCAGGAGTATTCTCATTATTCTGATTCTGATGTGGATGATTCTACTCCTTCTGCTTCTCCTCCTGAGGATTTTTCTTTTTCAGAGACCCTGCACTCCATGAGAGAGCATTTTAAATGGGAAGGTCAGGATTTCTCTGATTCCAGGAAAAGGCTTAGGGAATTTTTGTTTTTACCCCAGCATAGGCCTTTAGCTATACCTCCTGTTCTGAATGTAGTGGAAGATGTGTTTGCAGAGGCTTCTCTTAATCCTGATTCTTTGCCTCCTGCTCCTGTTAAACCGGATAGGTATTACAGGGTGCCTGAAGCTCATAAGTATCTTTTTAAGGGTCCTAGGGCAGACCCAGAAACTGTTAGCCAGGGGCCTAAGGGTGTTAAGGCTTCTGTTGTCAAGAATCCGGTTCCTGCAGATAAAGAGGCCAGGGCCTTGGATAGATGGGGAAAGAAAGTTTATACTTCTTCCACTCTAGCCATGAGAGCTTTGAATTGCCAGGTTCACATGTTGAAATATCAAAATTATCTTCTTTCACAGTTGAAATCTAAGGTGGATGCTCTGGCGGAAGGTATTGATTGTAAAGAGTTACAAGATTTAGTGCATGTTTCTGAACAGGTGGGTAAGCATTCTTTGCAATGTGGTTTTGATGCTGTACAGGCCTCGTCTAGGGTGGCTGCCACTGGGTCAGTTCTTCGCAGGCATGCCTGGCTGAGGGATCAAAATTTATCTGACCATGTTAAAACTAGGATTTTGGATGCCCCTTTGCAATCTGATGTCTTGTTTGGTTCTCCTGTTGAGGCAATTTTAAAGAAAATGGAAGACAAGGCTAAGTCTATGCAGACTGTTAAAGATTTTTTGCAGGTTCAGCCTCCAAAGTTTAGTAGAAATTGGCCTACTAAAGGGTGGACGTATCCTTCTTATGATTCCCAGTCTAGGGGTAGATCTAGACGTGGCAGGGGCAGAGGTCAGGGCTCTTTCAGGCCTAGGGCTGCGAGTTCTCCTGCACAGTCTTCGGGTGAGGGCAGGGGTCAGTCCTTTCGTAAACAGACCCAATGACCTACCTTTTCAGCTGCCAGAACCTTCTCGCCTGGCAGCACCTTTGGGAGGAAGGTTGGCACTTTTCAAAGAAAATTGGAGTTTGATTACCCAAGACAAATGGGTACTGGATATCATACATCACGGTTACAGGTTTTATTTCCATACCTTGCCTCCTTTCAAAGGCATGCCAGATATTCCTCCTCAACAAAGAATAGAGGCTCACAAGCAAATTTCTCTGTTACTCCAAATAGGGGCCATACAGCCGGTTCCTATGCCAGAAAGGGGCCTAGGATTTTATTCTCGCCTGTTCCTTGTGCCAAAAAAGGGGAACACGTGGAGGCCGATTTTGGATTTATCTATCCTCAACACTTATCTGGACATTCCCAAGTTCAAAATGTTGACGTTACAACAGCTTTTACCTCTACTGGGCAAGGATCACTGGATGGTAACTTTGGATCTCAAGGAGGCTTACCTTCATGTTCCTATCAGGCTAAGTTGCAGGAAGTATCTGCGTTTTCGGACTGGGACTTCTCACTATCAGTTCTCTGCATTGCCCTTTGGCTTATCTACTGCGCCCAGAGTGTTTACAAAAGTTCTGGCTCCAGTGATAGCATTCTTCAGGCTGAAAGGAATACAAATCTATCCTTATTTGGACGATTGCCTGATACTGGCTCAAGGAAGGGACGAGCTTCTTCGTCATTTGGAGTATGTGATAGCAGTGCTAAGATGCCTGGGGTATTCTGTGAACGAAATAAAGTCCAGTCTAGTACCCTCTCAAGACATGTGCTTTCTGGGAGTAAGACTGAATACAGCATCCCAGATGGCCTTTCTAACCCCGGACAAACAAAAGAATCTTTCCCTTTACTTCCATCAACTATCTCATCAGTCCGTGCTGACTGCAAGGACAGTCCTTCAAGCCTTAGGGTTCATGGCATCTTGTATTCTGGTGCTTCCCAATGCCAAACTGCATATGAGGAAGTTGCAATGGTATCTCAAAAATGTATGGACACAGCACTGCCAACATTTGGACACTGTCATTCAAATAATACCTTGCATTCAAAAGGAATTTTTGTGGTGGGCTCAGGAATGTCACCTAAACAAGGGACTCTCTGTGACCCGGCCAGAGGCGAGTCAAATTTTAACAACAGATGCCTCAGACAAAGCTTGGGGAGCTCATCTAAATGGAAAGTGGATACAAGACAAGTGGCCTGTCAGACTACAGCATCTACATATCAACTTGAAGGAGATGTTAGCAGTCCAGTTTGCATTAATAGCTTTCAAGGATTTACTTCTTCCAGGGCAGGTGTTGATTCTAACAGACAACACAACTGTCATGTGGTACATCAACAAGCAAGGGGGAACACATTCTTATCCTCTATGCAGGCAAGCAATGATTTTGTGGGAGACTGCTCTCAGTTTACAACTAAGTCTTCAGGCAAGGTTTCTGCCAGGAGCACAGAACTCCTTAGCAGATGTGTTAAGCAGACAAATCATGGATCCCCACGAGTGGAAACTGGATCTTCATGTATTTCAGAAATTGACAGTGTCCTGGGAACTCCAGACATAGATCTGTTCGCTTCTCCACTAAACCACCAGCTGCCAAAGTTTTGCACAAAGCGGTTTCATCCCACAGCTTGGAAAGTGGATGCTCTTTCTTTCAGTTGGAAAAATCTTCATGTGTATGCCTTTCCACCTCTGCCTCTCCTCCCAAAGGTACTTCTGAAGGTCAGACAGGACAAGCCAAGGATGATTTTGATAGCTCCAGATTGGCCTCGACAGCACTGGTACCCATTACTGAGAAGTCTGGTACGGAAGCCTCCATGGCCTTTGCCTTTGATTCCTCATCTGTTGTCCCAGGAGGACAGTCATTTGCTCAATGTCAAACTTCACTCTCTTCACCTAACAGCATGGCATATTCTGTTTTAAATCAGAAAGGGTCTCAACTTCCACAACAAGTTTTGAATGTGATTTTGGAAGCTAGAAGGCCTAGTACAAGGAAAGTGTACGCAGATAAATGGAAGAGATTTTTATTTTGGAGTGCAGCTAAGGATTTGGATGTTTCTGAGCCTGATTTAAGTGTGGCTCTTCAATATCTTACTGAGTTATTGGACAAAGGTTTGTCCTTCTCTTCTATTAAGATTCATGCTGCAGCGATTTCAGCTCACTACGACTGTGACCCACCATTGTTTTCTCATCCTTTGTTCAAGCAATTTCTTAGAGGGGCAAAGAATATAAGACCCCCATGTAGAGCTCCTACTCCTGCTTGGGATCTCAATTTTGTGTTGGAGAAACTCACTCTACAACCTTTTGAGCCTGCAGCTACTGCTGAGTTGAAATATTTGTCATGGAAGACTGCTTTTTTGTTGGCCATTACCTCTGCAAGAAGGGTTTCTGAATTGCAGGCCCTTATGGCAGTTGAGCCTTTCTTAATTTTCCATAAGGATAGGGTATCTTTACGCACTAATCCTTCCTTTATGCCTAAAGTGGTTTCTAGTGTGGCTTTAAACCAAACTATTCATTTGCCTACTTTTTATGCAAATCCCCAAACTAAAGGGGAAAAGATTTTGCACACTTTAGATGTACACAGGCAGTTGCGATATTATTTGGACAGAACTAAAGGGTTCAGACAATCTCAGCAGTTATTAGTTTCTTTTGCTTTGTGTTCTCAGGGCAAGCCCGTGTCAAAACAAACTATTTCTAAGTGGATTGGATTTTGCATTGCTTTCTGTTATTCCCATCATGGCAAAGAGATTCCAGCTGGGATTAGGCCTCATTCCACTAGGGCTACTGCCACTTCAACAGCTTTTTGAGGGGTGGCTACTAAGGATATTTTGGAGGCAGCCACTTGGAGTTCAGTGCATACCTTCTCTAGGCATTACCACCTTCCTCTGTACTCTAAATCCAGGGCTGGTTTTGCCACTGCTGTGTTGCAGGGCATTTTGGCAGCCCCTGCTTCATTATAGTTTAGCCATCCTCCCTTACCTCTGCTTTGGGATTCTACCCAAGTGTTAGGACTGCAGCAATGTGAGATGAAGAACATAGTACAGTTTTGTACCTACCATAAATGTAGATGTTCAAGATCCACATTGCTGCAGTCCAATTTACCCTCCCTCCTTCCCTCTGTAGTTTGAGGTGGTTGTGTGGCCTGGGTTATCCCTCTGAGGTATAGTGTATATATTGTATATATTGTACATATTTTTGGTGTTAGGCTGGTTGGTTGTTTAGTTGTTGTCTATGGGTTTTGACCTTTCTTTTTAGGGTCTTCTGACATCTGGGGAAAGAAAAGACTGAGGATATGACGTCGGTCATGCGCATTTGTACCCTGACGTTCTGATGTCAGTCAAATGCGCCTTGACCGACGTCAGCCTTATACTCTGATATTCGGGCCGATCGAGGGACAGCGGACTACCCAAGTGTTAGGACTGCAGCAATGTGGATCTTCGAACATCTACATTTATGGTAGGTACAAAACTGTACTTTTTGTGTTCTTTTTTTTTTCTTTCTTCTTCACCTTGCAAGCCTGTCATACTCCTTGTTTTGGCTGATTAGCTGTTTATTTCCCATGTTAATTCATGCAGATATCAAAGTATGTGATGGATAAAGAAGCACAATTCTCATTCTTACCATTTAGTCAAATGGTTTGAGGGCATTCCTTCAGGAGTCCATAAACTTCTTGCTGACTCAGTGCTGACTAGCTCAAACTGGTTAATGTTGGATAACTTCTAGATTCTAGTCAACAGAGAGTCCATGATTCTTGTAAAGGAATCCCTTTGCATTATAAAAGTATTTGGGTGTGCAGAGGTTGTTACCTCTGTGATTGCCAATGTATGTACTCTGCACTTTGTCTTCTAGCTTGCCGTTTCCTCATGTGTCTTAGTGGTAGAGCCTGTCACTTGGTCAGATCACTGACTGCATTATATTGTGGTTTAGCTCCTCTTTTACAGAACCCCTTGACCTTGGGCTGGTGCAGAGCAGTAACATTTCATAGGTTCATATGAGATTACTAGGCTGATGGCTTAAGGGCCCTTGTAAGCCTAGCCAGTATAAATCGTTTTTACCTAATATATGGCCCTGGGGCAAGAGGATGGCATGGATTTGTGCCTGTGCATTGAGTATCCTACAGATTGCCCTTGTCCACAAGGGACACAGGCACTACCCCAGATGTGAATTTGCGATTCCCCATCCATTGATCCAAATTGTATTTGAAGAGGACCAGGGAGGAGCTCTGTTTAATGTGAATAGGATGCCTGTTCCAATGTTGCATCTTTCGGCTTTTCCCAGTTAGGGGTCGCCACAGCGGAACTCCGGTCCGCTAATGATTGGCAGTAGATATTTACGTGCTGAGTTGCTGGCCCTGACGCACAGCCTTCAACGAAGGTACGCCCGTTCACGCATGCCCCCCCCCCCACACACACACAGAAGACGCTCTAGCTGAGAATCGAACAGGACAACGTCTTACTGTGAGGCGATGACGCTACCGCAGCACTACCACCGCAGTCAGGAAGCAGTGGAAATCTCTGAGAAAGATGTCTGTCTCTTGAACATGTTTTGTTTGAGTTGCTGGCTAAGTTTAGATCCCTAAATCTGGAGACCCTCGTGGAGACCCTCGTACTGTTTGACTTGTGGATGTGTAGCAGCTTCATCTAGGCTGGATTTGTGAATGCCTTGTAGATCAGGCACAGGTTACCCCTTAATCAGAAGAAGACCAAGTAAAGGGATAGAGCATTTAGTCTATCCGCATAGTTCATGTTGTTTTTACTCTGTACTTTCTTTGTGAGGAACCTCTGAGGTCAATCCAGCTACTCTTAAGTGCCTAGTCAAGTACACACTAAATGGCTCTCTGTGCTTGATTATTGGTCTAATGAGGGGATGAATAATTTCTTTGGATCTGGATGCCATGCCTGTACTTATAAGTTGTGCCACATAAAAAGATTTCCTCACCACTATGGACACATGGCTGTCAAAGTTCAGGCTACTATCTTTCTGTGTACCTAGATCTGTCACCTATGAGTCCACTTTAAGGGGCGTGCTATTGATGATGTAATTTGCAGGGGTATTTGACTTCCCAAAGCGTATGATGATGCATTTTTTTTGCATTTAGTTTTAGGCCATGGTTCTGGCACCAATAATTTGTCTTGGCTAGACCCTCCAGGAGGATAACTACATCATTGGTTGATTCAGTGATTGCCCCCAGCTTGCAGTCGTCAGCAAACTTTGTCATCCACATTTGCCTTGATTTCAGAATAGTATATTCCGATCAAGAGTGGTGCCAGTGCTGAGCCCTGTGGCACACCACTAGCAACTGACCTCTTGCTAGATCTGGATTCACCCACTTGAACTACATGGGTCCTGTCTGTGAACCAACTGGCTGTCCATATGATGACGTAGGGATTTATGCCTAGTTTTGTAAGTTTATACTACCTGAGTTGGGAATTGTGTGGAATGCTTTGGCCAGGTCGAGGTAGGAGGTTATATGTACTGTTTTACCCTCATCCATTGCCGTAGTGATTTTCTCAAAAAAATCCACCAGATTCAGTAGACATGACCTGCCCATGACAAAGCTGAATTGGGTCAGGTCCAGTGTTTCGAGGTCTCCTATGTCATTTTTTATCTGGTCCATGATGATTCTTGTGAAGGCTGCCAGCCTTGCCAGATAGAATTTTGTAGATAATTCTCTCATTTGTAAATATTAATGTAAACCACAGGCTTGTTGTCCTAAATGGTAAAAATAGAGTTACACGTGGAACTGAAAAAAAATGTAACGGTGCAATCTGCTGTAAGGAAGCTAAGTCAAGCATTTTTGCCTGCCTTTGATCTTTAAAGTTGTCTCCGGCTGGTCTAGGTGAAGACATTCTTTCTATTGTTTTACCCAAGAGTTAAATTGCTAGATTTAAACATGCAAATGTATTGTTATTGCTCTGCTTCCTGACCAGCTGCAAGATAACAAAAGGAGATGTTAAGAATGTAAATGTAGTTTCTGTTAGCCTGGGAACCCAGGGAAGTGTGAAGAATGATGCAATGGGAACCAGGAATGTGATTTTAAAAACAGAGAGAATCCGAGACTATTAGGCATTTTTGTCTTGACCATCCAACTCATCAGCACTCTGCCTGTGTTCTATATGTAAGTTATCTTAGATTTGTGTTTTCTCTTAGAAATAGCTAGAAAGTAGAAAGTTTAGACTAAGTGATTTTCTGTGATGTCAGAACTGTACTACATAATTATTTTAAGTCTTTCTCTGTGATCTCTGAACTCTTGACTAGCACTGTGTAGTAAAAAATATTGTCTTGTGTTTTTAATTATTTATTATTAAATATTTTAAAACCTTTCAACTGTGGCTGTTTTGTGTAGAGATAATTTAAGCTCTTAAGAGTACTTGCATGCCTTTGGTAAAATTGTACAAAGCCACTCCTATAGCTTTAGCCCTGGGTGATGCTACCAATTGGATAATAATATTGCACAGTAATAATTGGACACCCTTTTAAGGGCCTTTGGGTAGCTGATAAATATTAGCTGGGTGGTGGCAGTGATTACTACCGTATAGTCTGGGTAAAAGGGGCACAGCTGGAGAACCTGTGCCAGCCTTCCCCAGAAGTGTCTGTGTGGTTGTATAAACTCTTATCTCAAAGTGTGCGTGTGTGTGTGCTGCTTTGGCAGGGACACGAAGCACTGGTTGGACAGAGAGGGTGCTGGAGATTTTAGCTTGCCCAGCTGGCTGAAATCTGGACCCTGTAGCTGTGCCAGTGGGGAAGTCTTATTGGGGACCTGAAGAGCAAGGGAGCGATCAGCCCCAGACTGGTGTGCTCTTAAGGGAAGTTGCAGTTTACTGTGTGTATTTGTTCGCCTTTCTTCCTATATGAGACACCCCTCACTGGTGTTAGTGGTGAGGATTGAGGCTCCTTGATTGCTGGGCCAGGACACTGGCGTCACAATTCTTTCCATGGCCTTACATGTAAGACTAGTCAAACTTATGGGTCTGTAATTTCCCAGGTCAGTAGATTGTCCCCGTTTATGCTGAGGAATGACTGTTGTCCTCCACTCAACTCTACTGGGACAAAGCCAGTCCAGAGACTGTGGTTAAATAAAGATGCTAATGAAACTGATAAGTCTTAATTTTAGCTATTTAAGAGGCAACGTGGTATATTGTCAGGCCCCATTGAAGCTGTGTTTTTAGCTTTAGAAAGCTCAGTTGGCAACCTGTTATTTGGTAACAAGTGGCAGTGGGGGGTAGTGGAGGGTATTTTTTGGGGAAAAACTGGGGCTGATGGGGAAGTGAAATTTGGGCTGAATTTCTCAGCCAGCAGATTGGCTATGACTTCTGGCTGAGTGTAGGTGCAACTAATTCAGCACACTGTCTGTGGTGCCCTTAACTCATTCTCTCCAGTACACCTCTTTTGAGTGTGTACTTTTAATTCCCAGTGGGTGTGGCTTGAGCCTTTAAAAATGAAGTTACCACCTTACAGTTCAAGCAAATGTTCATATCCCTGAAACCATCTTACTTGAAAACTTTAATTGGCAAGCTGTTCAGGATAAATCCATCTTCACATTGGTGGCATTCATTCAGTTTGATGCTTTAAACTGAATTTTATAAGCCAAAAAGGAAGTAAATATTAATTTTGTAATGTTGTAGAAACAGCTTATGATATCTCAGTAACTACTCAAGCAACACACATATTGCCAGCTGGATTTTCTTCATACAGCTGTGAGCTTTCATATGATGCTACGCAGTTCTGTCTGTGTTTGAATGTTGAGACATTTAGGGAAATATGAAATTATTACAATACAAATAAAAAGTATATAAATAATATTCAGCATCTCTTTAGAAGCATTAGACATAGATCAAATTTCAGTACAATTGTTTGCCATTATATATATATGCTTTAATTCAATTTTCTGATTCCTTGTATGTAGCATGGTTTTAGAATTATTAATGCAAATATGAACAAGCAATATCTGATGCTTAGAGGTGTTAACTGCAGAAAAGCCTGGAGGCAAACTTGGCTGTAAGATTGCGGACATAACTGAAAAATGCCTTGTGGTTATCCTTGGCTTTGTAGGCAGAGTCTGCTTTCAGAGACTTCACTGGTACCCTGATTCACTTGTGTAGACTAATGAGGGACTTGTTTCTCTGTTGTGCACATTCCCTCTTACATCTCAACAGGATTTTTTGTTTTTTTTGCACAGCCTGTTAATACTTAGGGTCCACCAGGGTGTCTTGTTTTTGTGGCTTGACCTGTGTTTATTTCAGCCTGGTACTGCCTTTTTTATGCAGATGTTAAAATGGTCATGCAGGGCTTTTGTGAAAGCCTCTGCTTAAGTTTCTGTTTTCTGGATTTGGGGGAGCTTGAAAACTAGCTATGCCATCCCTTAATAGGAGCTAATTTACCTTAGAGAAGTTCTTAAAGTGTTTGTTAGGTGGGGGAACTAGTTTTAGCTTTGTTTTAATGGAGACCGCTTTGTGATCTGATCTTACTAGTGAGGACATAACACTAGGGATGCAATGCTGACCCGTATGTACGAGTACCACATCTAGGATGTTTGTTCCCCTAGTGGGCGTGCAGACTAGCTGCTGCAGGGCATTTGAATTTACAAATGATCACCCTGGACTGCTCCTACACAACTATTAGAAGAATGCAGAGCAGATGGTATATATGAAGTTGTCACAAGTTTCTAATTTGTTATTGGCACTGTTTTTTCAGTTTTTAGCCTTAGACAACTCCCACAAAGTCAAACCTGCATGATATATTTGGTCTTAAAAGCTTGTGTTCTTAGCCAGTAATGGTTTTAACTTCTGAGACTTGTGTAAGTACCGGTCCTGAAAAAATGAGTCTTGAGTGTGTCACAATAGGACCTTGATATACTACATCGAGAGTACTGTGTCTTGTAGTATTCCCTTTTCTTTGAGGAATAATAATGTTGGACTATTTGCAAGTAATGTGGGGGGGGGGTGAGTGAGCTGCAAGAAGTTTGCACACTTGCAAAAAATAACTTTAAAGAAGAACAACAATTATCATTTACTGCTTTCCATTAATTTGTTTTTGTAATTCACAAACTTTCAATTACATGTCTCAGAATTACAGTAGGGGGCCTTCCTTACATATACCTAGTGGAACTGTTGGTTGCATAATACTTGCACCTACATCTGTCTCTTTACCACAGTACTTCCATTCTTTTCACCCCTTTTGATAAATCTGCATTTACTTCATTGTAGCAACTAATCCCTTTTCTGTACAAAGCTCTGTACAGTGAAAGATGACATTAGCATGAACTTTGCTATGAAAACATCACATCAGTATCCCTGGAAAACATTCCCTAAACTGTACACTCTCCTCTTGCCTTGTTAACATACGTTTGATGTGTTTGTAATTCACTGAAAAGTCTTAAAGTAGCTGGACATTTAAGTTCCATGTTAGGCTTATTCCAAGTGTATGCACTATGTTGTTACTGGAAACTTTGCACATGTATGAAAAGTGCTCACTCTAGATTACTGGGACACAGAAAGTAAACACCTCAGACACCATTTATTTTAGACAGAAATCATACTCACTTCAGGACTTTGTTGGTCTTTAATGCCTAAATTGTGGCTTTGTAAACTCCAAATAATTGCTGCATTTATCCCACCAGGAAGCACTCGTGGACCAACCATGAGTACCTGGTAAGACGATACCTGGTTGCATCTGCACTAATGTAACACATCAAGTATGCCATAGAATTGCAACTTAAGAATTATTGGTACTTGACTGCAGGCAGGTATCAGTCATCTGGTCAGACTTCAGGAGCAGTCAAATGTTCCCACAACAGGTACAGGGCTGTCTTCCATGCCAGAAGGTATAAGCTAGACGCTTATAAGTAAACGTAGAGTAAATTGTATCATATATGAGTCTTTTTTCCCACAAGACTGAATGGTTGTCTGTTTCATTCAAAACCATTGGGCTCTTCCAGGCCAATCATCAAGACCATTGTTTCTTGTTTTGGAACTTGCATTTTTCCTGATGATGCATTGATGTTTTCTTACTTTATTTTATAGCTGTTTTACTGGATAATGATATCTGCCGAAGAAGTCATCCACAAGTGTTCCTGTGGGTGAAATAATTTCCACAAAAGATCATGTACAGTGTTTATTTAATCTTCTGGAAGATCACTGTGTATAATTATAAGCATTGTTACATATTTAGAGAAATCTCAATCAAGCAAAAAATTGTAGATATTTTGCAGTGTACAGTAGATAATTGGAGCTAGGAGAAGGGGATGCCATCCTTTCTACAACAAATAGCCAGCTTTATAACCATAAATTTAAGGAATCACCAGACTGTAGAAACACCATGAGATGGGGAGCTGAAGGGGGAGCAGGGTCTTAGAGAATTTGCAGAGGGGAAAAGTATGTGGCCACAGACACCCTGTCAGTCCCAGTCAAGCTTGATCACTCTGGTCCCAGAGAGACTTAAGTGTGTTTGACCTTGGCCCAGAACTTGCCCAGGTAGTTGCCCCACCTATGATAACCCTCTTTGGAAGCTGAGAGCGGAATAGTTGGTTTGGCTGAATGCCAGGCCTTAGAAACATTTGTGAGTGTTCAACAGCCAGATTTTAGTTCCCAGTTATCCATGAGAGATGCTGGCCGCCTTCTCTGTGATACTAGGGAGTCTCCATCCCCATACCAGTCAGCATCTTTGAAATTTTCTACTGTTTTAGTGCACTTGCCATCAGGTAGTGCTTCTGCTCCCACAGTTTTTCAACTGCTGAGTCTTCAGCCTTTTCAGTGTTTGGATTGGAACCCAGATGCTTGCTTCCCAAATGCCTGGTGCAATGGTACCCACCCTGTAATGACCTTAGCTGTAAGATGTTTGCTTTACAATACATAGAAACCTGACAGAGAACCACTCCATCTTTGGGGGTTGCAGCCTGTTATGTCCTTTGCCTTAAGAATTTCTTTGCAGCTGAAAAGCTGAAGACCCCCCCCCCCACCCCAAAAGAAGGGTCATTGGATTCAGATCCAGGAGAGGGAGATTTGGCTTATACTGATAAGAACGACAATGTCTGAGGTTCATTTATTTTCCCGTTATTAACCAGGGTACAATGCTCATCCAAGTGGACCATTTTTAAATTTGATCCAGTAGTGTAGTAAGCGATAAACTTAATATGTCATTCATAAATTTTCCTGTTATAAAGAAACTTTCTATAGATAAACACATTTGGAACTGTAAACAAGTAGTACAATTGTAGCATTAGCAGTTAAGTCATAACCAACATAATGGCATGTGTTGATTTTTTTTATGTTAGTTTGTATAGGTAAGCTGATACATATATAACTATTAGGATTACAGCCTACATTGGGTTGATCTGAAGTAGTTAACTTCATTTATCTGCAACCTGTGGGTATTCGGATCCATATCGGATCTGAGCCGGCAACATTTTATCAAGTATCTGCTCCAAGCCCCACCCCTTACCCATAATCCCTCACCTCTCCTACCTTCCCTCAGATCTCATTTGCTGCTTCATGCATACGCATCATGGTCTCTATAGCTCCAAGTTGGGTAGAGTAAGTGGAACTTTTGATTCTTAAGTTAGTGTGTGAGAGTAGTTTGTGACAGCCCTTCCTCCCCTTCCTCTTGTCGGTTTGTTTAAAAAAAAAAATGAAGTAGTTAGAAAGTTTGAGTTTCTTTCATGAATAGAGTAGGCCTAACCAACCCAAGTGTGTGTGTCTAGTTTAGCGTTTGGCTCAGTGGAGTGTGTTATGGCTGACCAGCCTAAACCAATGTTCAAGAAATGCACAGAGTGTGGCCACAAGCTTTCACCGGCTGATGGCCACACTCTGTGTGTTGTTTGCCTTGGCGTCCCCCATCTTAGTTTGCCATGTGCTGTGTGTGCAGGGTTCAATCCCAGAGCCCTTAAAGAGAGGAAGATGAAACTGGTAGCCAAGGGCCTACTAGCAGTTTTTGCCTTAGAGACAGCCTCGACATCGGCTCCTGTAGCCGACCAACCTCCCCAACCTCCCCCCCCCCCTCAGGCTGGGACTCAACCTCCCTCTAAGCCTGCTGAGGGCGGGGACAAAAGCTACAGATAAGGACAAAAAAAAGAGACAGAGAAAAGGGTAGAGAGGCACCACAAGTGATCTCCTGAGCGGGAGCCTTTTCCCAGTCCACCTGTGAAAGTTGCTAGGACCACTTCTCGGCTCCATTCCCCGAGGTTCTCCCCGAGGCTGACGAAGCCCTTGGATCGGAGGCCTTCCTCGAGGTTGTCTCACAGGGCCAGATGCAAGTGGGTCGCCTCCTTGCGGTCGACACGGAGTCTATAGGAGCTTGAAGTGGACAGGATGATGCGGAGATTCATTCGGACCCAAATCCAAATGGAAGTCTTTCCAGGCCCTTCGGCCGGAGAGGGGACCTCTATGCCCTTCTTCCATCCTATGTCTCCTTCCCCGATCCGACCATCGGTCTCTGGGTTTATGGATCCGAGGATCCTCTGAGCTGGGGGGTTGGCGCCGACGGTTCCTCCAACCTTGATGCCGGCCATTACCTTGAGTTCCTCGGATCAGACTTGTTTGGATCCAAGCAACTCTTGGGGCCGAGAACAGGAAGCTGGATCCGAGGGAATGGAGATGTCTTCGGCTCCGACTTTGTCATATCAGAGCTGTTCCTTTGGAACCCTGGCTACCTTGGCCTCTGCCCCCGATCCTCACAACGGAGCCAGGGAGAACTTCTTCCTTGTTGGTTGCCAAGGAGGTGCGCTCATGTGGTGGAGAGGGTTCTCTCCCAGGTATTGAGACCTCAGCCCATTGCCTTGGACTCCGCCCAGGCTGCCTTGGATTTGGTCACGACTCCCATCAGCTTGTCCCAGGGACAGCCCATGCCAGAGGACCCCCAGGTGGATCCCATCGTGGAACCCCCCCATGACTTACAAACTTTCTTCAGAGAGTCCCGCTGAGGAGGCCCCACGTAAGCATTCATGTAAGAGGAGGCACATGGACTCCCCCAAGTCCCTCACAGAAGATAATGACTTGGATGAAGATGAGGGTTCCCCCAGGTCACCTCCCGAGGATGTCTCCTTTGGAGACATCATGGAAATCCTCTGCCAGAGGTGAGATTGGTCAGCCCCAAAAGCCTCAACAGACGAGTCAGTATTCAGGCCTTTGGCATGGGCCCATCTACAGCCTGGGTGTCCCCTCCGGCAGATCTATTAGTGGATCTTATCACCATGCGGGCATGGAAGGAGCGTGACACCATAGAGCCAATACCCAAATGCCTGGACAGGGTCCTTTCTCCTCCCACAGACAGACAGGCTTGGTGCAAAGGATCCCCTGTGGATGCTATGGTGGTGGTGGCTGCCTCCAAGAGAGAACTGGATCAGGAAAGTTCTTCGGTTCACCCTCTGGGCAAAGAGTCTAGGGTGGTGGATCGCTTTGGGAAGTGAGTTTTTTCTTCAGCGACGTTTTCCATATGAGCCCTGAATTATTTGGCACGTCATTCGACTCCAGAGAGACCTGGTCATGGAATTCGCTGTGTTGCCCCCAGAGTCCTTATCGCCAGAGGACAAGTGGCTGTTCTCGGCGAAAATGTTGATTCTGAAATCTGTTTCTAACACATCCATGTATCTTCTTTCCCATGCCATGGAAGGAGCGGCTAGGGTGGCTGGGATTGGAGTAGCTGTGAGGCGGCACGCCTGGCCCAGACTCTGTCAATTCGTAGATCCCTTCAAGGCATCTTTCATGAATGCTCCCTTTGACGGTTCCTCCCTTTTTGGGAAGACAGTTTGTGACACCTTAGTCCAGAGGGAGAAGGACGGGGGAAGACTCTGCCATCGGAGTCCGCTTCTCTCGCCCTTTTCTAGGAATCAGAGAGGGCAGAAGATGATGGGGTTCCGAAAATTTCAGTTTTCCAGCGACACTCAGGACAACTCATCCCCTAGAGGCAGAGGGGGACAAGACAGACACCGCCCCAGAGGCAGAGGGGGTCCAAGGAACTTTGGGTCGAGGGAGTCCTTCTCGGACCGACCCGCGCAGAAACCTTTAAGGGTTGCCTGACTGTCCTACTCTGGAGACGGTCGGGGAAAGATTGTCATTGCACCTAACGGCTTGGGTGTCCATCACGACGGACCATTGGGTGCTTCAAATAATATTCAGAGGATACTCCATCCCGTTCATTGCCCCACCTATACAATCAAAGTGCCTCCCGGATGTCCCACCCGCTCAAAGGGAGGCCGCAGCGCACAAAATTTCAAAGCTGCTTTACAATCGGGCCATCAAATCGGACCCCCATATCAGTCTGGATTAGGCTTTTACTCCAGGTTCTTTTTAGTGCCAAAAAAGGATGGGAGACCTCAGACCCATAGTGGACCTGTCTACCCTGAACCTGTCGGTAGCCAAGCAGAAAAAGGAAAGGTGAAGAAAATGAAGGGAAAATAAGAAAGGTGGTTATCATTTCATAAGAGGCAAGGAGGAAGAAGAAGCAAGAAAAAGGATGTTGAATGGACTGAGGTCTAAGTGGAATCTGCCCTGGTGGTACATATTTTGTAGCTAAGCGGTAGTTATATGAAGCGGTAAGTAAGATGCTGTAATTAAAGTTATGACTCCTTTCTTGTAGCGCACACAGACAACAGCTTTCTGAAGAAATGTTTTTAGTTGATTGCAAATATTGGTGGTGATGTTTTTTATTGTAGTTCATTCATCAAAAGATGTCTCATTTAAGGAAACTTTGACCCTCATAAATGTTAAGGAGATAAAGGAGCTAAGGTTTCTGCTGTTCTACCAGTTGTGCATGATTTCTTGGGTCTTTTTAACAGTACCTCTGTGACGCCCCCACTTTGGGCCTGTAGTCAAGGAACCTGAATCCTCAACACTGACACTGGAGAGAGACGTTCACTTGGAACAAAAATGAATACACCCAGTATTTCCAGATGCAGCTCTCAGCATCAAGCACAATCTCCCTCAACACAGGGAACATACTCAGTCCAGAAGCTGTTTTCTCGCTCTCTGTCCCTCCCTCCTTTCCTCTCTCCCTCTCCACATCCCCAATATGACTCCCTGCTGGCACAGCTGTAGAATTGAGTCCTCAGATGAGTGTTCAAGCACCAGTGCTTTATGTCCCTGATCCATGCAGCTGACACACACACACACTTTGAGATTTGATTTTCACACACACACACTTTGCGATTTGGTTTTCACACACACACACACACACACACACACACACACACACACACACACACACCTGGAATGGCTGGCACAGTTTTCCTAGCTATGCCCCATTCTGCCAAGACTGTATGGTAGTACAGACACTCCAAAGCCAGCTACACTAAGTCTCTTACAAGGGTACCCAGTTGTACTGAGTGAAATTTAATATTAATACAACTTGTAACTTTGACCAAACAGCCAGGCTTTCAGGTGTGTCCACAGTGTTACCAGTGTATAAAAGTACTCTTGAGGGTTAAAATATTCTCTAAAGGACCAGCCTCAGTGAAAAGTTTAAATAGATTTAATAAATAATAAAATAATATGAAAATATGGAATATCTGTTTACAGTAAACACCAGAGTTTGTCACAGGAAATATTAAAAATAACCCAGGTGGACAGGTTCACACAGTTACAGAAAAAACTATATTTAACTAATCTCACTATATTTTCCTGACTGATCTAAAGAATTATTATTCCCTGGTTACTTACTAGAGCAAGGCAAGATGAAGTGAGTGACAGAGCCTTCCTTGTCAGGTTACAAAGTCGGACTGCTCTGAGACATGAGTCTCACCTATTATTAAAACACCATTTTTAGTGATGAGTTACAGAATGACATGGCATGCATCTGGTCATCTGACTTCTGGTTCCCATGCTACCCCCTTGGCTAGAAGATGCCAGGATATTTAGCATATATGTGTCAGTTATACACACACAGAGCTTGCTAAGATCTGTTGCAGCTTTTGGAAGTCATAAAACAACTTCATACCTTCACCCTTCCAGAGTAGCAATTAGTTCTCCCCAAAGACAACACAGAAAGCTTCCTAGTACAGAATTGTTGTCTCTGGCTGCATTGATATCTTTAAGATACAATCTTTATGACCTAAATTAAGTAATTTAGTTCCTTACTATTTTTCAAAGTTAGCTGTACTGAGATTAACCTCTTCTCTTCCAATATCATCTGTTAAAACATATACATTTAATCAGTTACAATTCGGTCAGAATCCACTTTTGGTACATTTTTAACACAAGCAGGTTTAGAAATAAATTTTCAGCACAAGCATCTGTACAAAATCAGTTTGATATACAGATAACATAATTCTTTACAAAATTCCAGCTAGCTGTGCTGGCATATGTTACACATCCACTGCCCTACGGCTCCTGGCATAGTTGGCAATACTGCACATCGTCACAACCTCATTGAAGCTACATAACGTGGCACTCTAGCCCTGAAGAAACTTGACTGCAGTTGTACCTTGTTGAAACTTATGCTTACTCATGTATTCATGCATTTTCTTCACAAAAATGGACAGTGGTGGATACCATTTACATGAGGAACAATAACTGTATTTGGGAGGCAAGAGAGACATTGTATAACGAATCAGTCCTGTTTGCTACTACTAGTAATAGCTGTTTTATGGTTGATTGTGCTTACATGTTTGTTGGCACTTCCCACAGGTATGATCTGTACAAAATGTTCCATTAAGGAGGGTGTCCTCCGTGGCCTGGAATGTGAGGCTCAGGTCTTTTTCGAGAAAATATGAAACCTGGAATGGGGACAGTTATTTGGATAACTCAACCGT
Organism: Protopterus annectens; assembly: GCF_019279795.1. NCBI lineage: Eukaryota > Metazoa > Chordata > Ceratodontiformes > Protopteridae > Protopterus > Protopterus annectens. Next base: position 17,765,577 of record NC_056750.1, on the reverse strand, counting down.
ACAACATTTTCATCATGGTCTTTTGTGCTCTTTCAAGTTAAGCAAGGAGTTTTGTTGTGAGCATACAGATGTAGAGACATTGTACTCAACTGACAAAACCACTGAGCTATAAAGAAAAAGAAAAACCTCCATAGAATGACTAGATGCACCTGTTGAAAATAATTTGAGCTACAAGCAGGCCTTCCAAACTTCTGTAGTGACCAGCTAATCGAAAAAAATACTTGGTATTTTATGATGGTAAGCGTTTTTAGTTGTTTTCCATCAATATCTTAGATTACAAGAGTTATTTGCTTTCCAAATACCCAGTGGAGTACAGACATATCTGTGCCGGAAAAGATAATGGTCCAAAATTTGTAGACGTCAGCAAAAGCTCAGTCAAAAGGTGATGATGTCAACCCAGGCATCCAAGTGAAATATGCCAGAAAGTAGAGAAGTAACCTAGCTCTGTGGCACAGGGTACAGATTCTCTACTATGAACCAAGTGACCTGGTTTCAATTAGCAGTCCTGGCAATGGAAGAGCCGACCTGGGAGGAGATAAATAAACAGGCGGGGCCTGCACACCTTTCTCAGGTGCAGAGATACGTCTGTGCACATTTTGTGGCACAATGAGCAGCACTAACTCCCATGTAAGTGTTGGGTAACTTGCTGTGCTTATACTTGTACAGGGAAGGGAATGGAAAGGCTACTCAGACAGAGTTCCCCTTTGGAAGTGAGGGGGCAGTCTCCGTTATCAGGCTGTTGTACAAGCCCCTCCTCCTTACATTGTCTGGTGCTAGCAGACAGGGATGGGAATAAAAACAGAAAGTTCTCGAACTACCCCTGGTGGTTGGTTTGAAAGATTAACCTTCCTGGTAGACCCTCACCCTGCTGATGGGGAGCATATGAATCAGTGGATTGGGAGGGAGGTGGTGATTGACACGCTATGTATGAAGGCAAAAAAAATGCAAAAAAAAAAGGTGGAGGAGTGAATATTGTCCCCAGTACACTCTTTGCTGACAATTTAATTTGATTCAGTGAGCAGGCCATCTACCCTTATTACCAGTTGTCTATTCGATCACAGATGTATTGACTTTTTAACTCTCTAAATTTATTTATGATCCCTGTGTAGCAAGATCCAGGTATCTCATTATATTCCCCTACTTTAAGGTATAACAATCTCAGAGTTACCTTAGATAAGTAGCAGATGTATGGGAGCACAACCTCCCACATTGGGGAGCAGAGATGATGACTACATGGGGAAAAAAAAAATTTTAAAAGTATAACAGCGAGTTCAGAGTTTGGTATGTTTTGTCAGATTTGCCCTTTAATTGTTGACATGTTAGGACTGCATGTCATCTCTCGCTCTTCCATTGTCTTCCCAATTACTCTCAACACCACGGATGCTTACCACCACATGTCTTTCACAAAGTTCATAGACAGTACCTCAGATTTGCTATGGGGCCATCTACCTTTGATCCGCTTCTCTGGTTTGTTTGTGTCTTTCGACTTTTCCCAATTAGGGGTCGCCACAGCGGAACTCCGATCCGCTAATGATTGGCAGTTGATTTTTTTACATACCGGCTTGCCAGGCCTGACGCACAACTTTCAACGGAGGTACGCCCATTCACGCATCTCTCCACGCAGAAGATGCTCTAGCTGAGAATCGAACCGGACAGCGTCTTACTGTGAGGTGACAACGCTACCGCAGCACCACCACCGCGGGTTCATATGTCGTGTAAATGAAATGACTGGTAAAAAAAAGTTGAGAGGCATAGATAGGTGGGTTGGGTGAAGACCCACTGATAATTGGTAACAGCAAAGGAGAGCAGAGCTGTAGTAAAAGAAAGGGAAAAAGCAAAGATGTTATACTTATCCTGGAGATGTACAGCTACACAGCCAGCATGTTGAGAGGTGTTTGCTTAGATGTGTTTTGAATGTCTGTTGGTTTTAAAGAAGCCTGAGAGCATGTGGGAGGGTATTCCAGGGGGTGGCTACAGAGTTTGGGTATAAGGAGGCTCCCGATGCATTTTAGGTTTTAGTGACAGGAGTTTGTCTTTAGAACGAAGAGATTTGGTAGGGTGGTAGTGTTGAAACATGTCTTTTAGTACCATATACTCAGAGTAGTATATTGGACTATGAGCTAGTAGTAGCTGACTCTATGGAGGTGATGTGGGAGTTAAGTCCAACTTAGTTAAGTACTTATCACTGGTCTGTCCTTAAAGGGGCAGTTTACAGCAAAGTGAACTGTTTTATTTTGGCATTGGTCCAGTTTTGTACGGACATTTGTAAGTTTCTAAAGAGTGGGGAGGCATACAGTTGGGTAGGTAGGATGTAGGATTTTAGCTGTGGTTTCTCTAGTTCTTTCTGTTGGTTAGGGTTTTATAAGGGGCTGAGCTTTTGTTTTTGTTTTTTTCTGGTAAATAAAAGTTTATAAGTGTACGTCAAATTTCAAGTCATTATCAATTTTGATTCTTGAGAGGTTGGTGTTATGGACCTGTTCGATTGGTGTGTTACTTAATGAAGTGATTTTTGACAAGAGTTTTACTTTGGGAGAATGTTTTTTGGGTGAAAATTTGTAATTTTGTTTTTGGGGGTTAATTAGAAGTTGAGTTGTCTAGCCGGGATTCTGTAGACGTAAAGGATTCTTGAATAATTTCTTGACATTTTGAAGGTTGGAGGCTGTGCAGATGATTGTGGAATCATCTGCATATTGTATAAGAGTGGCGTGCTTGGAAGCAGTGTGCAGATCATTTATAAGTATGTTAAACAGCAGGTGTCCAAGTATGGAACCTTATGGCTCTCTACAGTAATGGAAATAAATGATGAGTATTCGTCTTGCAATTTGACTGCTTCAAATCTATCTATTAGGTGGTTGTTTGGAGAAAGGAAGAAGAGAGACCCAAGGAGGAGAGTTTTAATAATAGTTTTGGTGAGAAATGGTGTTGAATGTTTTGGACTGGCCTAGGAGTAACAACGATACCAGATTTTTGGTGTTTGTTTTTACAAATGATATCAGCAAAATGAAGTAGGGCAGTAATGGTGCTGTGGTTGTGACAAGAAGCATGTTGTATGGGGAGAGAAGATTGTTTATGGTAAGGTATTAATTGGGAATGAGATTCTAGAATGGATCTGATTATTGAAATAGATACTGGATAATGACAGAGCTTCACCTGCAGTTTTTAGCATTCCAGGAGGAAGGTTGCCTGCAGCCACGATTGTAGTTTTAGTTTTAGGAGATATTTTCTCATGGTGGAGGTAGGGACAGGATTAAGTGAGACGTGAGCTTCCATGGGGTTTGATGGTAGGGTCAACTTTGATAAGTGAGGTTACAGCTTGAAGTAAGTATTTGTTAAAGTAATTAGTGACTATTGACAAAGTGACTTCTGAGGAGGAAATGGGTTGCTGTCTTTTATTTTATTTATTTATTTATTTATTTATTTGAAGTTTGTTTGCCAGGACAATCCATTGGACCGAATGAGACCATTTTCAATGGAGTCCTGGGGAGAAAAGCTCCAAAGATACAATATCAAAAATATAAATAAGAATAAAGTAAATTATAACAGGTAGAACACAACATCTACTGTTTGATAAGTATCATATTAGTACATATAAGCAGAAGATAGTATTAAGAAAAACAGGAAAAGCAACAGAACCGCAATACAAGAATAACAAATAAGTTTACAATTTTTAATTTCTATATTGACTAATAAATGTAAAGAGAGAAAGTATTAGTTAAGGTTCTAGTTAGTAGGTGTGCACAGATAGTATTTACATAAGTGGTTAACTATAGTAGGAGTGTTCCTATGGAAGGGAAGGGATTATAGATTAAGGAGTGTGTAGTAGCTGGAGGAATTATGTAGGGTGGGTACAGGAGCATTCCCAGAGAGAAGATAGTTGTGAATTGAGAAGAGATTTAAAGATAGGAAGGCTTTTGGTAGTACGGATATGTGATGGGAGGGAGTTCCAGAGGCGGGCCAGGGCAAAGGAAAGTAAGAGTTTACCTGCTGGACGGGTAGGTTTATGGAGTTCAAGTAGGTTCTGAGTGCTGGTTCTAAGGGGTCTATTAGGATGGTGCATGGTGAAGGCTGAGGAGAGAGAGGGGCAGAGTGAGGGCTTAAAGAAGAGCTTATGAGCTTGAGTTAGTTGAGTGTAGGAAAGATAGTTTGGGAGCTCTAGCCAATTCAGTTTGTGGAGGGCAGTACAGTGGTGGGAGGAGGATCTATGGCCAGAGGCGAATTTAGCGATTTTGTTGTAGCAGGAAGAAAGTTTTGTTTTGGTAGAGGATTTAAGGTTGGTTAGTAGTGGGGCACCATATAGTAGAGAGGGGATGAGGTATGTGGTAGATAGGAGGAATCTGGTAGATGGGGAGAGGAAGCGTATGTGCCGGTAGAACATACCAAGTTTCTGATGTGTTTTTTTAATGTTTGTTTGTATGTGGGAATCAAATGTGAGCTGATTATCAATGAGAGCTCCTAGCAGTTTGGCATTGGAGGCCATTTCTAGGGATGTATTATTTTGACTGGTTATGAGGAAAGAGTTTTTGTCAATAGTTATGCTTTTTGATGGGGTGAATAGTATCAGTTTGGTTTTAGATGGATTGAGAGCAAGATGATTATCATGCATCCATTTTTCAGTGGTTGTGAAGGCATCCTGAGTTATTTTTTTGAGGGAGGGAATGGAGTTTGCAGCGCAGATAATGGTAGAGTCATCAGCGTATTGGACTATTTTAGCATTTGGGATATTGTGGTGGAAGTCATTAATGAAGATATTGAATAATAATGGACCTAATATGGAGCCTTGAGGTACACCAGTGACAGTGTTGAGGTAAGAGGAGGTGGATTTCTTCCATTTAACAGATTGCTGCCGATTGGAGAGGTAACTAGAAAACCAACTGATGCAAGAGGGGGAAAGATGTAGGTTAGAGAGTTTGTTGAGTAACAGGGAGTGGGAGATGGTGTCGAAGGCCTTAGAAAGGTCTAGGAGCAGAGTAGAGACAATATAGTTGGAGTCTCTAGCTTTATTTACAGTTTCAAGGAAGGAGAGAAGAGTAGTAGTAGTGCTATGACCGGGTCGAAATCCATGTTGTGTTGGAGTTAATAGGTGATTATTGGTGAGGTAAGGTAGCAGTTGTATGTGTATGCATTTTTCTAGTAGTTTAGAGATGGGGGATAAGATGGCAATTGGTCTGAAGTTGGAAATGGCGTTGTTGTTGCCTCCTTTGTGGAGGGGAATGATGTAAGCTTTTTTCCAGATTTGGGGTACATAACTTTCTTTAATGGGCCGATTTAAAAGTATGCAAATTGGGTAGGCAATGGCTTCAGTAGCTATCTTTAGGAAGAAGGAAGAGATGTTGTCGGGAGCGTTAGAGCAAGATTTTGCCTGGATTTAGTAGATTTTGGATCGATGACAAAAATTTTTTAGGATTATTTTGCTGTGCCTGCTGTAAGTCAAAGTAGTGGAGTTTTTTGTAAAGCCTTATACTGTTTGTTTGATTTCTTATCTGTCTTTAGTGTAGAAGTTTATCCTGAGATTTGTTGGCATGCCAGAGTTTCCAGGTCTTGTCTGTAAGCACCATTAGTTGTCCACAGTTTTTTGGTATCAATGTTGCTGGATTGTTTTTTTCTCCTGATAGGCGAATGGCAATCAGTGTATTGGTAAAGATTTGGTTAAGTTTGAGGGTGGCTTGGTCTAAAGGAAGATTTTTTTTAACATACTGCAATTGTATTGCTTGAGAGTGAAGATGAAACTGTCTACATTAAAACTGGAAGGTTCCGTACATTCTTGTATGGCCTGTTCGCAAAACCTGGCATGAGGTCACTTAGGTTGTCAGATAGGGTGCCATAGTTGCAGATATTGGGTTTTGTTGAGAGAATCGAATCTAGAGTAGAGGCCTTAGAGGAGGGCTTATGTCTTGTTGGTGTGCTGATGAGCTGATAGAAACCATACAAAGAGGTTAATACTGGCAGTGGGGGGGGGGGTATCAGACACAAATTTGGGCCCAGTCTTTAAGGTCCCCAAGAATGATGGTTTCGTGGGGTATATTGGTAGATGAACAGTATGTCCTCTGCTGTGCTGTTGTCAGAGGATATGTATAAGGCTATGATGCATATGAGATCTTACTAGAGTTTAGCTCAAGTAAGGCAATAAAATTCTTTACATTATTGAATGAGGGATGCCTTTCCTGATAAAGGGCTGTGCTTAGCTGTTTTGGATATATAATAGCTACCCTACCTGCTTTGTTTGGATATGTGGTCTGCTCGAAAAAAATTATATCCTAGAGGAAGGATTTCATTGTCTTTCACTTTGGGTTTTGGCCACGTTTCTGTGATACTGAGGATGTCATGGGTGTAATGAGATATGAAAGCATGCATTTCAATTATTTTGTTACAGATACTTCAACAGTTCATGTTTATACATTTTAGATTTGCTTTACCCAAGTTGCAGGAGTGATGTGTTACATTACTAAAGGTTTTGTGATTGGACCTGGGTTGGGGTGAATGTTGCTGTATAGTTGCAGACTGGATAGGGATGGCTAAATTATACAATGCCACTTGGTTTTAAATTTGTTTGTTTTGACTTATTTTTGGGTTGGATTACTTACTAGTATATGCATCTGTTTGAAAAGATAGATGTCAGATAGGTTGTAAAGGTTGCGGGCTATACTGAGTGAAGTATTGGAGTTATTGCCATTAAGAACAACAGACTGTGCATTGGCCATAACATTGGTGTTGAGAGATGGGTGATAGCTGGTTGTGTGCGCAAGAAAGAGGGGGGGGGGAGTAAATTGTAGTATTTTAAATAGTATGCTAATTATTACATGTGTTCAATTAATGAAAATGTAAGCAGGATACTGATAGAAGTGCGGATAGGATTTGACTGGTTGTGAGTTGGGTGAAGTAGGACAGCATGTCAGGTTACAATGCTGAAGGACTGTAGCTAAAAGAAAAAAGGTGTGAAGTGTTTAGTGGATGTGTGAAGGAGGGCAGAAGTATGGATTGCAACCTATTTTGAGATTGGTGGTAATTTGGTAGGTGGAGATTATCTTAGGGTAAGTGTAGAGTATGTGGGGTAGGTGGGAATTGGGGGTGGGGTAGGGTAGAGGAACAGTGCATGCTCAGCCAATCTGATACTTCAGTGAAATGAAGCTACTTCCCCATAGATGGTTTTCCACAAAATACAATCAGTGAGATAGAATGTATATGAATATGAAGACGAGATATTATAAGTACTTAGGGTGAGTCACAGTATTTAATTTTATTGTTATGGGCTTTATTTGTTTTTTTTCAGGGACATTTAACATTAATGCTAGAGTAAAATATGCTAAAGTGTTAATTTAGCTTCACCTTAAGCAGTATAAGGCCTGTGAGTGGAGGCGGAAAGGGCCCTTCCAGCAGACTCACCACCACAATGCAGAACATGCTGATGCAGAAGTTAGGGAAAACAAGATATTTCATCAGTTTAGTTTGTTTCTTGGAAACTGACTTACACAGGTTTTAACTGAAGGTATTTCTCCTGTTGTGCTTTTGCAGCTGAAGTGAAATTCAGCTGTAGAATTTCCTTTGGTAGTGATATTGTTTTAATTTTTGCAGCAGAAATAGGGATACTGTGTGCTTACGACACTGGGAGAGAGACATATTAAAATAATTTAGGATTGTTTGGTGATTGAACTGGGTAATAAAGTACTATTCATCTGTGCTGCATTAAATAGTGTTTGGCCAACAAAAGTATGCACTATATTTCACAGTTGTACATTTGTGCATTATAGCCTTTAGACTGGAAAAGAAGGCCGCTAACAGGAGATGTATCTAGGTATGCAAGTCTGGGATTACTAAAATGGAGGCATAAAAAGAGTTTAGGACAGATGGAAAATAAAGCAGCTAACAAGAGATATGTGTCGGTATTCAGTTTTGGGATTACTGAGATGGAGGTTTCTGGATGTTTAGAAGGCCTGGTAGAACGCTTATCTCAGCCAAGTCACAATCTCTGCTACATACAGTCTGTAAATGTGATATTTAATCACCTTAGAATAAGCAGCTTGAAGTTTATCAGGTATGAAATAACTAAGCAATGACCCAACCCTCTTCACAAAAAGAACTGTCTCATTTTATTTAAATTGACTAGACTAGGCGGCAGCTGTGCTCTTCATAAAACATGAAATCACATATAGCTGAACCCTACAGCAGGAGCCAGTAGAAACATACTAGTATATATGCCAGAAATTAGTAGTGAGAAATAAAAAAGGGACACTTAAGTGTCAACAAACTAGAAACTTCCTTACTGTAACTGCGCAGTTCATAAAGCAAAAATTGAGATGTTATCATTGAATGCTAGAACAAAAAGCCAGTAGAAACTTGCTAATATGTTTGCTAATTATTGACCGTAGAAAAGTAACAACACTTAGCCTGATTTTAACACAGTAGAAGCTTGTTTGTGATTGTTTCTAGTACAGGGTTAAACCAGAATGAAACAGTAGACGAGATGTCCTGACTGAGTCACTGTTTAAGTATTCTTAACAAATAGATTGTAGCTCACTGACGTCTGGCCGGGGTACCAAAGCTTTACCTTCCTAGGATGTACGTCTGGGTGATGGCTTCAGCTCGTAGGTGTCAGGATATAAAATCAGAATTGTGTATGAGATCCTCAGACTGTCTCACTGCCAGCCTGAATGCAGGTTATTGCACCCGACGCACTGTAATTGTTAGGTCACTCGGTACCATAGCTTTGCTTGTTGGATCGGATAAGTGCCCCTTTGGGGATGCTTCATTCTAAACATTTGACTGTTTTGCTAATTGTTGTTTGATGTCAGCAATTAGGGATAAGTGTGAGTGCAGCAGACAAATTGCATACAAAAATTTGCACACAAAGCGCCTGTTCTCTCTAGGCCCCGAACACGACTATAAATCCTGCTCCATCTGTGAGTTGTTTGTTCCTAAATCCCTATGGTTAAGGCTATCCACACCTTATACTTTCCTCAAGACCCATTGTCTGAAATGCTTGACCTACTCCACCATGTTGAAAGGCCCAGACATCAGCCTCCCACGTAAGAAAAAAAATTAAGGCCAAGAAAGAATTTTCTTGCCGTCATCTTGGAATCCGATATGCATCCCGAGGTGGTTGTGAACCCATGGTACACTAATCATCTTCTCATGAGCCGTCTACCACAACCCTGCTGGAGCCCAGTATGGCCTTGCAGACAGCTAAGTCCCCTGATAAACCATGACTCGTTATCTTGGAGGGTCCACAAGGAATCCCTCAGATCCTTGTGCAGGAAGAGATTCCCAGTTCCCTGATAGGGGGTTCTGAGTCTGGTGCATTTCTAAGCTGATTCAGGTAGATGTCACCCTTAAAAGGAAAAAGCAAAATTTCAACATCTCCTTCTGCATCGAGGGAGAAATAATGGATTGATTTTTCTTACGGGCTCGTCAAGACAGTCCTGTCTCTAAAGCTACCGTCCTTTGTGACCCGGTCTTCCCAGGCCACACCATGATGTGATGATGAGGAACCTGACAGGGATTTTGATTTTTCTCTCAGTTCTTCTTCCCAGTTACTCTGTCCAGAACAGATCTGTTCAGATGAGAGAGACTCAGACTCTCTCTCTCTCTGGATTCCCCCTTGGAAGAAGGCTTCCTTGGAGAAATCTTACAAAGCGTGATGAAACATTTTGAATGGCAATCCAGACATGTCTGAGGTGCAAAATAGATACTACATTTTATTTATTTATTTATTTATTTACATTTGTTTACTGGGAAATTCCGACTGGACGCAGGTCCTTTTTCAGTGGGTGCTCGGGGAGAAAAGCTCCACATCATGTACATGATAAATAGAGATGCAAAGTTGCAGCAATAGTAAACAACATTACAGGTTGTTGGCTTTAATACAATAACAAGATATTGATTATCAACAGTATATACAGTAAATGTTGCAAGGTATATAGTTTTCTTGTCTTTTATAAAATCAGTAACAAAGTTGTCAGACAAGATGTTAACGTATGTAAAGACAACTAGCTATTTCTGACTGTGGTTAGTAGTGGCGGTAGTATACTTGGGTTGAGAGGCCAGGGTGTTAGTCTGGTTTAGAGATGGACCCTCCTGCTCCATTTACCCTAGTGCTAGATGCTTACCTGCATGCCTTTCAGGCCAGTTCTTCCACATCAGATTCACAGCCTCCTTCTCCAAAAAGGCCGGATGAGTTCTACAGATTTCACTATGAAGTCAAGGACCTCTACAAAAACTCTGTGGCAGACCCATTTCCAGTTTCCCTGGTCTCAGACAAACCTTCCAAGTTGCTTCCTGACAGTAATGTTCTCCCGAATGACAAGGACAGTGGAGTAGTGGACAGGTGGGGTAAGAAAGTGTATACTTCCTTCACTTTAGCTTTCAGAGCTGTCCACCACCAAACTCTCTCTGTGGTACAGTCCTTGAGCAAGACCATCACAGAGCTCTGGACTCCGGAGTCAAAACAGCATATGCAGTCTCTAGTGTCCCAGGCCTCACAAATAGCCAGACACAGTATAAAATGCAGCTGTGATGCTGTGGATCATTCTTCCAGGGCAGCTGGCAGTGGCTCAGTGATCAGGCAGTATTCCTGGCTATGAGACCAACCTATTACAGAAAATTTCAAGTCTAAGATTTTAGTTTCCCTGTTGGATAACAGTCTCCTTTTTGGCTCGCAAGCTGCCAGTCTCTTCATGGCTTTGCAGGAACAAGGCAAGACAATGAAAGATTGCCTTCAGATTCTGCTGTCTGCAGCCCCCAGGTACCATAGAAATTATCCAGCAAAATCCACTTCCTTTGCCAAGAGAGATCCTAGAACTCCTCATAGGAAAAGGAAAATTCCTAAGAAAAGATTCCCAGAAAAAAAACTGAGGGATACCCATTCTGGGAGGCCTACATTTGGTAGTAGACCGTTTTTCACCCATCCGCCCCTCCAAACCCTACCTTTCCACTTCCCTCTCAAAAAGATTCTCGTTTCCTATCTGAGAAGCAATAAGCTCAGTCACGTAGGTATTCTGCATTATCACGGAGGGTTATTCTGTGTCCTGGGCAGGCAGCCAACTCCTGGAGGAATGCTCCCTTCTCCTGACAAACAGATACACCTGCTAGACCTTGTTATGCAAGACGTACTGGCCCAGGAACCATAGAAGAAGCCCCCCATCCTATTCATGAAAGGGATTTTACTCCAGGATTGTTCTGGTCCCAAGGAAAGAGGATCAGTGGAGACTCATCCTGGACCTAACTAGGCTAAATGCCTTTCTGAGAGCGCCGTCCTTCAAAATGCTGTCCTTACAAACTCTTCTACCTTTCCTACTCCCTAAAGCTTTTCTGGTATCCTCAGACCTAAGGGATGTTTTTCTTAATATCTCCATCCGCCCTTCCTGCAGAAAATGTCGCAGGTTCTTCACTGGGTCCTCACATTTTCAGTTTACTGCTTTGTCCTTTGGTCTTTCTACAAGCTCCAAGGGTTTTCACAAAGTGTCTGGCTCCAGTAGAAGCTTTTGCTGCACTCAAGACATACAGATCTTCCCATTACCTGCATGACCTTCTACTACAGGTTTTATATAGGGACACTCTTCTAAAACACCTTCATTACACTGTGCAACTCTTGTCTCTCCTGGGGTTCTCCATCAATTACAGAAAATCCCAGCTGATTCCCAACCCGCAGCTGACCTTTTCTGGGACGCATTCTGGAAATGTCTGCTATATGCGCCTCTGTTTCTCAGGCAAAGGTTATCTCCCTAGCCAATATGTTCCTATTGCTTTCAGGCAAGGATCATTGCTTGGCCAGACAAGCTTTCTGGGCCCAGAGACTCATGGCTGCTAATCATGCCTATGCTGCCCCTTCCTGAACTACACATGAAAATGCAGTGGTATCTGAAGTCGGTGTGATCTCACACTCTCACCTTGTCAGTACCCATATTGCCCTGCTTCCTTGCATCAGAACGAAAATCCTTTGGTGGATCAACCAAGTTGCTCTCATCTCGTCTCCCACTCATTCCAGTCCTGCACAACCAAGTCCTGTGTACATATGCATCAGACAGGGCATGTGGGGGGGGGGCTTGTACAAGAGACCACAGAGCCGAAGGGGAATGGCCTGCCTATGTACTCAAAGAACACATCAAAATAAAGGAAATGAGGGTACTTCTGCAAGCCCTACAGACATTCTCACATCTTTGAAAACCAGGCACTGTGCTGTTGCACAGAGACAGCACCATGGTGATGTAGTACATAAACAGGGAGGCATAAGATCCTATCCCCTGTGCAAGCTAGCGTAGAAGGCCTGGCACATGTCCTCCAAAATGAATCTTACTCTTACAGCGATGTTCATTCCCTCTCAACAGAACGTTAGCAGACTCTGTAATATGGGATTTGGAGGTCGGTCATGAATAGTCTTTGAAGACTATTTAAATCTATAACTTCCAGATGGGGGACTCCTTGAAGAGATCTCTTTACCTCTAAACATCATCTGCTCCCACTTTTCTGCACAAGGAATCCATCACTGTAGCCTGGAGGACAGATGCCTTCTCTTTCCAATAGTAACCTATGTTCCTAAGGCTCCTCCTCAAGATTCAAACGGAATCTCCAGAACTCCTGCTTCTGGCACCCTTCTGACCAAGATAGTACTGGTTTGCACTCTTTTTGCCGGTCATGGGGAAAATTACTGGAGAAGCCTTCCAAAACTAAATTTAATCACTCAACAGAAAGGGCAGCTCCTTCATCCCAATCTGATCTCACTCATTCTAACCATCTGGATGAAACTTCTCTGAAGAGGTTGTTTAAATCCTACAAGAAGCCAGAAAACCTAACGCCAGGAAGTCTTGCACAGCCAAGTGGAAGAGATCTTCCATCTGATGCCTTAAACACAAACTCCAACCCCTTCTGTCAAACGTCCCTACAGTACTCCAATACTTGTGACATATTACATTCGGGGTTGGCCTACTCTTCCATTAAGGCTCATTTGTCTACCATTAATACTTGCCTACCTTTGGAGCCTGCTGTCATGTCCTGGACAAGAGGTTAAGCTGTTATTGAGGGACGTTTTGCACCTTACAACCTACAAGGAAACCTTTTGCCTCTCCTTGAGACCTTAATTTTGTTTTGGAAAAGCTCACTTTACCCCCTTTTGAATTGGCTGTTTCAACTACTCAAATTCTGCACTTGGTAAACAGTGCTCCTTCTCTTGGCCTTTACTGCATCTGGCAGGGTCTCAGAACTCTATGCTGCCATGGCTGTTCCACCCTTCCTCATCTTCCACAGAAACAGAGTAAACCTCAGGGCCAGTCCATCTTTCATGTCAAAAGTGGTTAGTGAGTTTACTGTCAACTACACAATCAGTCTGCCTACCTTTTTCCCCAGTCCTAAGAATACGGGGAAAGAATATTACACTCCTTAGACATTCATCAATAGTTGAGGTTTTAACTGGACAAAACTAAGGATGTTAGGAAAAACAGATCAGCTGTTCGTCTCTCTTAATGATACCAGGTTAGGACAACCAGTTTCCAATCTGTTGCATCCTGGATCTCAAAGGCTATTTTCTTCTGCTACTCTCAACGTGGAAAGACTTGGCCAAAAGCACACTCCACTCAAGCAGTGGCTTCATCAGGTGCTTTCTACAAGGGGTGGATCCCAGGTCTGTTTTAGAAGCAGCTACCTGGTCATCTGTCCACACCTTCACTACAAGCTAGACACCTCTAGGTCCGGGGCAGTGTTTGCCACAACTATTCTGTCTAGCTTCCTAGACTTGTCGGCTTTTTCCACTTAAGACTGCCATCTGGACACATCTGCCCTCTCTGTCTCTCTCTCTCTCTCTTTCTGTACAGCTCTGGGAGTCACCCATCTGTTAAGAATACTGCAACAGTGACTCAGGACATAGCACAGTTATGTAAGAACTTACCATAGCAGTAGATGTCCTGCTGAACATTGTTGCAGAATTCCTCCCATCTCACCTTATCCCCCTTCTCTTTTCTCCTCATTGGCACAAACACCATGCCTTACACACACAGGCAGTCAGTATCCCAAGACTCCCTTGGAACTTGCATACTGTTTTCAGACTAAGCCCCACCTAGCTGACCTGTCTCCTTCCTTGGTTTTCTTCAGACCACTGCTGGCTTTGAGATAGTCTGAAGATCTTGTACATACATCTATTTTTATACCCTGACTGCTATAAGCTGCCATAATCCGGACATACGTCCTAGGAAGGTAAAGCTTTGGTACTCCAGCTAGATGTCAGCAAGCTACAACCCATCTGCTAAGAGTAATGCAGCAGTGATCAGTAGGGCATCTACTGTCATGCTAAATTCTTACACAACTGTCTTCTGTTAAGAAATTCAAAAAAAAATCTAACATACCATTCTATAGAGTGAAGCAGCCGGAGGGAGTTAATTTCATTTGGGTCATAGGATAGAAAGAAATATTTTGAATCTGGAACCACAAAGGCTAGTAGCTGGAGAATAGCGGGGATGAGGGAATTATGACCATGATGTTCCTAAAGGCCCTTTGTTACATACTTGCATCCATCCTAATTGTTCAGTTTAATTTCTCCACGTCTTTTTGGTTTCTAATACCACAACTGGAATGAACCATTCCTAAGTCAAAAGAATGATTAAAGTTCATGAAATTAGTATTGTTTCAGTCTTTAATGTCCGCCAAAAGTGTTCTTTGCAGCACCTGCCGTGTGTCCAAATTTTGCTTCTATTGCACTTCATAGGAAGTTACATATATTGGTAACACATTTTAATATGATTGCACATTCTTTTTTTATGAGACCCATTGCTTCTACTGCTACTGTTTCTGCCTGCAAATCCTGGTATTTTATGACTGTCTCTCTGTAAGTAAGACAATGTAATCACTGAGTGTAGCAATTTAAATGATCAATGCTACTTTGGTTTTCATTTCATGGACTAGTATATCTTTTTTCTTTTCACATCTGTTTTTTTGAACTCTTGGTAATGGGTGATCCCATGTGATGTAAACATAATTTTTTATAATGCTTTGAGGCTGTTGTTTCCAATGCTTCTCAGCTACCTCAGTATTATTATGTTTGCACAATCCCCAGTGCTGCATACTTATTTATTTATTTCAGTTTGATTACCGGGGAGGTCCACTGGGCTTGGGGGCCCATTTTCAGTGGAGGCCCGGGGAGAAAAGCTCCAACAAGGAAATACAACAATTTAAATTGTTTTCATTACAAAAACAGTTTCTATTTACATGCAAAGTCGTAGACAGTATGTATTATAGATTACAGGTAGTTACAAAGAATAAACACTAAACAATTTCAATTATTGTTAAGGGGGAAAAAAAGGCTTTCACAAAGAAAATACAAGTTTTACTGTTTTGTTCCCTAAGCTAAATAATTTTTATAAAGGAAATAGGAAGGAGAAATAGGAGGAGGTTAGCCTGGAGTAAAGGGAGAAGACTGTTTATGAGTTGTAGGCTGAAGAGTGCAGTTGCAGATTCTGTTTCGATAGAGGTAGGAATGAAGTTGGGTTTTGAAGTTATTAAGGTTGGTACATGTCCTTAGTGATGAGGGCAGGGCATTCCATTTTTTAGCCAGGGTAAAGGACAAGAGAAGCTGACCTGCTGGGCGCTGGGGTTTTTGAACTGTGATCAGGTTTAGATGAGAAGATCTAAGTGGTCTAAGGGGGGGTAAGGTTGTAGAATATTAGAAAGAGCAGGGCAGTTAGAAGGGTGTAACAAAAGTTTGAAGGCTGTGGTGATTTGGATAAAGTTAAGTTGATTGGGAAGTTCGAGCCAGTTTAGAGAGTGAAGGGAGGAGCAGTGATGGGAAGAGGATTTGGCGTTTGTGGCAAATCTAGAGATTTTATTGTAGCATAGTTCCAATTTGGTGGTAAGTGTGGATGAAAGATTAGTGAGCAGGGGGGCTACATATAAGAGGGAGGGAAGGAGGTAGGTAGAGGCAAGGGTTAGTCTGGAATGAGGAGAGAGAAAGTGGTTGTTTCTATACAGTAAACCTAGTTTTATGTGTGTTTTTTTGATGTTTAGCTGGATATGGGTATTAAATTTTAGTTGATCATCGATTGTAACACCAAGAAGTTTGGTGGAGGGTACAATCTTGATAGAGGAGTTACTAAGGCTGGTAATGTGAAATGAGTTTTTATCAAGGGAGGAGGATTTAGAGGGGGAGAAAAGGAGGATCTTAGTTTTGTTAGCATTTAGAGAGAGATGATTTTGTAGCATCCAGTTTTCAGTGGTTGAGAAGGCACTTTGAGTTAGGACTTGGAGGTCTGTTAGGTTAGAGGCAGAGCAGATCAATGTGGAATCATCAGCATATTGCACAATTTTGGTGTTAGGGATGGCTTTGTGGAAGTCATTAATAAAGATATTGAATAGTAATGGGCCGAGTATGGAACCTTGAGGTACTCCGGTAGGGGTAGGAAGAAAAGTAGAGGTGGATTGGCCCCATCTCACAGCTTGGGACCTGTTTGCCACATTACTATGCCGTTCACTGTACAGTCCTACTACCATTAGTATAATACAACCAACAACAAGATGTGTGACTGTTTCTAATTCTATTTTACAAAACCTGCATTTGTATGTTTCTGCAACATGTTCAATGGACTTTATAAACCAGTGTGTATGTAGTACACTGTCCTGGGCCACCAATATTAACCTTTTCTATTTTTTGTTTAAATTAACCAATCCTGCATCAGATCCTCATCGACATGAGGTTATTCCAGGAGTTTTCTCTACTTGCAACTATATTTAAGCATTTTAAACCAAAAAATAAAAAATAGAGCAACCACCACGCCCAGTGGCCTAAACTTTAATAGTAAAAAGAGATCTGAAGAAGCACGATTAGTGTGAAAGTGCTGATCTGTTACTGTCTTGTTTTTAACTTTTTACTGTTAAGAGTTTATGCCATTGATTGTGGTGGTTCTGTTTAATTTTTGGTATGCTACTTGTGTGATAGATCGACCTTTGCTTGCACGTGTTACTTTATTTGTTGATATTTATGCATTTTCCACATTTATTGCCTTCTCGTCTGATCCTTCACCTAATATTATTTTGCTTTTTGGTACATTTAGTTATTGCCTCATTTGTATCTACTTCCGGTTTGATTTCCATTCCCACTTGACACTAAACTAAGCAGGGAAGGGAAGTCATGTTAAACTTGTTTTAAAACTTTCACTGTGTTTGGATTTTGAGGCCATGTTTACAGTCCTCTGATTACAGATCTGTACATGTAATCAGTTTTAAGGACGCCTGTACCTCCTTCAGAACGGGGAATACATAATCTTGGTATACACTGATTTTTATAAATCATTTCCTAAGCATGACTCATTTTCTTGTTTTTCTGTCCCAACTAATCCAGTACCTTTTGGGGCCAGTCAGTCACCCCCAAACTGTAAGTCAGAACAAGAAGAGCTAATTCTTTTATAGCTCGGACTTTGTTCCTGGATGTCAGCGCTGTCTTCAGTATTAATTTTAGCCTTCTAAAATATTCCTTACGAAGTGTTATTTGCATTTGTTCATGTTTGGTTGTTGATACTTTATCAATTCCCAGTTATTTATTTACTTCCTTCTGCTCAACTTCCTTTATATTGCGTTCCTGTCTCAGACTGATATTTTCTTAGTGCTGCAGCTTTCCTGCTTTAAAGGTTGCTTTTGCACATTTATCAAGACCAAATGACATTCCATCATCTGAGAAAGGTTTGACCACTTGCAGTTGTGCTGTCTGTTCTTCACCTGATGAACTATACAGTTTTAAATAATCCACAAAAGGAAGATTAGAAATCTTTAAACGGTGCTGTTTTTTTGGGAGTCAGATTATAGCCATGACCTAACCTGTTAAGTAGACCGCTTAATGAGGTAATGTCAAGACAGACGAACAGTGGTGACAGTCACCCTGGAATAGTCCCCTTGGGATAATAATGTGTCCTTTAGTCATAGCTTAGCTGCAGAGTGTTTTGCCACTGGTTCATGGTCACTGTGATGTAATCTTTCAGTTTAGGGTGTATCTTGTACATTTGTAAGCACCCTCTTATCCATGAATGTGGGATGCTGTCAGATGCTTTTTTGTAGTCTGTTCATGCCACACTTAGATTCTTCCCCTTTTTACAATTCTCCATTATGACTTTAGTTATCAACAAATGATCATTTATTCCATATGATTTTTGTTACACTTTTGTTCTGTTGCCGTGATTGAGTTTTCTTCTAAATGACTATAAACTATGTTAGCATTAATTCCAGTGTATAGTATATAAGTCGTCATAAAGCAAGTTATTATTGGCCTGTAGTTTTTTGATAGCTTGCAGGTTCACTCTTAAGGAGGGGCATTGTTTTTCCTTTTGTTAACCAGGTTGGCATCTGTTCAGGGTGCGCATATAAATAGTTCTTATTCGGGGCTAAATCTTCATGTAAAGATGTTAATACTTTTAACCAAAAGTTAGGTACTGCATCTGGGCCTGGGATTTTTCAGTTGAGCTTTTCTTAATTTTGTTTAAATTTCTCTGGATGTTACTTCATCCCATCTCATATCCAGTACATTTGAACATCTTCTATCCATTCAGCATCTTTATGTTCCACAGGATCTTCATAGATATTTCTCCAAAATGTGTCTATTTAATTTTTTTTTTTTTTTTTTTATGGTGGTGGTGGTTGTCTTCCTTTTGCCTTTTTTCCTAATTCTCTGTAAAATGTTATGGTCATCAATAAATTGCTTATTTTGTACTTTTCCTTTATATTTATCTGCATATCTTCTAAATTTTTCTTCCTGCACTGATATCTTTAGTTTATTATTTGTAACAGCGTCTGTAAGTTTCTGAGCCCCCCAAGCCTTTCTGTGTTGGAGGGAAGCCTTGGGAGTGGTAAGCACTAGGTAGCCTATCTACCACATGAGGAGTAGTTTATTGGCCGTTTGGGCAGTTTTTCCTTCCCTTTCAACTTTCTGGTTTATAAGCCCGTGTTTGCGCAGGTGTGCATTTGTTTAAGCTCCATGCAGTGGCACTGTGCTGAGGTGAACTGGTACTGGTGCCAGAAAGTCTGTTCTTTTTCCCTTAGATCTTGCTATTTTTTTCTCTCTTGTACTTCAAATAGCCTAATCGCTTTGCACTTCAGCAGGTCTTTCTAGCAATTATTGTAGCATACCTAAGTGCCATCAGCACTAGTCGTTCTTCACGGAAATAGCTCCAGTACTTAGTAGTTATGACCACCCCTCCTGGCATGACTAAAGGGCAGTTTTCTGTGCTTTCTGCTATTAACCTGGTGCACTTGGGCATTCTGAGGCAGTGTAGCAACTGCCTCATGTACACAGACAACCCTCTCCTCTTACCTCCCAACACTCAGACTTGTGAGAGATGCACTTATATGACCAAATTGGAAGCTATGCACTCTCCACCAAGACCGGACAAGCTGGTCAAGAGGAGAAGGTCAACACCTGCACCACACCACATGGAACACACAGCCCTCCAGAACACCCACTGTCACAGCTCTCACATAAAAATACAAACCACACACCCACCTTCATGGAGGCTCTCAATAGAAATTTACCCAAACAGCAGAGACCTCCAAGACAGAAATGCACTCGACCAACACAGCACAAACCATAGGACACACAGCTCACCCCCACAGTTTGCCACTCAACCTAAGCCCCTAAGGCTAAACACCTTGCCCAGTACACTAATCATAGGTGACTCAATAGTGAGGCACACAGATGTCCCACTCACTAGGTTGAATAAGGAGAAGGTAACAGTCAGCTGTCTATCAGGTGCCAGAATCTGACACACAACACACGCACTCGGGTCACTCCACAACAAGTACAAGTATGGCTCTGTCATTGTCCATGTGAGTGTGAATGACCTGAGATGCTCCTGTACTACATGAAAAGAGACATGGTGGAGCTCTCGGATTATGTGGCCTAGGTTGATATGACACTAGCCCTGAGCAGTATCCTACTGTCACCCAGAATAATGCCACAGTACAAACAAAAAATGATGGACTTCAGTTGGCTAAGTTTCTGGTGTTGTTCTAAGGGGACCCAGTATCTGTATGCTTGGGATGACATGCTTGATGGACCTCGGTGCTTTGCCAGAGATGGCCTGCATCTGTCACCCCTGGGTTTCCTGGTACTGGCTAAGGCTCTTGCCACCCCTATAGTGCCTTTTTTAGGTTGTGTTCCAAAGACCAAATTACCACCATAACAGCTATAAATAAATGCAGTCTGAGGGTCATGCTGCTCAACACTAGAAGTCTAAATCTCAAGATGCACTTGCTCAAAGCACTCCTTAAAATGGAGAACATCGACATTTGTGCCGTAACAGAGACCTGGTTTAAAGCAGCAGAAAGCACCCCTGCGCTACCAGGCTATAACGCATTCCACACCTTTTGGCTCCGAAACATGGACCGAAGCTCCAAAGGCAGTAGTGTCTCCATATTCATAAAGGATATGCACACCTCCAGACTAGTAACCCAGCATAACGCATCTGAGATACTTCAGGTACAACTAACATTGGATAAGACGGCGATCCAGGTCGTAGCCTGCTGTAGGTCCCCAAACATGTCCCTAGACTCTCACTTCACGTTCCTAAGCACACTGGAATCTGTCAAGGTCCAACCCAACACTCTCTTACTAGGAGACTTCAACTACCCCTCCATCAACTGGGAAAACTACTCAAGCACCAATACACTGGCCCAATGCTTCCTGGAATTCATCAATTCCAATGCCCTGGACCAGCTCATTCTGACCCCCACTAGAGGAATCAACATCCTTGACCTGGTTATTACGAACATGGGCAACCGGATCCTTCCCTGGTCAGATCTGACCATAAACTAATTACCATGGAAATCCACATCTCACCCACACCCCCCGCAAAGGTAACCACCTTCAAAAACTTCTCCAAACCTGACTTTGGACTCCTAAAAATAGAGGTGGCTAACTTCATAGCACCCATGCCAATAGAAAATAGCTGTATGACTGCCACATCATACACCAGTGCACTGTACGAGCATGTACATAAATGCATGGAACTAGCCGTACCCAGCAGAACCAAGATGCTGTCCTCCAAAAACCGGAAGCCAATCTGATGGTTCCCTGCCATTGATAAACTCTACAACAGAAACTGTTGCAGAAAAAGGTGAAGTCCCAAGACTGGAAAAACTTCCATATTAGCCTCAACAAAAAGTTTGAGAATCCCTCATCAAATTTTCTAAAACCACCTGTGAAGGCAAAATTGCAGCAGACACTAAAAACAACCACAAAACCTTCTATAGCTATATCAGGAACCTCCACATCAGTACCCAGATTTGCTTTGAGTTACTGCACAATGGTACCTCCTATACTGAGCTAACAGATATTGCCAACATACTGGCCGACAGATTCATTGCCAACTTTACCCCTCTCACCCCCCCCAACTGACCAATCACAATACCGGAAGAATGCCAGGCACCCAGCATTACTGCAGCACAGATTAAAGCTGCATAGTCCAAGGCCAAGAATACAGCTTCCATGAGACCCGATAATGTCCTTGGCTGTGTTCTACATGAACTACAAAGCGAACTGGCACTCCATCTGTGTGGCCTGTTCAGTCACAGCCTCACCTCAGGCTTTGTCTCTACCAAATGGCGCACTGCTACAGTCATCCCTCTCCATAAAGGGGAGTGACTACAGACCCTGGGAATTATCACCCCATTAGCCTGACAAGTCTGATATGTAATGTTATGGAGCGCATCATCATGGACCTGATTAACAAATAGGAAATCTCCAAACTCTAGACCCCATGGAATTCGGCTTTGTGAAAGGGAGATCATGCCTGCTCAACCTAGTTGACTTCTTTGAGTCAGTCACCAGGGCTGTGAATGAAGGTAAGTCAAGTGCATACAGCCTACCTCGATCTGGCCAAGGCCTTTGATACCGTTCCTAACTCAGGAATTATTGATAAATTCACCAAACTAGGCATCAACCCCTGTATCACTAGTTGGGTTGTAAATTGGCTCACAGATAGAACACACTGCGTCAAAGTAGCGGAGTCCAAGTCAGACTGCCGACCAGTCACGAATGGAGTCCCACAGGGATCGGTCCTGGGTCCTCTCCTGTTCGGCATTTACTTCTCAGAAGTTCAGGCCAACACGAAGGGACTCTGGCTGACCAAGTTCGCAGACGACTGCAAACTGGGAGCCATTATTAACTCCCCCAGGTGATGCAGACACCCTACAGAAAGGCCTCACTGAGACCAATGACTGGTGTCGAAACCGTGGCCTTAAGCTTAACGCCAAACAATGCGTTGACATCCCCTTTGGTAAAAACTCAGTTCCCACTAATTACTACATCGATGGGAGCCCGCTGAACACTGAAGGTGTTATAACAGATCTGGGGACGCAGGTTGACAGCAACCTCTCCTTCAACCACCACATTGCCACTGTGGTCAGAAAGTCCTATATGGCACATCTCATTACCAAGGGTTTTGCATCTAGGAAGAAAGAGGTCATCATCTCTCTCTACTCTTCCCTCATTAGACCAATCGAGTATAATGCCCCATTTGGCATGTACCTCACTAGACACCTGCAACAGCTGGAGGGGCCACAGAAGTACGTCACGAAGAGGATCCTAGGCATTAAACACATGTCCTACATGGACAGACTCAAAAGACCCCAACTATTCTTTGTCTCATATTGCCTACTTAGAGGCGATCTCTGCTTGACTTACATAGCCATGTCTAACCCAGCTCTGTTAGAAATGCTAATCTAAAGACATTCCAATCCCTCCACACCATACGCTCCAGAGACCTCAACCTCATTATCACAATCAACAAAACATGCTGGTGGGACAAGTTCCTCAGCCAGAGACTGCCCATGCTCTGGAATAGACTTCCCGTACATGTCAAGCAGAGAGCACCTCACTGTCCCTCTTCAAGAGAACTCTTGATGAGTGGATGGGTAATAGAAAGTTCACCCCGGGGATCACTCCATGGCTCTACTTGATAGAGGCACTGAGAACTAACCTCAGGCCCGCACGATGGCAGGGCACTTCTATGGGCTAGGCTTGTAAAGGCTCCAGGGCCATTAGCGTAGTACACTCCTATGAACCTACGAATAGTGTACGATAGATCCTGGTCTGTTCTGATACTGTGCTTTGTTTTTATCACGTCTGTTTTTCTGCATATTTTTGTTGATCTGTACCCTTCTAACAGTGACATTTCTTGTCTTATTTGCTTTATAGTTTTCTGTATTCGATACTTCCATGATGGCATTTAATTTCCCCCCTTCATTTCCCTTACTGCTCTGTGTTTTTCTGGTAAGAATTTATCTGTTATCAATTTAGATGCACAGTAATCTATCCTAGTTACTTCTGTTGTATCACATGAGATTCTATGAACAGTCTTTATTAATGTGTTCATTTGTTTTATCAAACTTCTTATATTTTGCATGTTACTAACTTTTTGTAATCTATTTCTTTCATTGATCTTAATACGTCTATCCATCTCTATTAAATCAAGCAACATTCTTTGTTCTCCGTTTCCTGCGGGCATTCTACAGAAAGTTCCAGAGCATCGTCATGTGACATATTCAGTTCCAGTGTAAGCATATATAGAAGATCATTGGCACCTCAAGACCCAAGATTCCCCTCATCCCTCCTCAAGGAAGAAGCTGCATTGTAAGACTGGCGTGCAAGAGTCCATTACATAAAAACGAAAAAGGGAAGGGAGTACGTTATAGTTTGAGTACTAAAGAAATGCAGTCTGGGAAACGAAATTGTTAGGGTTGGTGCATTTGTATTAAAAGTTGAAGAGGGTACATTTTTGATATTGTTGAGCTTGCTTAGCTTTATTCCAGGTTGGTAGATTTGGTTGAAATTGATGACTTGCAGAAGACTTTGCAGTTATTAATAAATAGGAAGTGGGTAGAGGCACATGCACTACGTGTAGTAATCTTCAAAGTAAGCAGATGATGCAGGTGGTAGAGGTAGCCTGTAGTGGGTGTTAAGTTAGAGGAGTCCAATTCAAATTGTTGAGAAGGAGTGATAAAACAGCAGAATGTGGATAGGATGAAAAGGGTGGGGCTTTATTCTTTTAAGGGATGCTAAGGACTCTGGATTGTTTATGTATAGAGGAAGGTTTCAGAGGGTGCTAAGTGTGAGTTAGATCTGGGGTAAGTTATGAGGTGGTGAAGGAGGGATTAGAAGGGATCTGAATAAGGTCAGAGGATCTAAGGGATGGTATCATTTGTAACGTATTAAGTTTTTTGCAAGACTGTGACATAGGTGGAAGCAAAAAGTTTACAAAGAATTGTTATACGTATACTTTATTTCTTTAGTGAATAGTAAGAACTCAGTCTTTTGTACGAAAGTCATGTTTATCTCTAGGGATGAGATAAAGCTGCATGCTTTTCTAGATATGTCTGTTAAAATCTTTAGGTGAGTTAGTGATTAAGGGTAAGGCCTTGTGGAAGATGAGATGTAATGGCTTTCCTTATTAATATATATATTTTTTGTTTCCTTTGGGCATTGGTGAAGGAGTTAATGGCAAGTTTTCATTTTGGCTTGGAAGTTGTATATTCTTTTGGTGACCTGATATTTGGGACGGGGAATATGCAGTCCATACCAGGTCTTCAACGGGTACACCTGAATGGATGAGGATGGATAGGAGGGAGGGTGCAGTTTGTGGATGTCTAATACGATAACCTTTCTTTATTGATGTTCTTGAGGCTCGAGGATGCAAATCAGTTTGTAAGGGATACCATACTAAATGCTACTTCTTTAACAGTACTGTTGTGGAAAAAGAGTGCCAGAAGACATAGAAACCAGCTTAAAATATATAGTAGTAGGATGGCAAGATAGCAGCATTACTGGCGAGAGAAAGAATAGGGTATGTATGATATGTCCTTGGCTTTCATTGGTTCTTGCGGGAGGGCTGATGTGCACACACAGTTTTTTAGTGGAGATAACTCTGTGGAGTGTTACTGGATATTTTAAAAGTTGGTAGGGTTTGCAGCAGTGTTGATTGACTTGGAACTGCAAGCCTTTTTTGAGACTAACAAATATGGTATTGGTGCTAACTTGTCATTATTTATGTTACAGTATATGCTACTTGATTAAGATAGGACTGTTGCTATACTATGTTCTTTATCACTGTTGATTAGGACAGAAAAGGATATTTGATATGAAGTGA
This sequence comes from Protopterus annectens, assembly GCF_019279795.1. Classification (NCBI taxonomy): domain Eukaryota; kingdom Metazoa; phylum Chordata; order Ceratodontiformes; family Protopteridae; genus Protopterus; species Protopterus annectens. Next base: position 17,740,480 of record NC_056750.1, on the reverse strand, counting down.
TCCATTAGTTGAGTGGACGTAGCATCATAGGTTGTAAAGATAGAGGGGTCAGACTCTAACGATAGGTCTTTAAAGTTAAGAAAGAAGATGGAATGGGAGTGTTTTCCATGGGTATAAGTTGCTGTTTTCCATACATTAGGAAATGGAATGGGAGTGTTTTCCATGGGTATAAGTTGCTGTTTTCCATACATTAGGAAAGTTCTGGTGTCTATGGATAACAAACAATATTTTTAATGAATTAGTGCTCCTTGAGGACTTTACAATCGACTAACTTAATGGCCATAATATCCTGAAAGGTCCTGTGTTATGTATCCAGCATCCATCCTAATGGCTCAAATGTGTATGAGAAAGATCGTTGGCAGCTTGAGACCTAAAGGGGTTAGGATTTGAACATGTTGCATGCATACATAATTCTAGGAAATAGCCCATCAGTGTTAGAATGTCCATCCATACCTCTCAGCTCTCCATATCTTTGCAGAATGTCCAGGTTTTGGCACATATTTTGGGTCTGCTCCTCATAAAATTTGTGGTTTTCTGGCATATCAATGACAACTGAGGTCACTAAATAATGACAGGCAAATGAGTTTCAGATTTCATATCCTTCAAAAAATGCATGCTAGGGCAAAGAAGACTTGGCCAGCAACAGAAATCAATCGGTGAAACAGAGAGCAGTGCTCAAGGTAAGGGAGCACTGGGTCACAATGTATCCAAGATAGAAAGAACCAGAGAAACACACGGGAGCTTAACAGAAAAGTGGAGGTTGTTAGGGAAGAAAGCTGTGCTTACTAGAGAAGAGGAGTAATTGGTAGTGAGTAAAAGCTGCCACCTAGTGGCCAAACAGCGTAGTTCTGAGGTGAAGGCACAAGTACTCCGGGGGCTGGGATGGAGCCTAGAGAGCTTGGAGGGAGATGGTAGGCTGCCAGCAGGCGCACGCTGAGTCAAATAACCATAATGGATTAAAATTTACACATATAGGGTACATACAAGCTAGTTGTAGTTCTTGAGGGACGGCAGAATAGTCGCAGGAGGCACTACTGGGTCCCCTTGGTAGTTCTAAGAGTCTTAGGTGGATCTTTCAGGGTAGGATGCCAGGGTACTATGTGGAACAGAGTGGGTATTGAGATGTAGTTATTGAGATCTGTAGAAGGAGCATCACTCTTGTGAATTTTTTTTTCAAGATTACTTTCTAACATTCCAAAAAACTGTAGATTTTCCATAAATATTTTATTTTTATTTTTGTGTCCCCAGCCTTCATCTAATTTTTTTTGCATCTCTAGCTACATTTCTGGTGTGAAGTTTGGAAGAGAATGTGCTGATGTTCTTCGTGTTTCACTGTTGCAGTCATCACATTTGGGTTATCTGCCTGCAGGTAACCCTCAGTCGGCCCGAATACCAGAGTCTTGGGCTTTCTATGTCGGATGCTGTCGCCTCTTTCATGACATCAGGTCGTCAGGGGTATAAAACAGGCAGCTGATGCCATTACATCAGTCTTTCTTGCAGAGTAGGAGTCCGAAGCAGAAGCAGTTCGGAAGTGCCGGTTGGCTGCTACCTGAAATTTTAGTTTTTCGAGTTTCAAGCCTGAAGTCTTCTAAAGCTTAGTACCCCGTTGAGGGTCCTTTTTTCTTGCTCTAACCAATGTCAGAAAAAGTTAACAATTGTCTTGCGTCTGGAAAGCAAATACCTCACAGAGATTTTCATTCTTACTGCGTCACCTGTTTAGGCCCAGACCACAATGTCCCTCACTGTCGGTTTTGTGCCTTTTTTAACACCTGAACCATTCGTCGTCAGGCTATATTTGTCACTAAATTCTTTTGCTCTCGTTCTCCGTATTCTGAAATGGGTTCGATAAGCCATCCGACTACCGATCTTCCGAAAAAACGTAAAGATAAAGACAGAGACATACCGCATAGGTCCAAAACTGCCGACTACGCTTCCGTTAAGCTAGTCGCCAGTCTGCCGGTACTCAGTGAGGCGTCTTTGCAGCCCCTGATGCCTGCTTCTACAGGTTCGCAGGCCTCTGCTGAGACCCATTCGGAGTGCCGTAAAATGCTTCTTCGACTATGGAACCTGCGATGTCTCTACCTTGGATGGGTCCAGTGCCGCTATGTAGGCACCGGCTTCTGAGGGTGTTTTCCGACCTACCAATGTTCGCATTTAACCGACAGCTTCGTTTTTAGCTAAAATTGCCGAGTTTCTCAGGCCCAAAGTACGCACTACGCCTAGAAAACCGATGACCAAACCACATGCTCAAGCTCCCATGCCACAAAAACAAATGCTTAGAATGGCTGAAGACCTTATCACCCTAATTAGGGGAAGCCAGCCTTCCCCTGCTAAGGGACAAAGAATTGAGTTTCATTCTGATTCTACAGACCAGGAGTCCAATGACTCTGATCCTTCTGATTACCAGGACATGTCCTTTTCAACCTATGAGGATTCAGATGCAGAGGAATCCATTCCCTCTGCCTCCCCTCCTGAGGATTTTTCTTTTGGTGAAACCTTGCATACTTTGAGAGCATTTCTGCTGGGAATGCCAGGACTATCCTCAGTCCAAAAAGAGACTCAGAGAATTTTTAGAGTTGCCTCAGCACAGGCCTCTAGCTATACCCCCTGTCCTGGATGATGTTGATGATGTCTTCATGGAATCCAGCCTTACTCCAAACACTTTACCACTGGCCCCTAGAAAACCTGACAGGTACTACAGAGTACCTGATTCTCTCAAATTTCTGTTACTGTGGATCCAGAGATCATTTCCCTGGGACCTAAAGGTATTAAGGCTACATGCAGCCGAAGCCATTACATCAGCGTTTCTTGCCATGCGGGAGCCTGAAGCAGAAGCAGTTCACAGGTACCTGACTCACTAATTTCTCTTTAAGAATCCCACTGCGGATCCAGAGACCATTTCCCAGGGACCTAAAGGTATTAAGGCTACTACAGCCAAAAACCCTACCCCTTCAGACAGGGACTCCAGAGCTTTAGACAGATGGGGTGAGAAGGTATATACCTCTGCAGCTCTTGCCATCAGGGCTTTGAATTGCCAGTTTCACATGTTGAACTACCAGCAACATATCATGAAACTAATTAAACAAAAAATGGTGTTACTTCCAGATTGTGCAGAAAATAAAGATTTACAAGAGTTAATGCATTCTGCAAACCAAGTTAGTATGCATACTTTGCATTGTGGCTTTGATGCCCTAGAAGCATCTTGCAGGGCTGCAGTTACTGGGTCTGTACTGAGAAGGCATGCTTGGCTGAAGGAACAAAACTTGCCAGATCATGTTGAATCAAAACTGCTAGACACTCCTTTAAATCAGGACCGTTTGGCACCAAAGCAGAAGAGGTTCTTAAAAAGATGAAAGAAAAAGCTAAATCTATGCAAACTGCTAAAGAATTCTTAGAAGTGCAGCCACCTAGATTCAGTAGGCATTGGTCTTCTAAAAACTAGTCCTTTCCAGCCCCTTCCAGGCCTTCTCATTCCAAACCCAGGGGAGACAGGCCACCAAGACTACAGTCTCAGAGTATGCAGAGATCTAAACAATGGAGTGCTCCCACCTCAAAAACAGGGAGTGGCAAGCCTCCCCCTTATGGAAAAAATTCACAATGACTTTTCAATTTTCCTTCCCAGCCCTGCCCAATTACTTGCGCCCCTAGGAGGAAAACTTGCCCTTCATGCAAAAAACTGGATGTCCATTACTCAGGACCGATGGGTTCTAAACATTAAATCCATTGAACAGCGTTTAGACAAACCAAGTAAATGAAACAGTATGAAATGAATGCTGACAAGGTACAGATTCTACTTCCAGTCACTAACAACCCCAAGCAGTTTTCCAGACCTTCCTCCAAACCAGTGGGCAGAGGCTCAAAAGTAATTACTTTTCCTGCTCAATATCAGGGCTATTCAACCTTTTCCAGTAGAACAAAGGGGACAGGGATTTTACTCCAGACTGTTCCTGGTGCCCAGAAAAGAGGGCTCTTGGCGCCCAATCCTGGATCTATCAATTCTCAACACTTTTCTGGTGGTCCAGAAATTTAAAATGCTTACCTTGCAACAGCTTCTCCCTATGCTAGCCAAGGATGCCTGGTTAGTCACCCTAGACTTAAAAGAAGCGTACCTGCACATCCCCATAAGGGAGTCTTGCAGGAAATACCTATGCTTCAGGGCAGGCTCTATGAACTATTAGATGTTCTTCATGTTTCACTGTTGCAGTCATTACATTCGGGTAATCTGCTGGCAGGTTGCCCTCAGTCGGCCTGAATAACAAAGTCTTTGGTCCTGCGTCTGTTGCTGTCTCCTCTTCCATGATGTCAGGTCATCATGGGTATAAAACATGCAGCCAGCGCCATTTTATTCAGTCTTTCTTGCCGTGCGGTGCCCGAAGCAGAAGCAGTTCGCAAGTGCCGGTCGACCGACTCCTGAAATTTTCGTATTCGAGTTTCAGAACCGAAGTCTTCAAACTAAAGCTAAGTACCCTGTTGGGGAAACTTTTTCTTGCTCCTTACCGGTGTCAGTAAAAGTTAATAATTGCATTACTTGTGGGAAGCAAATACCTCATAAGGATTTTCATTTGTACTATATTCCTTGCCTAGGCCCTGATCACAACGTGCCTTGCTGTCGGCTTTGTGCTAGATTTAACCAATGCACTATTAAGCGTCTCTATATTTTTGCTTCTACATATTTTGGTTCAAGATTTAATTATCCTGAAATGTCGTCGGTTAGCAATCCGACTAACGGAGTTCATAAAAAACGCAAAGAAAAAGACAGAGACAGACCATCGAGGTCCAAAACAGACAAAGAAGCTTCTCCTAAGCCAGTCACCTGTTTGCCAGTACTCAGTGAGGTGCTTTCCCAGCCCCTGATACCCGCTACTTCTGAGTCGCAGGCCTCTACCGAGACCCATTTGGAGTCCGGTATGCCGCAAGATTCTTAGAGTATTGAACCCGCGGATGTCTCTCCCTTGGATGGGTCCGGAGCCACTGAGCAGGCACTGGCTTCTGAGAGTGTTTTCAGGCCTCAACATTTTTATATTAAACCGACTCCAGCAACAAAAACAAGGTCAAAAACAATTTCTATGTCTAAAAAACTGACGCATGAGCCATGTGCTCAGGCCCCTATGCTAAAAAAACAGATGATCAAAATGGCTGAGGATTTAATTACCTTGATCAGGGGTTCCCCCCTGCTAAGAGGCCTAGGCAAGGCACTGATTATGAATCTTCAGATCTGGTTTCCATTTCTTCTGATTCCTCTTCTGATCAGGAACTTTCTATTCCACTGTATGAGGATTCTGATGCAGAGGAATCCATCCCATCTGCATCTCCTCCTGAGGATTATTCTTTTGGAGAGACTTTGCATGCTTTAAGGGAACATTTTCACTGGGAGAGTCAGAACTTCTCTGAATCAGAAAAGAGGCTTAGGGATTTCCTTCTTCCTCAGCATAGGCCTTTGGCAATACCTCCTGTATTAGACATTGTTGATGATGTGTTCTCAGAATCAAGCATGGCTCCTGATTCCCTGCCTCCGGTTCCTAGTAAGCCAGACAGATATTACAGGGTTCCTAACTCCCACAAATTTCTTTGCAAAAATCCTGCTGCTGATCCTGAGACTATTTCTCAGGGTCCCAAGGGTGTAAAGGCCTCTACAGCCAAAAATACATTTGTTCAGAGGGTAGTAGGAAGGCGTGCATAGAAAACGCAGTAGTGAGATGAGCTAGACAAAGTATGAAATGATTAATCTGGGTTAGTGCATGGACATAGCTAGTTATTTTTAAAGTATTCTTTGAGTTGCTTCTTGAAGAGTGATGTAGAGGACAGAGATGAGAGTTCTTTTGGTATAAGGTTCAAGGTTTTCCCCACGGAGTTGGAAAACAGAGAGTCCCCAGCTTTATTGTGGGACTTGTGTATAGATACTTGCAATTTCTTTGCTGAGCATAGGGTAGCTAGATTTATGTAGGGGGTAACCAGGCTAGTAAGTATAGGTGTGTTACTAGGATGATGGAAGATCTTTTGTGTGATAGTAAGCTGGTAAAAGAGAAGTTGACTAATGGCAACATAAACCCAGTTATCTGCAAGAGAAATTCTGCAGGCTTTGGGGTTCATGGCATCCTGCATTCTACTAATTCCATATGCGAGACTGCATATGAGGAAACTTCAATGGTACCTAAAACGTGTATGGAGTCAACATTGTCACAGCCTGGAAACAATGATTCCTCTCATTCCCTGCCTTCAACAGGAGTTTCTTTGTTGGGCAGAAACTTCACCAAAACAAGGGACGGTCATTCACTCTACCCGCTGTCACCCAAACCCTAACTACAGACTCGTCAAACTATGCTTGGGGGGCCCACCTGGCGGGGAGATGCATTCAGGGCAAATGGAGCCCAAACAAATGCATCTGCATATCAACCAGAAAGAGATGCTAGCTGTTCAGAATGCTCTGACAGCCTTCAAGGACTTTACTTCATCCATGACAACTACTGATAAAGACAGACAACACCACAGTTATGTGGTACATAAACAAGCAGGGGGGTACACATTCCTACCCCCTTTGCAGACTAGCCATGGCTTTGTGGAACACAGCCTTGACATACCAAATACATCTTCAAGCTCAATTGCTGCCAGGAAAGCAAAATACTCTGGCAGATGACCTAAACAGAAATCTTATGGACCCACACGAATGGAAACTGGATCCACAAATCTTCAGCATGTTAACACAGAAATGGGGGAGCCCAGGCATAGATCTATTTGCCTCTCCCCAAAATTATCAGTTGGACAAGTTCTGCACAAGAACTCATCACAAAAAAGCATGGAAAGTGGATGTTCTATCCTTCAGCTGGAAAAACCTGTCAGTCTATGCCCCCCCCCCCCACCTTTGCTTTCCAAGGTCTTACTAAAAGTCAGACAGGAAAAACCAAAAATGATCCGAATTGCTCCGGACTGGCCTCGCCAGCACTGATACCCACTTCTAAGGAATATGTCTCACCTTCCTCCATTGTACTTGCCTCAAATACCTCATCTACCATCTCAGTAGAACTATCAAATTCTGCACACTCTGCTCCAAACTCTGAATCTTGCAGCATGGCTAATCAACTAAGTATTCAAACAACACCTCTCAATAAACCTGTGATGGATGTAATTTTGGAAGTCAGAAGGTCGAGTACTAGAAAATCTTATGCTGATAAATGGAAGAGATTCTGTGCTTGGAACCAAGCACAAGGAATAGACACAGCAAAGCCCAATATTCCTCAGATTTTACAATATTTGACTGAGATGCTTGACAGGGGCCTATCTTTTTCTTCAATAAAAATCCATGCCTCCGCCATCTCGGCTCATTACAACACAGAGCCTCCCCTCTTTTCTCATCCAGTGCTTAAACAGTATCTTAGAGGTGCCAAAAATTTAAGGCCTCCCAGAAGAGCACCAACTCCTGCATGGGACTTCAATTTTGTGCTGGAAAAACTCACCCTGCCTCCTTTTGAATCAGCAGCTACTGCGGATATAAAATTTCTATCTTGGAAAACAGCTTTTCTTTTGGCAGTCACTTCAGCAAGAAAGGTTTCAGAACTACAGGCTCTCATGGCAGTGGAGCCTTTTATTATATTTTACCCGAACAGGGTGTCCCTCAGGACCAATCTTTCTTTTATGCCTAAGGTGGTATCCAATGTGGCTCTTAACCAGACCATTCACCTGCCAACATTTTACCCAAATCCGCAGAACAAGGGGGAGCGGATTCTGCACTCGTTGGATTTACACAGACGACTAAGATTCTACTTAAATAGAACCAATAATCTCTAAGAAAGTATGAGCAATTACTGGTAACATTTGCTGCAGGATCAGAGGGGAAGGCTACATCAAAGCAGACTATTTCTAAATGGATAAGCCACTGCATTTGTTTCTGCTATTTACACCATGGTAAACCTGTGCCCAAGGGGATCAGATCACATTCCACCAGGGCTGCCTCTACTTCAACAGCCTTTCTCAGAGTGGTCCCAACCAAAGACATTCTAGAAGCTGCTACTTGGAGCTCTGTTCATACCTTCACAAAGCATTATCATTTACCTCTCTTCTCCAAATCCAGGGCAAGCTTTGCCACTGCAGTCCTGCAGGGCCTTATAGCTGCTCCTAATGCTGTTTAGTTCCATCCTCCCATCCATAGCTTTGGGATTCTGCCCAAAAGTAATGACTGCAACAGTGAAACACAAAGAACATAGTACAGTTGTGTACACTTACCATAAAGGTAGATGTTCAAGTGTATTCACTGTTGCAGTCTGGGTTACCCACCCGCCATCCCCCTTTCTATTCCTTTTATTTCCTTCACTATACTCAAAATCCTTTGTGGTGTATTTGCTTTTAGTTGAAGGTAAAGTTTATGTTCCTAAAAGTGCATTTATATATTTACTATTTATTTATATATATATTTTTGCTCCCCATTTGGGGGGCACCTGACATCTGGGACGGCTGCATGTTTTGTACCCCTGATGACCTGATGTCATGGAAGAGGAGGCAGCAACTGACGCAGGACCCAAGACTTTGTTATTCAGGCCGACTGAGGGCAACCTGCCAGTAGATTACCCGAATGTAATGACTGCAACAGCGAATACACTCGTACATCTACATTTATGGTAAGTGTACACAACTGTATGCACTTCCCTTTGGCTTATCTGCTGCACCCAGAGTATTCACAAAGTGCCTGGCTTCAGCCATTGCATACTGCAGGCAGGGAAATATCCAAATTATCCCATACTTGGACGATTGCCTGATTCAGGCGGACAAACTGGAATTGTTACTTCAGCACCTGGCATTTGTAAAAAGACTCTAACCTTCATTGGGGTACACCACCAACCAAAAGAAATCAGAGCTGGTGCCCGGTCAAAGAATTGTATTCCTGGGAGCAAGCTTGAACACAACTTCCCAGATGACATTTCTCACTCCAGAAATACAGGTCTATCTGAACAACTACTTCAAACAAATGGTCACCAAAACCCAGCTATCTACAAGGAAAATACTGCAAGCCCTAGGTTCATGGCCTCATGTATTCTACTAATTCCATATGCAAGACTGCATATGAGGAAACTTCAGTGGTACTTAAAAAGTCTTTGGTGCCAACATTCTCAGGACCTAGAAACAGTCATTCCTATCATACCTTGTCTAAGGGCAGAATTCCTTTGGTGGGCAGACGCATGCAAGCACAAGGGACTGCCTTTCACTCAACCCCTCGCTGCCCAAACCCTGACAACAGACTCATCAGACTATGCATGGGGGGCTCACTTGGCAGGCAAATGCATTCAGGGCAAGTGGAGCCCAGGACAAATTCTCCTGCATATCAATCAAAAAGAGATGCTAGCTGTACAGAATGCTCTGACAGCCTTCAAATTCCTAATCCTTCCAGTTCAGCTGCTGATAAAAACAGACAACACCACAGTTATGTGGTACATAAACAAGCAGGGGGGAATCCATTCTTACCCACTCTGCAGGTTAGCCATGGCCCTGTGAAACACAGCCTTGGGCAACCAAGTACATCTACAAGTTCAATTCCTGCCAGGCAAACAAAATTCACTGGTAGACGACTTAAGCAAAAATTTCCTGGACCCACATGAGTGAAATTAGAGCCCAACACCTTCCATCTTCTAATCCAGAGATGGGGGACACCGGAGGTGGACCTCTTTGCCTCCTCCGAGAGCCACCAGTTGAGCAAGTTTTGCACCAGGAACCCTCACAGCAGGGCCTGGAATGTGGATGTCTTATCCTTCAAATGGGAAAACCTCTCAATTTATAACGTTCCCCCTCTGCCCCTCCTCTCAAAACTACTACTCAGGATCAAACAGGACAGGCCAAGGGCAATTCTTATTGCTCCAGATTGGCCACACCAGCACTGGTACCCACTCTTACGGAGTTTGACAACAGTGCCACTCTGGCAGCTTCATCAGACATCTTCCCTGCTGTCTCAGCAGGAGGGACAGATTCTGCATCCACAATTACAAACCCTAAACCTTGCAGCCTGGCTTATCCCCTGAATACTCCACCAGCAACACTCAGTAAACAGGTGTTGGACATCATTCTTGAGGCCAGAAGGCCTAGTTCTAGGAAATCCTATGCTGACAAGTGGTAAAGATAGTGTTCTTGGAATCTGTCTCAAGGAAAGGACACAGCAGTGCCCTCCTTACCTCAAATCTTTGATTACCTAGGAGAGCTACTCCACAGAGGCGTATCCTTCTCCTCCATTAAGATTCATGCCTCTGCCATCTCAGCTGATTATAATACTGAGCCACCTCTATTTTCTCAGCCTCTCATCAAACAGTTCCTGAGAGGGGCTAACCACTTAAAGCCAGCTCGGAGAGCACCCACTCCTGCCTGGGATCTTAACTTTGTACTGGAAAAGCTCACGCTTCCCCCTTTTGAACTTGCTGCTTCAACAGAGTTAAAATTCCTGTTTTGGAAAACAGCCTTACTTCTAGCCATCACTTCAACAAGAAAAGTGTCTGAGCTACAGGCACTAATGGCTGTGGAACCCTTCATTATTTTCCATGCTGATAGGGTTCCCCTCAGGACTAACCCCTCCTTTATGCCTAAGGTGGCATCCAGTGTGGCTCTAAACCAAGCCATCCATTTGCCAACCTTCTTTCCTAATCTTCAGAATAAAGGGGAAAGGACCCTGCACTCCTTGGGCGTGCACAGACAGCACAGGTTCTACCGTGACAGGGCTACACCTTTCAGAAAATCTGACCAGCTGCTAGTCAGCTTTGCTACAGGGGCAGAGGGCAAGGCCATTTCAAAGAAAACCATTTCCAAATGGATAGCACACTGCATCCATTTTTACTACAAGCACCATGGAAAACCTACCCCACAGGGGATCAGAACACATTCCACTAGGGCTACTTCCACCTCTACAGCATTTCTCAAGAGAGTCCCTACCAGGGACATTCTGGAAGCTGCAACCTGTAGTTCTGTACACACCTTCACCAAGCATTACCACTTACCTATTTTTTTCTAAATCTAGAGCTGGATTTGTTACACCAGTCTTACAAGGCCTGCTAACCAGCCCTAACACTTCTTGAATGCCTCTACCCTTCCTCAGCTTTGGGAATCAACCCAAGTGTGATGACTGCAACAGTGAAACACGAAAAACATAGTGCAGTTGTGTACACTTACCATAAATGTAGATGTTCGAGTGTATTCATTGGTGCAGTCCTGGTTTCCCTCCCTCCAGCCCCATGGTTTTCTCTGTCCTTTCTACCTATCCTCTCTATAGCCATTTTTTAATGGCAGTGGTATTTACTTTTTACTGGTGGTGTTCCACACCATATACTAGCTTCCTATTTGGGGGGCTCCTGACATTTGAGGTAAGAAAAACTGATGTAATGGCATCGGCTGCCTGTTTTATACCCCTGACCACCTGACGTCATGGAAGAGACGACAGCATCCTACCCAGAAATCCCAAGATTCTGGTATTCAGGCCGACTGAGGGCCACCTGCAGGCAGATAACCCAAGTGTGATGACTGCAACAGTAAATACACTCGAACATCTACATTTATGGAAAGTGTACGTAACTGTACTTTTGTGGTACCTAGTAGGATAACCTTTATTTACTGATGTTGTTCATAAGGCTTGAAGCTGCAAATCAGTTGGTAAAAAAGGTCATACTGAATGATGGTTCATAAGCAGTATTATGGAGAAAGTCAGAGTGCCAGAAGACACAGATACCAGCTTAAAAGCGAAAGTTGTAGGGTGGCAAGATGTCAGCAAGTGTTGAGAGAGAGAAAGAGGGGTATGTGTTGATATGTCCTTGGGATTAGGACATTAGGAATGTAATCACAATGGTATGTTGAATATAATCACAGTGGTATTTTGATACCCTAGAAGGGCAGGTGCTACTGACGTGATATGTTGATGGGGATGGGACAGCTTTGATTAGACAGTTAAGTGCTGTAGGTTTTTTGTTGGTGGAGTTAGTCTGGTATGTATTTACAATCTGACTGGCATCATGGGTTGTAAGGATAGAGTAATTTACAGATGGATGAGCTTCGCTGCTTGCACTTGTTAAAATTGCCTTGTACAATGCACTGGCTATTCTAAAGAAGTGGAAGGGAGCTGGCAAACAGGGTTGTGTAGTACTCTTATGTTAAGTTTTTAGGTTGTTGCTTATAACATAGATGCTGCAAAGCTAGTTAGGGCCCTTACCTATGTTATATGAAGACACAGATAGAAATAGGGAGTTATTTTGCCTAGTTTCATGTCATGGAAGGCAGTGTGTTATGATGTTATGTAATGTGGGGTTATAATGAGAAGTTTTAGCCAGGTTTCTAACCCTCCATACACACTTTGGCTTCTTACTGCTGACCATCAGTTTCTCCAGGGTCTGTCCTTATTCATTGGATCTGCTAAACCCAACTGTCCCCCTAGTTTAATTCTGACTCATGTTTGTGGTTGGTGAGATGATTGAGGATTCCTGAGACATCATACTGCAGCTGTCAAGGACTGGTTTTCTCTGGACTTTCAAGATGTTTACACACTGATCATGAGCTTAATTATAGCTTTTCCAGCTTGAAAAAAATGAAACTGAGAGATAGGGGCCGGTAACTCTGCAAGATTTAGTAAATTTGGTTACTGTCTAGTAAGTACACTGCCTAGATGCCAGCAAAGAATAAACTTAAAGAGCCAGAAAGAAAATCAGCTAGAAAAGATGAAGAGATAACACTGACTGAAGGGAATCTTGCAGCTGTTCAGCAAAAAGCAGTACAATCTCCAGCTGTAATGCAAGACATGGCAATTATTCAGATTAACTGATAAAACTCCAAAAATCAGAGGTTGAAGTGAAGAAAAGGCTTGATGAGTACGAGACTGTTCAAGACGAGCTGTTTCAAAAAAAAGTTACAGGATATAGCATGCAGGGAAAACGGGAGATTTTTTCTGCTTTGACGAGAAACTGGGTGCAACAGACTGTATTAATTTTATGAAAGCACAGATAAGCAACTGGACTGGAATTCTTCAGCAGGATTTTTTTTAATTGAAAGGGCATATCGTGTGTGTGCTCCAAACCTGTCCATAGGAAAGCAGCAAAGGCCTGTATTAGTAAAGATGCAATCATACCAGCAGTAAGAGCTGATACTGACAAAATTGTGGCAGAAGGGCAAATTATTAAAAATTGGAGACAGACTGTTCGTGGAAAATTATTATTCACTGTACACCAGGCAGAAGAGAAGCCAGTTTATCCCAGCATTCAAGGAATGTCAAGAGGCAGGTGTGAGATTCAAGCTGTTGTATCTAGCTGTCTTCAGAATATTTTTCTTTGAGGATCAAAGTAATTTTTTGATGCAAAACAGGCTAAGAGGGAAATGCAAAAGTTTGTCAACAAAAAGTGAGCCATCAAACAGAAGGGGACTCTTTCTCGCTCTTCTGACTGTAAAGCTCATAGGGTGACCTTGCCAGTGAAACCTTTTCCATTGTTCCAAAAAAACTGGTTGAGAGAGAGAGAAAAATGGGAATTCCTTGGACCTGAAATGAAGTCTATGGTTGAGAGATGGAAATGAAGAGGAAGACCAGTGAGTAAATGTGAAATTATAAAGCATCAATCACATTTGTGAAATATGGCTTTGCAAGAAAAAGGGGAAAAATAGACTTTTGTTGACTTTGTTAAACTTGTGGGGAACTAAAAAGTGTATACCCAGTTCATGTCATTAATGTTCGAAAGGACTCAAATGGGAAAGTAAAAAAAGAAGAAAAAAACTTAACTGCAAGTGAAACACTTTTTGTTTTTAGCAGTGTTTGCATAAAACATTTCATAATATAAATTGCATGTCATATAGTTAAGCATTTTCAGTTATTGCTGTATGGGATAAGGATACTAAAATAAGCACGTACCTTTTATTTATTTATTTTTTAGTTTTAAGAAATGTAGATACTACACTGCAAAAAGTGAAGAAAGGGTGGACAAAATATGTTTAAATTAATATGCTGTACTCTTGTGTAGTTGAGGCTGGGGATGAGGCATAAAAATGCACAGATTATAATACATGTAGAATTGATATGCTGTTACTTTTGCATAGGTGACTATCTGGATTATGGCCCTTGGCATAATCTAATAATCTTGTCTGAATGGAATGAAAAATTTTCCTTTAGCGAATAAATGCTTAGTTAAGAGAAGTCTGTAGCTGAGGGCAGCTGTATGTTTTATTCTTAGGTTTCCATGGAAACAAGCTACAGTAAAAGCCAGAGTAATTTTTTTAAGGCTAAAAGTTAGTTTTCTGAAAACATACAGGCTGTTTTTCAAATCTGAGAGGGGACTAAAACTTAGCAATAACAGACAGCAATTTGTGTAAATAAGAGTACAGTCTGTAACATGCTTCTTATGAGTAACCTTAATTTTAGATTAGGTTTTGCCTCTGTATGCACTGTCAGTTTAGGACCACTGTTCTGTCAGTAGGGTTCATCTTCATTATTTGAAAATGTACATAGTTTTGTGTGCTTGTTTTAAGTTAGTAGGTCATAAGGGTGTTCTGGATGTGTGGGTTTTTTTGAAGGTTTTCATTAAAACAAGTCTTGTAAAATGTGACATTGGTTCAGATGATAATTACAGTTTTAAAGATCGCCTTGACAAACAATAGTGGGTGCATATAACACAAAAGCTGTAAAAATACATTTAAAAAAGCTGCCATATGTAATAGGTGTAAATAACTTATAATGGCTGCACTGAACATGTTATTTTGGAGTGTGAATGGCCTCTTAGGTACAGACAAAAAAAGAAAGAGTATTGAATTAAGAAATACAGAGTGCAAGGAAGCTATGCTATAGGAGACACGCTTGAAAAGAAATGAGCATGTGAAGTTGGTAAAGGATTTCCGAAGGGATATTCAGCAGAGTATCTGAGACAAAGGAAAAGATGAGTATTTATACTAATTGCTAGAGGAGCCCCAATAGTGATAGACGAGAGAGGAAAAATAAAAGATAATAAGGGTAGATTTGTGATAGTAAGGGGCGACTGGCAAGGGAGGAGGATTACACTTGCATGTATTTATATTCTGCCTAAGACTGCTATTATGGAGCTTAAGCAGGGAATATTACTTATAGGTGGGGACTGGAATTTGATTTGCAACAAGTATACATCTGAGGACCTAGAAGGGAATATATAACAAAAAAGAATACATTCTGAAGAAATGTATCCAACTATTTGGTATGCAAGACATGAATTCAGTGGTAGAAACTTTACTTGATATTCCCCAAGGTACAACAACTGGGCTAGACTAGACAGAAATTGTATTTCACAGGAAAATGTGCATTTAATTGAACAAGACATTGGGACTGCAGGCTAGAGACTGCATTCTCTGTCAAGGACTGATAACTTAGTGTTGGCAAAGAGAAAGGGGTAGGGGAATCCTAAGTGAAAGGCCTGCTCTGGTAGCTTTTTAATTGAATCCAGAACAGAAGCTGCTGTTAAAAAAGGGTAATTAATATGGCATTTAAATTACTGCACAATAACTATTGAAATCAATCGGAGGAGGTTAGAAAAGATTGGGAAGAAAGGTTTGATAAGCAATTTGCAAGGAAACAATAGAAGGACATATGTATGGTTTCCAAATATGCAATAAAGTCTAGAACATATAGAATTTTGGCTTGGAAGTGTTTGCATAGGTATTTTATACCCTAAGCAGGCTCCAAAGAAGTTTTCCCCAGATAAATGGCAAATGTTGAAAGTGTGATGGAGAAGAGAGGTAACAAGGAGCATATGTTTTGGGAGTGTAATGAATTGGTAGACTTTAAAAATTCAGTACAGAGTACTCTGTCAGAAATATTGGGTGAATAAATGGATGTAAGTAAGGAAATTATTTTTTTCTTTTTACCTTGAATACAGGATCTGAATTGTGTAGACATCATAAGGACTTGTTGCATTTAATTCTGGTGGCTGCTAAAAAAAGCAATTACTGGAAAATGTAAATCAGTCTAAATCAACTGTATTTGAAGTATTGAAAATTGTATCAGAGATAAAAGAACTGGAAGTGGGATATTTAGAAAAGTGTAGGAGCAAATTACATTGTAATGGAAACTGTAGGAACAACAATACATGCAGAATAATGCTTTGGAGAAGGAGTGTGGCTTAAGGGAAGGCAGGAATTGATCATTTTATGTAATGCTGAATTGATGATATTTTATGTATAATGTTTGCAGTTGGTAATGTTAGTATGGGGTAATGTTCTTTGTGTTTCACTGTTGCAGGCATCACACTTGAGTTATCTGCCTACAGGTAGCCCTCAGTCGGCCCAAATACCAGAGACTTAATATTTCTGCGTCGGTTGCTGTCGCTTCAGGACTGACGTCAGGTCGTCAAGGGTATAAAAGCAGGCAGCCAACACCATTACATCAATCTTTCTTGCTGAGGAGACCGAAGCAGAAGCAGTTCGCATGAGTGCCAGTCAGCCGCTACCTGAGTTTTCGTTTCTGAATTGAATCATCCTGAAGTCTTCTAAAGCGAAGTACCCCACTGGGGATCCATTTTTCTTGCTCCAACTAATGTCAAATAAAGTTAAGAATTGTCTCACCTCTGGAAAGCAAATACCACACTGAGATTTCCATTCTTAACTGTGTCACCTCTTTAAGCCCAGACCACGATGTACCTCTCTGTCGGTTTTGTGCTTTGTTCAACGCCCGAACTATTAGTTGTCGGCCCTTATTGTTGCTAAATACGTTTGCTCTTGATCGCCGTATTCCAAAATTGCTTCGGTAAGCCATCCAACTACCGACCTTTTGAAAAAATGTAAGGATAAAGACAGAGACAGACCGCACAGGTCCAACACTGCCGACGACGCTTACATTAAGCTAGTCGCCAGTTCGCCGGTATCCAGTGAGTTGCTTTTGCAACCCTTGATGCCCGCTTTGATGGATTCACAGGCCACTACCGAGACCCTTTCGAAGTCTGGTATGCCGCGAGACTCTTCTTTGACTACAGAACCTGCGGATGTCTCTACCTTGGATGGGTCCAGAGCTGCTGTGCAGGCACTGGCTTCCGAGTAAGTTCTTCGCACTACCGATATTTGACACAAACCGACTTTGTTTGCGTCTTCGGTTCTGTCTAAAGCTACAGAGTTTCTAAGGCCAAGAGTACGAGCTACGCCTAAAAAACCGACCCAGACTCAAGCACCTGCTTCTTTTCCACAACATCAAATGCTTAAAATGACAGAATACCTGATTATGCTGATTAGGGAAAGCCAGCCTTCCCCTGCTAAGAGAAAAAGAGTTCTGTCCCCAGCAGCTCTAACAGACCAAGAGTCCAATAACTCTGATATTTCTGAATATGAAGGCATGCTGCTATCTGCTTATGAGGATTCAGATGCAGAGGAATCCTTTCCCTCTGCTTCCCCTCCAGAGGAATTTTCTTTAGGTGAAACTCTACATACTTGTAACAGAGCATTTCCACTGGGAATGCCAAGATTATCCTCAGTCCAGAAAAGAGACTCCGAGAAGTTTTAGATTTCCCACAACATAGAACTTTAGCAATACCTCCAGTTCTGGATGTTGTGGATGATGTCTTTATGGAATCCAATCTAACTCCTGATAATTTACCCCCTGCTCCAAGGAAACCAGACAGGTACTACAGAGTCCCTGACTCTCACAAATTTCTTTTCAAAAATCCTGCTGCTGACCCAGAGGTAATTTCCCAGGGGCCTAAAGGTTTAAAAGCAGAATCCCACCCCTTCGGACAGGGATTCCCAAGATTTAGACAGATGGGGTAAAAAAGTATACACATCTACAAATCTAGCCATTAGGGCATTCAATTGCCACATTCACATGCTGAAATGCCAGCAACATATTATGGAACTTATTAAGCAAAAATGATCTACCTTTACAGACTGTGCAGAAAATAAAGAATTACAAGAGCTTATACATTCTGCAAGCCAAGTCAGCAAGCATACTTTGCAATGTGGCTTTGACGCCCTAGAAGCATCTTGCAGGGCAGCAGTCACTGGTTCTGTACTGAGAAGGCATGCTTGGCTTGAGGAGCAGACCTTGCCAGACCATGTTAAATCAAAATTACTAGATGCTCCTTTATACAAGGACAATCTGTTTGGCACCAAAGCAGAAGAGGTTCTTAAAAAGATGGAAGAAAAAGCTAAATCTATGCAGACAGTCAAAGATTATTTGCAAGTGCAGCCTCATAGTTTCAGTAGGCATTGTCCCTCGAAGCATTGGTCCTTTCCATCCCCCTCAAGGCCAACTCAGACTAGACTCAGGGGAAACAGACCCCCTAGATTACAGTCTCAGGGTATGCAGAGATCTAAGCAATGGAGTGCACCCACTTCAAAAACAGGGAGTGCTAAGCCACCCCCTTACAGAAGGAATTCACAATGACTTTTCAACTCCACTCCTCACCTCTGCCCAACTGCTCGTGCCCCAAGGAGGAAAACTTGCCCATCATGCAGAAAACTGGACCTCCATCACCAAAGACCGATGGGTCCTCAACATTATATCCCAGGGGTACAAATTTTACTTCCACTCACTGCCAACCCCAAAAGGGTTCCCAGACCTTCCTCCAAACCAGTGGGCAGAGGCACAAAACTAAGTTCAATCCCTGCTCTCCATAAGGGCAGTTCAGCCTGTTCCTGCAGAACAGATAGGTCAAGGGTTCTATTCCCGACTTTTCCTGGTACCCAGAAAAGAGGGCACTTGGCGCCCAATACTAGATCTTTCCATTCTAAACACCTTCCTGGTGGTACCAAAATTCAAAATGCTGACCCTTCAGCAGCTTCTTCCTATGCTGTCCAAAGATGCCTGGTTAGCCACCCTAGACGTAAAAGAAGCCTGTCTGCACATCCCTATCAGGGACTCATGCAGGAAATACCTACATTTCAGGGCAGGATCTATGCATTATCAGTTCTCTGCGCAACCCTTTGGCTTAGCCGCTGCTCCCAGAGTATTCACAAAATGCCTGGCTCCAGCCATTGCCTATTGTAGACTGAGAAAAAAATCAAATTTACCCATACTTGGACGATTGCCTGATTCAGGCAGACAGGAAAGGCTGTTGCAGCACCTGCCATTTGTAAAGAACCTTCTAACCTCCCTGGGGTACACTATCAACGAAAAGAAATCAAAACTAGTCCCCAGTCAAAAAGATTTTATTCCTGGGAGCAAGCTTGGACACAGCATCCCAGATGGCATTCCTTACTCCAGAAAAACAAGCCTATCTGATAGGCTACTTCACTCAAATGGCCACCAGAACCCAGCTATTCACAAGGAAAATCCTTCAGGCCCTAGGGTTCATGGCCTCTTGCATTCTACTAATTCCATATGCCAGACTGTATATGAGGAAACTTCAGTGGTGCTTAAAATGTATTTTGTGCCAACATTCTCAGGACCTGGAAACAGTCATACCTGTCATACCTTGTCTAAGGCAGAGTTTCTTTGGTGGGCAGCAGCATGCAACCACAACAAGGGACTTCCCTTTACTCAACCCCAAGCTCCCCAGACCCTAACCACAGACGCATCAGACTGTGCCTGGGGGGCACACCTGGATGACAAGTGCATTCAGGGCCACTGGAGCCCAAGTCAAATTAATCTGCACATCAACCAACACTCTGACAGCTTTCAAATCCCTACTCTCACCAGGACCCCTGCTAATAAAAACAGACAACACCACTGTTTTGTGGTACATCAACAAGCAGGGGGGAACCCACTCTGCAAGCTAGCCATGGCCATATGAAACACGGCCTTGGACATGCATATTCATCTGCAAGCTCAATTCCTGCCAGGCAAACAAAACTCTATGGCAGACGACTTAAGCAGAAATCTCTTAGATCCACACGAGTGGCAATTAGACCACAGCACTTACAGCCTTCTAACATAGAAATGGGGGGCCCCAGAGGTGGACCTTTTTGCCTCCCCCTACAATCAAAAGCTCAGCAAATTCTGCACCAGGACACCTCTCAGCAGGGTCTGGAAAGTGGATGCCCTATCCTTCCAGTGGGTAAACCTCTCTATCTATGCATTTCCCCCCTGCCTCTTCTCACAAGAATACTACTCAAGATAAGACAGGACAGACCAAGGGCAATCCTGATTGCCCCGGACTGGCCATGCCAGCACTGGTACCCACTACTGCGCAGCCTGTCACTGGTGCCACCCTGGCACCTACCCCAGATTCCAGCCCTCCTCACTCAGCAGGAGGGAAAGATCTTGCATCCGCAACTGCAAACCCTGAAACTTGCAGCTTGGCTTATTCCTTGAATTATTCCCCAGTGATCAGCGTAAGCAAGCAGGTGCTGGACGTCATTCCTGAAGCCAGAAGACCCAATACAAGGAAAGTCTGTGCAGGTAAGTGGAAAAGGTATTGTTCCTGGATTCAGTCTAAAGGAGAGGACACAGCACTGTCCTCCTTACCTCTAATCCTGGTTACCTAGCAGATCTACTCCACAGAGGCCTATCCTTCTCCTCCATTAAGATCCATGCCTCTGCCATCTTGGCTCATTACAGCACTGAGCCACCTCTCTTCTCTCACCCTCTTATCAAACAATTCCTGAGAGGGGCAAACAACTTAAGGCCACAAAGGAGAGCCCCCACCCCTGCTTGGGAGTTTACCTTTGTACTGGAAAAGCTCACGTTCCCCCCCTTTGAGCCTGCAGTGTCAGCAGAGTTAAAATTCCTCTCTTGGAAAACAGCCTTGCTTCTAGCCATCAGTTCTGCTAGAAGAGTGTCTGAGCTACAAGCACTTATGGCTGTGGAACCATTCATTATTTTTCATGCTGACAGGGTCTCCCTCAGGGCTAACCCATCCTTTATGCCTAAAGTGGTGTCCAGTGTGGCTTTCAACCAATCTATCCATTTGCCAATCTTCTTCCCTAATCCTCAAAATGAAGGGGAAAGGATCCTGCCCTCCTTAGACGTGCACAGACAGCTCAGATTCTACCTTGATAGGACTAAGCCCTTCAGGAAATCTGACCAGTTACTAGTCAGTTTTGCACCAGGGGCAGAGGGCAAGGCCATTTCAAAACAATTTCCAAATAGATAGCACACTATATCCATTTCTGTTACAAACACCATGGGAAACCAACCCCTTAGGGGGTCAGAACACATTCCACTAGGGCAACGTCTACCTCTACAGCATTCCTTAGAGGAGTCCCTACCAGGAACATTCTGGAAGCTGCTACCTGGAGTTCTGTTCACACCTTCACCAAGCATAACCACCTGCCTATCTTTTCCAAATCCAGTGCTGGTTTTGCAACAGCAGTCCTGCAGGGCATACTAGCCAGCCCCAACTGCCTCCACCCATCCTTCAGCTTTGGGAATCAACCCAAGTGTGATGACTACAACAGTGAAACACGAAGAACATAGTACAGTTGTGTACACTTACCATAAATGTAGATGTTCAAGTGGATTCACTGTTGAAGTCCTGATTTCCCACGCTCCAGCCCCCTTGTCTCACTCCTTCTCCTCTCTGTGTCTATTGCTCACCCCTTACAGGGCTATTGGTATTTACTTTTTACTGGTGGTGTTTTTCCCACCATAACTTAGCTCCCTATTTGGGGGGCTCCTAACATTTGGGGCAAGAAAAACTTGTGTAATGACGTCAGCTGCCAGTTTTTATACCCCTGATGACCTGACGTCATTCGTGAATCGGCAGCAACTGACGCAGAAATACTAAGTGTCTGCTATTCGGGCCGACTGAGGGCTACCTGCAGGTAGATAACCCAAGCATGATGACTGCAACAGTGAATACACTCGAACATCTACATTTATGGTAAGTATACACAACTGTACTTTTTCATTTGGGTCTACTTCTGATTGTCGAAAACTCACTTTCTTGACAACCAGAAGATCGAAGCCATTTAAGTGAAAGTGCACTAAATCAAAAATGCACTTTCGCAAAAGCTGGTTCTCTGAAGCACATTACAGTGGGGATAAGGAAATATATCCTTTTCCCCACTGTAGTGCAATCTTAGAGTTAGTATATTTAAGTAGGGTGTGTGTGGGGGGTGCAGGGGGGCTTGCCCCCCTGCAAAATATTGTTTTAAGCAGTTTTGTTTTTTTCTGTTCGGAGAACCAGCTTTTGCAAAAGTGCACTTTCGATCTAATGCACTTTCGCTTTAATGGGTTTTGATGTTGCTTGTTCGAGATTGTGAGATTTCGATCAAGCAACATAGACCCTTTCTTTTATGTAAATGTATGTTTACCTATGTCTTTAAGTGATGATTCAAAAAAAGTACTGTTGCCTGCTACTCCCAAGCTCTGATTGTGTCTCTGCCACCCTAGAGGTTGGAATGCAGTGGGCTCTACAATTTATTATCTGTGACCCCTCCTGTGACTCAGCCAGAGCCCTGCCCCACTTACAAGCAACATTCTACTTTCATGCATTCTACTAGCCTCCACTAGGGAATGATCATGATGGTACATTCAACCATGCACATGTGTATGAGCGCACTTACAGGCATTAAAATATGCTGCTGTTTATACTCTTATTCAGTAGGAAGAATGCCACTGCTGGGTTGCATATCACCTCCTGTGCACAGATAATTGACTACAATAGTACTGAGTTTAAATTTTAAAATTTTTAAGCAAAGTTAATCATTCCTATTTCCTTCATTAAATTTCCTCTTAACAATTGCTAACGAAAGTGTAAAATGTTGGATGTATCAGCCTAATTTAAAGAAATATTGTGATGATGTGTTGATGACAGCCATTGACCATGTTGTAATTGTGGCCCTTGTGGGGGGCGTGTCAGTGCTGGCTCAGGCTAATCTTGAGCTTGTGTAAAAGCTTAACTTGGGCTCCTGTTCCTGCCATATAAATGAGCCAAGACGCCTAACTTCTGTGTCTTTTTTTTTCATTTGTTTGTTTTTAGTGTCTGATTCAGACTGAACCTCCACAGCACAGATAGCCCACCCGTCAGTGAAAACCTTTGGCTGTAGCTTATTGTTACTGTTGAAGTACCACCCTGACCCCATGTGTAAGAATGTGAAAAAGGGGTTGTGGGTGGATGAATGATACAGACTTGGATGTGCAGGCTTTGCTCTTCCTGTTAGGTCTGATCACATCAGGAAAATTCCATGGTTGGCTGGAGAAGCAGTGGGAGAGGTACTAGAGGTAGATTGCAAAGAAAATCTACATATCCTGGAAAAAGAAAGGTTGTGATCTGTTTGGTAACCACATATTACACTGTCTCTTGCAATTATTCTGTAGATTTAAAAAATTGAGATTTAGGGTTTGTATCTGTATCGATTCTGCAGGAAGTTGACAAGGAATGTGGCCACCGGCATTCCATCTGTGGGAGAAAAAAACCTTTGTAGGGTGGGGTGGGGGTGGCCTGAGGCATGCTTTATTTTTGTACTGAGCCTTGCTCTCGTGAGGTTTAAATCCACAGAGTCTCAGCGAAAAGTTATTTGAAGTATTTCAGGTTATATTCATTTGTTCTCTGTTGTGAGGTAGTGCTGTATAGTTTGGCGATTAAAGGTTGTAAGCTGGACACAGAACTGATCTGTTAGCAGTAGCAGTTAATGACAGAAAGTGAGAATACAGTATTGTGGCCATTGTTTCTGTGATGGTATGGAGAAGATAGTGTGTGTGTGAAAAATACATGTTGAAATGGCTATTGCTTTGGCTTTCTGTGGGTGAATGCTCAAATTTCCATGAAAACAAATGATTTTTTGCCTTTATTTTTGCTTTCTTCCTCATAAAGTTGTGTTTTTTGGGGGCAATATTTGAGGCCTGCAGTCATTAAACTAATGGCAAATATTTGAGTTTTAGACTCCATATCCGTCAGAAAATGCATGCTAATAACAACTGTCTTTTGGCTTTTCCCGGTTAGGGATTGCCACAGCGGAACTCCGGTCCGCTAATGATTGGCAGTCGATGTTTACGTGCTGGCTTGCCGGGCCTAACGCACAACCTTCAATGAAGGAACGCCCATTCATGCATGTCGACACACAGAAGACGCTCTAATTGAGAATCGAACGTGCAACGTCTAACTGTGAGGCGACAACGCTACCGCAGCACCAGAATGCATGCTAATGCACAAGCCTATTATTATGGCTGTTTTATAAATCTGTATAAGCACGGTTTTTAATTCTGTCCCTAATTTTGACACCCCCCACCATTAGTTTTTGACTTTCTGTCTGCTTATTGAGCTAAGAGGTTCAGATTGGCATGTTCAACTTCATCACATGCTGATACGTATGATACAGAGGGTGGCATCCTTTTGGGTGGAGGTACGTGTGCATCAAAACTGAGGGAATTTATACTGACATTGTTAATCAGTCATATGTGACGTGCTGGGGCAAAGAGAGCAGTGTGTGTATCTGTGAGTGAGGGAGTTAAATGATCAGTGACATATGATTTGCTGTGGACAGGGAGAGCAGTGTGTGTGTTTGTGTGTGAGGGAGATGTTCTTCGTGTTTCACTGTTGCAGTCGTCACATTTGGGTTATTTGCCTGCAGGTAGCCCTCAGCCGGCCTGAATACCAGAGTCTTAGATTCCTGCATCGGATGCTGTCTCTTCTTCCATGACGTCATGTAGTAAGGGGTATAAAACATGCAGCCGACACCATTACACCAGTCTTTCTTGCCGTACAGTGCCCGAAGCAGTTCTCAAGTGCTGGTCGGCCGACTCCTGAAATTTTCGTTTTCGAGTTTTAGAACCGAAGTCTTCATAAAAAGATAAGTACCCCTTTTGTGGATTCTCTTTCTTGCTCCAACCAATGTCAGTAAAAGTTAACAATTGTCTTACCTGTGGAAAGCAAATACCTCAAAGATTTTCAAGTCGTAATGTATTCCTTGCTTAGGTCCAGACCACGACATACCTCACTGTCTGTTTTGTGCCTTGTTCAATCTCTGAACTATTCGTCGTCGGGCTATTTTTGCAGCAAATTGTTTTGATACTCTGTATCAGTACTCCGAAATGGCTTAGTTAAGCCATCCGTCTACCGATCTTCCGAAAAAAATGTAAAGATAAAGACAGAGACAGGCCGCATAGGTCCAGAACTGCCAACGACACTTCCGTTAAGCTAGTTGCCAGTCCGCCGGTACTCAGTGAGGTGCTCTCGCAGCCCCTGATACCCGCTACTTCAGATTCGCAGGCCTCTACTGAGACCCATTCGGAGTCCGATATGCAGCAAGATGTTTCTTCGACTATGGAATGTGCGGATGTCTCTACCTTGGATGGGTCCTGAGCCGCTGTGCAGGCACCGGCTTCTGAGGGTGTATTGAGTCCTACAGATTTGCATGTTAAACCGACGCCATCTTCTTCATCTAGGCCTAAAATTCGCTCCATGCCTAGAAAACCGACATCGAAACCGCATGCTCAGGCCCATATGCCTAAAAAACAAATGCTTAGAATGGCTGAAGACCTTATTACTTTAATTAGGGGAAGCCACCCTTCCCCCTCTAAGAGACCTAGAACTGATTTTCCTTCTGATTCTTCTGATCAGGAAACTGATTCTTCTGTTCCTTCTGATTAACAGGATTTGTCCTTATCTACCTATGAGGATTCGGATGTAAAGGACTCTATTCCCTCTGCTTTTCCTCCAGAAGATTTTTCTTTTGGTGAAATCCTGCACACTCTTAGGGAACATTTCCGCTGGGAAAGCCAGGATTACTCTGATACCAAAAAGAGGCTTATGGAATTTTTACTCCTTCCTTAACACAGGCCTTTAGCTATCACTCCTGTTCTGGACATTGTAGATGATACTTTTAGAATCTAGCCTTTCCCCAGACACTTTGCGTCCAGCTCCCAGAAAACCTGACAGATATTACAGAGTACCTGACTCTCACAAGTTCCTCTTCAAGAATCCTACTGCGGATCCAGAGACCATTTTCCAAAGGAACCAAAGGCATTAAGGCTACTGCTGCCAAAAATCCTACCCCTTCTGATAGAGATTCTAGAGCCTTGGACAGATGGGGTAAGAAAGTATACACTTCTACTTTGGCCATTAGGGCTTTAAATTGCCAGTTTCATATGTTAAAGTACCAGCAGCATATTATGGGACTAATTAAACAGAAAATTATGTTGATTCCTGACTGTGCTGAACACAAAGAATTACAGGATTTAATGCATTCTGCTGAACAAGTTGGTAAACATACTTTGCAATGTGGTTTTGACTCTTTAGAAGCATCTTGCAGGGCTGCTACCACTGGGTCTGTACTTAGAAGGCATGCTTGGCTTAAAGAGCAAAACTTGCCAGATCATGTTAAAGCTAAATTACTGGATCCTCCCTTAAACCAAGACCGCCTGTTTGGCAACAAAGCAGAAGTTGTTCTCAAAAGGATGGAGGAAAAAGCTAAATCTATGCAAACTGTTAAAAGATTTCCTACAAGTACAGTAGACATTGACCTTTTAAGAACTGGTCCTTTCCAGTCTCTTCCAGGCCCTCTCAGTCCAAACCCAGGAACAGCAAACCACCTAAGTTACAGTCTCAGACTGCGCACAGATCTAAGCAGTGGGGGGGCTCCCAGTTCCAAAGCAGGGAGCAGTAAACCACCCCCTATGGAAAAATGGCACAATGACTTAACCTTAACCCTCAGAAGTCCTGCTCAAGTGCCTGCTCCCTTAGGAGAAAAGCTCGACTTGCATGAAAAAAACTGGGAACTCATTACCCAGGACAAATGGGTTTTAAATATAGTTTCCCAAGGATACAGATTCCACTTCCACTCCCTGCCTACCCCAAACGGTTGGCCAGACCTACCCCCACATCAGTGGGCGGAGGCCCAACAGCAGGTTCTCTCTCTTCTAAATATCAGGGCTATTCAACCTGTCCCAGCAGAATAAAGGGGACAAGGTTTTTATTCAAGACTTTTCCTGGTACCCAGAAAAGACAGCTCCTGGTGTCCTATCCTGGACCTCTCTATTCTGAACACCTTTCTGCTAATCCCAAAATTCAAGATGCTAACACTTCAACAGCTGCTTCCTATGCTAAGCAAAGAGGCCTGGTTGGCAACCTTAGACTTAAAGGAAGCTTACCTGCACATTCCAATAAGAGAATCTTGCAGGAAATACCTACGCTTCAGGGCAATTCTCTGCACTTCCCTTTGGCTTATCTACTACGCCCAGGGTATTCACAAAGTGTCTAGCTCCAGCAATTGCATTTTGCAGGCAGAGAAGTATTCAAATATACCCATACTTGGACGATTGTCTGATTCAGGCAGAAAGCCAGGACTTGCTATTTCAACATCTGGCATGTGTAAAGAAACTTCTGACCTCTCTGGGGTACACCATAAACGAAAAGAAATCTCACCTGGTACCCTGCCAACAGATTGTATTCTTGGGAGCAAGCTTCAACACAACTTCCCAGATGGCTTTCCTCACTCCAGAGAAACAAGTTTATCTGACAACTTACTTCAAAGTATTGGCCACAAAGACCCAGCTATCTGCAAGGAAAATTCTGCAAGCCCTGGGGTTCATGGCCGCTTGCATACTACTAATTTCATATGCAAGACTGCATATGAGGAAACTACAACGGTATCTAAAAAGCCTATGGTATCAACATTCTCAGGACCTGGAATCAATGATTCCTATCATTCTTTGTATAAAGACAGGGTTCCTTTGGTGGGCAGAGTCTTGCTACCACAACAAGGAGCTCCCTTTCACTCTACCCCCTGCCACCCAAACCATAACAACAGACGCATCAGACTATGCATGGGGGGCTCACTTGGCAGGGCTGTACATTCAGGGCAAATGGAACCCGAGACAGATGCACCTGCATATAAATCAAAAATAAATGTTAGCTGTACAGAATTCATTGGCAGCCTTCAAAGACCGCATTCTTCCAGGACAACTGTTGATAAAGACAGACAACACCACAGTCATGTGGTACATAAACAAGCAGGGGGGAACCCACTCATACCCTCTCTGCAGACTAGCCATGGCTCTGTGGAACACAGCATTGAGCTTCCAAGTGCACCTACAAGCTCATTTCCTGCCAGGCAAACTAAATTCACTGGCAGATGACTTAAGCAGAAATCTCATGGACCCACACGAATGGAAACTGGAACCAAAAATATTCGACCTCTTGAGGAACAAATTGGGGACTCCAGAGATAGACCTCTTTGCCTCCCCTCAGAACTACCAGTTGGACAAATACTGCACAAGGACTCCCCACACTCAAGCTTGGAAAGTGGATGCCCTGTCCTTTACCTGGGAAAGCCTGTCGGTTTATGCCTTTCCCCCTCTGCCTCCCCTCTCGAAGGTTCTGCTAAAGATCAAACAGGACAAGCCAAGGACAATACTGATTGCACCAGACTGGCCTTGCCAGCACTGTGGTACCCCCTCTTGTGCAGTATGACACTTCTGGAACCATGGCAACTGCCTCAGACCCCTTCCTTGCTGTCCCCAGACTGGCCTTGCCAGCACTGTGGTACCCCCTCTTGTGCAGTATGACACTTCTGGAACCATGGCAACTGCCTCAGACCCCTTCCTTGCTGTCCCAGCAAGAGGGACAGATTCTGCACCCTCAGCTTCTAACCATGAACCTTGCAGCCTGGCTAATTCCTTGAGCTCCCCAATAGCATCCCTCAGTAAGCAGGTGCTAGATGTCATTCTGGAGGCCAGGAGGCCTTGTACTAGAAAATCATATGCTGAAAAGTGGAAAAGATACTGTTCCTGGCGACAGACTCTGGGGATGGGCACAACAGTGCCCAGCTTACCTCATATTCTTCAATATTTAACAGAAATGCTCCACAAGGGCCTATCCTTCTCATCAGTTAAAATTCATGCCTCTGCCATTTCAGTTCATTATAATACTGAGCCACCCCTCTTCTCTCACCCTCTGCTAAAACAGTTCCTTAGAGGGGCCAAAAATTTAAGACCTCCCAAGAGAGCCCCTACTCCAGCCTGCAGCCTTAACTTTGTATTGGAAAAGCTCACTCTCCCTCCTTTTGAGCCAGCTGAAACAGCAGAGTTGAAATTCCTTTCTTGGAGAACAGCATTCCTTCTAGCCATCGCTTCAGCTAGAAGAGTGTCTGAATTACAGGCCCTCATGGCAGTGGAACCCTTCATTATCTTCCAAACAGACAGGGTTTCCCTCAGGACCAATCCTTCCTCTATGCCCAAGGTGGTGTCTAGTGTGGCCCTTAATCAGTCCATTCACTTACCTACTTTCTACCCTAATCCACAAAACAAAGGAGAATGAATAATGCACTCTCTGGACGTGCACAGAAAACTTAGATTCTATTTGGACAGGGCTAAGCCTCTCAGAAAATCTGAACAGCTGCTAGTTGGCTTTGCTGCAGGGGCAGAGGGGAAGGCCGTATCAAAGCAAACCATTTCCAAATGGATAGCCCATTGCATTTATTTTTGCTACAAGCACCAAGGAAAACCTACCCCACAGGGGATAACATCACATTCCACCAGGGCTGCATCTACCTCTGCAGCTTTTCTCAGAGGAGTCCCCCTACCAGGGATATCCTAGAAGCTGCTAACTGGAGCTCAGTACATACCTTCACCAAGCATTACCACATGCCTCTTTTTTTTAAATCCAGACCTGGGTTTGCCACTGCAGTTTTGCAAGGGCATAATAGCTGGCCCTAATGCTCTCTAACTTCCTCCTCTCTTCCTTAGCTTTGGGAATCAAACCAAATGTGATGACTGCAGCAGTGAAACATGAAGAACATAGTACAGATGTTCATCGTGTTACCCTGCTGCAGTCATCACAAGATCTGCGGTAGTCAGGGGCTGCGTCGGAGCCTCACTGAGGACTGGAGACTGGATCAGCTGAGGCCTCGGAATCTGGCTTAGGCCTGGGCTGCCTGTCCTTATCCCTGCATTTTTTGTGCACGCCGGTAGTCGGTTGCTCCGACGGCATGGTGTAGTTAAATTTCCTACCGAAATAGTGTCGTGCGAAATCAAAGCGTCTTTTAATAGTACGCTTATTAAACCTAGCACAAAACCGACAAGAAGTGACATCGTGGTCTGGGCCTAGGCAAGGTATGCAATAAGAATGAAAATCCTTATGAGGTATTTGCTTCCCACAAGAAATACAATTGTTAACTTTTTCTGACATCGGTCTGAGGCAAGAAAAGTTTCCCCAACGGGGTACATAGCTTTATAGAAGACTTCGGTCTGAAATTCTAATTCGAAAATCTCAGGCGTCGGCCGAACGGCACTTGTGAACTGCTTCTGCTTCGGGCACCGCGCGGCAAGAAAAACTGAAGAAAATGGCATCGGTTGCATTATATATAAAACCCTGGTGCACTGATGTCAGGGAAGAGGCGACAGCAACCAACGCCGGACCAAGACTTTGGAATTCCGGCCGACTGCGGGACCGCCTGACGACAGGATAACCCAAGTGTGATGACAGCAGCAGGGTGAACACTCGAACATCTACATTTATGGTAGGTACAAAACTGTACTTTGTGTACACTTACCATAAATGTAGATATTAGAGTGTATTTACTGTTGCAGTCCTGGTTACCCTCCCTCCAGCCCCCTGACTTCTCTTGGCTCTACCTTTCCTTCTTGTTTAGTATTTTTATGCTTTCTGGTGTATTTGCTTTTTGTTGGAGGTGCACCATAGCATATAATTGCATCCCATTGTGGGGACACCTGACGTCTGGGGCAAGAAAAACTGATGTAATGGTGTCGGCTGCATGTTTTATACCCCTGACGACCTGACGTCATGGAAGAAGAGACAGCATCCGACGCAGAAATCCAAGACTCTGGTATTTAGGCCGGCTGAGGGCTACCTGCAGGCAGATAACTCAAATGTGATGACTGCAACAGTGAATACACTCGAACATCTACATTTATGGTAAGTGTACACAACTGTACTTTTACACTGACACTGTTAAATGATCAGTGACATATGACGTACTGGGGACAAAGAGTGCAGTGTTTGTGAGTGAGGGAGTTTACACTGACACTGTTAAATGATCAGTGACATATGATGTACTGGGGACAGAAAGAGCAGTTTGTGTATCTGTGAGTGATGGAGTTTACACTGACACTGTTAAATGATCAGTGACGTGACATGCTGAGGACAAAGAGAGCAGTGTGTGTACCTGAGTGAGCAAGTTTGCACTGACACTGTTAAATGATCAGTGACATATGACGTATTGGGGACAGAGAGCAGTGTGTGTATGTGTGAGTGAGGGAATTTACACTGACACTGTTAAATGATCAGTGACGTGCCATACTGGGGACAAAGAGAGCAGTGTGTGTATCTGTGAATGAGGGAGTTTACACTGACACTGTTAAATGATCAGTGACGTGACGTGCTGGGGACAAAGAGAGCAGTGTGTGTACCTGAGTGAGCAAGTTTACACTGACACTGTTAAATGATCAGTGACATGAGACGTGCTGGGGACAAAGAGAGCAGTGCAGTGTTTGTGAGTGAGGGAGTTTACACTGACACTGTTAAATGATCAGTGACATGAGACGTGCTGGGGACAAAGAGAGCAGTGTGTGCATCTGTGAACAACAAGTTAAAATACATGGTTACTGTGTTTCACTTGCTGTACTTTCAGATAAATGCACTTCTCTTTTACTGTCCACTTAATGTGCTCCAGCTTGGTTCTTTAAGGATACTTGAGCCCCAAGCCCCAGACCCTTGGTTCAGTTCTTTCTCAAAAATCCCTGGCTTCCTCACCTCTGGTGTCCCTCATCAGATTTACATTCTTGTATTTTTGGAACTTGGAAACACCACAGCTGTTTCAGGATTTCTTCTGAAAGTTAAAATTAATACCTGTTGGAGTGCATCTTGTTTCCAGGCACACACCTCTGTGCACAAGACCGTGGTGACATTAATTACATCTTAAGCTAATGTGGGGACTTGTTCCATTCAGTATATTAGGGTCAGCAAAGCATGATGATTAATTTATTATAGCTACAAAGTGGTATAAGAAGTTAACAGTTTGATTTTCTAAAGTAGTCTGCATCTTGACCACTACTTTACAGCAGGAATGACATTTATGCAATAATTGTATTTTTGGAAGTCGTATAGCTCAGTTCTGGAATCATTACATTTGAGAACACACATTTGTAACAAAAATTATCCATAACTGTCTTCTTTGACAGCCAGCCACACAGCTGAAATGCATATCTGTGTGTGTGAATGGGGGGGGGGGTACCCTTCAGACCCAATTTACTAATTGAATCTACTTCGAGTTTGTTGCTTTTTGGAGAAAGACAGTTGCATCATGATTACTGTGATCTCAGAGACAATGTTCTTTCATTTTTTCAAAACAGATCCTTTACTTGCATTTAAACGTGCCTTGGACATTCGTACTGAATTGCACTACACCTGTTGGCAGTACATTTTATTTTAATGCTTGTTTCGTAGTCAAGTCCTTAACTGCCAGCCAATTTTGCATAATCATTTGTCAACAAAAAATGTAATTTTCTGATTTCTCCTCATTTAGCCTTGTTTTCCACTGAGTCCAAAGAAACAGCAGACAAAGAGCAGTTGAATTATGAGTCTGGAGAAGAGGAGGAGGAAGAGGAAGAGTACCAGCCATCAGATGGCAGCGAGAATGAAATGGAAACAGAGATTCTTGATTATATGTAAATAAAAAATAAATAGATGAACAAAGTCATCTTTTAATAGTTATTTATAATGTATCATAACTGACAGTTTTTGTACTCTCAAGTATAATAGGACGGTGTATTTTTTGGTTTTGCCTGTATTATTTTAAAATTAGTAAATTTTTACCAAACTCAGCGTCTTTTATCATGGTTGGGTAGGATTTCATAGTTGATCATCATAGATCCCAGGTTATAAGTTGTAATTCAGAATTATGCTGCTCAGTTGTTTTATTTCAGGAAGTTTCAGTAGCTGCATTCTCCTTTGTTGGCGAAATGTCACCTTTTAACTGGGTACCATCCTTGATAGGTGCCTACTATTGTAATATCTTTTCTTCCTCTCTCAGTATGGTTGTTTTTCTCTAAAGAGCCCACAGTTTGTTTCTGGTGCACGTGAACCCTTCTTCAGTGTATGCTGAGGAATTGCTTGCCACACTGGAGCATGGATACCTGGCATGCCAGGTATTTTCTGCTCCTCACACATTTCTTTTTCGACCATCACGTGTTGTAAATTTCACACAATGAGCATTTAAAGCAATTAAATAATCAAATATGTCCATGAAGCAGTCAGTTAATGATTCAGAAGCTGCACTGGCATTGTCTTTAATGCTTGGAGGAGTCTAAAGTGAAGCTCTCCTTTAAATGACCAGTCACTCAAACTTGCAGGGGAGAGAGATGCTTTTGGCTGCTCTCGCTGCTCACAGGATGGTTATGGTTGAGAGGATGCAGAGTGTGAATTTGTGCGGGCAGAGAGAGCGCAGAGTGTGGATGAGTGGGGGCTGAGAGAGCTCAGCGTGTGGATGAGTGGGGGCTGAGAGAGCTCAGGGCGCAGAGTGTGGATGGGTGGGGGTTGAGAGGGCGCAGAGTGTGGATGAGTGGGGGCAGAGAGGGCGCAGAGTTTGGATGAGTGGGGCTGAGGAGGCACAGAGTGTGGATGAGTGGGGGCTGAGGAGGTGCAGAGTGTGGATGAGTGGGGACTGAGGAGGCGCAGAGTGTGGATGACTGGGAGCTGAGAGGGTGCAGAATGTGGATGATTGGGGGCTGAGAGGGCACGCAGAGTGTGAATGAGTGGGGGCTGAGAGGACGCGCAGAGTCTGGATGAGTGGAGGCTGAGAGGGCGTGCAGAGTGTGGATGGAGTAGTGGGTGCTGGGAGAGCGCGCAGAGTGTGGATGAGTAGTGGGCGCTGGGAGAGGGCGCAGAGTGTAGATGAGTAGTGGGTGCTGGGAGAGAGCACAGTGTTTGGATGAGTAGTGGGCGCTGGGAAAGGATGCAGAGTGTGGATGAGTAGTTGGGGCTGAAAGCACGCAGAATGTGGATGAGTAGTGGGGGCTGGAAGCATGCAGAGTGTGGATGAGTAGTGGGGGCTGGAAGTGTGCAGAATGTGGATGAGTAGTGGGGGCTAGAGGCGTGCAGAGTGTGGATGAGTAGTGGAGGCTGGAAGCGCGCAGAGTGTGGATGAGTAGTGGGGGCTGGAAATGCGCAGAGCGTGGATGGGTAGTGGAGGCAGGGGGCGAGCAGAGTGTGGATGAGTAGTGGGGGCTGGGGGCACGCAGCATGTGAATTAGTAGTAGCTGCTGAGAGCATGCAGAGTGTGAATTAGTAGTTGGGGCTGGCAGAGAGCAGTGTGTGAGTGGGGGGCTGAGCGAGTGCAGTGTGCAGATTAGTAGTGGGGGCTGAGAGAGCGCAGAGTGCGGATTAGTAGTAGGGGCTGAGCGAGTGCAGAGTGCAGATTAGTAGTGGGGGCTGAGCAAGTGCAGAGTACAGATTAGAAGTGGGGCCTGAGCGAATGCAGAGTTCGGATTAGTAGTGGGGCTAGGTGAGCGCAGAGTGTGGATTTGATGGGACAGAGCAAGTGAGAGTACCCAAAGAATAGTGAAAAGCTCCCTCCCTCATGCTGCATGCTATGCTGGACCACTTCCAGACAATAAAAGACATGGAGACAGACACCTTTCTTACCCTTCTAGAGGTCGTGTCATCACAAGGTGGCGTCATGATTCAAAGACTTTGTTCCATTATGCATTTTTTGGCTATAAGAAACAATGGGAAGTATATGTGTGACAACCACATTAGGGAATATCTCCCATGATATTAGCTGCACCCATCCTTCTGGTCAAGCATGTGGAGTATGCCTACTGCTGGCCTTCTCCTTTTAAGTAGCCTGTTGTACTTCCAGGCCCCCAGTTGCTTTGTAATAGCACTCAAGATCAGGGACTCTTTCTAGCAAGGCATATTGACTCAAAGTAAGGGGGGTCCACCTGGTCCCTTTCACTTCCAATTTCATGGGTCAGGTCAGGTTGTCAGTGTCAGACAGTTTGAAATCTTGTGTAACTTGTCCTTTCAGGTGTGAGAGTGAATCATTAGGGAGGTATGGTCTTATGGTAGCAAAAGGCGTGGTGGTTGCTTCTCCTGTTCCAAAGCCACCAGTGACTGGTATCTCCCGGCATTTACCGGTACACCTTTGCCCTCTGCATACAGTGTGTGACAGTATAGCAGAAGACTTTCAGAGGAGAAAACAAACTTTTACTGATGTTTAAGGTCTTTTTCCTTCCTTGGGAACGTTCATTTTGTAAACTAGGCCAGTGCTGTAAGAAGAAGCCCTCTCACAGACCAAGGAAGACTTGCTACATTAGACAGTCTTACCTCTTCTCACCCCCCCCCCCCCCCCATGCCTGCCAAATTCACCTAGAGTGACAGTTGTGCTGTTTCAGGAGCTACAGCGCTGAATATTGACAAATGTGCAGGTGGTATGATTTTTAGTTTATGCCATCTTCATGGATGGTCAGTAGATTCTCAGCATTGTTATGGTTGGCAACATCCATACAGCTTTTATGTCCTTTCCTATAAAGGGCTCCACATGGAGACATCTTAGTAGAGCTTTATGGACAAGTCCAAATGTAACTGATTCACTTCCAGTTGAGGTGAAGGCATACATTTTCTCCGTTTTTAGCTATGAATCATATAGGAGCCAAGATTTCCATCCTGGACCTCATTGGTTTAAGTGAGTGCGTCCAATACATTGTTTTTCTGATTGTAACATCCCCCTTCTACCATTCCACCTGAGCAATGCCACTGGATACATTGGCATTTGCTGTCCGTACAAATGGATCTTCTAGTTTGCTATGGGTGGGCACCATTTTCAGTATAAAGTATTATGGTTTGGTCTGTCAACTGCACCAAAAGTGTTTATTATGGTGAATACGTTGCTGGAGAAAAAATTGTGTTTTCTTATCCAGATATCTGATCTTTAGAGCTACTCCTTGGTAGCATCCCTCTGTTTAAGTTGTTCTGTTGTTGCCTTAAAATGACAGAAGGTCTTTTCTGATTCTTTCTGAGAGGATTGCCTTCATCAGCACAAAACCAAACACATTATTGTGAGCTATTCTTCTCAGCACAGTGGATCTGGCGTTTGTTTCTGACATCTTATATGAGGACACAGTAGAGAGTTGAGACTTGGACCCTGATGCATTTTCAGGTTTTTATGGTGGTTACAATTCTAAGGGTGCTTTTCATATACCTAAGGAATAATGGACATTCTGTTGAGCTTTTGTATTGTCACTGGATGCAGAATAACACCCTTGTGATTGTTTTACAGCAGTCCATTCTCCTTCCAGTTGGGCACCTGGGAATTTCACTTGGGATCAGCGTAAAAGCTGTCCAGAGAAGTCCATCATTCAGGTAGTCATGAAGGTGCTTTATGCCTTTCCTGACAACCTAACAGTGAGGGTGTTTTTAATGGCCTAACTCTCCCTGGGCAAGGGAATGTGTAGTCCAGATTACTGCAAAGTCCCGCAATGCCTTCCCCGTGTGAGTGCACCTGTCTGTACACCTGTGTTGAAGGCTGCCTCCAGATGGAGGCTTGGTAGACCTAACACCCACCCAAAGCCACATATTTGAATGATCACTCATCCAGTGAGGGATTGTAGTAGTGCACAGTGAGCTCCATACCATGGCCCCCACCACTGCACCCATTCTCTCTTGCCAGCTCCATCAGTGTCCAAAACTGCTAATCCAGCTGTGGTTGCTTGGCTGTAATTATGGCTTTATCCTAAAGCTCCACCTAAGGTGACACTTTTGTAACCATTGTCACTGGGCCCTGTAACCGTGGGCAGGTTTACCAATTTCAGGTGACTTCCTTTTGTGCAGCAAACCTATGACTGATCCTAATGATGTATGCTTTACTGGAGGGGTGGATTTCCTATATTGAGTTCTCCATTGTTCACGGAAATTAGTTTACCCCTGAGAGCTCAACTAAAGTTCAAGTATTCATGTGCTTTGGAGTAAACATTATACAGTCGGTATGTCAGTAGTGTTGCCAGCAGTTAACATTACAGGTAAGCGTGAGAGCAGTAGAATCACAATAAATTACAGAGTAACAGACAGAGACTTGAAATTACGAACCTCTTAAAATCCTCATAATGAAAGGGATGCCCTAGGTAACCAGGACAGTAAAGGTACAGAGTGTATTAGACAAAACATAAGTAGGTACTAAAAGCATCCAAGTGCATCTCCGAGGCTACCAACAGCCCAAGAGTTGCAGAAAGAAGTGTGTAAGTCAAGTCACTAAAGATACAGCAGACTTGTATATTTTTAGGGCTAAATAGACCAAGACTTGAACTTTGTAAATGATACAAGTCTGAGCAAACAGACAGTACAAGCTGCTGAGAACTGACCTAATATGATAAGTCAAGAAGCCTCTTAGTGGGGGCTGTGTAACTCTGCAGTGGCTGCAGTTCACTAAGCTCTTAGTGTGGTGGCATCCTTTACAAGGAGTTGCACTAATCCAAGTGCGAGAAAACCATGGCATGTAGTTTCACATGGAGATATTCAGGTGGTATAATGTGCTTTATGCTTTATGAGGACTCTAGTCTTTAGATAGGAAGAGGAGGACTTGACAACAGAAAGCATGTTGAGAAAGAGAACCACATAATCCAGTTAGAGCTATGAGCATCCCTCCTTGCCATGAAGGCATTGCTGGAGAGGCTGAATCCATGACCTTTCTTGATTCATTAAGTCATTTTGTCATGTGATACTGAATGTGCAAGGGGGTGCATGATTGCATCCCTTCTACAGAGAATGGCCCAACAGTATTTTACTAGAAGTGAAAATACATAGTTGGATACAGGAGTTTACTAGCAGGAATTAACTAGATTTACAAGGATCATGGACTATGTTTACATTGGTTTTCAAAGGTGATTGAAAAGGTGGGTGAAACACAGATGCAGATTCTCTAAAAAAATGGAAACTGTCCACATCTTGTTGATGGATGCGATATATTCAGCAGAAGGCCTGTGTACTGAAATGCACAGTAATGTGGTAAGACTGCTGCACTGGGGATTATGCAAACACTACAGTATACAAGTAGCTGAGAAGCACTGGAAACATGAACCACAACACATACAGAATGATGGTTTATATCCCATACAGTTAAAAAATAGATGCAACAAAACCAGATATATAGTAGTCCATGAAAAAAAGGCAAAAGCAACATTCATCATTGAAATTGCTGCACCCAGTTGAGTAGTGTCTTGCGCATAGATATATTTACGAGAGAGAAAACACCAGGATTTACAGGCAGAGACAAAAGCAATGTGGAAGAAAGATACCCAAGACAGTTCCAATAGTAGTAGGAGCAATGGGTCTTATAAAAGAAAAATTCTACATTCCAAACTACTAGGTTGTTACTATTGACAACAGTCTCCAGTTTGACTTGCATATAAATCCATCCATCCTCAACCCCTTTTTCCCATTTTGCATATGGGGTCAGGGTGTCACTTCAACAGTGACAATCATCTCAAGCCAAGATTTACACTGCCGGCTGGCTAGCCCTGCTGCTATATTGCATCCATATCACTCACTCGCACACACACTCGATCCTAGGGCCAATTTAGTGTCCAGTCCACCTGCTGCATGTCTTTGTAGTGTGGGAGGAAACTGGAGCACTCGGAGGAAACCCACTTGACCGCAGGAAGGACATGCAGACTCAGCACAGAAGGCACCCCAGCTGAGAATTGAACCAGTATAACCTCTTGAGGCGACAGCCCTAACCGCTGCACCACCATGGCAGTCTATTGCATATAAATAACTATTAAATTAACCCATCAAAACTTGGCATGTTTTATAGGGTTAAACTATTCCTAACTAACTTTACTAAAGCTAAACTCCCCATCACATACCCCTATGCTGATACCTCCCTTAAAAACAAACTCAACCAGTGTTACAACAGAATAGCAAAATTTGACACAGGCCATCCTCTTAAAGCTCATCACTGCCCATCTCTTAAACAGCTTAACTGGCTTGAACTTCAGCTGCAACTACACATGAACCAGCTATTATGTACTCATGAATTACTCAACAACCCCTTAATTTCTCCTGCCATTTGGTCCAGCTTACAATACTGTCTTCCTCATCAGGATCTACGCTATTCAGAAAAAAAACAACTTCTATTTATAGACTTCTGACGTCCAGTGGTTCCAAATATTCTTCGTGTTTCACTGTTGCAGTCATCACATTTGGGTTATCTGCCTGCAGGTAGCCCTCAGCCGGCCTGAATACCAAAACATCTTCGAATTTCTGCGTTGGATGCTGTTGCTTCTTCCATGACGTCAGGTCATCAGGGGTGTAAAACATGCAGCCAACGCTATTACATCAGTCTTTCTTGCCGTGCAGTGCCCGAAGCAGTAGCAGTTTGCAAATGCCATTCGGCAGTCTCCTGAAATTTTTGTTTTCGAGTTTCAGACCAGAATTCTTCAAAAAAGATAAGTACCCCGTTGGGGATCCTTTTTCTTGCTCTAACCAATGTCAGTAAAAGTTACCAATTGTCTTGCCTGTGGAAATCAAATACCTCATAGAGATTTTCATTCTTACTTTATCCCCTGTTTAGGCCCAGACCACGACATTCCTCGCTGTCAGTTATGTGCCTTGTTCAATGCCTGAACTATTCGTCGTCAGGCTATTTTTGCAACCAATTACTTTCGTAGTCTATCTCCGTATGCCGAAATGGCTTTGTTAAGCCATCCGACTACCGATCTTCCAAAAAAATGTAAGGAGAGACAGACCACATGGGTCCAAAACTGCCGACGACGCTTACGTTAAGCTAGTCGCCAGTCCGCCAGTACTCAGTGAGGCGCTTTCGCAGCCTCTGATACCTGCTACTTCAGATTCGCAAGCCTCTACTGAGACCCATGCAAGATGCTTCTTCGACTGCGGAACCTGTGGATGTCTCTACCTTGGATGGGTCCGGAGCCGCTGTGCAGGCACCGGCTTCTGAGGGTGTATTCAGGCCTACAGGCATTCATATTAAACCGCCATTGTTTCCATCCAGCAGTTCCAAATTCCTCAGGCCAAAAACTCGCACTGGGCCTAGAAAACCAATGACCAAACCGCAGGCTCAGGCCCATATGCCTCAAAAACAAATGCTTAGAATGGCTGAAGACCTTATTACCTTAACTAGGGGAAGCCAGCCTTCCCCCTCTGAGAGACATAGAACTGATTTTCTTTCTGATTCTTCTGATCAGGAATCTGATATTTCTGCTCCTTCTGATTACCAGGATTTGCCCTTGTCTACTTATGAGGATTCTGATGCAGAGGAGACCATTTCCTCTGCTTCCCCTCCAGAAGATTTTTCTTTCGGTGAAACCTTGCATACTCTTAGGGAGCATTTCCGCTGGGAAAGCCAGGATTACTCTGCATCCAAAAAGAGACTTAGGGAATTCTTACTCCTGCCTCACCACAGGCCTTTAGCTATCCCTCCTGTTCTGGACATTGTAGATGATGCTTTCTTGGAATCTAGCCTTACCCCAGACACTTTAGCTCCAGCTTCCAGAAAACCTGACAGGCACTACAGAGTACTTGACTCACAAGTTCCTCTTCAAGAATCCTTCTGCAGATCCAGAGACCATTTCCCAAGGACCAAAAGAAATTAAGGCTACTGCTGCCAAAAATCCTACCCCTTCTGATAGAGATTCTAGAGCCTTAGACAGATGGGGTAAGAAGGTATACACTTCTGCTACTTTGGCCATTAGGGCTTTAAATTGCCAGTTTCATATGTTAAAGTATCAGCAGCATATTATGGGACTACTTAAAACAGAAAATGATGTTGATTCTTGACTGTGCTGAACACAAAGAATTGCAAGATTTAATGCATTCTGCAGAACAAGTTGGTAAACATACTTTGCAGTCTGGTTTTGATGCTTTAGAAGCATCTTGCAGGGCTGCTGTCACTGGGTCTGTACTTAGAAGACATGCTTGGCTTAAGGAACAAAACTTGCCAGATCATGTTAAAGCTAAATTACTGGATGCTCCCTTAAACCAAGACCACCTTTTTGACGACAAAGCAGAAGAAGTCCTCAAAAGGATGGAGGAAAAAGCTAAACCTATGCAAACTGTTAAAGATTTCCTACAAGTACAGCCTCCCAGATTCAGTAGGCATTGGCCTTCAAAGTACTGGTCCTTTCCAGTCCCTCTCAGTCCAAACCCAGGAACAGCAGACCACCTAGGCTACAGTCTCAGGCTGCGCACAGATCTAAGCAGTGGGGGGGGGGCTCCCAGCTCCCACTTCCAAAGCAGGGAGTAGTAAGCCACCCCGTATGGAAAAATGGCACAATGACTTAATCTTAACCCTTCTAGGCCCTGCTCAACTACCTGCTCCCTTAGGAGGAAAGCTCACCCTGCATGCAAAAAACTGGGAACTCATTACCCAGGACAAATGGGTTTTAAGCATAGTTTCCTAAGGATACAGATTCCACTTCTACATACTACCAACCTCAAATAGTTGGCCAGACCTACCCGCAAATCAATGGACGGAGGCACAACAGCAGATTCTCTCTCTTCTCAGTATCAGGTTTATTCAACCTGTCCCAACAGAACAACGGGGACAAGGTTTTTATTCAAGACTTTTTCTGGTACCCAGAAAAGACAACTCCTGGCGTCCTATCCTGGACCTCTCTATTCTCAACAGCTTTCTGGTGTTTCCAAAATTCAAAATGCTGACTCTTCAACAGCTTCTTCCTATGCTAGCCAAGAATGCCTGGCTAGCAACCCTAGACTTAA
This sequence comes from Protopterus annectens, assembly GCF_019279795.1. NCBI lineage: Eukaryota > Metazoa > Chordata > Ceratodontiformes > Protopteridae > Protopterus > Protopterus annectens. The sequence goes on along the minus strand of NC_056750.1, from coordinate 17,698,964 downwards.
AGGAAGCTTACCTGCACATCCCAGTAAGAGGATCCTGCAGACAATACCTATGTCTCAGGGTGGGCTCCATGCAGTTTCAGTTCTCTGCACTTCCTTTTGGCTTATCTACTGCACCCAGGGTGTTCACAAAGTGTCTTGCTCCAGCCATTGCATTTTTGCAGGCAGAGAAATATTCAGATTTACCCATATTTGGACGATTGTCTGATTCAGGCAGAAAGCCAGGACTTGCTATTACAACACCTGGCATTCGTAAAGAAAATTCTAACCTCACTGGGGTACACTGTCAACGAAAAGAAATCTCACCTAGTACCCTGCCAACAGATTGTATTCCTGGGAGCAAGCTTGAACACAACTTCCAAGATGGCATTCCTCACTCTGGAGAAACAAGTTTATTTGACAACCTACTTCAAACTATTGGCCACAAAACCCCAGCTATCTGCAAGAAAAATACTATAAGCTCTGGGGTTCATGGCCTCTTGCATTCTACTAATTCCATATGCAAGACTGCATATGAGGAAACTCCAATGGTATCTAAAAAGCCTATGGTGTCAACATTCTCAGGACCTGGAAACAATGATTTCTATCATTCCTTGTAGGAAGACAAAAGTTCCTTTGGTGGGCAGAGGCCTGCTACCACAACAAGGGACTCCCTTTCACTCTACCCCCTGCCACACAAACCCTAACAACAGATGCATCAGACTATGCATGGGGGGCTCACATGGCAGGGCAGTGCATTCAGGGCAAGTGGATCCAGAGATAGATGCACCTGCATATCAATCAAAAATAAAAATGTTAGCTGTACAGAATGCTCTGGCAGCCTTCAAAGACTGTATTCTTCCAGGACAACTGTTGGTAAAGACAGATGACACCACAGTTAATGTGGTATATAAACAAGCAGGGGGGAACCCACTCATACCCTCTCTGCAGACTAGCCATGGCTCTGTGGAACACAGCCTTGAGCTACCAAGTACACTTACAAGCACAATTCTTGCCAGGCAAACTAAATTCACTGGCAGACGACTTAAGCAGAAATCTCATGGACCCACTCAAATGGAAACTAGAACCCAAAATACTCAACCTCTTGAGGAACAAATGGGGGACTCCAGAGGTAGGCCTATTTGCCTCCCCTCAGAACTACCAATTGAACAAATTCTGTGCAAGTACTCCCCACAGTCAAGCTTGGAAAGTGGATGCCCTGTCCTTTATCTGGGAAAGCCTCTCTGTTTATGCCTCCCCCCGCCTCTCCTCTCGAAGGTTCTATTAAAGATCAAACAGGACAAGCCAAGGACAGTAGTAATTGCACCAGACTGGCCACGCCAGCACTGGTACCCCCTCTTGCACAGTATGACACTGCTACAACCATGGCACCTGCCTCTGACCCCTTCCCTGCTGTCCCAGCAGGCGGGCCAGATTCTGCACCCTCAGCTTCAAACCCTGAACCTTGCAGCGTAACTTAATTCCTTGAGCTCTCCTGTAGCATCCCTCAGTAAACAGGTGCTGGATGTCATTCTGGAGGTTAGGAGGCCTAGTACTAGAAAATCCAATGCTGAAAAGTGGAAGAGATACTGTTCCTGGAGCCAGGCTCAGGGGATGGGATCAGCGGTGCCCACCTTACCTCATAATCTAGAGTACTTAACAGAAATGCTCCACAAGGGCCTATCCTTCTCGTCAATTAAAATTCATGTCTCTGCCATTTCAGCACATTATAATACTGAGCCACCCCTCTTCTCTCACCCCTTGCTAAAGCAATTCCTTAGAGGGGCCAAAAATTTAAGAACCCCCCCAGGAGAGCTCCCACTCAGCCTGGGACCTTAACTTTGTATTAGAAAAGCTCGGCCTTCCCCCCTTTGAGCCAGCTGCAACAGCAGAGTTGAAATTCTTTTCTTGGAAAACAGACTTCCTTCTAGCCATCACTTCAGCAAGAAGAGTGTCTGAATTACAAGCTTTCATGGCAGTGGAACCCTTCATTTTCCTCCATGCAGACAGGGTTTCCCTCAGGACTAATCCTTCCTTTATGCCCAAGGTGGTGTCTAGTGTGGCCCTAAATCAGTCTCTTCATTTGCCTACTTTTTTCCCAAATCCACAAAACAAAGGGGAACGAATTCTGCACTCTCTGGAGGTGCACAGACAACTTAGATTCTATTTGGACAGGACTAATCCTCAGAAAATCTGAACAGCTGCTAGTTGGCTTTGATGCAGGGGCAGAGGGGAAGGCCATTTCAAAGCAGACCGTTTCCAAATGGATAGCCCATTGCATTCATTTCTGCTACAAGCACCATGGAAAACCGACCCCACAGGGGATAACATCACATTCCACCAGGGCTGCATCTACCTCTGCGGCATTTATCAGAGGAGTCCCTACTAGAGACATCCTAGAAGCTGCTACCTGGAGCTCTGTACATACCTGCACCAAGCATTACCACATGCCTATCTTTTCTAAATCCAGAGCTGGATTTGCCACTGCAGTCTTGCAGGGCTTAATAGCTGGCCCTAATGCTCTTTAACTTTCTCCTCCCTTCCTTAGCTTTGGGAATGAATCCAAATGTGATGACTGCAACAGTGAAACACGAAGAGCATAGTACAGTTGTATACACTTACCATAAATGTAGATGTTCGAGTGTATTCACTGTTGCAGTCCTGGTTACCCTCCCTCCAGCCCCCTGACTTCTCTTGGCTCTACCTTTCCTTCTTGTTGGTATATTTATTTATTTTTTCTTGTGTATTTGCTTTTTGATGGGGGTGTACCATACCATATAATTGCTTCCTATTGTGGGGGCAGCTGCAATCTGGGGCAAGAAAAACTGACGTAATGGCATCGGCTGCATGTTATATACCCCTGATGACCTGACGTCATGGACGAAGCGACAGCATCCGACGCAGAAATCCAAAGACTCTGGTATTCAGGCTGGCTGAGGGCTACCTGCAGGCAGATAACCCAAATGTGATGACTGCAGCACCAAATACACTCGGACATCTACATTTATGGTAAGTGTACACAACTGTACTTTTCTACTCTTAGACATAGCCAAAACCTGGAACAACTCGCCACTATTAGACTACTCCCTCACTACCAAACGTTTAGGTCCCTCTTTAAAGAACATCTTTCCAAATCTTGGGTATGCTCATGTTCTTCTCCTACCCAGCCATCATCCTGTCATATCTTTCATATCCTCCTTGTCCTATTAATCTTCCTATTCATTTCAGTTCATAACCTTTTAAACCTAGAACTCTCTCTACCTTTACACCTTTATTCTCTCTCTCTGTTCTTCTCCCTCCACCAGTCAGTCTGTATACTTTGTATCACCTTCAACCAGAATATAAATTGTAGGTTTAATTCTTACTTGTAAAGTCTAGTTAATTCCTGCTAGTAAACTCCTGTATCCAACTATGTATTTTCACTTCTAGTAGACTCCTATATCCAACTATGTATTTTCACTTCTAGTAAAATCCTGTATCCAACTATGTATTTTTTTATCATTTATAAATAAATTTTACCACGTGTTTGTAATTTCTCACTTTTTAATGTCCTGTATGTAAATTTTCTTCTCCGCTAGTCTTTTATATGGAGCTTTTCTTTCCAGGCCTCCACTGAAAACAGGTAATCAGTTAGATTTTCCCAAGTATCAAATACATTTACAGTCATACTTGGATATGCTACCAGTACATGTAACCCCATATGAATTGCAGGGAGAGCAAGACAGGGGCACATTGTGGATGCAGAGAAGAGCATTTAGGGCTAAAATTAGACTACTAATTGTCATGAACCCTACTCATACCCTGAATTAGAAATGGGGTGTATTCCCATCATGGTATAAGAAACCAAAATACTTTATTTGGTCATTACCTATGGTCAGTTGGTCTCAGAAGCTTCATCCCTTTAACTGAAGGAAATCATATTGTCTTTTACAAGGGTTGTGTTTCTGTGGCACTTATTTCCTTTCAAAAACGGTGTCATTATTTTTCCATAAAGCAGTCATTTTATCTCTGAATTTGTTTTGTAAGAAAAGAAACTAGATAAGAAAGGTGGGGCCTTTTGAAATCTTGATATTCGTAGCAGTGGACCAAAGTCTGAGTGGCAGTCCGGTTTTGTCCCTTTACATCACTGGAGCTGGCACCTCCCTTGTGGACTTCCTTTCATTTTTCATGCTGAAGAGGGTCCCTGATTTCAGATGTAACAGATTTTATTTGAACAAGCCATTTCCTATGTAGAGAATGCAGGTCCAACAAGCCTGCTCTGTTAAATGGGTTTCAAATTGCAGTGATGGTTTTAACCAACTCCAAGGTTGTGTGACCTAGGAGTAGGCTGTACTGTGGATGGTGGAGAGCTTGCCTCTCTCTTCACTTTCATTTCTGCTTTCAAACCTATTAGTTTGACATTCAGTGAAAAATGAAATTATGTTATATCCACTGGAACATTTTCTTTCACAAGGATTGTGTTCCTCTTGGGACCAACCCACACCTCCTTTTAAAAATGGTAACAGAGTTTGCTAGGTCACCCTTCTCAGTGCATCATAATTACCTTTCCTCTCTTCTCTTGCAGTGGCTGCAGTTAGTTGCCTTTAAGTTCTTCAAGCATATATCCATGTAGAACATCATGTACCCTACCTTCACTGTTCCCTGAGTTTGCAGAGATGTGCTTTCTCAGTCGCTGGAGTTAGACTGGCTGGCTTACGGGCTGGGGATGCCATTCTAAGGGAGGATATGATGTCACAATTTGCCGAGGATGCATACATGCACCCCCCCCCCCCCTCCCATACAGGTATTTCCAAGTAAAATAGCCAAATTGAGAGAAGAAAGATGATGTCCCATTTGAAGACTTGCCAACGAATATCCCATTGCACAGAAAAACTGATATTGGTAAGAACATGTATGTTTCTCAATTTGAGTCACTTTCTGTCTTGGTATACTATTTGTAAGCTCTATTCCCTTTTGCTAATAAAATTTATTATGGCTTTATCTTAAGGCATTCTGTAAATGACACTGATTTTTTTTTTAATTCTGAGACACTGCTTCTTGGTTGGTTTCAGAGAAATGTGTCAAAGAAATTACTGTTACTGTTACATTTACACATTCCGTCTTCAAGCTTGACCTGTGTTTATTTTGCCATGAACACCAAACATGATTTGTTCCAGTGTTTCACAGTATTGACATAGTTCAACAAGTGGAAGATTGAATAATAAATCTCTGAGAACATCACAGGTATTCACTGCTTTAACTTTTTTCTTTTACAGTATATATTTTGTATTTTTTAGGCCACCCTCAGTATTCCAGGGATTCTGTAGTCCAAGGACATATAACGTAAAACGTTTTGGTTTGCTGGACACACCTTTTGCTGTATTTCAGTAAATTGATCCCCTTTACACGTGTATCATAATCTGTCTGTGATGTCACAGGTGTTTGCTTACATTTGCATGTGCTTGCACAAGTACATATATACATATTAAAGTGTGATGGATCTCAGGACAGGAAGTCCTGCCTTGTGTAGCAAATGTGTAGTGTACTTTTGTAAGCATTAATGGATTTGTGCAGTTATATTTGTGGATTGTAGTAGAGCATTGTGAGTTGTTAGTAAACTTGAAAGACAGCATCACATCATTGTGCTGTCTGACTTCATTTTTACAGTGCATCAAGAACCCAGTGGTGAATTTATTCTTGAAGACGGTCTTAGGAGAGTCTTACATTTTAAACCTACATCTGCTAGGTGGTATTGTTGGATTCCGGCGTGTAGCTCGCAAGACATTTGCCTGCGAGCTACATCGCCGAAACCAAACGGCTGCATCAGCACTTTGCCGTACTGCAAAGTGGCTGAAAAGCATAGCCGCTGCAACTATAATCTATGGACTGGCAGCTGCAGCCGAACGGGATGTGTAACGCATTCCTTCTTCTCGTGCAAGGACTTCATTTATGTAATTATTTATTTTGTTGTCAGCCACAAAATAAATAAATAATTAAATAAATGCATTCCTTGCGAGGAAATGCGTTACATCCATCTGCAGCTGCCAGTCCATAGATTATAGTTGCAGCGGCTATGCTTTTCAGCCACTTTGCAGTATGGCAAAGTGCTGATGCAGCCGTTTGGTTTCGGCGATGTAGCTTGCAGGCAAATGTCTTGCGAGCTACACGCCGGGATCCGGTATTGTTAAGTAAAACCCTTCACTGTGTGTCAAAGTACAAAGCTTGTTCTTTCTTATAGGTTCATAGGTAAGTACTAGGCTAGCTGCCCTTGCAGACCATTTTAAGCCAAGCTGGTTTCCCTTTTGGTGTTAGAATGACATTATCCATCCCATGTTTTATAATTTGTATGTTACCCTAGTGAGAATAACTGGGATTATAACATTGATCATTTTGAGGGGGACCATGTGTGGGGTAAAGCATTTAGGCACTATCCTGTGTCCATTAGTATTGCAGGAGGCAGTCTTGGGTTAAATGTTTTACTCATCCATAGATCCAAGTTGCGATTGAGTATGAACTGGGATGACTTTGTTTTACTTGACTGGGAAGTTTGTTCCAGAGCAGTGGTATCCTCTGCGAGATGTACCTGTCACTCCAAACCATTCTGTTGATGCTGCAGAAAAGGTTTAGATCCATGAAATAAGTATTTGTGATTTCTTTTGACTCGCTGATGTGCAGTGGTTCCATCAGTACTAGGTCTTAGGATGCCTTGTACGCCAGACACAGGTCACCTCTTAACAGTCTGCAGCATACTGAGTGTAGTGACAGGGCTTTTAGTCAGCCCACAGAGGACATGTTTAGACCTTGTATCCTTTTAGTATGCTCTCTTTGTGGTCTTTCCAGTTGTTGCATGTGTCTGGACAGATACATGCCAAAGAGGGCATTTTATTCAATGACTGACCTAATGTGGGCAGAATAAAGGACAATGACATGTCTAAATTTAGATGCAATCCCCTTGTTTTATAAGCTGAGCAATATAGAAGGACTTTGACATTGGACCCATGCTGGTAGAAAGTACAGTTACTTCATCATAAGTTCCCAAATCCCAAACAACTGCATCAACTCTTAGGGGCATATTCTCAGTGTAGTAGTTCCCCAGGGTAGAAAACATCCTGAAGAATACAATAATGCATCTTTGCATGTAGTTTGTCTAGGAGTCTGGCACCAGTTATTTGTTCAAAACAAATCATCCTGCAGGATGGCTGTGCCATTTGTGGACTCAGTGACTGCTCCTAGCCTGCAGTCATCTGCAGACTTAGTCAGCCAAAGCCCTTTTGTGCTGGCATTTACTTCAGACAAGTAGATGCCAAACAGGAGAGGTGCCAGCGCCTAACACTGTGGTACTGTACTGATATTGTCAGGACTCAGTACAATATTTTTAGATTTTGATAGCTCTTTCAAGACTTCATCTTATGTGATAGCTGGAGGCAAGTTGGTTGTCGGTTTATCTTGTGGGAGAAAGGAGTAATGTTTGAGTTGCATTTGTTGACCGGTAGGTTTGTTATATCTTCAGTCTTAGTGTAGTTAACATCTTTCGCAATCAGCCTAGCACATTGCTGTGTTGTGCTTGTTAGATTATGAACAGAACTGAAAAAAGGCCTTGTGATTGTCTTTAGATTGGGTGACTGTTTTTGTCTCAAACTTGACTTTGGCGGATTTCATTAAGCTCCTGCGTTGTTTATTTCGGTGACAGTGGTCTGACATTCAGGGAACTAGTCTTCATACTTTTGATGAACGTTCTCTTTCTTTAGTTGTAAAGTTTGTTGCTATGGCTACACCATGGGAGAGCTGTTTCTGAGGTTTGTCCTGCATTTGTTTGTACAAGGGTACAGCTGCATCTCTGCTTCTCTTTACATGTTGATATAGAGTAATGGAGCACCAGTGTACGTTTCCATGTATTCAGCAGAGGTAACTGAGTTTGGTGGGGATTCAGAGCTTGCCAATGTGTCACTTAGGAATAGTTTGTCTTGGAGAAATGTTTAGGTACATTGGGTGGAAGAGGTTGCTGTCTTTAAATTTATTTCAATGGAGATGGCTTTTTGGTCAGACCTAACAAGTGAAAAAGATACGCAAAGGATGGTGCACCATCTTATCAACTACGTAATAAAGAATGCTTAAAGAGCATTTGTGGATTTCTTATGTTTAATGTTACTGAGATGTGTAGAGATTCTTCCTTTGAATATCCATTTTCTCCTACATATAAAAAGCTTGACAGGACGTTATATTGGGCTACCTTTTTAAACCAGGACTGAATGATTCTTTTTACTGAATGTACCAGTGTATGCTGGTCATAATTTTTGCAGCCACTTGAGGACAGCAGAGATCAAGACTTTGTATTTACATTTATGATGTTCATCGTGCATACAGCTGCAGTCATAACAGATGGGTTCTCCTGCCGTCAGACGGGTCCTCGGTCGGCCGAATTCCAAAGTCTAGGTCCGGCGTCGGTTGTCGTCGCTTCTTCCCTGACGTCAGTGCGCCAGGGGTATAAAAGAACCAGCCGACACCATTTTCTTCAGTCTTTCTTGCCGCGCGGTGCCCAAAGTAGAAGCAGTTCGCAAGTGCCGGTCGGCCAGCTCCTGAAATTATGAAAATTTTGCAACCAAAGTTTTCTTGAAAGCTAAGTACCCCGTTGGGGAAACTTTTCTTGCCTCAGACCGATGTCAGACAAAGTTAATAATTGTATTTCTTGTGGGAAGCAAATACCGCATAAGGATTTTCATTCCCTCTGCATTCCTTGCTTAGGCCCAGACCACGATTTCTCGGTCTGTCGTTTTTGTGCTACTTTCAACAAACGCACCATTAAGCGTCAGGCGGAGTTCGCCCAGCACTATTTTGGCAAAAAATGTAACTATATTATGTCGTCGGATACTCCGACTCCAGTTTTGTCTAAAAAACACAAAGATAAGGACCGACACACAAGGTCCGCAGCCTCTACCAACACCACGCCAAAGCCGACTACAGATGGTCCAGTTCTCAGCGAGGTGCTTACACAGCCCCTGCTTACCGACGACACTTCATTGGCGGTGTCTTCTGTGCCCGAGGTCGCAGGCTCCTCGGCCCACACCCCGACTACAGATACCGAAGCCACTCTTGGTGAATCTCAAATTGCAGACAGGTCTGCCTCCTCTCAAGGTGTCTTCAGACCTTCCTCTTCTTTTTCTATCAAGGCTTTCACTAAGTCTAAAGCAGCCATGCATTCTAAGAGACAAGCTCCACAGGGCCCTTCTCCAGGCCCCATGCCTAAAAAACAGATGCTTAAAATGGCTGAGGATTTGATTACTCTTATCAGGGGTTCTCAACCCCCCCCCGGACAAAAGGCCCAGAGTGGAGGAAGAATCCCCCTCCTCTGACCAGGCCTCCATTATTTCAGAGCACTCTGATGAACAGGAACATTGTTACTCCCCTTTTGAAGATTCTGATGCTGAGGAGTCCATTCCCTCTGTCTCCCCCCCCCCCCAGAGGATTACTCATTTGGGGAAACCTTGCATACCTTAAGGGAACACTTCCACTGGGAAGGCCAAGAGTACTCTGATTCCAAGAAAAGGCTTGGGGATTTTCTCTTGCTACCCCAGCACAGGCCTCTGGCTATACCTCCTGTATTAGACATACTAGATGATGTGTACTCGGAGGCCTGCCTTAACCCGGATTCTTTACTTCCAGCCCCAGTCAAGCCTGACAGGTACTACCGGGTTCCTGACTCACACCAATTTTTATACAAAAGCCATGCGGCTGACCCAGAAACTATCTCACAGGGCCCCAAGGGAATTAAGGCCTCCACTGCTAAAAACCCATTACCTTCCGAGAGAGATTCCAGATCCTTAGAAAGGTGGGGAAAAAAGGTATATACCTCGGCCACCTTAACCATGAGGGCATTAAACTGTCAGTTCCATATGCTAAAGTACCAACAGTTTCTGTTATCACAGTTGAGAAGTAAAATGTCACAACCTGAACAACCAGACTTGAAGGAGTTGCAGGATTTGATGCATAGTGCAGGACAAGTGGGTAAACATACCTTGCAATGTGGTTTTGATGCTCTAGAGGCCTCATGTAGAGCTGCTGTTACAAGATCAGTCATACGTAGACATGCCTGGCTCAAGGAGCAAACCTTACCAGATCATGTCAAAGCTAAATTACTAGATGCCCCTCTACAAAAGGATGCATTATTTGGTGTTAAAGCTGAGCAGGTATTAAAGAAAATGGAGGAAAAGTCTAAATCAATGCAAACGGTGAAAGATTTTCTACAGGTACAACCTCCACGTTTCAGTAGAAATTGGCCTTCCAAAAATTGGTCCTTTCCAGCCACGGACAGACCCCAAAGAGGTAGATACAGGCACCCGAGGGGCAGAGGGCAATCTCAAGGATCATTTAGAGGCAGACAATGGCAATCTCCTACACAAAGAGGTGGTGAGGATAGTTTGCAGCCATTCAGAAAGCAAGCCCAGTGACTTTCCCCTTTGCATGCCAAGCAAGGCTCAAATGGCAGCACCCTTAGGCGGAAAACTGGCATTATTTTTAAAAAATTGGCATATTATCACAAAAGACAAATGGATCCTGGACATTATAAACAGAGGCTACAGATTCCATTTTCACACCCTTCCAAAAATGAGAGGCATGCCAAACCTGCCACACAATCAAAGGGCAGAGGCACAAAGACAAATTTTAGATCTCATGGACATGAAAGCTATTCAAGAGGTACCTACTCACGAACATGGTCAAGGTTTTTATTCCAGACTATTCCTGGTACCAAGGAAGGGAAAAGATTGGAGACCTATTTTGGACCTATCCATCCTGAACACATTTTTACTCGTACCAAAATTCAAGATGCTCAAATTACAGCAGCTTCTTCCCATGCTGGGCAAGGAGTCTTGGCTGGTAACATTGGACCTCAAGGAGGCATACCTGCATGTCCCAATCAGACAAAATTGCAGAAGATACCTCAGATTTCTTGCAGGTTCAACCCATTATCAATTCTCTGCATTGCCCTTTGGCTTATCTACTGCTCCCAGAGTATTCACAAAATGCCTGGCATCAGTAATTGCCTACTGCAGACTTCAAGGGATACAAATATACCCATATTTGGACGACTGCCTGATCCAAGCAGACAGCAAGCACATACTTCTGAAACATCTGGCTTTTGTAATAATGTTGTTGAATTCTCTGGGATACACAGTCAACAAAAAGAAATCAAGGCTAATACCCTCTCAGAAAATAATTTTCCTGGGTGCCAACTTGGACACAAACACCCAGATGGCCTACCTCACGCCAGAGAAGCAGGGGCAACTAACTCAATACTTCAGAACACTAGCAAATTTCACCAGGCTGACTGCAAGGAAAATCCTGCAGGCTCTGGGATTCATGGCATCTTGCATCCTACTAATCCCATGTGCAAAGCTGCATATGAGGAAACTTCAATGGTACCTGAAAAACCTATGGTCTCAACACAGCCACAGTTTGGAAACAATAATACCACTAATTCCATGTCTTCAAAAGGAATTTCTGTGGTGGGCTAAAGCATGCCAAACAAACACAGGTCTCCCATTCTGCAAGCCTCAAGCAAATCAAGTCATCACAACAGACGCCTTGGACTAAGCCTTGGGGGGGGGCGCACATGACAGATCGGTGCATTCAGGGTAAATGGTCCCAAAAAGAAAAGCACCTTCACATCAATCAAAAGGAAATGCTAGCAGTAATAAATGTTATTATAGCTTTCAAATACCTTCTGCATCCAGGTCAACTATTGATAAGGACAGACAACACCACAGTAATGTGGTACATAAACAGGGAGGACCCCATTCATACCCCCCTATGCAGGCTGGCCATGTCACTTTGGAACATGGCTCTGGAATTACAAATTGAACTTCAAGCACAGTACTTGCCAGGCAAGGAAAACACGCTGGCAGACAACCTAAGCAGAAATATGACAGATCCACACAAATGGAAGTTGCATCCTCAAGTTTTTAAAAAGATAATTCAAGCATGGGGAAGGCCAGACATAGATCTCTTTGCCTCCCACAAAAATCACCAATTGACAAAATTCTGCTCAAGGACTTTTCATCCACAGGTCTGGAGAGTGGACGCTCTCTTTCAGTTGGACAACAATGACAGTTTATGCCTTTCCACCTCTTCCTCTGCTGCCCAAAGTTCTGTTAAAAACCAGAGCAGACAGACCAAAGATGATTCTCATTGCTCCAGACTGGCCAAGACAGCACTGGTACCCACTCCTGAGGAGCCTGACGCATTCCCCTCCATGGACCCTACCTCTAATGCCTCTTCTGACTCAGCACAGCTTCAAAACTCTTCACAGTCAGCTGAAAACACTCAATCTGGCTGCATGGAAGATTCCTTAACATCACAACAGACCCTACTCTCCAAGGAGGTGCAGGATGTCATGTTGGAGGCCAGAAGGCCGTCTACTAGAAAAGCTTACTCCGCAAAATGGAAACAGTTTTGTGCCTGGAGTGAGAAAAAGGGCCAGAATCCTGGAAAACTGAATTTACCTCAAATATTACAGTATCTAGCCGAGCTGCTAAGCAGTGGACTTTCATTCTCCTCCATCAAAATCCATGCCTCAGCCATTTCTGCAGAATACAACACTGATCCACCCTTATTCTCTCACCCCCTCTTAAGACAGTTCCTCAGAGGGGCTAAGAATATAAAACCCCCAAGGAAACAACCAATACCTGCTTGGGATCTCAATTTCATTCCAGAAAAGCTGACCTTGCCTCCTTTTGAGCCAGCTGCCTCAACAGATTTGCAATATTTGTCCTGGAAAACAGCTTTCCTTCTGGCTATCACCTCAGCTCGAAGGGTATCGGAACTACAAGCCCTCATGGCTGTGCAGCCTTTTATCATCTTCCATCATGACAGAGTTTCCTTATGAACCAACCTGTCCTTTATGCCAAAGGTGGTATCCAGGGTAGCTTTGAATCAGGCCATACACTTACCTACCTTCTACCCTAATCCTCAAAACAAAGGTGACAGACTACTACATTCCTTGGACATCCACAGACAGCTGCATTATTATTTGGACAGAACAAAGCCTTTCAGAAAATCAGAACAGCTCTTTGTGTCCTATGCTATAGGAGCTCAAGGGAATCCAATTTCCAAACAGACAATCTCAAAATGGATAGCCCACTGCATACGCTGTTGTTACTCTTTTCATGGTAAAACTGTACCTGCAGGCATCAGATCTCACTCCACAAGGGCCACAGCTACCTCTGCAGCTTTCCTCAGAGGAGTTCCTACCAAAGATATTTTGGAAGCAGCCACTTGGAGTTCTGTGCATACCTTCACCAAGCACTACCACCTACCATTATACTCCAAAACTAGAGCAGGCTTTGCCACTGCAGTCTTGCAGGGCATTCTGGCTCCTCCTAGTTCCACCTAGTGCCTACCACCCCTTTCTTAGCTTTGGGATTCTACCCATCTGTTATGACTGCAGCTGTATGCACGATGAACATAGTACAGTTTTGTACCTACCATAAATGTAGATGTTCGAGTGCTAATACAGCTGCAGTTCAGGTTTCCCTCCCTTCTTCCCCTCTTGGGACAGGCCTATTGGCTAACACCTCCTCATACAACCCGATTGGGGTATTCTTTTATGGTGTATTTGCTTGCAACTACTGTATTTTGATTATATTGCATTGCTTTATTACACAAATTTATGTATTGCCTTCCTTCTGGGGGCACCTGACATCTGGGGCAAGAAAAAATGAAGAAAATGGCGTCGGCTTGTTCTTTTATACCCCTGGCGCACTGACGTCAGGGAAGAAGCGACAACAACCGACACCGGACCTAGACTTTGGAATTTGGCCGACCGAGGACCCGCCTGACAGCAGGAGAACCCATCTGTTATGACTGCAGCTGTATTAACACTCGAACATCTACATTTATGGTAGGTACAAAACTGTACTTTGAGTAGAGTGATTTTTTTTTTTAGAAAATGCAGTTTCCGCAGAGACCAGAGCCCCACACAGGTATGCACAGTGCATGTCTTCTCAGTGAATTGGGAAGCTCTATTTCTCTGTGCCCTTTTTTCCAGTACCCTTACTTCTCAGAGTGACTCAGATGAGTGTACAAACCAAAAATAAACTTGGTTGCTCCATTCTGGCCAAGACATTTCCCCTCCTACATATGTTAAGTTTTCCTGTTGCCTCCAGTTGTAGACACCCTGACCCAACTTATGTGGTCCCTGATACAACCCAAACTTGACCTTGATCAAGTTAACCAAATGGAATATTTGAGTTTATTGTGCCTTTATTCAGAGTATATGCCAAAAATCATGAGTGAGGCTAGCAAACTAAGTAAGAAACCGTAGGTAGCCAAGTGAAAGAGATATTCCCTCTTCTGCCAAATGAGGAGTCTGGAGCCAAAAGGAAAATGTGTTCCTGGTTCTACAGTACATATCTGAGTGGTTTGCTGTAGGATTAGCATATGTGTCAGTTGTCGTGCTCTTATAAGCTGTTTCTGTCTTTCAGTGGCTTCTTTTATAGCCACAATTACTCCAGCATAGGACCCAAATTTTGGTTTAGAAAACTTAACCTTGATCTTATCTGTCTCTGAACCAGCAGCTTTTGCACACCTTAAATTTCTTACCTGGAAAGTTATACTTCTTGAAGCCATTACATCTGCTAGGAGGATCTCAGAGCTCCAAGCCGTGGTAAGCAGAGAGTCCTTTTTGTGCAAACTAATCCCTCTTTTCACGTCAAGGGTAGTAAGAGAAGCCTTCTTTAACTGAGCAACTCCCAGTTTTTTCCCCAAACTGTGAAAACAAAGCTGAAAGGATTTTACATATCCTGAATGTGTGAAAACATTTGAGATTTTACCTTGACAGAAATAAGAGAATCAGAAATTCTGACCTAATGTTCATGTCCTTTGCCTCAAAGAAAGAAAACTTGCCAGTTTCAAAACAAACTATTTCTAAATAGCTAAGAAACATTACCTTTTGTTATAAGTATCATAACAAGAACTTAAGAAAGTAAAAGCTCAGTCTGTCAGGGGCACAGCTACAATTGCAGCTTTCCTCTGGGGTGAAGGCAGGTAAGTACATTGGACATTTTGGAAGCAGCTACATGGTCCTCAGCATATACATCTTCCAAACGCTTACACGCTGGACTTTTGATTTCTAAAGCTGTGGCTGGATTTGTCTTGATTGTTTTGAAGGCCATGTTCCAGTCCTCTGCACTTTGGCCAGTCTCCTCCTCTTCTTTTGGGGAAACAACTTTGGGAATCCTCCCTTTGCTTATGATTGTAGCAGTGAATGTACTTTTAACATCCACTATTATGGTAAATTACCTGGACAGTTGTACTATCTGTGACCTCATGGGCATTGCCTGAGTGGAGATTAGGGATGTCCTTCAAGAATGCAACTGCAGTCATAACATATGGGTTGTCCTGCCTCAGGCAGCCCTCGGTCGGCCGAATTCCAAAGTCTGGGTCCGGCGTCGGCTGGTGTCGCCTCCTCTCCGACGTCACAACGGCTGGAGTATAAAGGCATCGGCCGACGCCATCTTCTTCAGTCTTTCTTGCCGCGCGGTGCCCGAAGCAGAAGCAGTTCGCAAGTGCCGGTCGGTCAGCTCCTGTGTTTTCAGTACCGAAGTCATCTAAAAGCTAAGTACCCGTTGGGAACATTTTTCTTGCCTCAGCCGATGTCAGAACAAATTGAGAAAGTTAATAATTGTTTGTCTTGTGGTAAACAAATACCTCATAAGGACTTCCATTCTTACTGTCTACCTTGCCTGGGCCCAGACCACGATGTCTCGGCCTGTGCTGCCTGTGCTTGCTTTAATAAGCACACTCTCAGGTGCCGGGCAGAATTTGCTGAAGACTTTCTTGGCAAATCCTTTGCGTATATCATGCCGTCGGATCAACCGACAGCTCAATCTTCCAAAAAACGGACGGACCGGGACCGGCATCCTCGGCCCGCGTCCTCTACCGACACTACTCCTAGACCCTCCGCTAGTGCTTCAGTCCCTGCGGAAGCGGTAATTCAACTGCTCCAGGCCGACGACACCGTTAACTCGTCCTTCGGTCCCGGATACCTCTCCGGTGCCGGTTGTTGATTTTCTTCCGGAAACCGAAGATGTCCTTCAAGAATGCAACTGCAGTCATAACATGTGGGTTGTCCTGCCTCAGGCAGCCCTCGGTCGGCCGGATTCCAAAGTCTGGGTCCGACGTCGGCTGATGTCGCATTTCTCTCCGACGTCAGAGCGGCTGGAGTATATAAGCATCAGCCGACGCCATTTTCTCCAGTCTTTCTTGCCGCGCGGTGCCCGAAGCAGAAGCAGTTCGCAAGTGCCGGTCGGTCAGCTCCTGTATTCTACGATACCGAAGTCATCAAAATGCTAAGTACCCCATTGGGGACCTTTTCTTGCCTCAGCCGTTGTCAGAAATTACTGAAAAAGTTAACAATTGTCTTTTTTGTGGTAAACAAATACCTCATAAGGATTTCCACTCTTACTGCCTCCCTTGCCTGGGCCCAGACCACGACGTCTCGGCCTGTGTAGCCTGTGCTCGCTTCAACAAGCGCACTCTCAGGCACCGGGTGGAGTTCGCTGAAGATTTTTTCGGCGATAAATTTGCTTACACCATGCCGTCGTATCTTCCAACATCGCAAACTCCCAAAAATCGAAAAGACCGGGACCGACATCCTCGGCCCGCGTCTACCACCGACTCCACACCAAAACCTTGCGCGAGTGCTCCGGTTCCCTCTGAGACGGTCTCTCCACTGCTCCGAACCGAAGACACCGCATTACCGACGACTCCGATTCCAGATATTCCTCCTACGCCAGTTATAGATTTTCCTCCGGATACCGAAACCGAGGAAATGCCCGAGACCATTGCCGTAGACAAGGTCACTCCTGCACGTGGAGCTGCCAGGCCTCCTATGGCTATGTCTATTAAGGCCTACACTAGGGCTAAGGCAGCCAGCAAAACAAAGCATATTGCTTCCAAATCCTTCCCTCAGCCGACTCCAGAGACACAAATTATGTCCATGGCTGCTGATTAATTTCCATGATCAGAGGTTCACAGGCCCATCCTGAGAGAGCATCCCAGCCTCCTCCTGATAAAAGGCCCCGGGTTGAACCCTCTGACCCTTCTCCTTCAGATGAAGACTCTGAGGGCTCTGTCCACTCTGATAGCCAGGAAGAGCTCTTCCAGACCTATGAGGACTTGGATGCAGAAGATTACATACCTTCGGCCTCCCCTCCTGAGGATATTTCTTTTGGGGAAGTTCTGCACACCATGAGGGAACATTTCAAGTGGCAGGGTCAGGAATATTCTGATTCTAGGAAACGCCTTAGGACTTTACTTAAGAAGCCTCAGCACAGGCCCTTAGCTATTCCTCCTGTACTTGACGTTCTGGATGATTTGTATTCTGATTCTAGTGCTACCCCCGATTCTCTTCTTACTGCTCCAGCCAAGCCAGACAGGTATTACAGGGTCCCAGAAACTCATTCCCATTTATTCAGGGCCCATACTGCTGATTTGGAAACTATTTCACAGGGGCCTAAAGGAGTTTCAGCCTCCACCTCAAAAAATCCTTTGCCCTCCAACAGGGAAGCAAGGTCATTAGAGAGACGGGGTAAAAAGGTTTACACATCCACTACCTTATCTATGAGAGCTTTAAATTGCCTTTTTCATATGTTCCAATATCAGGATTATCTCTTAGAAGATTTACAAAAAACATTAGCTTCTCCTGATCCTTTAGACAGGAAGACTTTGCAGGAAGCTGTACATAACACTCAGCAAGTAAGCAATCACTTCCTGCAGTGTGGATATGATGCACTGGAAGCTTCATGTAGGGCAGCTATGACAAGGGCAGTGATGCGTAGACATGCTTGGTTAAAAGATCAACCTCTACCAGATCATGTAAAAGCAAAACATCTGGATGCACCTTTGGAAAAGAACAAGCTTTTTGGTGCAAATGCTAAGGATGTGTTAAAGACCATCGAAGAAAAAGCAAAATCAGTTCAGACTCTGAAAGATTTCCTCCAGGTTCAACATCCCAGATTCAGTAGGAATTGGCCTTCAAAAAACTGGTCCTTTCCTAATCCAGAAAAGTTTCAAAGGGGTAAGAACAGACGTGGCCGAGGAAGAGGCCAATACAGAGGCCCTTACAGGGGTCGACAATGGCAGCCAGGAAACCAAAGAAGTGACGCAGGGGTTTCACCTGCCCAACAACCACAAACTCAATGACTTTCCTCTACTACCGCCTACCAGGGAACAACTAGAAGCTCTCTTGGGCGGGAAATTATCTCTGTTTGCAGAAAACTGGCACAGACTGACAAAGGACAAATGGATTTTGGACATTATAGACCGAGGGTACAGGTTTCATTTTCATACCTTACCAAGAAAACAAGGCATGCCAAATCTACCACAACATCAAAGGGCAGAGGCTATCAAGTAAATCACTCTGCTGACTCGAATGAAAGCAATAGAAAGAGTTCCACAACAAGAACAGGGGTTTTACTCAAGACTTTTCCTTGTTCCAAGAAAAGAATCTCAAAGGAGACCAATACTGGACTTGTCCGCATTAAACACCTTTCTCATAGTACCAAAGTTCAAAATGCTGACTCTACAGCAACTCCTTCCCATGCTGGGCAAGGAGTCGTGGCTGATTACTCTGGACCTCAAGGAGGCATACCTGCATGTCCCTATCAGACACAGCTGGAGAAGATACCTCAGATTTCTTGCAAGGCCAGAGCATTATCAATTCTCAGCATTGCCATTTGGCTTATCTACTGCGCCCAGAGTATTTACAAAATGCCTGGCTTCAGTAATTGCTCATTGCAGGCTCCAGGGTATACAAATTTACCCGTACCTGGACGACTGCCTCATACAAGCGGACGACAAATTGATGTTGACAAAAAACCTGGATTATGTCATACGATTACTTCAAGCTCTGGGATACACAGTCAACTTCCAAAAGTCAAGACTGCAGCCATCCCAGCAAATAATCTTCTTAGGAGCCAAACTAGACACAGCCTCTCAGATGGCTTACCTGACAGAAGACAAGCAAGAGAAGTTAACTCAGTACTTCAAAGGTTTAGCAAAACTCACCCAGATGACTGCAAGGAGATTCCTACAGGCCCTGGGTTACATGGCATCCTGCATTCTACTGGTTCCATTAGCAAAACTACACATGAGAAAGCTTCAATGGTACCTAAAATGCATTTGGTCTCAACACAGCAACAACTTGGAGACAATCATACCACTCAT
The DNA here is from genome assembly GCF_019279795.1 of Protopterus annectens. NCBI lineage: Eukaryota > Metazoa > Chordata > Ceratodontiformes > Protopteridae > Protopterus > Protopterus annectens. Next base: position 17,679,788 of record NC_056750.1, on the reverse strand, counting down.
TCCATGCCTACAAAAGGAATTCCTATGGTGGGCCTCGGTGAGCCAGGAAAACACAGGTATGTCATTCAAAAAACCACAGATAACACAGACCATGACTACAGACGCCTCAGACCTTGGATGGGGGGGCGCACATGGAAGGCAGGTGTATACAAGGACAATGGTCTCCAAAGGAAACACATCTGCATATAAACCAGAAGGAAATGCTGGCAGTAATGCATGCTATCGAGGCTTTTCAACACCAACTCCAGCAAGGCCATTTAATGATACGGACAGACAACACCACTGTGATGTGGTACATAGGTTCATAGGTTAGTACTAGGCTAACTGCCCTTGCGAGCCATTTTAAGCCTAGCCAATTATCCCTTGTGAGACTCAAACCCTGCACTTTGTGTTTGTAAGGCAAACACCTTAACCATTAGGCCACCATCACAACAAGCAGGGGGGCACCCACTCTTACCCCCTTTGCAGACCGACAATGCAGCTTTGGGAGAAATCACTGAGTCTAAACATCCAGTTACAATCCCAATTTGTTCCAGGAAAAGACAATGTGTTGGCGGACAGCCTAAGCTGGAATTTCACAGATCCACACGAGTGGAGGTTACATCCGAAGGCTTTCAGACAACTCACTTCGACATGGGGCAAGCCAGAAGTGGACCTATTTGCCTCTTACCTCAATCTTCTACCAAAATTTTGCACAAGGACATACCATCCAAAGGCTTGGAAAATAGATGCCCTTTCATTCAACTGGAACTCCCTAGCAATCTATGCATTCCCACCTCTGCCACTGATGACCTCAGTATTACTGAAGATCAAAGCAGAGAAGCCCAAGGGAATCATAATAGCTCCGGATTGGCCAAGACAACACTGGTACCCACTACTACGGAGCATATGTCACACCAGGAGGTGGGCCCTCCCTCAGTGGCCTCTACTTTTGACTCAACACAATTTCGAAACACTGCATCCAAACCTTCAGACACTGCAGCTAACAGCCTGGGAAATCCCATAAATAACTTCAGCTTATCTCTCTCCAAGGAAGCTCAGCGGATACTAACAGAGGCTCGAAGACCATCCACCAGAAAGGTTTACTTAGCAAAGTGGAAAAGATTCAGCAATTGGAATACAAGCAAGGGACATGATGCATCATTACTGAACATCCCACTCATCTTGGAATATTTGGCAGATATGTTACAGAGCGGCCTCTCATATTCTTCAGTAAAGATACATGCATCTGCTATTTCAGCTAGATACAACACTGATCCTCCTGTTTTCTCTCACCACCAAGAAAGGCCCCAGTGCCAGCCTGGGACCTCAATTTTGTCTTAGAAAAACTGACTCTACCTCCTTTTGAGCCAGCAGCTTCAGTTGACTTGCAGTTTCTCTCATGGAAAACAGCTTTCCTGTTGGCAATTACCTCAGCAAGAAGGGTTTCGGAGCTACAGGCCCTAATGGCAATACCACCCTTTATTATTTTCCACAGAGACAGGGTTTCATTAAGGACCAACCCTACTTTTATGCCAAAGGTGGTATCTAGGGTTTCTCTAAATCAAGCCATTCATCTGCCTGCTTTCTTCCCCAATCCTGAGAATAAGGGGGGAAGACTTTTGCATACCTTGGACATTCATAGACAACTTCGATACTACCTGGACAGAACCAAGGCCAGTAGGAAGTCTGAACAGCTTTTTGTAGCTTACGCCCCTGCAGTCCAAGGAAAAGCAATTTCAAAACAGACTATTTCTAAATGGATTGGACATTGCATCAGATTCTGTTATTCCTTTCATGGGAAGACTGTTCCAGCCTATGTCAGACCACATTCCACCAGAGCTACAGCCACCTCTACAGCATTTTTAAGAGGGGTGCCTACAAAGGACATTCTAGAAGCTGCTACATGGAGCTCCGTGCATACATTCTCCAAACACTACAATCTCCCTCTATATTCCAGATCCAGAGCAGGCTTTGCTTCGGCAGTCCTGCAGGGTTTGATTGCCACACCATCTCTTTCCTAGAGCATACCTCCTCCCCCAGCTAAGCTATGGTATTCTACCCACATGTTATGACTGCAGTTGCATTCTTGAAGGACATAGTACAGTTTTGTACCTACCATAAATGTAGATGTCCTTTAGACATGCAACTGCAGTCGGGTTTTCCCTCCCTCCATACCCCTCTATGCCTTGGGTCCACTCCTATCCCCCTTACTCTTAGCTGGGGATATCTGTCATGGTGTATTTGTTTTATTGCTCATGTATTTGTTCTAAATAGCTAAGAAACATTACCTTTTGTTATAAGTATCATAACAAGAACTTAGGAAAGTAAAAGCTCAGTCTGTCAGGGGCACAGCTACAATTGCAGCTTTACTCTGGGGTGAAGGCAGGTAAGTACATTGGACATTTTGGAAGCAGCTACATGGTCCTCAGCATATACATCTTCCAAATGCTTACACGCTGGACTTTTGATTTCTAAAGCTGTGGCTGGATTTGTCTTGATTGTTTTGAAGGCCATGTTCCAGTCCTCTGCACTTTGGCCAGTCTCCTCCTCTTCTTTTGGGGAAACAACTTTGGGAATCCTCCCTTTGCTTATGATTGTAGCAGTGAATGTACTTTTAACATCCACTATTATGGTACATTACCTGGACAGTTGTACTTTCTGTGACCTCATGGGCATTGCCTGAGTGGAGATTAGGGATGTCCTTCAAGAATGCAACTGCTGTCATAACATATGGGTTGTCCTGCCTCAGGCAGCCCTCGGTCGGCCGAATTCCAAAGTCTGGGTCCGGCGTCAGCTGGTGTCGCCTCCTCTCTGACGTCACAACGGCTGGAGTATAAAGGCATCGGCCGACGCCATCTTCTTCAGTCTTTCTTGCCGCGCGGTGCCCGAAGCAGAAGCAGTTCGCAAGTGCCGGTCGGTCAGCTCCTGTGTTTTCAGTACCGAAGTCATCTAAAAGCTAAGTACCCTGTTGGGGAACATTTTTTCTTGCCTCAGCCGATGTCAGAACAAATTGAGAAAGTTAATAATTGTTTGTCTTGTGGTAAACAAATACCTCATAAGGACTTCCATTCTTACTGTCTTCCTTGCCTGGGCCCAGACCACGACGTCTCGGCCTGTGCTGCCTGTGCTTGCTTTAATAAGCGCACTCTCAGGCGCCGGGCAGAATTTGCTGAAGACTTTTTTGGCGAATATTTGCGTATATCATGCCGTCGGATCAACCGACAGCTCAATCTTCCAAAAAACGGAAGGACCGGGACCGGCATCCTCGGCCTGCGTCCTCTACCGACACTACTCCTAGACCCTCCGCTAGTGCTTCGGTCCCTGCGGAAGCGGTAATTCAACCGCTCCAGGCCGACGACACTGCGTTAACTCGTCCTTCGGTCCCAGAGACCTCTCCAGTGCCGGTTGTTGATTTTCCTCCGGAAACCGAAGTTCTTGATTTACCCGACACCATTCCGGTGGACAAGGTCACTCCTGCACGTGGGGCTGCTAGGCCTCCTGTGTCTATGTCCATCAAGGCCTTTGCACATGCTAAGGCCACCAGCCAGGCCAAGGCCCATCCTAAACCTGCTGTCCAGGCCCCCTCCTCTGATAAACAGATAATGTCTCTTGCTGCAGACCTTATTTCCCTTATCAGGGGGTCTCAGCCTCACCCAGACAGAGGTTCTCAGCCTCCTGCAGAGAAAAGGCCTAGAACTGAGCAGACTGAAAACCTCTCTTCAGATGAGGCCTCTGGGGATTCTGAGCATTCAGATATTCTAGAAGAATCCTTCCAGGCCTATGAGGACTCTGATGCTGAGGAATCAATTCCCTCTGCCTCTCCTCCAGAGGATTTCTCGTTTGGTGAAGTCCTGCACTCAATGAGGGGAACATTTCCAATGGCAGGGTCAGGAATTCTCTGATTCCAGGAAAAGGCTACGTACCTTCCTAAAGCTTCCCCAGCACAGACCTTTAGCTATTCCTCCTGTGATGGATGTTTTGGATGATGTTTTCTCCGACTCCAGTGCTAACCCTGATTCTCTCCCCCTTGCTCCTGTCAAGCCAGACAGATATTACAGAGTCTCTGACACTCACAAACATCTCTTTAAGGCCCACTCCGTGGATTTAGAAACTATTTCACAGGGTCCCAAGGGAGTGGCTACCTCCACTGCCAAGAATCCTTTGCCAGCAGATAGGGAAGCTAGGTCTATGGAGAGATGGGGTAAAAAAGTTTATACCTCTACCACCCTAGCCATGAGGTCACTTAACTGCCTTTTTCATATGTTTCAGTACCAGGATTTTTTACTGGATGATTTACAGAAAAAGTTAGCCTCTCCTGTGCCTATTTATAGAAAGGCATTGCAGGATCACATACATAACACTCAGCAGGTTAACAATCATTTTCTTCAGTGTGGTTATGATGCATTGGAGGCTTCATGTAGGGCAGCTATGACTGGGGCTGTGATACGTAGACATGCTTGGTTAAAAGATCAGCCACTGCCAGACCATGTCAAAGTAAAGTTACTTGATGCACCTCTGGAAAAACAGAAGCTTTTTGGTGCTAATGCACAAGATGTGTTGAAGTCCATTGAGGAAAAAGCTAAGTCAGTACAGACAGTCGAGGATTTCCTCCAGGTTCAGCCACCCAGATTCAGTAGAAACTGGCCTTCAAAGAATTGGTCCTTCCCAGACTCGGACAAGTTTCAAAGGGGAAAGAACAGGCGTGGCCGAGGCAGAGGGCAATACCGAGGCTCCTACAGGGGCCGCCAATGGCAACCTACAAATCAAAGAAGTGCTGCAGCCAGTCCAGCTGCACCACAAGGACAATCACAGTGACCTGACTTTCATACCGCCTACAAGGGCTCAGAGAGAAGCACCCTTGGGCGGAAAATTATCCTTATTCTCAAAAAACTGGCATATCTTAACCAAGGACAACTGGATTCTGGATTTAATAGACAAGGGTTACAGATTCCACTTCCATACTTTACTTACAAGACAAGGCATGCCAAACCTGCCACACCATCAAAGGGCAGAGGCACTCATTCAAGTTTCAAAGCTATTAAGTATAAAAGCAATAGAAAAGGTACCTCCTCAGGAACAAGGCCAGGGATTTTATTCAAGACTGTTCCTTGTTCCAAGAAAGGAAAACAAATGGAGGCCTATACTGGACTTGTCTACTACCTTTCTCATTGTGCCAAAGTTCAAAATGCTGACGTTGCAGCAACTCCTTCCCATGCTGGGCAAGGGGTCTTGGCTGGTCACTCTGGACCTCAAGGAGGCATACCTGCATGTCCCAATCAGACAAAGCTGCAGAAGATACCTCAGATTTCTTGCAGGGACAGAGCATTATCAATTCTCAGCATTGCCGTTTGGCTTATATACTGCGCCCAGAGTGTTCACGAAATGCCTGGCATCAGTAGTGGCACACTGCAGACTCCAGGGAATTCAAATATACCCCTACCTGGACGACTGCCTCATACAAGCAGACAACAAACAAACCTTAATAAAAAACTTGGACTATGTCATGCAATTACTACAGGCCTTGGGATACACAGTCAACATTCAGAAATCAAGACTACTGCCATCCCAACAGATTATTTTCCTAGGAGCCAAACTGAACACACAAACACAAATGGCCTACCTCACAGAGGAAAAACAACAGCAGTTACCAGAGTACTTCAAAGGCCTAGCACAGCTCTCCCAGCTGACTGCAAGGAAACTCCTGCAGGCCCTGGGATTCATGGCATCATGCATTCTTCTGATACCTTTGGCACGACTTCATATGAGAAAGCTGCAATGGTATTTGAAAAGCTTATGGTCCCAACACAGCCAAAGCCTAGAGGACGTAATCCCACTTATTCCATGTCTGCAAAAAGAATTCTTGTGGTGGGCTCAAGCAAGTCAATTAAACAAAGGCATGTCTTTCAACAGACCTCAAGCCGGTCAAATAATTACAACAGACGCCTCAGATCATGGATGGGGGACGCACATGGAGGGCAGATGCGTTCAAGGTCAATGGACACTAAAGGAATGACATCTGCACATAAACCAAAAAGAGATGTTGGCAGTGATACATGCAATCGAGAGTTTCGAAAAATCACTGCAACAAGGACATTCACTAATAAGGACAGACAACACCACTGTCATGTGGTATATAAACAAGCAGGGAGGGACTCATTCATACCCCCTCTGCAGACTAACAATGATTCTCTGGGAAAAAGCACTGAGTCTGAAAATACACCTGCAATCCCAGTTTGTGCCAGGCAAGGACAATGTACTGGCGGACAAGCTGAGCAGAAATTTCTTGGATCCACACGAATGGATGCTGCATCCTCACATTTTCTCACAAATAATAAAGACATGGGGAAGACCGGACATAGATCTCTTTGCGTCTCACACGAATCATCACCTGGAAAAGTTCTGTACCAGGACCCACCATCGTCTAGCCTGGACAACGGATGCTCTCTCCTTCAGCTGGAATTCCCTAAAAATTTATGCTTTTCCTCCTCTGCCACTGTTGACCAAGGTGATCCTGAAGATCAAAGCAGAACAACCAACAGGCATTTTGATAGCTCCAGACTGGCCAAGGCAACACTGGTGTACCCATTGCTGTTGAGCATAACTCGGACCAAACCGTGGCCTCTGCCCCTATGGCCCCTGCTCCTAACACAACACAACTACAGGACTGTTCACCAAAACCTGAAAACATTACATCTGACAGCCTGGAGGTTACCTTAACTCCTTCCGCCTCCACTCTTTCCAAGGCAGTTCAGGACATCTTATTGGAAGCACGCAGACCTTTCACCAGAAAAACCTATTCAGCCAAGTGGAAGAGATTCAGCATCTGGGCTGCCAACAGGGGTCAGGATACAGCAGTACTGAGTATACCTCAGATATTGGAATACTTGGCAGAAATGTTTCATTCTGGACTCTCATATTCTTCCATAAAGATTCATGCCTCAGCAATCTCAGCAAGATACAATTGTGATCCACCAGTGTTCTCACATCCTTTGCTAAGACAGTTCCTGAGAGGGATAAAGAATATCAAGCCTCCCAGAAAACAACCAGTACCTGCATGGGACCTCAATTTTGTATTGGAAAAATTATCTCTTCCTCCCTTTGAACCAGCAGCAACCTCAGAGATGCAATTTCTATCATGGAAAACGTTTTTTCTATTGGCAGTCACATCAGCAAGAAGAGTCTCGGAGATACAGGCACTCATGGCAGTACCTCCTTTCCTCATTTTTCATCAGGACAGAGTCTCTCTAAGAACAAATCCTTCTTTCATGCCAAAGGTAATTTCCAGGGTGTCTCTAAATCAAGCTATTCGCCTTCCTACTTTCTTCCCCAATCCTCAAAACAGAGGGGAAAGACTGCTACATACCTTGGACATACACAGGCAACTACGCTACTACTTGGACAGAACTAAGGCCACCAGAAAGTCTGACCAGCTGTTTGTAGCCTACGCTGCTGGAATACAAGGAAAAGCAATCTCCAAGCAAACAATTTCATAATGGATTGGACACTGCATCAGATTCTGCTATTCTTACCATGGAAAAAGTGTGCCAGCCAATATTAGGCCACATTCCACCAGAGCTATAGCCACATCCACAGCTTTCGTAAGAGGAGTGGCTACAAAGGACATTCTAGAGGCTGCTACATGGAGCTCCGTGCATACATTTACCAAACACTACAACCTGCCTTTATACTCCAGATCCCGAGCAGGCTTTGCTTCAGCAGTCCTGCAGGGCATTTTAGCTACACCATCTTTTTCTTGGCTCCATCCACCCCCAGTTTGGCTATGGTATTCAACCCATATGTTATGACTGCAGTTGCATTCTTGAAGGACATAGTACAGTTTTGTATCTACCATAAATGTAGATGTCCGATAGATATGCAACTGCAGACGGATTTTCCCTCCCTCCTTCCCCTCTTCTCTTTCTTTATGGGTCCATTCCCCCTGTTCCTTTTAGCTGGGGTATCTGCTATGGTGTATCTGTTTATTACTGTTGTGCATGTCTGGAATTGTTTATCCATTCACCAAATTTAGCCTTCCTAGGAGGGCACCTGGCATCTGGGGCAAGAAACACTGAAGAAGATGGCGTCGGCCGATGCCTTTATACTCCAGCCATTGTGACGTTGGAGAGGAGGCGACACCAGCCGACGCCGGACCCAGACTTTGGAATTCGGCCGACCGAGGGCTGCCTGAGGCAGGACAACCCATATGTTATGACTGCAGTTGCATATCTATCGGACATCTACATTTATGGTAGGTACAAAACTGTACTTTTCCACCTTTTCAAATGGCCAAAGTGGGATATTTTCAGGACACACATCAGATTTTACAGGCCGACACATACCCACAGTCAGTACAAAGGATAGAACTTAACTTTTTTGCCTAAATAAAAGCTTATTCTTGTAGCATTTTAGTTGCATATTCTGTTTCTTGTAACATTTAGATATTTTAGATACAGAATAACTGTTTTATGCAGCTATTGCACAAAATGTGGGACATAATTATGTCCTACAATCTCAGGACATTTGCCATTTTTAATATTTTTTGTCAGGACACAACTGCCCAAAGAGGGTCTGTCCCTCAGGACAGGTGGTAACCCTAGTGGAGATAGCTTTCAGATGGTGTCTGAGTTTCATTCTGTTCCACTGCTGTTTTTATAATGTGTTTGAGGGCTTGACAAATATGCCCTTCCAGCTCACATTTACAGGGTAAATCTCAGGGTGTTTGTGTTACTTTTTCCTTGATTGCTAGTCAGAAATGGCCTTTCACTGTGTCACTACTACATCTTAAATGAGGTGTGCCAGGACCTATGGCTTCATTTTATCAAACATCCCCTTGCCTAGTGAGAAAGAGCCATTAAATGAGCATGGAGTCTTTTTTCCCTAGACATGAGGAATTAGCAGTTTGTTGATTGAAAGTCAAGTCATTGATGTGGAAATTTCACTGTTAGTGACATCATTTCAATGTTGACACTAGGCCTTGTCTAATCTTTTCCACCTCACATGCCAACCTAACTCTGACAGACGCCTTTTGTGCAGCCACTTGCTTTATTAAGTTTTGGAGTTATGAGAGGGAACATGGGCCCATCTTTTCAGCTGATGATTGGAAGGTCCATGTGTTTTTTTTTATGTAGACTTTATGTGGCACCTGTATTACTGGCTGTTTTATGTTGTGCATGTAATGCAGAGCCCTTTGGTCCTAGTTGTCCATACTTTGGAGTCCATCTTTAAGGATATGTTGTGGAGAAGCTTGAAGTCCACTCTGAATGTGCTGCTGTAGCCCTTGAGAAGTCTACTGATTTGGTTTGGCGCCACCTGATTGGAATTTAGTATTTTCTAAACACCTCAAGGCTAACTTCTCCTTGTTCTTGATGAGCTACTGGTATTTCCGTAGACCACAGTCTGTATCCCTTCAGCTGGTTTGCAAGATGGCTTGAGTATGGGGTAGGTGAAGTCAAAAGATGTATTCCTGTAACACTTTTGGGCTTTGGGGCTCCTCTTCCATGTATCTCATCTGTGCGTTATTGTTCCCCTGGTGAAGTCATGATTAAGAATACTTAGGGACCTCCCTGAATTTAGCATAAGGGGAAGACCATTTCTTGACCTTGCCTGTAGCTGCTCGGGTGGGCTGCCACATAGCAGCTATTTCAATGAATCAGTGGATACTGTGATCTGATTAGCAGGCTCTGCTTGCATGCCTGAGTAGAATGGTTTGTTAGAGGTCGTTTACCAGTAAGGACTGGCTGGAATGTATCTGGGCTGTTTTGTGTTATATCCTCCCTTTGTTAGGTGGGTATTTTGTAGGCAGGGATTACAGTCCTTGCTTGATTCCTTCTGTGTTGAGAGGTAGACCTCTTCTTGCTGTGTCACCCACTCCTTCACCTTCTAGTTTTGACTGCTCCTGAAGAAGGAGGATCCTGTAGTCCTGAGCAAAAGATTAAGTGTTTTCTGCTAATGTCCTATTCTGGCATCAGCCCTTCACTGTTAAGGGGTCTTAAGATGGTCTTCCCTGTGAAGTGTGGGTTCTGATCTGCATTGATAAGATCTGTCCTGGTTTGCCTCACCAAGACAGCAGTCTTCTAGGCATCAGAATGATTGAAATTGAATCTTTTGGCTGTCCCCGCTTGTCCAGGTTCTTTACCTGCCTATTCTTATTCCGTGAGTTCCTATCTTTGATTGTCCCCACTTCATGTTCTTTACCTTCCATTTTTATTCTGTGGGTTTCTAGCTGTAGCAGACCGGTTGTGTTTGGATGAGGCTTATCTTCCCTGAGGAAGGTAGAAGTTGTTGCATTTTCCAGAGAAGGGAGATTCCCCCCCCCTGAACTGTGACACCTAAACCTTCTCTTGAGAGTACACCTCCCTAGAATGGTGCTTGGACCCCTTTTCTCCCTGCTTGTACTGGGGCTGTGGCCAAATTAGTCGGACTTCTGAGCTGCTTTGATCTCTTGCTTCCAGTATTCTTTGTAGCGCCCATCACATGTATAGGTAGGTGTTATCCCTGATTGGGGGTTGAACTTGGATGGTTTCAGTCCTCAGAGACTGTCAAATATGACTAGATTCTGAAGGGAAAGGACAGGGTTTTGTACTGCTTGGGATTTCTGAGACTTTCCACATGGAAATGCCCTTGATCCAGTCCAGAACTTGGTAAGCTTCTGTCTGAACCCCTTGTTGATACCCATTCTGCAGCCCTCCTGTCACTGTTGACAGATGACTAATAGTTGTGGTTTGCATAATTTCCATGGATATTTTTCAGATATGAAGTCTGGGAAGGGATCTGATTTTGAGGGGAATCCAAACTGCTTGGAGTCAGGATTGCTTGTCCTTACTGTTTTAGATCAGCAAATTATACTTAATGTGGTTCCTTTTTTGCATCAGGAGGCTGTTTAGCAATTCCTGTTCTCAGAGAGTTTTTTATGTCAATAATCCCAAGAGTGCCATATACTCTAGGACATTTGGAGACATAAAACTGTTTGGAACTGTCAGTCCAGTCTTCCTGAAGGAGGGGGGTTGTACCAATAACTGTGCCAGAACAGGGCCTTTGGGCCTGCATCAGTTAAGGGAACAAGACCTTCCATCACTTGAAGATTAGTCCTCCCAGTCTCCTGCTGGATCACCAGGCTAGAGGGAGATTTTGGTGCTTGTTTTCCTCCTTTTAGTTTAGGATGTTTCATTATCTCAATTATCCCAAATCTCACTGTAGTTCATAGTCATAGTTAATTGTTGCTCTGTTCTCCCCCTTGCTGACCAACTGTGCTTATTCTGTTTTCTGCCTTTAGGCAATTATTTGAACCCTTCCTGAACTGGGCAAGGGATGCCCCTTTTTGGGGTGATTACTGGTTCCTCCTTGGTGCCATGCCAAGGTTTTTTTTTATCTCCTACCTTCACCAACCTTCTGGCTGAATCTTAAACATAGGGCTTTCAGATTGCTGAAAAGCCTTAATTTTGGGTTCCAAGTGAATGCAGCACACCATTTGAACTGAAAGGTAGTTGATAACTCTAGTGTCTATCTGTTTCTGGTATCTTGTTCCAGAGATTTTTCTCATATTAACGATTGAGATGTAAATGATAGGGAAGCAGTTCTTTAAGCAAAACTTGTCAAGAACACAACCTGTGTAAACTGTCCTCATAGACACCAATGTTTTTGTAGAGGGCAAGTCCCCTCTTATGTACCCACATTTATCATAAACTAATTTAATTGCTCATGCAGTAGTGAGGAAAGGAGGGAAATCCCTAATACTGTTCACAGCGATCTTGCACACCATGATAATACTCTGCCTGGTTTACACCTAGAACTAGATAAAGTTCAGGAAGTAGTAGCATCAAGGGAGTGTAAAAAGATATTCGAAACCAACCACTTTACCCACAGTCAGTGGTAGGGATGCCATTTCAGAGGTCTGCTTGCTTGGTCTTGGTTTCCATTTCTGCATTCTGGACAGTATTGTATGTTTTGTTCATGGTAGAAGACAGGAATGAGGCACAACCCTGGCTGGTCCAGCACTTCCTGTGGAAGTATTTATCCATTTTGGAGAATTTCAACTTCCACGAAAGGTTTGCCAGTCTGCTGATGGGTCTGGTGGTATTAAACTTTATCATCATGCTAATCTCCCTTCCTAGGGGTTGCACATATACTTTAATGACCCTTTGCTTCAGTCTTGTAGTTGGAAGGCTTTTCTTTAACCCTTTTTGAGAGCAGGTTGAATGAAACCAGACCCTGATGTGTTATCCTAGTGCTGACTCCTATATGGTTTCCTTGGGTACATTACGGAGTCCCAAGACTACAGCATGTTGTCACGTTCCTATTTGACAAGAAGTCTAAAGCCTTCAATTATGGCTGGAAAGACTGTTTACTTGTTTGCTATGAGGAGGCTCAGACCTCTTTAACTATTCATCTCAGTTGTCCAGACTTCAGTCATTCCTGAGTTGATCAGGCATTGGAGAAGCTTTCTTCCTACCTGGAGTGTAGGCTTAAGGAAGATGTGGTCAGGATTATATGCATAGTTTATTTCCCCCATTTCTGTGTAGCCCAGTGTGATTTTGACTCTGCTGATGCAGTAGTTGTTACTGCCAGTTTAGATGTGTGCCTTTGCTTAATGACTTGGCTGAAGCTGTCTTCCATTTAGAAGCTTGGACATAATGGATACTCAATTTAAGAGGAGTAGGTAGCCAGATTTCACAGAAGAAGCACACCCTTGCCGCTGTGGATGATTACTTTTGAACTACCGTCAGATACCCCACCACAATATGTCTAGTGTTAATTCTAGGCCTAGCCTTTCCCCACAAAAAGAAGACTTTCAGCAGACTGAGGGAAGAGTCTTAAGCATTTAGTTTTCCTCTTTTTGGCGCCAACCTAGTCATCCAGAAGGCCAACTCCACCATCTTAGCAGTCGCATTCTTGGATAACCACTAAGACTTTCTTGTGGGATAGTTCTCCCGATTCATGCCAGCCTGGAAAGCTGTCACTGAGAAAAAGTGAGTTAGATTGTGTTCACAGTCACTTACATTGTAGATTTTGTCTGAAAAAGTCCTGACATAGAGACCTAGCCATGTCTTTAGAACTGTTGGTACAGGCCCCAAATTTACCCCTCAAAGTGTCCATATAGTCTCTCTCTTCCTCTGAAGACTGATGTGAGTTTTGCTCCCACCCTTTCATTAATCTGAAGAGGATGGAAGGCTTCTATCCTGCCCTGGACTTAAACTGAATGAGCACATCTGACAGTGTAGATTCCAGATGGTAACTTTGCAATGGATCATGCTGCGGAGGACATCTGGATGGTGTACAAGACATGATGGATTCCTTGTAGCACCTCAGTGTTTGGGGTCACCATAGCAGGTTCCTTTGGATCACAGTATTGTCACTGTAAAATCTTGACATTCAGACTTCTCTGCAGTTAGACTGGTCATCAAGATGTTGGCCACAGCCTCAATGAGTAGTAACACCAGTGTGTTGCCATGATTGGATGACTAGATGCTGATGGGGGTTTCCCTAGAAGCATGCTGGAAAGCTGTATTCCAATCTGTAGTCTCTGGAAGTGACTTTAGACTAGAAAATGTCCTATGTTCTCTCATGTCATAGATTTTAATTTTTGCAGCATGGAGATAAATACTTTTCATTGTCAGTCATTCCTCCATCCAAAAAGGACCTTTCAGGTCATGAATGTGATATATTTGTTGTAAATGCAGAGGGAGGTCCTAGCTAATACTCTTGTATCCGTATCCCTTTTGAAGACAGTGGCTGCTGTGATCTTCATGGTGCTATTTGAATGCCTGAGGATGTGGTTATTGAGTTGGACTATGAGTTGTCTGTGGCTACAGAGTTGCTATGCAATTGCAGATTTTTTTCTGGTGTCAGCCCCTTACCACTAAGCTGTGGAGTGATGGATAATCCCCACCAGTCTTCAAGTGGGCCTCCCATCTCTACTGTTTTGGTGAGGTGAAGAGTTTGTCTCACCTGAACTTCAAGCACGGAAGTTGACCTTCTTGGAAATGGACTGTATATCAGCTTGCTAGAGCTGTGGACAATTCTATGTGCCCTGGAGGCCTTGGCGGTGATGTTGCCTCTGGGATCCTCCTCATTTGGTCTTGTAACCAGGCAATCAGACATCTAAAAAAGGTAGCTGGTCTACCTTGTGCAGAGAGAGGTTTAGTTATTTCAGCATTTCACATCCCATTGTAAAAAGTTGAAGGTCTACCTGAGCTGCTGCTTCAATTTTCTCCTGCAGCTATGGATTCATTGGACTTGCCAGGTTTGACTCTTCTAAAATTGAGGTGCTCCAGAGGTCAACCTGCTTGCCACTCCGAAGAAGATATTCCTCCCTGTCTTTTGCTTCTGGAAATGAGAAAAAGTGGGAAATAAAGTGGATACTTTCTCCATTCCGTGGCACAAGAGATTACTGCATGCTTTCTGCCATTCCCACAAATTCATTGCCTCGTCACAACATTTTTGGAATCAATTCCAATACCCATCCTCATCTTACTGTCTTACCAACAATGGTGTGTTGTATTGTACATATTAGGTCATTACAGACACACAACACTTATTCTTAGCAAGTGATTGGTGTAATTGCTGGCTGAAATTCAGGGTCTCTGTCTGGATATATGCCCCCTGTTTCCATAAGAGCTTTCATTTGGGGTATTAGAAGTGACTGAGGCCTTCACTCTGCAGAACTATGCTACCATTTGGAAAAGGTTTTCCTTTTGAGTACCCCTGTTGTTAGTTTGCAGGTGATCCTGGCATGTTGTATGTTTTTTTTTTTTTTTTTTTACTTTGCCTCAGTCCATAGCCATGGTGTATGTGATCCTATCTGTTCATGACCATGTACAGGTTTGGATTAATGCCAAGCTCTATCTGCTAATGCACTTCCTGAAGGGTTTTTTGCATTTCTACTACCTGTCAAGAATATTTCCTCTTCAAGGCATTCAAGCCACTTGACTGACAAGTTTACCAATTCCCCCCCCTTTTAAACTGGATGGCTCAGTAAAGTTGAACTTGGTATCTTGGAAAACATTTTTATGATTTCCATCACATGGTCTAGGATTTAAGAATTATAGGCCCTTGTTCTCTGGAAATCCTATATGATGTCCTTTTATTCACTTGCTGCAGTATTGTTAACCTGAGGGATGATCTGCCTAAAGGCGACCCGATGTCAGTCAGTATACAAAAGTCTTACACTACTGTAGGGCATGTGGGACATTGCATGTAGGCTGCCTGATGTGGGCCGTAAAAGCAACGTACCATCCTCAGAAATTTTCTGCTGCCAGTCAGAACGCCATTCTGGACATCGGTCTGATCGTTTCAATGCTTGCAAATTCAGCTTTATGCAAGGTAAGTGCCCCATCCGGGAATTTTTTCTCTTACTACTATTCTGGTTATGTCACCCAAGATGGGCAAGTGCCAGTGTGGAAGACAAGTTCCACATAAGGACAGCCATTCTCAGTGTCTCTTTTGTTTAGGCCCTAATCGCGACCACAAGTCCTGTAGCATTTGCCAGTCCTTCATTCCAAAGACTCTTAGAAGCAGGCTTTCTTCTCCTGCTATATATTTAGAGAACCAACAGCTTAAGCTACTAGCTAAGTGTATGGAGGGTACCTCGGGGTCCGATGCCGAGCCCGTGAAGCACAAGGCCAAGAAACCTTGGCCTGCACCTCCAACATCCAGTGTTTCTTCCAAGGTGATTATCAACCGGGAGGTTCCGTCAGACTTCAGGCACAGATTCACAGGCCAAGGCCAGTTCTGAGTCCACCTTGACTTTGACAGTGAGCACATCTGTGGAGGTCGAACAGATGTACATCTATGATGTCATGGAGGAACATAGGCTCGAGACTATGGAGGGTCCTGGAGAGTACCTTGCACCCAAGCAAGAGAAGAATTACAGTCTGATACATTTGAATGTAGGCCTTTGTCTGGTCCTCCGACATTGCATAGGATCATTTCACCTGCAAAGAAAAAAAAAATGACTAAGCATTTGTCCCTTACCAGAAAGGCCCCCTCAGACTGGCAGACCTTTATTTCAGGCCTTCATGACACAAACCACCTTCCTATCAGCCTGCTCCTACAACTGCTTCCCAGCCTTCTCAAAAAGAATTGGGGACAGTGAATTTTTCCTCTGATGAAGAGGAATTTCTGGATTATTCCACACAAATCCCTTCCCCCAGGAATAAGTTTCCCCTGAAGAGGAGTCAGCAAGTGTTGCCTCCCCAGTGGAGGAGATATCCTTTGGTCAAACTCTCCTGAAAATGGGAGAACATTTCAAATGGAATACTTCCCAAATTTCTTAAGTCCAGAAAAATATAAACTATTCTAAGCTGATATCCCTGGCCCCTCTGTCATTCCTCCCGTGCATCCTGCATTTCTAGATGCTTTTATAATGCTTCACAGCCCCCCACCCCATTCAGGTGCCCTGCTGCAGACCCAGCAGTTTTCTGTAGCTACAGACAAACCTTCTAGGATGCTTCTTCCATCAGACCAAGAGAGTAGAACCCTTGAGAGACTGGTTTAAAAGGCCTATACATCAGCCACCTTGGCTTTCAGGGCCATTAATTACCAGACACATATGACTAAGTACTCCTTAGAACTTTTGTCTCGGGCATCTAGTGCCATTACAGATCTTCCAGACTCCGACAGAAACGCCTTGGCTCTATCTGTCCTGGGAGCTTCCTCCCAGGTAGCAAAACATTCCATTAAATGCAGCTATGATGCTGTGGAGACTTGTGCCAGGGCAGCTGCTACTGGTTCAGTTCTTAGAAGATTTTCCTGGCAGAGGCTGCAGCCTCTCCAGGATGACTTTAAATCTATGTTCATGGATGCACCACTAGACAATTCAGCCTTATTTGGTAAGGCGGCAGCCTCCTTATTTAAGCCCCTACAGGAAAAACAAGGAACTCAATGAGTTAAAACACATCCTGGTTTCTCCTGTGCCCAGGTTTCACAGGAATTTTCTTTCAAAGCCTGTTAGACTGGCTGTCATGGGTGAAGGGAGTCTCTTTTCATGGAGTGTGTAACAAAGGCAAATAGTCATTTTTTTAATCCAAGAAGCCTGGAGAGGAAATAGTCTGCTGGGAAACAGGTAAACCCAGAGCCCTGGGATGAAAATTCACAAACAGCTGATCAGATTTCCTGATTACTTTAGTCTTGTCCAGGTAAAACCAAAGTTGTCTGTGTACATCTAAGGAGTGTAGTACCTTCTCACTGTGGTTTTGTGAAGAAGGGAAGAATGTAGGCAATTGGATGGATTCATTAAGGGATAACTCATTAACCACTTTTGATATAAAGGAAGGACTTGTTCTCAAGGATACCCTATCCTTATGAAATACCAAGAAGGGGGCATTGCCATAAGGGCTTAAAGCTCTGACACCCTTCTGGCTGGGGTCAAGGCCACTAGTAAAACAGTTTTCTAAGAGCAATGTTTGAGGAGGCTGAGGATGCAGGATCAAAAGGAGCCGGGTCAGTTTTTCTCAGACAAAATTAAGGTCCTAAGGAGAAAGAATAGATTTTCTGGGAAGCCTAATATGAAGGATGCCCTTAAGGAATTTTCACCTTAAAACTAGATGATAAAGGGGGGGAGAAAGAGTCAGAGAAGCAGAAATAGCTGATGTGTGCTTTGACAGAGAAGTAAGCCAAACCAGCAGAGAGGAATTCACACAAGTAAGACAGAACCACTGGGATTACCATCATCAGTAGGTCTTGGTTCTTAGAGAGACACTAGAGTGAAAATATTTTCCACGTAGAAATGTAAGATTTTCTTGTATTGGGTTATCTGGTCTCTTGCAAAACCCTGAGCACATCCTCTGAGAATAGGTGTCTGAAGGGGATTAGAATCCTATCACCCACGGTGTCAGCTGTAGTGTTGACAGGTGGTGGGTGTATTAGGGATCTTTTGTTCTGTGTGTGTGTGTGTGTGTGTGTGTAGGTTCACTCTCTGGGGTAACTTGTGCTGATGGCCCTTTGCTAAATGTAGAAGGAAGGGGAACCGGTGCTGTCTTGGCCAAAAGGGAGTCACCAGCAAGATTTTTGGTTGGTCGTCAAATCTTGAACAGGACCTTTGGTATTAGAAGAAGGGGTAGGGAACGCATACAGAAACATCCCCTTCCAAGAGAGAGAGAGGGCGTCTACTTTCCAAATCAGAGGACCTGGGACTCTGGCATAAAATTTTGGAAGTTGTCTGTTCGGGGGGAGGCAAATGAGTCTATTTGAGTAATACCCCTTCTTGGTGGACTATAGCCAGGAACACATCCCTGTGAAGCATCCATTCATGGTATTCAGTCAGGGATCTGCTTAAGGAGTCTGCCATGTGATTCCGGTTGGAGGGAATGTACACTGCCCGAATAGTCGTGTGGTACTGGGCCAGAAATTCCCATACCAAAAGAGCCAACCTCCAGAGGAGATAAAAATTTGGTCCCTCCCTGCTTGTTAACATACCAGAGGACTGTCAGTGTTTCTGTGAACAGTTATAGAGGGCCTGGGTAAAGGAGGTTGAAATGCTTGCACAGCTAGTAGCAATGCTTGCATTTCCCTGATGTTTGTGTTCTGAGTTTTGTAAGGGGGTCCAAATTCCATGGTGTGAATTTGCCCAAGCCCACTCCCTAGCCCACATCTGATGCACCTGTGTAGAATTATAGGACTGGAGCGAGAGGATATAGGCATAAACCTGGATTTAGGTCCATCTGATGGATACACCAGAGTAGATGTTCTTTGTGTTTCATTGTTGCAGTCATCACTTTTGGGGGTTAATTGCTTGCAGTAGCCCTCAGTTGGCCTGATTAACAAAGTCTTGGGTCCTGCGTTGGTTGCTGCCCCTTCTTCCATGACGTCCGGTCGTCAGGGGTATAAAACATGCAGCTGACGCCATTACCCCAGTCTTTCTTGCTGTGCAGTGACTGAAGCAGAAGCAGTTCGCAAGTGCCGGTCGGCCGACTCCAGAAATTTTAGTTTTCGAGTTTCAGAACCGAAGTCTTCAACTAAAGCTAAGTACCCCATTGAGGAAACTATTTATTGCTCCTTACCAATGTCAGTAAAAGTTAATAATTGCATTACTTGTGGAAAGCAAATATCTCATAAAGATTTTCATTTGTACTGTATTCCTTACCTAGGCCCTGACCATAATGTACCATACTGTCGGTTTTGTGCTTTATTTAATCAGCGTACTATCCGTCATCGGTATATTTTTGCCTCAAAATATTTCGGTTCTTGGTTTAGTTATCCAGAAATGTCATCTGTTAGCCATCCGACTACCGGGATTCCGAAAAAATGTAAGGATAAAGACAGACAGGCTACCGAGGTCCAAGACTGCCGACAATGCTTCTCCTAAGCCAGTTTGCCGGTACTCTGAGGCGCTTTCGCAGCCCCTGATACCCGCTACTTCTGATTCGCAGGCCTCTACTGAGACCCATTCGGAGTCCGGTATGCCCCAAGATGCTTCAACTATGGAACCTGTGGATGTCTCTACCTTGGATGGGTCCGGAGCCGCTGTGCAAGCACCGGCTTCTGAGGGTGTATTCAGGCCTACAGACTTGCATATTCTCTTTCTTTCTAAATCTCGATCCATGTCTAAAAAAACGAATCCCAGGCCGCATGTTCAGGCATCTATGCCTAAAAATCAAATGATAAGAATGGCTGAAGATCTTATAACTCTAATTAGGGGAAGCTAGCCTCCCCCTTCTAAGAGACCTAGGACTGAAGTTATTTATGAATCTTCTGACCAGGATTTTGATTTTTCTGATGATCTGGATTTGTCCTTATCTACTTATGAGGATTCTGATGCAGAGGACTCTATTCCCTCTGCTTCCCCTCCAGGGGATTTTTCTTTTGGTGAAACCTTGCATACTCTAAGGGAGCATTTCCAAAGTCAGGATTTTTCTGATTCAAAAAAGAGGCTTAGGGATATTTTTTACTCCTGCCTCAGCATAAGCCTTTAGCTATTCCTCCAGTACTAGACATTGTTGAAGATGCCTTTTTGGAATCTAGTTTGGCCCCTGATTCCTTGCCTCCTGCTCCCAGAAAACCGGACGGATATTACAGGGTTCCTGATTCACACAAATTCCTTTTTAAAAATCCTATTGTGGATCCAGAGACTATTTCACAGGGACTCAACAGCATTAAGGCTTCTACTGCAAAAAATCCTACCTCTTCTGATAGAGACTCCATGGCGCTGGATAGATGGGTTATGAAGGTTTACACTTCTGCAACCTTGGCCGTTAAGGCTTTAAACTGCCAGTTTCATATGTTAAGGTATCAACAACATGTTATTGGATTGCTTAAACAGAAAATGATGTTGATTCCTGACTGTGCGGAAAATAAAGAATTACAGGATTTAATGCATTCTGCTGAACAGGTTGGAAAGCATACTTTGCAATGTGGATTTGATTCTTTAGAGGCCTCTTGCAGGGCTGCTGTTACTGGTTCTGTACTCAGAAGGCATGCTTGGCTTAAGGAGCAATCTTTACCTGATCATATTAAAGCTAAATTGTTGGATGCTCCCTTAAATCAGGACCGCCTTTTGGCAACAAGGCTGAGGAAGTTCTTAAAAAGATGGAATATAAAGATAAATCTATGCAAACAGTTAAAGATTTCTTACAAGTTCAGCCTCCTAGATTTAGTAGGCACTGGCCCTCTAAGAATTGGTCCTTTCCAGCCTCTTCAAGGTCTTCTCAATGTCCCTCAGGACCAATCCCTCCTTCATGCTCAAGGTGGTATCCAGTGTGGCCCTTAGTCAGTCCATACATTTGCCAGCCTTCTTTCCTAATCCACAGAACAAAAAGGAACGGATTCTGCACCCCTTAGACATGCACAGACAACTTAGATTCTACTTGGACAGAACTAAACCTCAAAGAAAATCTGATCAACTGCTGGTGGCATTTGCTGCAGGAGCAGAGGGGAAGGCTATTTCAAAGCAAACCATTTCCAAATGGATAAGCCATTGCATTCTTTTTTGCTACAAACACCATGGAAAACCTATCCCACGGGGGATCAGACCCCACTCTACCAGGGCTGCATCTACCTCTACAGTCTTTCTCAGAGGCATCTCTACCAGGGACATCCTAGAAGCTGCTACCTGGAGTTCTGTACATACTTTCACCAAGCATTACCATCTGCCAATGTTCTCTAAATGCAGAGCTGGCTTTGCCACTGCAGTTGTTGCAGGGTCTTTTAGCTGTTCCTAATTCTATTTAAATTCCTCCTCCCATCCTTAGCTTTGGGAATCTACCCAAAAGTGTTGACTGCAACAGTGAAACACAAAGAACATAGTACAGTTGTGTACACTTACCATAAATGTAGATGTTCGAGTGTATTCAATTTTGCAGTCCTGGTTTCCCTCCCTCCAGCCCCCTTCTTTTTCTTTTTTGGATATACCTCTTCTTTCCTTTGCTACCTTCAAAAGCTTTTTGGTGTATTTGCTTTTTTGTTGGAGGTATAACCTTGTATATTTATAAATTTAATCGCTTCCCATTAAGGGGGCACCTGACATCTGGGGCAAGAAAAACTGATGTAATGGTGTTGGCTGCATGTTTTATACCCCTGACGACCTGACGTCATGGAAGAAGGGACAGCAACCGATGCAGGACCCAATACTTTGTTAATCAGGCCGACTGAGGGCTACTGCAAGCAGATAACCCCCAAAAGTGATGACTGCAACAGTGAATACACTCGAACATCTACATTTTTATAGTAAGTGTACACAACTGTACTTTCCCTCTTTAGGCTGTGGTGCCTTCCTTGATGCAGCTACCTGGTCTTCCATCCATATCTTTATCAAGCACTACAAACTGGATGGCATTTCCAGATCCAGAGCTGGCTTTGCCAAAGCCATTTTACATGTCCTCCTTGAGAGCTTTTCTGCTCCTTCCTCAGCTTTGGCACTCTCCCTCAAGTTACGAATACTGCAGAAAGTGAGTAGAAGGACATAGAATAGTTGTGTAAAGTCTTACCATAACCATAGATGTCCTTCTCTTCATTGCTGCAGTATTCTATTCCTCTCTCCTTCTCCCCCAGACTGTTGTTCTACTTGGATATTCTAACCATCTATGTTGTTAGTCTAGCATTCCTCCTGGGGCATTCAGTTCTGAGGATGACATGTGCATACATCACTTTTATGGCTTAGGTCCGACAGCAGTTCCATGTACAGTACAGTAGTATAAGACTTTTATGTACTGGCTGACTTTGGGTTGCCTTCAGGGGGGAGATCCCTCAGGTCAAGAATACTGCAGCAGTGAAGAGAAGGACATCTATGGTTATGGTATGAGTGCCCTGTTTTATCGCCACTGCCACAGAAACCAGGACATAGAAAGGCCTTCAGTATACATATTTTGTCTTCCATGCTCTTGAAGATCATTAATATTCCTGCCCCATTTTGCCCATTTGTTCAAGCTTTCTTCCACCATCAAAGGAACACTGCGTAAGGCTTTCTTCCACCATCAAAGGAAAACTGAGTAAGGAGCAGAGGACTGCAACTGTTCTGTAACAAGTGTTAGGAGAATTATGTATGTTTATAACTCTCCTCTCCTTTGCAGTTACATAGCATGCATGCTTCCAAAGCATAGCTTGCAGAAACTTCACCAGCAGTGTGTTTCTCCCTAGTTTAGCCAGCTACATTTCTGTTAATTGTTTGGTGGGCCAGCATACTGTTCTGTTGGTGGTCTGCTATTGATCCTGTTGTCTGACAAGTGTTATGCAATAGATAGACCTTTCCTCAACCCACCCTCCTGGTGAGTGAGCTGGCAAAAGGCACTTAACCCTCCATGCTTCTCATTTGACTTGTCCAGTGACCAGGCTGGTTCTGAAATACAGACAATCCGGGATACAGTCAGAACTTTATCTCAGTATGCCATGAAGTTGTTTGCTTCTCAGATTTTATCTGAAATGGGTGCTTGAGATTAGAAAGATGGAGCAGTTACCCCCTTCAGATAGGAAAGGACTTGGTAGTTTAAGGCTAACCATTTCCAAGTGGACTGTGAGTTGCATTGTCCTTTGCCATTATGAGGCTCAACTAGCCAATGGAAAATGTGTTGGTCCAAGTCCACTCCAGAAAGGTCTGGCTGTTTCCAGTACTTAATAAATATGTACAATACAGGCATATGTGTTGTGTCCAGATAGCCCTTTGTGTATTCCTCTAGCAAGCTTTATTTTTTCATCTGTAACTCTGAATTGGTCCTTCTCTTTACCTCAGGGCTCACACTTCTGAATAATTTGTAACAAAACTACAGATGTGTGATGTAGTTTTGCTGTGTAGTTGTGATGAATATACAAATCTTTGGAAGCAGGCTGTTTTATTATAACAAGTTATAACAAAGTCAAATAGAGATGAGATATATTTCTCAACTAATTAAATGGAAAGCAACTGATATAGGTTGGTCTTGAACAGATTAACTCTGTGAATCCAAAATCTTTAATGGTAAGAGCCTTCCTTCTTCTGTTAAAGCTCATTCAACTAGAGCTGTGGCTTCTTCTGGTGCTTTTTTCAAGGGTTTGGATACTAATTCTGTTCTTGAGGCAGCTACCTGGACTTGTGCATACATTTGCCATGCAATACAAGTTGGATGGAATTTCTAGAGCTAGTTTTTCTAGGGCCATCCTTCATGGCTTCCTAGAGAGCTCTGCTGGTCCTTCCTCCTCCCTCTCTTCTTCCTGAGATTTTGCACTCCCTGTTGTAAGGAATGCTGCAACAGTGAAATGCAAGGACATAGTACAGTTGTGTAAAATCTTACCATGACGGTAAATGTCCTTCTCTTCACTGTTGCAGTATTCACTCCCTCCACCCCCACTGGTCCATTTCCCTTCTTTATGTACTGATTACCTCTTTTTTCCTTGGACTAGTGTTTGTACTGGGGATTTCATTTCTGAGGATGGTACGTCCAGTAGCCACCTTTTTGTCCTGCACTATATGAGGAGTGTATGTGTGACGTATGATGTACCTTAAAGCACCCTAAAAGTTTTAGTATACTGGCTGGATGTCAGGCTGTTCTTGGCAGGGGATCCCTATTGTAAAGAATACTGCAACAGTGAAGAGAAAGACATCTACCATTATGGTAAGATTTTACACAGCTGTTCTTTCTCAAAAAATCCTTTTACCTGGAGAAACTAATCACCATGGGTATTTTTCCAGATCTAATGGAATTATCATTTCTTTCTACTTCTTCCTTAGAAGGCCCATGGTAGACTATAATGGGCCCTTTGGCATGTACCTCTCTAAGTATATGACCCAGCCTGAGAGATCCCAGTGTTTCCTCACTAAGATAATCGAGTATGCCGTCCTTCAGCTTCCAAGACTACCTTAAATCTCTCTTCTCTGTTGTACGAAGCCTCAAATGATCTATTCCTATGTAGTCTCCTGCACGTCCTCAAAACTAATAACACCTTAAAGTCCCATTAAAAGATCTTAACTTCCACTGAAACATAAATAAGATCTGCTGGTAAGGAATGCATGCATTCCAGGGAATCCCTCTTTTATGGAATAAACTTCATTTGAACATAAAAGGGAAGTGGCTCCCTGACCCTGTTTAAGCATAATCTGGGTCTGTGGATGAGTATTCATAAATATGCCCTGGTCCTGGCCCTTCAAGTGCTCATTGAAAGGGGTTAAAAGTAGGTATAAGTCAGTCATGATGAGTACCAAGAATCTGAGATATTTTGGCTACTGATAATAGCCTTCTTAATCATTAGCCTAGTATTAACCTATGACCCTCGTGTGTCTAGAGCCCCCAGGGATACAATTTTTTTTTTTTTTTTTTGTGATTTTTAAGTGATTTTTGTTTTCTATGAAGGCATGTGTTTGGCCCTGGGGGGGCTTATTCTGTGATTTTGCTATAATTACATCTCCTCTCTGCCTGAGCGATCTCTTCACAACTTCTTTTTACAAGTTTGCTCAGTTCTGTTTACAAGATTGCTTACTCGGGATTAGGACATGATAAAAAAAACAAAAAAAACATTCACATTGATAAAAAGGACATAACTGAAAATACAAAACAGAGGAACATGTATGCCATGATATGCAGCAACATCTGGGATATGTCTACATTGGATTTCGTAGCTTGGACTTTCCTGCTTTAATATTTGAGACGGGATATCCTGGATGCACCTTCTGGAAAGTTCCCCTTTAGGTAGGATTCTTAGGGCAAATGGAAGACCTACAAATAAGTTAACAGGAATTGGCTGCTCTGGTGGGTCTCTTTTGATGCTACCAACTTCCACCTTTTCTGCTTTTTGGCCAGTACTGTACAAGTGTAATACAAAGAAGCCCCCTTACAGACCAGAAGAATGGTTAATTAACAGGCAGCCTTGTCCCCACTAGGCCCCCCCCCCACTCCTAAGTCTCATAAAAGACAGGCTGCAGATGAATTTTGGCACAAGTCCTAATTACTGTTACGGGGTGTACATAGAAAGCCTCTTTTCGTTGTTTGCCAAACGTGGAGAAATACAGTTGAGTTCTGATTGAGGTCTCACACAATGATGTCATGTAGCCATTAGGTTCTTCACCATAAAATTCTTCAAAGATCAATAGGCTTTCACAAAGCTCCTGAAATGCACTCATTCTTTCCTTCAAATGGGATTTTATAGCCTCTTTCTGCTTTGGAATGAAAACAGAGAATTCTGTTCCTGCCTCTTTCCTTATTTCAAAGGCTATTAGGGTTAATTTCCATCTTGATCTGCAGCCTTCCCTAAGAACATATCAATGCTCTGCTGGCATATATTGATAAAACAGAGTATGTCCCACATGGTTAGTGCCTCAAGCATCTGCTAGAGCTGATGTGGGGTAAGAAGGAGACATAAGTAAGCTTGAGCTTCTTTCCTTGTTCCAAGAGGAAGGTGAGTATTGTGTTCTGATAAGAGACATGCTATTTATATGGTTCAGTAGACACTGAAGGTCAAATATTAGCCAGGTTAGGTATGCAGATAGGTTTGAAAGGTATTTCCATGTAGGTGATATGTGAGAATGATCCTAGTTCATGCCTTATTTTTTACACAGTAGCCTGAAAAAAAGTTATGCCAGTACAGAAGGGGGTATGACTACCTCTACAAAGATGAGCCAGTCTCTGCCAGTATGTTCACTTCCTGTATCTGCTGCCCTCCCATGGCCAAAGCTCACATTTCCCAGTCATAAGAGCAGTTTAGGTAACCAGAATTAGAGTACATGGATAGGAGAGAGAGAGATGGTACTTATGGAGGGCCATGCTGCAAGAGTAGGAATGGCCCAAAGATGCAAGGATATAAGTTTAAAACGCAGAAAAAATTGGGGTTTATATTAGAAGCACAAAAATTCTTCTAAGTGAATACGGAAACAGTGACATATTCATCAAATCACATTTAAGCAATTCAGTGAATGTCATAGGGCAAGGAGATGGTTGGCCATCTTTACGAAGATGCCCTTTCCTTCCCTATAGTGTGATCTCAGAGTTGGTTTATTCAGCTGGGGGGCGAACGGCCATATAAGTTTTTTCCCTAGGGTAAAATTCCCTCACGTGGCCTTTCACTATTTTTAGTTTTCGTGCATTATGTGTCGACTTTTATGTAGTCGCACATATGCACTTTCATTTTTATAATATAGACCCAAAACATTGAGCATATGTGGTGCATTAAGTTCTAGATGGACACTCTTCAGTAGACCATACCCCTGCTTCCAGAGGTGGTGGTAGTGGCAGCTGGATAGTCTCCCTGGACATTGATCCTGCCAGTGTCTGCCCTTCTATTTCCAATGATGCTGGCATTGATGCAAGTTTACTTAGTATGTAGGCTGATGTCTTCAACCCCACAGCTAGTGGCATTGATCTGTGTATTGGAGCAGGCCCAGTTAGACCATGCTGTGGTGCTCCTCAGTGTCAGCTTAACATCCTCTTTCTTGCTGACACCAGTGCTTGTGCCAGATGTTTATCCCCAAATGGGCCTTCAGACCTTTCAGGCCCATACAGCTGGCAGAGGGACCTCAGGCTTTGAGAACTCTTAATTCTCATAAGTTCTCTTCCACAAAGGCCTCTCTTGTCTGAGTGCCCCCTAGAGGCCTTGTAAGGCACTGCAACAACTAAGCATCTTGAGTCTCAAGACTGTCACCTATTTAGTATGGTTGCTACTTTTCATATGCCCATAGTGGGACATTTCTAATGGAAATGTGAGACTTTGAAGGACACATCATACCTTCAACTATTTAAAGGAACCCAATTTCGCATTTTTGCCAAAATAAAAGCTCATTCTTGTAGAATTTGAGTTGTGTTGTTTCATATAACATTAAGGTGTATCAGATATAAAATAATTGTTTTATTTTACTATTGTAGGAAACATAGGAAATATTTTTTGTCCTTAAACCTCAGAACTTCAGTATTTTTTTGTTTTTTGGCAGTGCACAACTGTCCAAATAGGGACTGTCCTGCGCAAAGAGGGACAGGTGGCAACCTTGCCCAGTGAAGAAGTGGCTTTTTATCCAGACTTCCTTGCAAATGTTCCCAGATTTGAAGAATATGTTGAATGTATGAGGCATAACAAGGGCTGGTCTGCCAACCCTATACTGTACACCCACCACAGACTTTCAGAAGTCTTGCAGGTCCTCCTAATAGTCATTCAGGTTTATTTGTGCCGGTTGTCATCTTAAATGAAGCCACTAAGATATACACTCTGACACCTACATATGGTAGTCCCTCTCCCAAACAAGGCAAACCATGTCTTCAGCATCCCAAAGGGAATGGGCAGTTTGGAAAGAGACATCTAAGACTGATACAGTGATTTCAGTAGCAGCCCTCAAAAGTCTTCCACATTCAAAGGTCTTCAGTCCATCCACAAATAAGGAATCCGAAGCAGTGGATAGATTTGGGAAGGATATTTTGTTATGGTGGGCACTTAACTGTGCCACCCATGAGATATATTTTCAGTGGGATGTAGCTGCGAAAATGCAACATAAGCTTGAGAGATTTGCCAGATGAGCTCCTAAAAGATAACCCATGACTGCCTCTAACATGACCTTCCTCCTGCAGTGTGGCACGTACAGCTACTGTCCCAGGCCATGACTGCCTCTAACAAGGCCTTCCTCCTGCAGTGCATGTACAGCTACTGTCCCATTCCATGACTGCCTCTAACATGACCCTCCTCCTGCAGTATGGCACATACAGCTACTGTCCCATGCCATGACTGCTGCTAACATGACTGTCCTCCTGCAGTGCAGCATATACGGCTACTCTCCCAGGCCATGACTGCCTCTAACATGACCTTCCTCTTGCAGTGCAGTACATACAGTCTTTGGAGGTGGCTGATAGAGACATGGGACCTCATACTGTTATTTACTGGGATAAATGGCTTAGGTTTATAGATTTCATTGAGGGCACCATACTGGTATTCCATTGTTCTCCTTTCCCAGGTAGTCATATTTTTGGAAAAGATGGTCTATGAGCAACTAGAAAATGTGGAGAAATGGCAAAACCCTTACAGGTGTGGTTGCAAAGTCAAAATCTCCACTGCATAATTTTTGTACAATACATAGCAGTCGGTGCTTTGTGTGGTTTCAAGTGGCTGCTAGGATGAAGTCTAACACCTAAGCAACTTCTAGCACCATTGGTAGACCAGAGAGAGAGGGCCCACTGCATTCTTCAAGAGACTGTATCCCATGTGTAAGTGTACAGCAGTCTTGAGACCTTGCCTAACTGTCCCTTTGTGAAGGCAGTTAAGGGGCACAGGTCCCTTCATCTGTCTTCTTGCATTAAAATTACCAGAAGCAAAGGGGTGAGGATACTCTTGTACAGTGTGTGAGAAATTCCTTTTTGGTTCCAATAAATGTAATCTTGTTACTTCTGCTAAACATCCCTCCCAGCCAAAAAACTCATTGTCCTAAATTGAGTATTCAAAATGTTTCGGTGCAGTTTTCCATGGCTTTCAGAAGGAGATTGGATATGCTATTTGGACATCCAAGACACCTACCAACATATAAATAAGATATACAACTATTCACCATAATAAATCATAAATGTTGTAAAGCATGTGTTTGTGCTGCTGAAGGCAAGCTTCTGCTGTCTGAATTTATCCAGTGGTGCCCTGCACTATGATCCCATCACATATGCCAAAATACTAACATGTGCAATGCTATACAGTATTTCCAGTTATAACAGGGTGGCTTCTTCCGGAGCCAGTAGTTCCCAGCACCACAGGCAGCAGACGCTGAGACAGTTGAGGTATCAGAGAAGAAGACAGCAGTAAGAAATGACCATGCCGGATTGAAGACACACTGTGTGTCGTGGCACTAGGAAAGAGGTAGACAATTGCCCATAGCTTTACAACATAAATATACAAGAATTAAGCATCTACACTACAGTAAAAACAATGTATGCAAACGTGCCAGACTGTGCTTAACCATGTGTATCAAACAAGGGTAACTGAAGTAACAGTGTGCAAAAGGCACTGGGTACATTTATCACCATTTGCAGAGAAGGACAAGGGAATAAAATAGTGCATGTCTTTCATGGGGAATGGTGTGAGTGCTGAAATGTAGTGTGAGAACTGATAGAGGGTCAATGTGGAGAAAGGCTGGGATCAGTGGATTTATGGGATGTGTTGGGATCTCTGTTGTCACGTGTGTGCAAGTGTGTCTGCATGGACACAGTCTCATTACTTGCTGCAGCACTGTGGCTGAGCCTACTGGACATGTCCCCTGCATGCATGACAGATGCACCCTCCTACCCATGGGAGCTGGATCTGCCAGAAGTTTCAGTGGCTGTACCACAATTTTAGTTAGATGCTGGTGTGCTATGTGACCTTGACTAATGTCTGCTGGATGTGCCAGGGTGAGTGTGAATATGACCATGACCATGGGGACGCTTTCTCCTAAGTGTAGACACATTCACAGCAGATATTGCTGTGGAGGGGCTCACATTGCAGGAGCAGGGTCTTACTCACCCATGGCCATGTTGGCTAAAATCTGTGGTTGTAGCACATGACCAGCTGTGAGAATGGACTCTCACTCTTGCTAGATTACCTATTGTAGACACTGCACAAGTCCATTGTGTCATTCAGTGTATCCAAGGAATCACACATCCGGGACATGCACTCCTGTAGGGTCAGCATGCACAACCTGGATCATCCTCACTATCACTGTTATGGCTATGGTGGAACGAACCTGTAATTTCACAGTGGACCTGCACTTATGTTGCATTGCAGTCACTGACACACTAGCCTCAGGGTGGATGGTAACCATTTCTCTGGAAAGCACCATTACCAACCCCACTTTGTGGACTTTTTGCCCACAAGTGCTAAGTAAAGATTAAGACCTCTGTCTGGTCCAATAGGTTCCCCCATCTGTATTGTACCCATCAACCTGTCTTCTCTCAGGCCATATAGTAGGTTGTTGTGCATGGCATCCAGATATCTGTTGTCACAATCTTTAAGTAAATGTCAGGCATGTATGTGTACTGAGCACATGTTCTCAACAACACAAGCACTTAACTCTAACTGAACACAACCACCTGACCATTACAGTAGTTCTGTTAGAGGTTGTGACTAATTACATATGTGCAAGTCACACAGCACTACAACAGTATTGAACATTGCTCATAATATGAGCTCAGGGGTGTGTCTACTATCTACCCTAACAATCTTGCATGCTACCACATTCAGTACACTTGCAGTGCAACCTTTATTACACTTTTTGCCAACACATGTACAAGCACTGACAAAAACAGCAGACAAAGCTACCTTTGTGCAAAGAAATTGATGTGTAAAAAGTAGCACTTTATTTAAGGAATTAATCTTTTTGAGAAGGAATATATCTTCAAAAACTATCTTAGCAGGTCTCAGATTCTGTTTACAGAACATTTCCATAGTGTGAGGAGGCCCTGTTTCTTGTCTGTTTTATATTGTGTAGATTATCCCCTCAGGGCATGATAATTATGCTAATTAAGGGGTAATCACACTATTGTTTCTGCATCAGTCAATTTGCATGATGAGCAAACCTGTTAAACATTGTGGAGATTTCTACACAATGACTTGCGCAGACCTGAGCACCAGTGGGCAGCCAATTATTTTAAGGTTGAGGGAATTTCATGCCATTTTTAACTATTTTCAGATGGAGTTGCTGTAGAGCATGCATGCTCAATAGCACACAGATGGATGGAGGGCTGCATGTTTCACATCTTAAAGTGCCATTGGAAACAGAATAATACATTACCTATATTTTCTGTATTTGCAATCTGTAGCATAAATGAGGTGCCAATCTTCGAGACACATTGTTGAGCGGCACATGAGAACTGTTGGGTGCCATTTTCCTGGACATTCTTCAAGTTGAGACATCATGGCTGAGAAAGGAAAAGCTAGTACTCCTTTTAGAGCACAGAAGTGTGGAGTGGAGAAGTGAAAGATTTTTCTGGAAGTTCTCCATAAGCAATAGAGCTGGATGCTTCTGCAGGAGGACTATACCAGGCCACAGTACAAGACTGGAGCCTGGAATAGTTGGGTCAAGGCTGTCATCAGTGTTACTGGCATCCCATGCACAGGAAACAGTGCAGTCACCATTGCAGTGACATGAGGTGTCATAATCCTGACCTTCAACGATGAGAGGGAGAAATTATGGTGCAGTCACCACTTCTGTACTGTGTATGTATGACATATTTTAGCAACTCAAGTAACATGTCTCTGCATGCTGTCCACAAATTTTACATTATGCCTTTGTGTCTCTAGCCCATGAAGAGATTGAAAGGAATAGGCAGCAGCAAAGGAGCAGAGTTGACCTCAGAAGGTGCAAGGGTGAGCATTTATGCTGTCATAAAAATGTCTGCCTTTTAACAGTAACAGTGGCAGGCATTAAAAAATAACATACAACTTTTATATAACACTACCACATCTAGCATCAGTCAGAGGTATTAGGATAACTATGTAGTGTTAGATGTGTCTCTTCATGTCTCCTCTTCTTTTTTAATTTCTGCAAGTCTTTGGGGTTTCTAATACCATGATGGGAATGGACCCCATTCCTAAGTCAAAGTACAATTAAAGTTTATGAAATTAGTATTGTTTCAATCTTTGAACTTAGCCAGAAGTGCTCTTCGCCACACCCGCAGTGTGCCCAGTAATGACTTCTACAATAAATATGGAGTTATATGTAGCATATCTAAGTCATCATCATCTTTCGGCTTTTCCCGTTATGGGTTGCCACAGTGGATCATCTCTTTCCATTTCTTCCTATCCTCTGCATCTTGCTCTGTCACACCAACTGCCTGCATGTCCTCTCTCACCATGTCCATAAACCTTATCTTAGGCCTTCCTCTTTTCCTCTTACCTGGCAGCTCCATCCTTAGCATCTTTTTCCCAATATACCCATCATCCCTCCTCAGCACATGTCCAAACCAACACAATCTGGTCTCTCTTCTTGCTTTGTCTCCAAACTGTCCAACATGAGCTGACCCTCTAATATACTGATTCCTAATCCTATCCATCCTAGTCACACTGAGTGCAAATCTTAACATCTTTAACTCTGCCACATCCAGCTCTGACTCCTGCCTTTTTGTCAATGCCACTGTCTCCAACCCATATAACATAGCTGGTCTCACTACTGTCTTGTAGACCTTCCCTTTCACTCTTACCGGTACCCGTCTGTCACAAATCACTCCTCCACCTTGCCTGTACTCTCTTCTTCACCTCTCTTCCACATTCACCATTACTCTAAACTGTTGATCCCAAGTACTTAAACTCGTCCACCTTTACCATCTCTACTCCCTGCATCCTCACCATTCCTCTACCCTCCCTCTCATTTACACACATATATTCTGTCTTAGCCCTGCTGACCTCCATTCCTGTGCTCTCTAGAGCATATCTCCACCTCTCCAGAGTCTCCTCAACCTGATTCCTACTCTCACTACAGATCACAATGTCATCTGCAAACATCATAGTCCATGGGGCCTCCTGTCTGATCTCATCTGTCAACCTGTCCATCACCACTGCAAATAAGAAAGGACTCAGAGCTGCTCCTTGATGTAATCCCACCTCCACCTTAAATGGATCTGTCACTCCCACTGTAGTCCTCACCACTGTCACACTACCGTTGTACATATCCTGTACCACTCTTACATATTTCTCTGCCACTCCCGACTTCCTCATGCAATACCACAACTCTTCTCTAGGCACCCTGTCATATGCTTTCTCCAACTCTACAAAGACACAATGCAACTCCTTCTGATCTTCTCTGTATTTCTCCAATAACACTCTCAGAGCAAACATTGCATCTGTAGTGCTATTTCCTGGCATAAAACCATACTGCTGATCACTAATCATCACCTCCCTTCTTAACCTAGCTCCTACTACTCTCTCCCATAACCTCAAGCTGTGACTGATCAATTTTATCCCTCTGTAGTTACTGCAGCTCTGCACATCACCCTTATTCTTAAAGATCGGTACCAAAACACTTTTTCTCCACTCCTCAGGCATCCTCTGACTTTCCAAAATTTCATTAAACAATCTAGTTAAAAATTCCACTGCCATTTCTCCTAAGCACCTCCATGCTTCCATTGGGATGTCATCTGGGCCAACAGCCTTTCCATTCTTCATCTTCTTCATAGCTGTCCTTACTTCCTCCTTGCTAATCTGTTTCACTTCCTGATTCACTATCCCCACATCATCCAACCTTCTCTCTCTCTCTCATTCTCTTCATTCATCAGCCTCTCAAAATACTCTTTCCATCTACTCAACACAGTATCCTCTCTTGTGAGTACCTTTCCCTTACTATCCTTTATCACCCTTACTTGCTGCACATCTTTCCCAGCTCTGTCCCTCTGCCTAGCCAATCGGTACAGGTCCTTTTCTCCCTCTTTAGTGTCCAATCCTCTCATACAACTCTCCATACGCCTTATCCTTAGCCATCTCTCTCTTTGCCATGCGCTTCATCTCTTTATACTCATGTCTACTTTCTTCATCTCTTTGACAATCCCACTTCTTCTTCGCCAGCCTCTTCCTCTGTATACTCTCCTGTACTTCCTCATTCCACCACCAGGTCTCCTTGTCCTCCTTCCTCTTTCCAGATGTCACACCAAGCACCTTTCTAGCAGTCTCCCTTACTAGTTCTGCTGTAGTTACCCAGCTATTCGGTAACTCTCCACTGCCTCCCAGTGCCTGTCTTAAATCTTCCCTAAACTCCACTTCACAATCAACCTTTTTTAACTTCCACCATTTAATCCTTGGCACTGCTTTCACACTCTTCCTCCTCTTGATAACCAACGTCATCCTACAGACCACCATTCTATGCTGCTTAACTACACTTTCCCCTGCCACCACTTTACAGTCTCCAATCTCCTTCAGACTGGCCCTCCTACATAGGATATAACCCACCTGTGTGCATCTTCCTCCTCTCTTGTACGTCACCCTATGCTCCTCCCTCTTCTTAAAATATGTATTCACCACAGCCATGTCCATCCTTTTCGTGAAATCCACAATCATCTGACCTTCTGCATTCCTCTCCTTAACACCATACCTACCCATCACTTCCTCATCCCCTCTGTTCACTTCACCAACATGCCCATTAAAGTCCGCTCCAATCACTAGTCTCTCACCCTGGGTATACTCACAACTTCATCCAACTCACTCCAAAATTTCTCTTTCTCATCCATCGCACACCCAACTTGTGGAGCATATGCACTAACAACATTCATCATTATACCATCAATTTCAAGCTTCATAAACATCACTCTGTCAGACACTAAGTACGATTGTATATTCTTTTTTATAAGACACATTGCTCCTACTACTATTGGAACTGTCTAGGTATCCTTCTTCCACATTGCCCTCAGCAAGTCCTGGTATTTTATGACCTCATGTCTCCCTGTGTGTAAGACACTGTAGTCACTGGATGTAGCATGACCAATGCTACTTTTGTCTTCTTTTCATGTGCTATTATATCTGGTTTTCTTGCATCTATTTTTGAACTATTGGTAATGTGTGATCCCATGTGATAAAAACTTCATCATTTCCTGTAATACTTTGTGGCTCATGTTTCCATTGTTTTTCAGCTACTTTAGTATTATGTTTGCATACTCCCCAATGCAACAGGCTTGCCACGTTATTATGCCTTTCAGTATACAGTCCTCCTGTCATTGGTGTGTCACAACTAGCAACAAGA
Organism: Protopterus annectens; assembly: GCF_019279795.1. Taxonomy (NCBI): domain Eukaryota; kingdom Metazoa; phylum Chordata; order Ceratodontiformes; family Protopteridae; genus Protopterus; species Protopterus annectens. Next base: position 17,644,753 of record NC_056750.1, on the reverse strand, counting down.
TGTGCAACTGTTTCCAATTCTGTTTTACAAAACCTACATTTGCCTGTTTCTCCCACATGTTCAATGGACTTTGTAAACCAGCATGTACATAGTCCACCATCTTCTGCCGCCAATATTAATATTTTGTCTTTTGGTTTAAATTCACGTCTCCTTAACCATTCCTTTGTTTGATCCTGATCAACATGAGGTTGTTCCAAGAGTTTTTTATACTTGCAGCTATATTTATGCATTATCCACATTTCTTGCTTTCTCATCTGATCCTTCACCGTATATTCTTTGGGTTTTTTTTTCTTGCCACATTCTGTTGCTGCCTGATTTTTATCTACTTCTGGTTTGATTTCCATTCCCGTTTGATACCAGTGTGCTTCTGCTAAACTAAGCAGGGAAGTCATCTTAGACTTATTCTCTTCATGTTTTAAAACTTTCACTATGTTTGGATCTTGTGAGGCCAGCAGCTATGCTTGCACTCCTAAAATTACAAATCTATACATGTGATCAATTTCAAGGAGGCCCATACCTCCTTCAGAATGGGGAATATATAACCTTGGTATATACTGATTTTTATAAATCATTTGATAAGTATGAAGCATCCTTGTTTTCTTGTCCAACACCTCTTGGGGCCAGTCAGTAATCCAAAACTGTAAGTTCAGACAGGAAAAACAAATTGGTTTATAGCTTGGACTTTCCTCCTAGATGTCAGCACTGTTTTTGGTATTAATTTTAGTCTTCTAAAATATTCATTACTAAGTCTTATTTGCATTTGTCATTTTTAATTTCTCCAAGTCTTTTGGGTTTCTAATACCATGTCGGGAATGGACCCCATTCCTAAGTCAAAGTACAATTAAAGTTCATGAAATTAGTATTGTTTCATTCTTTGTTAGCCAAAAGTGCTCTTCGCAGCGCCTGCAATGTGCCTGGTAATGACTCCTGCAATTTGTACGATATTACATGAATTGGTAACATATCTAACTACAACTGTAAAAGACCAGTTGCTCCTACTACTATTGGAACTGTATGGGTATCTTTCTTCCACATGGCTCTCGTTTCTGCCTGCTGATTGAGGTATTTTATGACTTTGTGTCTCTCTGTACGCAAGACACTGTAGTCATTAGGTGTGGTGATTTCAATGATCAATGCTACTTTTGTCTTCTTTTCTTGGACCACCATATCCGGTTTTCTAGCATATATCTTTTGGACTGTTGGTATTGGATGATTTCATGTGATGGAAACTTCATCATTTTCTATGATTCTCTGTGGCTCATGTTTCCAGTGTTTTTCAGCTGCTTTGATACCATAATGTTTGCACAGTCTCGCATCATTATTATGCCTTTCAGTATACAATCCCTCTGCCATTTGAGAGTCACAACCAGCAATAAGGTGTGTGACAGTTTCCAGTTCAGGTCCACAAAACCTACATATGTCTGTTTCTCCCACATGTTCAATGGACTTATTAAACCAGCGTGTACGTAGCCCACTATCTTGGGCTGCCAATATTAAACTTTCATTTCTTGATGCAAATTCACCTCTCCTTAACCATTCTTGCATTCATTCTTGATCAACACGAGGCTCTTCCAGAAGTTTTCTATACTTGCAACTATATTTGTTTTTTCCACATTTCTTGCCTTCCCATCTGGTCCTTCATCTTATATTCTTTCTTTTGTTTTTTTAGCACATTCAGTTACTGCCTGGTTTTATCCACTTCTGGTTTGATTTCGATTCCTGATTGATGTCGATATGCTTCTGCTAAATTAAGCAGAGATGTCATCTTAGATTTATTCTCCTCATGTTTCAAAACATTCACCACATTTGGATCTTTTGAGGTCAGTAGATATGTGTGTAGTCCCACGACTGCAGATCTATACATGTAATCAATTTCAAGGAAGCTCATCCCTCCTTCAGAACAGGGAATATATAATCTTGGTATACACTGATTTTTATAAATCATTTGGTGAGCATGAAGCATCTTTCTTGTTTTAATATCCAATCTATCCAACACTTTTTGGGGCCAGTCAATCACTGCAAAACTACAAGTTAGGACAGAAAGAGCAAACTGATTTATAGCTTGGATCTTGTTCCTAGGTGTCAGTGCTGTTTTCAGGATTAATTTAAGTCTTCTAAAGTATTCCTTTCTAAGCTTTATTCACATTTGTTCATGTTTTATTGCTGATCCTTCATCAATTCCCAAGTATACAACCCCTCTTGCTCAAATTCTTTCATATCACATTTTTGTCCCAAACTGATGTTGTCCTGGTGCTGCAATTTTCCTTTTTTAAAGGTTCTTTTTGCACATTTATCAAGACCAAATGACATTCCACTATCACCTGAAAAGGTTTTGACAACCTGCAGCTGTGCTTTCAGTTCCTCATCTGATGAGCTATACAATTTTAAATCCTCGACAAAGAGAAGATGAGAAATCATTAGACTTTGTTGTTTTCTAGAAGCCAAATTATAGCCATGACCTAAGCTGTTAAGTAAATGGCTTAATGGCAAGGCAAAATAGCAGTGGTGACAGGGAGTCACCCTGGAATATCCCCCTTTATCATGGCTTAATTGCAAAGTGGTCTGCCACTGTTTCATGGTTACTGTAATGTAATCAGTCAATGTAGGTTCTACCTTATATATTTTTAAGCACTCTTTTATCCATGAATGTGGGATACTATCAAATGCTTTTTTATAGTCAATCCATGCCATACTTAGATTCTTTCCTTTCTTACAGTTCTCCACTATAATTTTATTTAATATCAAATGATCTTTTGTTCCATATGACTTTCTTTTATTGCCCTTTTGTTCTACTGCTATAATTGAGTTTTCTTCTAAATGACTATAAACTCTGTTGGCATCAGTCCCCATGTATAGTTTATACTTCGTCAGAAGACAAGTTATTGGTCTATAATTTTTAGGGTAGCTTGCAGATTCACTCTTAAGTAAGAGTATTGTTTTTCCTGTTGTTAACCAGTGCGGTGTCTTTTCGGGGTGTGCATATAAATAGTTCTTACTCATGGCTAGATCCTTGTGTAAAGAAGTTAATACTTTAAGCCAAAAGTTAGGTACTGCATCTGGGCCTGGGGTTTTCCAATTAGAGGCTTTTCTCAACTTTGTTTCAATCTCCTGATTTGTCGGTATAGATGGACAAGTGGATCTTCAGGTTAAATGCCTTTGTTCTCACATTGAGGATGTCAGTGGATTCAATTCCCACATACTGCTGTGATCATGAAAAACATTGCTGCAACAGTACACTACCCTTATATGTGAAATCATCATTGTTATTAATTTGCTGGACATTTCACAATTTATAGTAGGATTGGCTATCCTTTGCCTATCATGTGATTGAAATATGTCTAATTTATATATAGTATTTAGTGCTTTGCAAAGTGTATCCTGTTTAACTGTATCACTAGCAACAGTAGTTAGAATACAGTTTTCATTATGCTTGTCTTTCCCTACCCTCTTTGTCTCTAGCCTTTGTCTTACATATCTCTTTTTGTTTGTTTTACTATTATATGCAGCATCACAGCAACCTAAAACCAGCCTACCAGCAGTGCCTGTCGGCCACCTACAGGTGGTATCAGCAGTACTACCTCCATGAGAAGTAGTCAGCATGTTTGGATCCCAGCCTGTCACAGGTACCTCCACACCTCCTGTCCTACCTGTACCACATGGGTCAGGTAGCCCTGCATTGGAAGCTGTTACAGTGGTAATCGCCAGTAGCAATGTGAGTCGAGGTGATACCTTTGTCACCCATTAGCTGCTGATAGACATTATGGAAGATTTCATCAACAGGAGGTTGGATGCCCACGTCAGCTACATGGAAACCATGCTTTGGTGATTCCATTGCATTGCATCCTTGCCCTACATTGGCTTTAACATACGAGCCAGGACCCAGTGGTGGCAGTACCCATGGTGATAAACAATCTCTCACTTCATTTCAATTGGTAGATACTGCATCTGTGAATACTTAGTACTCTCTCCAGTCTGGTGTTCCCTTCTTTTTGTGTCCATGACTCCCCCTCCCCAATTGGGTTAACAATCCTCCCTTCACTGTATCTTCTATTTGTTTGTCTGATGTTCATTCACCATTGCTTTCCTTCTCCCTCATTGTACCCCCCCACACTGTTAATCTTGTTCATCTTCACTTGCTAAATAACCTACCTCTTACATCCCCTCCTTCCATGCCCAGCTTTCCCTTCTCTTAAAAAGGGAACCTATCTCACAAAAAATGTTTATTCCTTCTGCCATAGCTCCATCGTGCTTATTCCTTATTTATTCACCTTCTGTTCTACCCTCTGATTACTTCCCCTTTTCATCTCCAACCTACACACCCATTTCTAATATTCAGTCTGGTCAAAAAAATAAACACACCACCCACATGCCTAAAATCGGCTTATAAAAATGTATTTTGTGGTCATACAGTGCATGACAGTATGATGCCCCTGTATAGCCAACGAGAAATGGCACTTCTCATTGTATAGCAGAAATAAAGTTGTCTACGTCACATGCTATAGATATTGTCATCTGTTGTGCAAATGAGCACTGTTGCAAGGTAGTTTTCAAATAAGAAATAGAGTAAAGCACTTCGATTCCACACTTTGTAGCAGTACAGTTCCTCAGATGTCTGAATCTGAAGTGAGACTGCCATGCAGGAGGTCAGCAGTGCCATAAATTCTCCAGGTCAGTGAATTCTCAGGTTCGAATCTGCAGCTGCCAGCTTCATTTCACCAGCTTTTCAAGTAACTGCAGAAGTTTTCCAGCCATCTACAGTTAGCAGCGTGGCCAACTGTCCCTGTAGAATTGGTAAGAGATCTGGTGTGTTGCATAACAGCATGGATGCCATTAATCAGACTAGAAAAGAGGGTAGTAAACACAGTATTATTCTTAATGTGTCAATTTTAGATAGACTGCAGAGGTTGTATGAACAGCGTATTAGCAAATGTAAAACCTTATTAGGGCAAGTTGACAGGAATTATACCAATGTATTACATATGACTGGTGTCTTAAACAGAAAATCTGTGGTATGACAGTAAATGTTTATTGTGATAGTCGTATGAAACTGCTTTCTGTGTGCAATGTCATAAAAGTACAGTTCGGACCACTGTTAATGGTAAACAACCAGATAAGGGTCATACACTTGCATTATTTCCAGATATTAAACAGTTATGTCCTGTCACCACATATAAAATGTTATTTTCAAAGTTACAATAGCAGTCAAATCAGTTATTGACAGAATCTTCTGTACATCTTGTTACACCTTTAGACAAAAATTTTATAAAGCCACTGCACAGTACAAAACATAAGGAGAGAGATGAGGTTCATGGTGAGCTGACAGAAACATTTAAGAAACTTCTAAGAGACAGAGTGAGTTCAGAAAGTTTAGACAACATATACAAACATGTTTTCAAAAGTGCATAAGAGCTTTAGAGTCAGCAGAACAGAATACTGAAAAATATCAGACAGCCCATGCAGAATCACAAGACAACAAGAATCTGATTAGTAAAGAGTTAAAGCAACAGCAGTTGGCTATGCTGATAAAAAATAATTTACAACACTACTTTTAAAAAATGGTTAGTGTACACGGCAGGATCTAGTGTATAATCAACACTTTCAGTTAAAGCAAGACACTTATCAGTTAAACCATTAAGTAAGACGTATAACTGCCATTCTTATGACACACATATGGACAGTGTCTCATGGCTAAGCTGTTAGGTAATTTCAAAAATCACCATTTCAAATAACAGAACAGTTCTAGTGCATGAAAATCAAATGAGAATACTTAAAAGCAGTAAAAATCTAAAGTCACAAGACTGACATGCATGTATTTTTTTTTTCACCTAAAGTGCATCTGTTTAAAATGCACAAGAGCAAAAGGCAGACAACAGCAAATGTAAATATATCTGTTTTAAGCATATGTTACTTAAGCCAATATCTCCTTTTTTACAATTTTTTTGTAACTGTATAATAGCACCAAAAATAGCAGAGACTCCAGCAAAACAGTATTCAAAAGCAGTGTTAATAATATAAAGTTGTACTTTGTTTTTGTTTGCTTGTAGTATTATTTACCAAATGTATGCATAGTTATGCAAATTATAAATACTTATTATAATTCTAAGTGTTTTACGACTGCATTCTAATAATCAAGTTGCAAGTCTATTAACAGATGACTAAAGGTAAAAAAGTGCTGAAGAGGTTAAGATATGTGCTATGGTCTCCTGAGTCTGAAATGCCCAGAAAAAAAAGTAAGAGATTTTGTTTTATGTGAGCTCAAATCTTCCCAGGCTGGGATGGGTGATTACAACAAATATTGGGGAAATGTTACAGGTACTAAAATTTACAAGGTCAAACACAAGACTGGTTGACAGGCCAGGTGGCTTGCATTTTTCTAAAATATTATTACTAAGACATAATTATTTATTTTATTTATTTTATTTTACATTTGTTGACCGGGCTAGTCTAACTGGATACATGTCCATTTTCAGTAGAGGCCCGGGGAGAAAAGCTCCAGACAAACATTGTAAACATTAAAGATTAATAGTGGAATTACATTAACAATTAAACAGTAGTAATTGTAACATAAAAACATTGAAACCAAATAAGAATATAGAGGGAAAAAAAATAAATTGATCAAAAATTTTTTTTTTTTTTTTTTTTTTTTTTTTTAGGATGAACTACTCTTAGTAAGTGTGGCATAATGAAAATTGTTTAAGGGTAGTTTGTTAAAGTGTTCAAGTGCAGCAGTAAGCAAAAAGCAAGAGAGTTTGCAAAAACCCGACTTGGTAATTGTAATAAATTTTTACAATTGTGCATGCATGTCATTAATAATCTGTTTGCAGGTAAACGCTAAAAGCTAAACCAAGTACAGCCAGTAAATAGGCCATGGTATGCAGTTCAAATAAATTATACAGGTCCCTTGCCAACATAAAAGGGAGGGTACAGATAACTACTAGTAGTAGTAAATGTCTTTTCAAAATAGGTAGAGGCAATTCCTACTAAAACTGACAGTAAAGACAACAGCAAAAGCTTTATAAAAAATCAGCAAAAGAGTCTTCCTTTAGACCAGAGTGTCGCAATCTGGGTAACAGCCAGAGGACAGAAATACATTCAGTTCTCACAGCTAAAGAAAATAAACAATAGTGCAATAAAGTGCTGTATTCCACAGGGAGAAAGGACACTTTTTCATTTTTACACTGACTATGTAAACAGTACTGCAGAAGGGACTAAAATAAAGGTACAAAAAAAAAAAACATATTGGCCTGTTAATTATTCAGTAATTATTAAAATACATCCTTGCCTTTTTATTGTCATCAAGTGATTAGGGTACCATCAACATGTATGGTAGTGAGACAAAAATACCAGAAATACTTTTTAATGTTTCAGTAATGTTTAATTAGCAGGCTTCAGTTTAATACTAAGTTTGTAAATTGGACTGAGTGTACATTACAGCCTATGTATGTACAGACACAAAAACATTCTGTACAAGCAAGCTATGTAGTACAGTAAATGGTTTAATATGTAAAGAGCATTCTTCAGTGTATAAACCATGTTTTCTACAACACACTGTAAATCTGTGTAAATAATTTTGCCATCACATTTTAAACTGTTGACAGAAATTGCTCCTCAATTCATTTGTATGTATTGTAACATATCAAAGCTTAACATTTATAACACATTTGCTGTTTTCAAAAAACAAGCCTGCAGTGCCTTTGCAATAATATCCACAAGCATGGTCAATAAATCACTGCATAGCATCATATTCAGTAACTGCAAGATACAGCTTACAACTGGTGAGTCATTTTTTTACAAAATGGTCCTCAAAAAAAAAATTGTTAAATTGAATAGTTCATCCAGTTCTAGTAGTAATGGTTATTATTGTGTTAACCATATAAAACTGTGTTTTAACTTGCTATATCAAATGAAAACTAAAGGTTTTGTTTCCTAATGTTTCACATAAATCATACCAAATAATGCATATCAGTGTTTTAAAACAAAAAAGGGAAAACTGTTAGATATATATTTAGAGATGTATAATTGCATGTACACTTCTGTTTGCTAGTTTGCATGTACACTTCTCTTTCCTATAATATATGTAGGAAAATATAGTCAGATGCATAAACATTTTTGTTTGTTAGCATAACATATATTAAAGGGTTGAACTGTACTTAGCTGAGAAGCAAGGGAAAAAATGTCATCCAAACTAAATGTAACATGAATGTTCAGTGCTTGGTACAAGCTTCAAGGAGAATTAGATAAGGAACTTCCTACTGGGTTTGAGACAAGGATGACTCACTAACTGTCACGTAATTCACCTTGAAACAGAACAGAAAGTAGGTGATCAGTAGGCTGTATGAGATCACATGAATTCCAAAACTGTTAACATCAACAGGTTGTTCAAGAAAAGATCCAAATGGTAGAAAAGAACATATAAAAAGGACATTTCTTGTTAGATCGGCATAGCTAGAAAACATCTTTCATGCTGTTTAAAATTTAACCTGAGACATTTAATCTATAACCTGTACAGTACTGTACATGTCGTCTGGTACATAGACAAGTTGTTTTATTAATACTGCGCAAAAAACATAATCTGGTACATAGACAAGTTATTTTTATTAGTACTGCACAAAAAACATTATACTGCTGAAAAGGTTAATAGTCTGCAAAGTTCTGTGCAGTCATCAGGCTTTGGTTTTCTACAAGGCATGCAATATTCAGCACAGACATCAGCACATCTGCATTTAATTTTTCAGTTCTGCCTTCATTCTCATTATGCTTCCATTCATTTGGACAGTGCAGTGGTGCAGCGGTAACATTGTCGCCTCACAGCAAGAGGTTTTCTGGTTTTATTCTTGGCTGGATTGCCTTCTCTGCAGTGTCTGCATGTCCACCCTGCATTCATGCAGGTTTCCTCCCAGGTTCAAAGACATGCGTCTGCAACATTTCTCCCATGGCCTCCACTGAAAATTGGCTTAATTCCAAGTCAAACTTTCCCGGTTAACAAATGTTAAATAAAATAAAAATATTCTAACTGCTCCTGTATCTCAGCTTGTTAATGACCCACTTTGTAGAGTTTCATTGCACTACACAGTGAGGTGTTCCAGTTGCTTCATGGGTATATTATTTTATTTTACATTTCTGCCTCCATTCTGTCCATGTGTATCATTCCCATGATATGCATTTCATTAACCCCTACAGTATGGCTTCAGCTAATAGAGCACCTTGTTAATGGTGTTTAAGAAGCTATGACTGAATAGTCCTGGGTTCAAGTCCCTTGAGGCCTGTCTTTTGATTTCTCTATCAAGTCTGTTATTGTATTACATTCCCAAGATATGTTTCCCTCTCCCCTTCAGTGGTTCAATTTGTTAATGCTATGTTTAGGAAACTGTCACTGAGGAGTCCTGGGATCAGTTCCTTTGAGGCCTGTCTTTTGATTTCTCCTTCCCCTGATATACTTTTCTATGACCCCTTCACTGTGATGTCTGCAGTAGGTCACCTTGTTTATGATGTATTTAAGAGAATATCACTGAACAGGGTAATGGGTTTAAATCCCTTTGAGGTTAATATTTTGTTTTGTTTTGTTTTGCATTACATTTACATTATAGTACAGGTACAGTAATAAAATAAAAATGTGATTATGTCGAGTGGTATAGGTCAATAAATCATGTTCTTTTCTGTATTCCCCCATACTGTCATAGTTTTACACCACCTGTGTTCATGTATTTCAGTTGGATATCTGTGTACATTTGTCATACCTCCTTGACAATTGTGTTTTGCTTCCCTCCTACATTTTCTAACTCCCTTTGCAGTCTCCTGTCAGTTTCTGCTTCCGTTGCCCTACTACCAATGATACTCTCAGCCGTTAGCGATCATAGCCTTACTTTGGTCTGTAAGACAATTTTCTGCATATCTTTTTTCTTGAGTCACAACAATAATTTAGCACCTTAGTATTAGCATTTGTGTGAGAGGTTTTATGACAGCTACAGTAGCTGCTTATGTATGGTCACTGTTTACAACAGCTGCTCAAATTTTACTCTGTTCACAGGTTGGTGTAACATGATCTTCCCATCTGTCCTTTTTGTGGCTCCAACAATGAGTTGCTTGTCATGCACACTGACCTGGTTGCATGTATTCATAATGAGCCTTGGGGCTTGTTGCACGCATATAATAAACAGTGTAATCATGATTGTGGAATTTCTGAAACCCCTAGCACAATGTTTCTTGTGAGAAACTGTGCCTTACAATAGGTTGCTGCCATGCTAATGCCTGTGGCATTAATGACCATCTTCGCTCATAAGCAGCCATCTGCAAATTCCACATTATTAAATGAAGTCGGACATAATTTTCTGACTACAAATAAATATGTTCAAAATTGCAGCTTTTATTTATATTAACATGTTTATTAAATTATCACAATTTAAATAGTGACAGAAGTACACACACATAAATAGACAATTAAACAAGGCACACTCAGTTTTGCTGTTATTGTCATGCTATACATAAACTGCAGTTTGTATTTGTGTCAAACTTGCTGGTTTCACATATAGTTTATAGTTGATTACTAGGCTGACTCTTTTGCTAGGTCATTTTAAGCTCAGTCAGTAAACTCAGGTCAGAATGAAACCCTGTACCTTGTGCTTACAAGGCGAAGACCTTAATCATTATGCCAAACCCACCCATTGTAGCATGTGTAGAGAATACCAGGTGGTGACTTTTAGTATACGTATTTGTTTCTAACGTGCTTTTTCTAAGACGAGATGTAGAAATACTCTGACAGATACCTTTAGACTGATTCCCTCTTGAAAGACATCAGCAGTCGACACAACAATGATTGAGTACTATTCACCTCTGCTGTATAATGCACTGCCCATTTCATGTGAAACCCATAAACAAGCCAAAGCATCAAACAAGGCAGGAGCTCCAGAATAATGAAATTCAATGACACTCAAAAAACACACATATCACAGACCCGACTGAGCTTTTAGAATCAGCTTTGAAAATAATCACTTTTATTAAATGTATCTTACTTAATCCTTAAACTATAATTTTTTTTTTGGAAATTCAGTATTATGATGGGAAATAAAACACCAGGAGGGATGTATATACTGCTATTATTTTAACTAGTCAGTGCTATTGATTTAAGACGGTGTCTTTTCCAAAATAATACTTTACAAGTTTGTCTGTGCCATTCATACAAGGATTAGGTTATTGCCTCTTCTGTTGCAGTAGGTGAGGACCATAGAGTATCCCATGCTGATATATTCTTGCTTCAGTACAGAAAAGAACAGCTTCTACTTAAGATCTTAACATCAGAAATCCCTTACATACAGACTGTGATGCAAACCCTGAATTCAACTTTTTAGAAAAGTATTTATTTGAGTTGGGGACAGCAGTGGATTATAGGGGTCCTTTTAAAGAAGGAGAAGAGCATGTGACCTGAAGGTGTGTATATGGGGCACCAAGTTGCCGGTGGGAGACAGCCTTCATTAAGCAAGTTCATGAGAGCTTCCTCACTAAAAATATCTCTGGTCATAGTGACCTTACCTAGAGTAAAAGCCCTGTCCCTCCACTCAATCTCATATAGACTCCTAAGCGGTGATCTCTGATTAGCCTTCTGGGTTATGAATGACTTGGCACCCTGTGAACTCCTTCACCTTAACAGAAACATCAGCAGCACCAGAAGGTATGACAGATACCTCGTGCAATGTATTCCCCATTTCTGAAATGACCTATCAAGCCAAATACATGTCTAGCAACCTTTGAAACCAGTTTGGCTGTCCAGTTCATTTCTAACATAGCCATTCTTCAGACGGTGAACTTTCAGGCCAGAGGAAACTGAGAGACTTAGGATAGGTGTTTTTGTATGTATGTATGTGTGTGTGTTGGGGGGGGGGGGGTTAAGGATGTGCTAGGATTACTTTATCAGGAAACAGAAGATACCAGATCCAGGAATGAGCACAAGGCATTTCAGGCAGCTGTGGATCTGGATGAGTCCAAATAGTGTTAATGTCTTGATGAAGGGTCTATATTAAGTCATCAAATGCTTAGAAAAGTGAACAATGATTTATCGGGTCTATATTAGACGAATGAATGATCAAAATGTCGAATACAGCATGCTCGACACACTTTGATCAAACGTTCATCTAATCGAACCCTTAAAATAATGAAAACCGGAGTTCTGAAAAGTTTCGTTTGTCCCACACCTTCCCTACACTAACATGCAACACACACATATACAACTAATACATATAAACCCATACATTCTCACATCATTCAACAACTTTCAAACCTAAACACACTCTTCTGCTTTTAGAAGAAAGTGGGGGCTTTGCCCCCACACCCCCCGATGTGGGGTGTTGTGCCCTCCACACCCCCTCTAACTATATATACAAACTCTGAACATTGGGGAAACGGCAATTACCTGGTAATCGCAACACACAAATATGGAATTCACTTTTCTAGCCATTCCAGACAGTGTAGTGTCCTTAAGTCACAAGGTACACTCACCACCATGGCCATCTAAAGCTTTTCAGAACTCCAGTTTTCATATTTTTCAGTGTTTGATTAGATAAATGATCGATCAAAGTGTGTTGAGCATATTGTACTCAATATTTTGATAGTTTGTTCATCTAATAGGAACCCAATTTATCGACCCCCATGTAAGCGAAAGCTTACAAACTCGAACGCTTAGAACAGCGATTTTTTTCCAAGAGAAAAAAAATCGCTATTCCAAAAAAAAAAACACTTAAAACATAACATAAAATGGAGGGCTGTGCCCCCCACACCCCCCCCTACTTAAATATACCAACTCCAAGATTGCACTACAGTGACAAAAATGGCAAAGTAATGGAAGCGGCCAAGCGATTTCTTTCCCAGGGAAAGAATTTGCTTATATGCTGCTTCGTCATTTTGCCTTTTCATCTTTTCAAGTATGACCAAGATCTTCGGTCATCTAATAGGAACCCTTGATGAAGCTAGTATGTGGTGCTGAGGAGGGACAAGGAGAAATCTGAGGTTTTGCTATGGATACCTGCAGTAGAAAAAGTCTTGTGGTTTGCATCTGCATAAAGAAACATTGTCAGAGTCCAGCATTATTTTGAGTACTTCACATTACATCAACATGCATGCACACATTTGTATTTGCCAGTTTGTTTACCAAAGCTCAGTTTGTGCCAGCTATCATAAAATGTACCAAATGTGCACACTTCCATACATGTATGTCATACCACTTATCAAACATATGTGCATCTTTTCCATTCTGATTACTAAATCATTTTATATTCATAACTGAATGAAGTTACATGTACAACATACTTAGTCAAGAAAAGAAGCAATATTTATGTGCATAAATGTATATATGCCAAGCAGATGCCACCTCCGTTTCTACTTTCCATTTGACACATGGATGTGTGTCTATGGTTAACTCAGTGTCATAATTTACTTACAAATACCAACTTTCAGTGGCACCAAGGTGCCTCATAAGGCCACTGGAACTTTTTTGGCAGTGTTTTCATTTACCTTTGGACCATGTGATTTAAACGTTATATTTGTATAACATTTATTGATTCAGTTCTGTCGTTTCACATAAGGTATACTTTTTAAGTAGAACTTAACATATTTATCTTGCATCATTAAAGATTTGAGTTCTGTAGCTGCCAACAATAATACTGTAATCTCTTTCGGCCTTAGAAGACTTGCATGGGAGGTGCTGCCCTTGAAGTTTAAATTGATATAGTGAATACATTTTTAATTAATTTGTTTGCATGTCCAGAAATCAGTAATAGAGGCTTAATAAAATGGTTACAGCCTGTCAAGATATATACATTTCCCTCATACATTTTTATTATAATTTTTACTAGTCTTATGCCAGGATTGATAAGCAGATGGCGTTTTAGGCAGTCTGAAAGCTGAAACTAGTTTTGTAGATACTGATAAAAGTAAAACTTCAACACTTTTAATGTCAACCATAAACAACAGTTGTTAAGAATCACAGGATTATCATGTTACCAGTTTTAGTCATTTCCAGAACATCTTTATGTGGGTGATCATGTCTTATGTTTCTGCTAACAGCTCTATTGATTTTGTTAAAGCAGGATTTCATACAACCTTGAATTAAAAATATTCACCATCACCCAGTCTTCATAACTGTCTTCTGTACAAAGCCTGCTTCTAATATGAATTTTGTGGCTTGTTCTTTTCCATTAAAAACCTGACAACTTCAGACTTCTTCACCAACTTTCACAGTGACAAAGCTATGAAATGAAGCATTAACAGACAAGCAATAATGCCCAACAGGGTGGGTGTTACTGGGAAAATGACCCCCAATAACACATACCCTGGAAGGCATTATTGTGCTTAGAGAATGGCCTATGTCTCAAATTGTTTTGTATTTGTGTTTCCTTTTTAATGCTATATATTTTTTCATATTTTTGATGTAAACTGTTTCCTCTGCCAAATGTTTCACACCTGTAGCATTTATAATTGTTGTTGGAGGAATTATTTTAAGCATTTAATGTCTTCACCCACCCACATACACATACAGAAGTACAGACTGATACATATATTTATTGGCATTTTTTTTTACTGTGAAAGTCTGACTGGGACAGAAACTCATTGTCAGTGGATGCCCAGGGAGGAAAAGCTCCACAAACACTTTATGATTACACAGTATTTTACAAGAATTTGCAGAATCTACAGTGCAAAACAGTGCAGTACAAAAAAAATGAGTAATTGCCTACTAAATTGTGGGAAGTTACAATATCCGAGAGAAATACACACACACACACACATATATATATATATATATATATATATATATAGAGAGAGAGAGAGAGAGTTGTACATATACACACACTTTTTTCTTTTGTAAATATTGAAAAAGGTTGAAAGGTAAGAAAGGAAAATATCACTAGGGGGTAGTGTTAGGTTCAAAGAATTAAGGGTGAGGGATTAGAATGATAGTTAAGGTTAGTAAGATTTATAGCAAGAAGAGAGTTGTTTAAAGTAACTTCTAGATCAAATAGAGGGGCAGATTCTAGTATTTAATAGGTAGCTCTTTAGGGTGAGTTTAAATTTGTTGAAGCAGCTAGTGGTATCTATGCTGGTTGGAAGTGAGTTCCATAGTTTAGTGACAGTGTAAGAATAAAGGCAGTGTCCGGCTCTTTTCTTTGATACTTGAACAGTAATGAGTTGTTTATTTTCAGAGCAAAGGGTTCTGCTGGGGCTATAGGATATTAAAATGTTCTTAAGGGCAAGGCAGTTGTTTGGATTGTAGACAATTTTATGTGCTATGGACAGTTGAATGAGATTAAGGTGACGTAGAAACTGCAGTCAGTTTAATTCTTTTAAGGTTTGGCAGTGATGTGAGCAGTATGAGTTGCCTGTGGCAAATTTGGCAATCTTATGGTAGCAGGACTGAAGCTTATTTTGTATAAATGAGTGCAAGTTAGTGAAGATGGGGGCACAGTATAATAGGGAGGGGAGCAAGTAAGTGCTTGTGAGAGCTTTTTTCAGTGGTGCCGTCCATGAAATGTTTGTCTGTATAGGGCTCCTAATTTGCAGTGTTTTTTAATGGTGTTACCAATATGGTGTTCAAATGTAAGTTTATTTTCAATAGTTTAGCATGGGATAAGATTTCAATTTCTGTGTTGCTTTGGGAGAAAACATGAAAGTGAGAGTCGGGTGAGAGGTGTTTTGCTGCAAAAAGTATAAGCTTTGTTTTTTGGCATTGAGTAGTTGTGATTCAGTTAACCAGGCTTCGGTTGTGGTGAAGGCATCTTGGGTTATTTGTTGGAGGTTATTTGAGGAGGAGATGATGATAGTATCATCTGCATATTGGATAATAGAGCGAAGAGGAGAAGCAGTGTGAAGGTTGTTTGTAAACATGTTAGAGTAAAGGTCCAAGTATGAACCCTTGTGATACTCCAGTTTGGTTGGTTTGGTATTCTGATGGGGTATTTTGCCATTTTATGGATTGCTGCCTGTTTGTGAGGTAGCTATTAAACCACTGGTGGATGGGTGGGGTGCAGCCAATATCAGAAAGGTGTTGCAGAAGTTTTTTTGTGTGATACTGTATTGAAAGCCTTCGACAGGTCTCGTAGTACTACCGAAGTGAAATTATCTGAGTCGATGGATCTCTGTACAGTATCCATGAAGGAGACAAATGCAGTGCTTGTGCTGTGTGAGGCACGAAAGCCATGTTGGGTGGGGGTGAGAAGGTTGTTGTGAGTGAGACGAAGTTATTGTTTATGGATGTACTTTTTGAGGAGTTTGTATAGTGGGGAATGGATAGAGATTGGACGATAATTAGAGGGCTCATTGGAGTTAACCCTTTGTGGTGTGGTGATGGATTTTTTGTAGATGTTGGGGACAAAGGATTCTGTAATTGAGCAGTTGATCAGAATGCTAACTGGGTATGCTATGGCCTCGGCAGCAAGTTTTAAGTATTCTGGTGGGAGGTCATCTGAGGAGAGAGATCATGGTTTTAATTTTCTGAGGAGTCTCTGAATTTCTGTGGTTGGTATTGGTTGTAGTGAGAAGAGGCTAGTTGGTGTAATATTGTTTTGGTGAAGGAAAGAAGAGGAGGAGAGGATCTTTCTAAGAGAGGACTGCTTTTGTGGGGTAGAGGAGGAGGGGCAAGGAATTTGATAAGATGAGGGTAGAAGGAGAGGAGTCTGTTATTAATTTGTGTATGTTATGTATAAAATGTGAATTGAGCATAGTGGCTATTTCTGACTGTGCTTTTTCTGGGCCTGGTGATGAGTTTGTTTGGTGCTAGGGGTAAGAGGATTAGTGATGCTTTTCCAGAATTATTTTGGGTTGTTTCTATGATTACTTAGTTGGTTAGAGAAGTAGTTTCTGTTGCCAGTACATACTAGCTTTTTAGCTTTGTTCCATAACTGTTTGTTTCTAAGTAGGTTCCATTCATTTTTGTTTTTATGCCATTCTTTCCAGGCCTTGTCACTATTTTGTAGGAGCTGTTTAGTGGCCATTGTTAGCCAGGGAGTGTGGTTTGGTTTTACCCTCTTAGTATGAGGAGAGGCTAGGTTGTTGAGTGCATCTAGCAATATCTTATTAAAATAGTATAAGGCATCTTCCAATGGGAGAGATTTTACTGGGCGCCAAGCTGAGAATTTCATAATGTTGATAAATTCTTGTTGATCAAAATGTTTTATGTTTCTGGTGGCTTTATAGTTATGAGATTTGGATATATGTGGCTCTATATGTGAAAACAGGTAAGTGGTCGCTGAGTATATTGAGTAGAGTCTTAGGATTTGAGTATTTAAGTGGATCTGAAAGTAAGATCCATTCAAGGGTGGCTCTTGCTGTATTGCTGTTGAGCATTCTGGTAGGGTTGGTGACAATTTGGGTGAAATTGTAGAGGTTTATGCTTCTTGTTGGGGAGTCTGTTATTAAGTCTTGCCAGTTGATGTTTACATCTCCCATAATAATAATTTTGTTGCAGATATTTTCTGACATCCAGTTGAGGATGTCCTAAAGGGTTTGGATATTTTGTCCTGGTGGGATATACAGACTATGCATAGCTGTTTAGATTTGTTAATTTGTAGGTTTCCTATTAGGATTTCAGCATTTGGAAATTATGGGAGTGTTTTCTGGAAGGGCAGTAGTATTGTGAGACAGCATAGATTAGGGATACCCCACCTCATTTTTTGGTGGTTCTATCTTTCCATAGTATGTTATATAACCTGGGGGTGTTATTTCAATGTATTGGACTTGAGGTTTTAGCTAGGTTTTGATGACTGTTAGGGTTGTTTTGTGTTAGCCAAACATGGAATCTGTAATTTTGTTACAGGTTGCTAAGAGTAGATCTTTAGAAAATGGAGTTGGTTGAGGGTCCTGGGTTGGGGTGGATGTTACCACATAGGGATATTCTGTTTTGGTTGTTAAGAGAGTGTTTTGGAAGAATTTTTTTTATAGGTTGCTAACTAGTGGTAGATGTTTTATTTGTGGTGGTATAGAGCAATGTTTTTAGTTTTGATAGATGAATGAAATTGTGTTTTGAGTAGGCTGGGTGATATATCATGGAAGCTGTTTAATGGTTTGTCACTGCATGGGGAGAAGTTATAGAAGTACTAGCTATGGGGTGAAGTATAGATTTTGGGGAGGTAATACGAATTAGTAGGCTAGGGGCAAGAGTTAGAAACTGATTGGGGAGAGTGGAGTAAATTGTGCATGCCATACTTGTAAAATGGATTTAGGAAGGTTTTGGAGTGTGGAAGGTACAGTTATGGGTGGAGACTGGGGAAGAGGCTATTGAGGAGAGGGAGGGTACAGTCAGAAGTGGATTTGGTGAGTGGGTGAAAGTTGATTGGAGGGGGTGGAGTTATTGCCAAGTATAAATCTGGGGGTGTAGGGGTGGGTGGGAAAGGGGGTAGGATAGGGGATTGGAGTGAGCCCAAAGGGCAAATGGAATGGGTAGAGCCAGCCCAGCAGCTGCTAAGAAAAAAAAACTTTTTGAGACGTCGAACTGAAACTGTAGAATGATTTGTAAGTGAGAGCTGTGACTGCTAGTTTTGGGGAGTACCTTTGTACTTGCAGCAGTATAAGTAGTATAAGCTGTTGTAATAAATAATTAGGTATTAAACCTCAATGTACAGCATACCTTGAATGAAATAACTTACATGAGGTTGATTACACACCAGGGGAGACAAACAGCTGCTGTGGGATTAAAAAAAAGGAAACAAAATAGCCTGGATTTAAATTACCCCAGGCTATCCAATACAGGGCAAGAGCTGGAGGGGGGAGGGGTAAAGACTACAGGGAATAGATGGATAGCCAATGGGTAATTGAACTCTGCAGACACTATTTGTGAAGTGCTAGAGGATTAGAAACCAATCAGTGAACCTTAAGAAAAGGTATGCTACTTTGCACAGTCACTCTACTTTATACTACATTAAGGCAAGTGTAGACATCATCTAGCTTTACCCTGAAAGTCTTAAAAGGATATAAAATTAAAGCTGGGGTTAGTTACAGATGAACATGAGAGGTAATGGTATGCTGTTTTATAGATTTAAGTTTTTCTCAAAAGAAAATAGACTTTAGTTGTGGGGAGAGACACTTACTGGAGAGGGTTATACAGCTGTTGCTTCCTGGCAATGTGCTCATCAGTACAGTGGTTTGATTAATGCACTATACAGCAGAATGTACTAACACACACTAACTTTTTTTTAATTTAGTGCAGTTAAGGTATTTTATTTATTTTTCATTTGTTTATTGGGAAAGTCTGACTGGACACAGGTCCTTTTTCAGTGGAGGCCCAGGGAGAAAAGCTCCACATGATGCATAAGTACAGAATTAGTAATACAAAGTAGAAAATTGATATAAATGCAATTTAACAATGGTAGCATAAGGCACAAACGCAAAATATGAGTAACATATATTCATGAGGACACTGGATATACATGGAATATACATTCATATATGAATAGGAATATTGAGTACATCTTTGATGGTACATATTGAAAATAGAACAATAGTGACATAGTGATGTAGTCCTAAGATTATTGGACATAACAGTTATGGCTGTAAACTAAGTCAGATATAGAGCTGTGTTTGGTGAGATGGTGGAATAGATAGGATCATATATTAGGATGAAATAGGGGAAGAAATAAAGGAATAAAACAGGATAGAGAATAAATAGTATAATTGGAATAGGTGGTAGAAGTGAGCCATGCAGGGTGTCTAAGTGGATGGGGGAGGGGAAATAGAGAAGGAGAGACACTAGTCTGGCTTGGAGCAAGGGCATAACCAGCAATTTTTAAGTGAGTTTTTAGTGCAGCTTGAGAGCATGAATGTATAGAGGTTAGAGAGAGATGGAGAGTATTTCATAATTTGGATATAATATAGGAGAAAAAGAGCAACCCCAGCTGAGTTCTTGGTTTTGGTTACTTGGAGTTGATTATTGTTGCTGGAGCATAGTGGTTTGGTGGTATGGTAGAGCTGGAGTAGATTTTGGAGGGATGGGACTTTGACGATAGTTAACTAACGTAAGTATGAGCAAGGGAGAGCTGGTTTTAGGTGAAGAAGTTGTGGGAGTTCGAGCCAGTTAAGTTCAGCGAGTGAGATGCAGTGGTGACTGGGATAGGTAGCTCCAGTGGCAAACTTGGTGATTTTGTTGTAACAAGACTTGAGCTTATTTATCTCAGTTTGTCTTAGGTTGGTAAATATTGGAGAGACATAGAGTAGGGTGGAGATAACGTGGGAATTGGCAACTGAGATTCTGGCTGTTTTGGTGAGGAATTGTTTATTTCTGTACAAAGCTCCTAGTTTTTTGTGAACTTTTTATGGTTAGGGAAATGTATATGTCAAATTTGAGACAGTTGTCAATCTCAATACCTATTAGTTTAGTATGTTCTGTGGGGGAGATGATGGTATTGTCATTGGTTGTAATATTAAAGGTGGAGTTGGTTAGGTTAGGTTTTGAACGTTGGAAGATGAGGAATTTAGTCTTGTTTGGGTTGAGTATTGACTGGGTATTGGATAACCAAGCTTCTACAGAGGTAACAGCATTCTGAGTGATCTTATGCAGTTTGGTTAGGGATTGGGCTGAGCAGATGATGGTGGAATCATCTGCATACTGTATGAGAGAGGTGTGTTTGGTGGCAGTGAATAAATTATTGGTAAAGGGAGAGAAAAGTAGAGGTCCAAGGATGGATCCTTGAGGAACACAGAGACAGAGAGTTGCGGAGATATGTCATTAAACCAAACAACAGATTGTAGGTGGCCTGTTGGGTAGCTGTGAAACCAGCCAGTAGCCGATTGGGAAAAAGATTAGTGAGAACAGAGATTAGTTGGTTGTGTGAGACCATGTCAATAGATCTAGGAAGGTAACTGAGTAGTGTAGGCCATTGTTTTTATGTTGAATTATAGTGTTAGTAAAAGAGAATAAGGAGGTGGTAGTACTATGGTATGGTCTGAAGCCATGTTGTGTGCTGAGAGGAGGTTATTAGGAGGTAATATAGGACTTGAGGATGAATGCATCTCTCAAGTATCTTGGAAAGTGGGGAGAGGATGGCAATGGGTCAGTAATTGGAGAGTTCAGTGGAAGCACCATCTTTGTGGAGGGGAATTATGTGGGATATTTTCCACAGAGGTGGGACATGGCACTCTGATAGGGATTGGTTAATCAGGATAGAGACCGGATAGGCTAGGGCATCAGTAGCTATTTGTAGGTATTCATGGGGGAGATTGCCAGCAGCTAGTTTAGTTGGTTTAAGTTTAGATAGAAGTTATTTTATGTTAGATGTAGGAACTGGTGTAAATGAAAAGGTAGTGGGTAGATTATTAGGTGTCAGTGTGGGGAGGCATGGAAGGGGGTTGTGTTGTTTAGCTAGAGAGGGGATGGTTTCTGTGAAGTGTTTATTGAATGAAGTGGAAATACTTTCAGAGGAGGGAAGAGTGTTATGTGGAGGGATGCCTACTTTACCTGGGAGGAGAATGGAGTTTATGGAGGACCAGAATTGCTTGGGGTTGTGTTGGGAGTGTTTAAGGGTGGACTAATCGTATTGGGTTTTGTCCTGTTCTATTAGTTTTTTTACTCTATTGCACAGTTCTAGGATTTTCTGTCTAGCTGTAGGGGATTTAGTTATGCACCAGTGGTCCCAGGCTCTGTCTCTGATTTTCATAATTGACCTAGTGGTTTTCTCTAGCCATGGGGAGAACTGGGCTTTGACTCTGGTATTTCCTAAGGGGACATGAGTATTTAGGAAGGTGCTATTGAAGAATTGAACTGAGGAATCTAGATTGAGATGCCATAGTGGGGACCAGTTGCAGTTTTTAAGAGATGAGGTAAATGTGAGTGGGTTAAAGTTTACCTTGTTATGGATTTGCTGATATTTGATGGGTTTGGCATGGTATAGGTGTTGTTTCAGTAGGAATGTAGGGGTGTGGTCACTGAGGCTGTCAGGTAGGCAGCCAGTTAAATATGGCTGAGGGTTTGTACTGACTAGTATCCAATCAAGATTGGAATGTTTGTTAGAGTTTTTATTTATTCGGGTGGGAGACTGGATAAGTTGGGAGAAACCATGAAGGTTTAGGTGGTGGGTTGGATGGCTGTTGTTGCAGGATAGCCAATCAATATTAAAATCACCTAGAATTAGGGTTTCTTGGGGAAGGTGATGGTTGTCCCAACTCAGAAGGTTCTCTAGTGGGGGGATGTTATGACCAGGTGGGAAGTAGCATCATATGATGTTTATAGCCTTGTGTGGGTTTAGTTTGAGGTTGGCATATAGGATTTCTTTATTACTAATTTGTGGGGCTGATATGTTAAGGATGTGAATGTTTAGATGGCTTTTATATATAAGAACTACACTACCCCCTTTCTTGGAAAGGCTGTCAACATGAAGTATATTATAACCTGCTGGTAGTATTTCCTCACTACTAATGTGAGGTTTGAGCCAGGTCTCGGTCAAGATGAGACTATCAGGGGGAGTATAAGCTTATGTTGGCATGTAGATCGTGGGTTTTATTGGTTATACTTCTGATGTTTAGACTTAGGAAAAGGAGATTGGTAGGCTGTTGTTGGCTGTTGTCAGATGGTGCAGTTGTTATACTGGTTATTGTGTTTGGAGTTGGAGCTTCTAGGACCAGAGTTGGGGTGTATGTCACCAGTGAGGGCAAGGTTAGAGAGGACAGTGGACATATACTTTAGAAAATTTACGAATAGTCTGTTGTATTTTAGGGAGAGTTTTTGTTTAATGTAGATACAAGGTAACATGGAGGGTGCATTGGAATGGTGATTGAGTTGGAATGATAGGAATAGTAAGGGGGGTGATGGATAGTGATGTGTAGTAGTGCAGTGAAAGTGGTTGAGTGGGTGTATTGTGGAGTCTTGGTAAGATGTAAGATGTGCAAGGAGAGTGCAAGTGAAGAATGTGAGTATGATTTGTAGGAGCATAGTTGAACTAGACATTGAAAAAGGAGATAGTTGGTGGGTGGGGGTATTGGTGTGATCGGTCACGAGGTAGATGGGAGGGATTAGTGGTTAGAATAAATGTGGTAGTAGTGGGGGCATGTGGGAATGAGGGCAGGGTAGGGGGGAGCGGAGAGTGCTGCACCTGGAGAGAACACTACAGAAGTTATCAGAGAAAATGCTTGCCGTGAATTTAAAGTAAGTGAGAAAGACCAGAACCATTCATTAGGGTACAGCTGTGAGTATATTGATCTACTGTCCAGAATGATTAAATACATAGTTGAACTGAAATGAGCTGTATAAGCAGGCTGAGAGGTGGAAAGAGAGAGAGAAAATAAAATATAATGTGATATCTGTTAGCAGGGACTGGGGGGAGGCAGTGAGGGGATAGGTGATGTAAAATTACTATGCAGTATAGGAGGGTTGCCGACCCAGTGATGAGTGCATGCCACGGACAAAAAGCTTTATCAGTTGGAGTAATGGTCAGTTAAAAGATTAAGACTTTAAAGTAAAATAACATAACATACACTTTGTTTTCACTGTAGGCTGGTCATGGAAAGCTATGGCATCAAATAGGGTCCGTAAAGGCTTCTAAATGGGATTCTGCACCAGTGGAGAATTACAGTAAGTTTTACTGTCTAAACACTTGCAAGTTAAGCACCTACATTAGTTTTTAGTCTCTTTAGTTACAGAAAGTGTCCATGGGTGCCCAGCGAGATTTTTGAGGTTTCCACTGCTTGTTATGGGGAGTGAAGACCCAGTTGACCCGATGGGTGGCTTGGATTACTGAAAGAAAAATAGGGAAAAAAAAATGTAAGATGGCATTAGGTTAAGACAGCACGTGCTGTGTGACCAGTCACCAGCAATAGTAGTGCTATGACTATTAAGTAATAGCTCTGGTAAAGCTGTAAAAGTCAGGGGAAAGGCATACAGTATCAAGATAGGTTATAGCCTAGTAAAATAAGTTAAGTGATGCATAGACATAGAAGTAAATAAATATACAGGCACAGAAAGCAGTTACAGCTTCTTTGTTGAGTGAATGCATCTCGAATTTCACCTTGTGAGCAATGAAAGAAACAAAAGTACAGTGCAAGGCATTGTGACGGTCTCCCCTGCCTTTACTTTTCCTGAGTAGTACACAGTGCTACTCTGTCTCATGTAAAATGATTTTTCTGCATGTAACTCAATGGGGATTACAGTCAGACAGGAGTGCTAGGTATTAGAGTGTCATTCCTCTTTTTAACAGTTACACTCATCTAGAGCCAAATGCATGCTAATTGACTGCTTGTTGTAGGGTTGCCACCTTTTCAAATGCCCAAAGTGGGACATTTTGTGTTAGAGGTTGGTGGACAAAACATACCCACGGCCAGTGCAAAGGACAGAACTTTACTTTTTTTCCACAAAATAAAAGCTTATTCTTGCAGTATTTGAGTTACTTGTGCTATTTCATAGGTTCATAGCTGATTACTAGCTAATAGCACTAGAGCCTTTACAAGCCTAGCCAGTAATACCCAGGATATTCCAAGATTTCTATTCCTATATAGGTTCATACTTGGCTATCTGCCCTAGGGCATTTATACGCCTAGCCAGAGTGTGTTTGGCTTTCGCCACCCATTTTAAATTAATTTTGCTATGCCCTTTTTCGAGGTTAGTATACTGTGCCTCTGTCTAACAGTGACACAGAAGTGATACCCGGGGTAAACCTACGATCTCCCATCCACTCATCAAGATTCCTCTTGAAGAGAGTCAATGAGGGACTCTGCCTAACCTGGACTGGGATTTTATTCCAGAGTGAAGGGAGCCTCTGGGTTATGAATCTGTCCCTCCAGCATGTCCTATTTATTTCAGTGCTGAGGTTCAAGTCTCTCGAGCGTGTAGCTCGATGGGATTTGGATTTTCTGAGGTGCAGCATGTCCATTAATTCTGGGTTGGACATGGCTTTATACGTCAGGCACAGATCGCCTCTGAGCAGGCGGTATGCCACTGAGTAGAGCTGGAGTTTCTTTAACCGGGCAGCATATGGCATCTGTTTGAGCCCTTTGATCCTCTTGGTGAGGTACTTCTGGGGTCTTTCCAGTTGCTGCAGGTGTCTGGTAAGGTACATCCAAAAAGGGGCATTGTACTCAATTATGGGCCTGATGAGGGATGAGTAAAGAGGCATGATGACCTCTCCTGATCTAGATGTGAATCCCTTCTTGATTAGGTGGGCTATATAAAATGTTTTTCTAACCACTTTGGTCACGTGGTTGTCAAATGAGAGATTGCTATCAACTTGGGTCCCCAGATCCCTAATTACTTCTTCTGTACTGAATGGATTACCACCTATGTGGTAATTTGTGGGCACTTTGTTTTTGCCAAAGGGGATGACTATACACTTTTTGGCATTTAGCTTGAGGCCATGGCTCTGGCACCAGTTGTCTGTTTCTATGTGGCCCTTTTGGAGGATGCTTGTGTCGGCTGGAGAGTCAATTATGGCACCCAGTTTGCAGTCATCTGCGTACTTGGTCAGCCACAGTCCTTCCGTGTTGGCTGTACCTCTGAGAAATATATACCGAACAAGAGAGGTCCCAGGACTGAGCCTTGTGGGACGTCACTTGTAACTGGTTTGGAGTCTGACATGGCTCCAGCAATTCTAACCATGTGGGTTCTGTCCTTGAGCCAGTTTGCAACCCATCTAGTGACATAGGCATTTATATTTAAGCTTGCCCGAGTGGGGTATTGTATCAAAGGCTTTTGCGAGGTCCAGGTAGGCTGTGTGGACCACCTTCTCCTCGTCAATGGCCTTGGTGACTGTTTCAAAGAAATCAACCAGGTGTAAGTGGCAGGGTCTGCCCTTAACAAAGCCAAACTGGGTAGGATCCAGTGTCTGTAGGTCCCCAATATCTATATTTATGAGGTCCATGATGATCCTTTCCATAGCTTTGCAGACCAAGCTAGTTAGGCTTATGGGACGATAGTTTCCAGGATCCATTGAGGCACCACCTTTGTGGAGAGGGACCACTGTTGCACGCCACTCTTTGGGTACATATCCTGTAGTAAGGCTGAGATTGAACAGTAGTTTTATGTTTGGGTTTAGCTCTTCTTGGAGTTCATGTAGGATGCAGCCCGGGACACCGTCTGGTCCCATTGATGCTGTGTTTTTTGCTTTGGAGAGGGCAGCTCTAACCTGAGCATCTGAGATGTCCGGGGGGCAGCACTCTGCTGGGATAGATATTTGCCCTTTTGGTAGGGAGGGGGGGGGAGTTTGCGCTGAACCTGTCAGCTAGGATGTTGTCAATGTCTGTGGGTTTGGTGTATTTTTTGTCATTTTGGACTAATTCTGAGCATATCTGGGAATTCCCACCCAGGTTCCTAACATAACTAAAGAAATCCTTGTGATTATCCTTAGTGTCCTGTGCAATTTTTCTCTCGAAGCTGGCCTTAGACGATTTTATGAGTGCCCGTAGTTTTTTGCTAATACTGATCAGAGATGCCTTCCCTTTTTGGGATTTTGCTCTATCATGTAGTAGCTTCCTCCTTCTATTGTATAGTTTGTTTATGGCTGGGGTCCACCAGACAGGACGTCTGCCTTTGGAGGATTGGGTCTTGGTTTTATTTGGGATTGCATGATCCATGCATTCCTGAAGGTTTTCATAGAATGCGTTTATAAAGGATTCTGTGGTCTGGGCCATATTTTCCACAGGCCTGGGGGCTTTGAAGGTTTCCACTTCGGTTTTGAGGAGTGTGAAATTTGCTTTACAGAAGTTTTTCAATGTGGTTTTCAGGGCAGGGGGTGGAGTCGGGATGTGAATATCCAGTGAGATTAATTTATGGTCTGATCTTACCAGTGAGGGATACACTTCTGGTCTAGAGCATAGAGTCCCCATGTTGGTGATGATCAGGTCCAGTATGTTTTCCCCTCTTTTGGGAGTGGTAACAAGTTGTTCCATAGCATTTGAGTTTATAAATTCTAGGAACCTTTGGGCTAGGGTGTTGGAGCCAGAGTAATGCTCCCAGTCTATGTTTGGGTAGTTGAAGTCGCTCAATATAATGGTGTTTGGAGAGACCTTCATATTTTCCAGTGTTCTCAGGAAGGCCGAGTGGGGTTCCTGGGTTTGGGAGGGTGGTCTGTAGCAGGCTATAAACTGGAAGGCAGTTTTACCCACTGTTGGTTGCACATGGATAGTCTCTGATGCTTCGTGCTGTGCCACCAACCTGGAGGTGTGGGTATCTTTGATGAATATTGATACTCCCCCTCCTTTTGTGGTTCGTTCCAAGTTTTGGGGCCGAAAAGCATGGTATGAGGTATAACCTGGTAGTGCTGGGGTGCTCTCGGGAGCCTTGAACCAGGTTTCCGTTACTGCACAGATATCGATGTTCTCCATACTAAGGAGAGTTTCGAGTGTGTGCATCTTGAGGTTTAGACTTCTGGCGTTGAGTAGCATTACTCTTAGTTTCTTATCCCTTGTGATACCTATGGAGGTGGGTTTGTCTTTTGAGCCTTGCCTAAAAAGGCACTATGGGGGTAGCAAGAGCCTTTGACAATATCCAAAAGCCCAGGGGTGACAGGTGCAAGCCGTCCCTAGTGAAGCATCATGGCTTGTCGAGCATGTCATCCCAGGCTGACAGGCATTAGATCCCTTTTGAATGACACCAATACTTAAGCCAATTGTTGAAATTGATCATCTTGTCTTCATACTGTGGCATCATTCTTGGTGAGGGTAAGATGCTACTCAAGGTCAGGGTCATACCAGCCTGGGCTACATGCTTAGAGAGCTCCTCTATGTCTCTTTTCATGTAGTCCAGGGAGGTACGTCTCAGGTCATTCACACCAGCATGGACAATGACTGAGTCATATTTGTACTTGCCTTGGAGTGACCTGAGTGCTTGTGTTATGTGGCGGATCCTAGCGCCTGACAGGAAGCTCTCCGTGACCTTCTCCTTGTTCAGTCTGGTGAGCGGGACGTCAGTGTGCCTGATGATAGAGTCACCTATTACAAGTGTATCAGGTGTGTTGTTTAGCCTTAAGGGCTGTAACTGTTCGGCACACTGGCTTTGTGAGCTATGTGTTGCACGTGTTTTGTTTTGGGGTAGCGGTTGCTTGGGTGACTGCTTTGGAGGTCTCTGCTGCTTAGGCAGATTTTTATTTAGAGCCTCCGAGTATGTTTTTGTGTGTTTATGTGCTTGGTTTGCTGTCATGGTAGGTCTATGTGAGACTGGAATTGTAGTGAGTGTGGTTTCCTTCTCCTCCTGACTGGTTTCGCCAGTACTGAGTTGAGAGAGCATAGCCTCCAGTATGGCTATATGGTTGCATCTCTCACATGTGTTGGAATTTGTTGGGAGGAGGAGAGGGTTGTCTGTGTACATGAGGCAGTTGTAACATTGCCTCAAGATTCCCAGATTCACCAGCTGGACTGGAGAGGAGATTGACAACTGACCTTTGGACATGCTAGAATAGTACTGGGAATTCCTTTATAATTGAAAAAAAGGGCCAATGGGGAACGAGGTACTCAAGGGGAGTTTGTGAGGGTGTAGTGCTTTTAATATTTTAGTGCTGACTTATATAATTGCTTTAGTGAGCAAGTGCCAGGTAACTTGGTAACTTAAATGCAAAAACGACAAACAGTAACTTTCTTTCAAGTGAAACAAGGAAATAAGTACAGTAAGCAATGCAGATATCACTAGGGATCCACAGAAGCGCTGAAAAGCCGCGTTTTAGGTGGAATTAGCGTTTCAGGGAAATAACAAGCAAACAAACAACAGGCATACAAATAAAGCTAGATTCAGCAGGCCTGGATATAGTCTGTGCTACAGCAAACAAGGTGTACCAATTTCAGTAAGAAACAGTTCAAATATGCAGGCACTACAAGCCTTTAACCAGAAATTCCCAGCTCAGAAGGGCAGAGTCCAGCCTCTCCTCCCACAAGAGTGCAGACCACGAACCTTCTTAATGTAAAATAACTGGCCTGAAGCCCAAGTGCTTAAACCAGAACTAATACACTTTTAGAATAACAGACACTGAGCCCTCAATCAGCAGTTCACAACTTAGAAGGATGTAAGCTACCTGTCCTGCCCCCACAGGGTAGGCCACAAACCTTCCTAATGTAAAACTGGTCTGAAGCCCAAGTGCTTAATCCAAAAGACTTAGAATGATAGCTACACTTTAATCAAGTTACTACCAAGCAGTAATAGATACAATTGAATACTTTAAAGAATGCCTGGATTAGTGCTCAAGTTATACAAACAAAGCTAGATTCAGCAGACCTGGATCTAGTCTATGCTACAGCAAAGTGTACCAATTTCAGTAAGAAGCAGTTCAAATATGCAGGCACTATAAGCCTTTAACCAGAACTTCCCAGCTCAGAAGGGCAGAGTCCAGCCTCTCCTCCCACAAGAGTGCAGTCCGCAAACCCTTTTAATGTAAAATAACTGGCCTGAAGCCCAAGTGCTTAAACCAGAATTAATACACTTTCAGAATAACAGACACTGAGCCCTCAATCAGCAGTTCCCAACTTAGAAGGATGTAAGCTGCCTGTTCTGCCACTACAGTGCAGACCACAAACCGTCTTAATGTAAAACAACTGGCCTGAAGCCCAAGTGCTTAAACCAGAATTAATACACTTTTAGAATAACAGACACTGAGCCCTCAATCAGCAGTTCCCAACTGAGAAGGATGTAAGCTACCTGTCCTGCCACCACAGTGCAGGCCACAAACCTTCCTAATGTAAAACAACTGGTCTGAAGCCCAAGTGCTTAATCCAAAAGACTTAGAATGATAGCTACACTTTAATCAAGTTACTGCCAAGCAGTAATAAATACAATTGAATACTTTAAAGAATGCCTGGATTAGTGCTCAAGTTATACAAACAAAGCTAGATTCAGCAGGCCTGGATCTAGTCTATGCTGCAGCAAACAAGGTGTACCAATTTCAGTAAGAAGCAGTTTAAATATGCAAGCACTGTAAGCCTTTAACCAGAAATTCCCAGCTAGAAGGGCAGAGTCCAGCCTGTCCTCCCACAAGAGTGCAGACCACGAACCCTTTTAATGTAAAATAACTGGCCTGAAGCCCAAGTACTTAAACCAGAATTAATACACTTTTAGAATAACAGACACTGAGCCCTCAATCAGCAGTTCCCAACTTAGAAGGATGTAAGCTACCTGTCCTGCCACTACAGTGCAGACCACAAATGTTCCTAATGTAAAACAACTGGTCTGAAGCCCAAGTGCGTAAACTAAAAGGCTTAGAATGAGTTACACCAAGCAGTAATAAATACAGCGGAGTACTTTTAAGATGACACAAAAGCAAAATAAAGTAGGAAGAAACACAAATACAGTAAAAGCAGATTTTTTTTTTTTTGAGTGAGCAAATGAGATGAGCCCAGGAGTTACAGGACAGAAACAAGTGCAAATGCAGGCCTTCAAATCAGAAAGTTGAGAGAGATGGAAGACCGCCCAAACGGCCAATAACTACAAATTCTGGGCCAGAACCACTCCTTATTGGTAGACAGGTTACCTAGTGCTTACCACTCCCACTGATAAGCTAGAAGGCTTCCCTCCAACACAGAAAGGCTTGGGGGCTCAGAAGCTTACAAATAGTCCTGGATACAGCAAATCTGTATCTGGAACACTAATTACAGGAAAGGTAGGAAACAGGCTTACAATTTTTTTTTTTCAGAAAAGTAGCAAAAACAGTAGTAAAAACAATTCACATGCAGTGCAAGCTGGCACACTTGAGTATGTAGCAATATTAGTCCACACACAGTTTGAAAAAATGTAATTAAATTAAAAAGGACTAAAACCAAGTGCAGAAAGGGTTTATTAGGTAGAATGTGGTAAAGAGATAGGACTGGGGGAGTGTCCTAGATCAAATCTACAGTGGGGCGGGCACTGCATAAGCCACCAAATTTAAACTACAACAGAGAACAGGGGGGGGTGGAGTTTCAACAGAGATGTGAGGAATCAGAGTGCAAATTATAAAACCAAAAAAATATATACTGATTTCTGTATATTTGCAGAACACTAAGACAACAGATATCTAAGCAACAATTTAGCTCTATAATACAGAAAAATGTACTCAGCTCTATATATTTGCAGATAGTCTTGTAAGGCTGTCTCTCAGCGCACAGGTCCATGTTTGTTTAACCTGTAATACTCTGTAGTCAGTCTATTCACTGTAACTCAATGTTCATTTATTTTGTGTGCACTTTGTCTATCTTAAAAAAAAGTAGTTGCTACATATTGTCTTATGGATATCTGTGAATGTTGTTATACTTCTATGCTTATGCATTGATACATATTGTCTTATGGATATCTGTGAATGTTGTTATACTTCTATGCTTATGCATTGATACATAATGTCTTATGAAGCTTTTCTCCCCAGGCCTCCATTGAAAATGGGTTCTTTACGGGCCAGTTGGACCTTCCTGGTAAACAAATGTCAAATAAAATAAAAATAAGAATTTTTTTGTAATTAACTCCGGAGCTTTTCTCCCCAGGCCTCCACTGAAAATGGGCTCTCACCCATTTGGACTATCCCAGTAAACAAACATGAATGAATAAAATGATAATATTATATCTTAATTCTCAAGATGTGGGATGGGGTAGTGGGTGCTTGGGTGTTGGAGCTCTGAGTTGTTTTACATACTGCTTCTTTCCATAAGGGACATGGGCAGTATTCCAGTAGTGAATTTATTGTTCCCCACCCATTTATCCAAAATTTTCCTGAAGAGAGTGAGGGATGGGTTTTGTTTTACAAAGATGAGAAGTTTATTCCATATACAAGGTAGCCTTTGGGATATGACTCTGTCTCTCCAGCAAGTTCTATTAGAGTCACAAATAAGGTTCAGGTTCATGGAATGTGTACCCTCTTATAATTCTTCTTCCAAATATGTAACATTTTCATCAGGGCTGGATCAGAGAATGCCATGTAGGTCAGACATTAGTCACTTCTCAATAAACAATATGAGATGGAGTAAAAAGATAGGGCCTTTAGTCACTGTATAAGACGTGTCTTGCATCTTGTGTTTTTTTAATGGGAAACCTCTGCAGCCACTCCAGTTTGGTAAGTGCCTGATTAGGTACATGCGGAGCACTGTACTCAATTATGGGGCTGATGAGGGTCCAGTGCAATGGCACTATGACTTCCTTTGAACTTGATGCCATGTCTTTACTTATACATTGAGCCACATAGTAGGATTTCCTCACTACCATAACTGGTGGTCAAAGTTTAGGTTACTATCTATCTGTGTTCATAGGTCTCTCACTGAAAATTGCAGGGATATCTGATTTACTGAAGGGTATGATTACACATTTTTTAGCATTTAGTCTCGGGCCATGATTTTGCCTCAAGTTGTTTGTCATTTGTAAGTCTGTAGGATGTCAGTATCATTTGTGGATTCAGTGATTGCTCCCAGCTTACAGTCGTTGGCAAACTTGGTGAGCCAAAAATCCCCAACATTGACCTTCACTTCAGAGAAGTATATACCAAACAGGAGAGGTTCCAACATTGAGCCCTGTGGGACACCACTAGTAACAGGTTTCTTATCGCAAATAGATCCACCCATCTGGACATGTGCCTTGTCATTGAGCCAGTTTGCTATCCTGCCATCCATCTGACATTGTAGGGGTTTATGCCTAACTCAGTAAGTTTATCTATGATCCCTGAGTGGGGGATTGTCAAAGGTTTTGGCCAAGACTAGATAAGCAGTGTATGCCATTCTATCCTCATCCATGGCCCTGGTAACTTTCTCGAAGAAGTCCACCAAATTAGGCAGGCAAGACCTCCATTTGACAAAGCCAGATTAGGTTTGTTCCAGAGTTTGGAGATTTCCTACGTCATTATTGGTCAGGTTGATAATTCTCTCCATGGCCTTGCAGATAAGACCAGCAAAGTTTACGGGTCTGTAGTTCCCTGGGTCAGTTTTTGAGCCCCTCATGTGCAAAGAAACAACTTTTGCAGTCCTCCATACCTCTGGGATAAAGCCCATCTAGAAGCTATGGTTAAAGAGGGTTTTTAGTGGCCCTGATAGATTCTGTTTTAAGCTGTTTAAGAAGCATTCTGGAATGTTGTTGGGACCCATGGAGGCTGTTGTTTTGGTTTTAGCAAACGCAGTAAAGACCTGTTCCATCATTGTGACTGGTAGGGGAATGGTTGTGGGTATTTCTTTGGTTGTGGTAGGAAGTGATGTGAGTAGAAGTTTGTATTGAACTTGTCTGCCAGCAGGTTTGCTGTAGTTTCAGGCTGGCTGTAAGTGTTGCTATTCATGATTAACACGGCACATTGCTGACTATTTCCCCTGAGGTTATGAACATAATTAAAAAAAGCCTTATAGTTATCTTTCACCTGAGAAGTTATCTTTGTCTTGTAGTCTGTTTTGGCAGATCTGACCAGCTCTCTAATGTGTTTGTTTAGACTGGTGAGTGTCTTTTTGCACTGTTTTGTCTGTTCTTTCTTGGTTTTGGAGAGGATTTTCTTTCCTTTTGTTGAATAGCTTATTTGTGCTAAGGATCCACCAGGATGGTTTATTATTGCCAGTAGTAAACTGTCACTTAGTTTGAGGTAACTGGCCTTAGCAAAGTTCTTAATGGGTTTGGAGTTTGATGAGGGTTCTGGTTTACTTTTAATGCTAAAGGAGATCATTTTGAGGTCAGATCTTACCAGAGAGGAGTTAATAAACAGGAGAGAGCAGCATCCCCCCATTTTCATGTGTACTAAGTCTAGGATATTTACACCTGCAGCTAGGGAACTAACTAGTTGCTTCAGAGTGCTTGCATTGACAAAGTCCAAAAAGCTGTATGCAAGTGAATTATGGGTCATATAAGTCTCCCAGTTTATGGAGGGGTAGTTGAAGTCACCCATTAGTGTGGTGTTAGGCTGAATGTTAAGAGATTCCAATAGGTTTAGGTAGGAGGTATGGTTTTTCCAGACTCATGTTAGGGGATCTGTAGCTAACAAGGATGTGATTTGAGGGGGGGGGGTCACACACATGCTTGGTAATGGAACAACTCAAGTGAGACATGTTGTTGGACCAGTCTAGCAGTGCACTTGTCCTTTATGAACACTGAGACACCTCCTCCCTTTGTTTTATTCTGAGCTGAGGGGGATCGAAATATACGAAGGGCATTGTAGCCTTTGATAGCCAGGGTGCTTTCCATTGATTTGCACCATGTTTCTATAACTGTGCATATGTCTGCATTCCCCAGGGTGAGGAGTGCTTCCAAGGAATGCAGTTTTTTATTTAAACTCCTAGCATTGAGCAGCAGTACCTTCAGGTAGTTATGAATGATTTTTGTTATGTTGGAGGGTTTAACAACTTGGCACAGCCTAAAAAAGGCACTGTGGGAATAGATAACTTTTTTGCCAGTTTCTGGAAGCCAAGTAACAAGTGCAAACCATTTCTGGCAAAGCATCATGGTTTTCCAATCATGTCTTCCCGGGTTGAGAAATATTGGATCCCTTTGTTGTGACACCAGAAACTAAGGCAATTGTTGAAATGAATAATTTTTTGCTGGTACTGTCACAACATCATTGATAAACGTAGGATGCTACTTAAGGTTAGATTCATACCTGCGTGGGACACATATTCAGAGACCTCCATCATATCAGTCTTCATATAGTCTAGTGAGGTATGTCTTAGGTCAACTACACCCACATGGACTATTACCATATCATACTGGTACTTGTGGTTTAAAGACTTAAGTGCATGGCTGATCCTAGCTCCAGACAGACAGCTCACCATGTGTCCTTCCTGGTAAGGAGGGCATAAGTATGTCTTACAATGGAATCCCCAATAACTAGAATGTTTGGCTGTGTGGTTTGTTGCCTTATGGGCTTGAAAGATGGGCTACTATGATTTTCAGAATTATTTGTTGTATGAAGTGCTGTCTTTTTTTTTGAGTGTGTATGGGGCCACTGAGAAATTCTTTTAGGAGGTCTTGGAGGTTTGGGTAGAACCCATGTTAGTATTTCCACATATGTGGGTCTATGTGTTTGTTCCTTAGTGTTGGTAGCAAGTGTTTTGGGTGTAATGCTAACAACCTGGTTTGCATTTTGTGTGTGTATGTGAGAGCTTTGCCTCCAATGACATTGTGTATCAACGTCTCTCATACACTGCCTATTCTAAAATTAAATGATTGCCAGTGAACATGAGGCAGTTACTACACTGCCCCAGGATGCCAGGTCTATATTATATAGTCAAAGTTTTAGGTAATCGAATACCTAAAGCTCGACACCAAAATGGCAAAAGCTGTAAATATTGAACAGCCACTTCCGCAAATTCTTTCATAGGGAAAGAATTTGCTTGGCCATAGGAAAAAAAAAATTCAAACCCTAATCAAGTGGGAGGACTTTGGCTCACACCCCCTATCTAAATATGCCAACTCTGGGATCGCTCTACAGTGGAGAAAAGGTCAGATTCCCGATAATGGCCAAGCAGATTCTTTCTCCATGAAAGAATTTGCAGAAGTGGCCATTCGTCATTTACAGCTTTCACTGTTCAAGTGTCGACGTTTAGATATTCGATTACCTAAAGTTTCAATCTCCTAATATAGACCCCAGGATGCCTATATCCACCAAGTCAGAAATGAGATGACAGGGAAGCACCTATCCATTATACCAGATCCTTAGTAGATGAGAAGGAGTAGGGGAGAGTCACTTAAAAGTCAAAGTGAGAGTGTTTAGTAGTATATTATAAGATGATCTGCAGTGTTGCTGCCCTCTGTATAAACTGACAGCTCTTAGAGCAGCTGTGGACATTGGGAGACAATAAAGAGCGTTTCCTATAGAGGATTTTAAACTGAAAAAGTTTGCTTATATACAAAGAGCAGGTAACTACATTTGCACATCTCACAAATGCAAGGCTTTTATGCCAGCAGGATGAAAGACTTTTACACAGTTAAGTCTTCAGGCCAATCAGATAAACCCACAGTAAGCCTTCCACCAGCATTTTCCAACTCAGTAGGGTTGAATCAGCCCTCTGCTCCTACCAGAGTGCAGAATAAAAACCTCTTAATGTAAAATAAACGGGTTTTGAGTTCAAGTGATGTAACAAATGCATTACAACAAAAAGTAGAACTTCTACAGTATTAGAAACCCTTAGAAATAAGTTCACAAACTTTAACAAACACAGAAAAACTTTCAAAACTTAGAAATATTTTTATTAATTTTTAATATAACATTAGGTGTTCCAGATACAAAACAACCATTTTAAACAACTATTAAAGAAAACTTAGGAGATATTTTTGTCCTAATTGCCATTTTTTTAATCACAGAATACAACTGCCACAAAAGGGACTGTCTCTCACAAAGACTGGTAGTTACCCTAGCTTGTTGCAGCCAGCACTGTCCCTGTCTTGCTGTTGCTGACTTTCAGACACACGCACACTTCATTTTTAAACTAACTTTAAAAAAATATGCTCAGTAAACAATCAAGCCACATTTAGTGAGTGTAAAAATAATGGTGACTGTTTTGAGTCAAATCTTACTTGCTTAGATATAGGTCAGCCTTTATAAGAGATGAGTTTGCGAGTTTTCTTAAGGTCTAATAATTTCATTGAATGCCAGTGCGGCTAGATATTTTTGGGTCTGAAGCTGATCATTGTGAAACATTCCTTAGTCTTTAATTTTTATTACTTCAGGTGCCGTAATGAAAGCTAGCATTTTGTATTTTATTGTGCGTGTTTACAGTCAAATTGTATTACTTTTTTGTACATTGTATAAGGATGTAAACAAATTCCAGAGTAATGGATAAAGACCCATTTACAGCCATGCTAGCTAGTAATCCCCATTTGCTTTATGTTTGTAGAGAATCATTTGGATCTTGAGTGGGCAAGTTGTTGTTGAGGAAAATTAAGTTTGGTTACTTGATTAATGTCGATGTTCTGATTAAGACACCTCATTACCATACTATTTTAATTGTGTAAGGGATGAGGATCTAGTTCTTTGCGAGCTGAGTTGTTTAAATTGTTCTTAGTAGTACCTTAATTCTCACATGTAACCAGATAGAATGACTGATTTTGTTCTTCATATCTTATTCGTCTGTCATCCAGTTCAAGTTTATTTTTATAGTCAACCATTTAACTTTTTATTTGTTGGGGAGCTCATTGAAAGCTTTTGTGAAAGTTGTTCTTGCTTGTATCGAGGTAATTTGATGTGATCTGTCCTTGTAGTAAAACCATAACATTGCAGGATATCTCATCTGGAAATGGATTTTTTTATCTATTAGATAGGAACAATATGTGGCCAAGGCTTGTCTTTGTTGTTTGATAGACAGCGGGAGATCCTGTGGCAGTGAGGTCTTATGGCCTCTCCAGGACCGATTTTTTTTTTTCTGTTTGGCGGCACTTAATATTGCAGAAACATGGGAGGCATTAAGGATCTTTGCATATATTTGGCAAGGAGTGGATGAATCCTGGGGTTTCTTGAGTGAGCAGTGGGCTCTTTCGATGACTGTTTCTTTTAAGATGGTTTTATTGTCTAGCAGTGATTCAAAGATTTTTTTTTTATAATTCTTAGAAGTTGTGTGTGGTCAAACTTCTCTGGGACACCTCGTATAATAATGTTGTTGCACCAACTTCATACCTCGAGGTCAGTTACTTTCAGCTGAAGCTCTTCAATAGTTTTGTCATTATTGTTGATTTTGCTTTGAAAATTAGAAATTTGATTTTAGTTTTTTAGGATTCTAGCTTCATTGTGGTCCAGATGCGTGATTAGGTGATCCAGGTTATTCCCAAATTAATTTGAGTTTTTCAGAAAAATGTTGGATTTCATTCTGGAGAGGTTGTATGGCAGTTTTAAGATCTTCTACAGAGAATGGAGCTTCAATTTTAGTTTTTGAAGCCGATTTACCACTGTCTTGTTGACTTTTTGCAGTTTTTTGCAGTTTGGACATACTGTCTTTTTCCGGAGAGGCTATTGTAGAAAGCTTAGTCTTTACAGTTTGAGCTTCCATTTTTTTCCAGCAGGTTGGTCATCTTTTCGTAATTTGTATTTATTCTTTCTTTTCTTGTTTTGATTGTAGGATCACCTGGCTAGAAAGAGGGCCTGCAGCATGCAGTTGAGGTTATCACAGCCAGGAAATTTATGTAAGTAGCTGAAATGTGTTACTTAAGTTGAAAATATTGTTGATCTTTTGTTTATTAACTTTGCAGGGTGTTGAGAGAATTTAGTCTGGATTCAATTGTTCAATGCAGGAAATAGTGGATAGATGCTATTTAGGTTGTAGGAGCAGCTATAAGTACCTGCCTAATGATTGGTGATCATCTTGGATTCTATGCCAGTCATGAAAATAAATTAAACAAGTCTGTTTAACCTGATCAGATAGCATTGCTAAGTTCCAAGGTTTCGGATGTCTGCATTCTGTTTCTGCCCAGAGGTCATGCCTTTACGCACCCAAAGAAGTCTTTCTATGTCATGCATAGCATCCCTGGGAATGAACAAAGGAGAAGATTTCTTTTTATAAGGAAGATTAAGATCAGTAAGGATTAATATTACCAAAATAAACTAATAACAAGTTACTATGGTTATCACATTAATCTAGCAATGTGAATGTTCTGTTTATAAGTATATAAAAATCAAGATGACTGACCACAAGGAAGAAAATAATGTGCTACCAAACGCAGCATGTATGTACAAATGAGCTAACGCTTCTAACGCATATTAGTTGCATTTGTCAATATTGACTAAAATAATGGACAATTCATCAATAATATGCTGATTAGACCTCTTTAATAGTAGACAAGTGTATTATCATAATCCTTTAAACACCTTGCTTTAATAACAGAATTCAGTTTTGTCTTCGGTTTAGTACACGAACAAGTCATGGTATTATGTTATATAATATTAACTATGGTGTACTAAAGAGGCCCTAAATGATAAAAGCTCTGTTTTTTTTCATTCTGCATTCACTTTTGTAAATCTAGATATTTCAAAACCTTTGTAGTTGCAGGAAAAAGTCAAGCCACGATCCAATTTCAATAATCAATGTGGCCTCTATTTCCTGAAGTTCTCTACCTAAAGAAGCTGATTTTGAATGATGCAAAAACTGTTTTACCATCCTTTGTTTCTCTCTCATTTTCTTTTTTGGGAGTAGCGTCCCATCACCATTCAGAGTTAGAACATAAAATTAAGTACGAGTTTCACTTAATGAATGAATCTATTATATCTACGTACATATGTATTTTTTGGTAATTTAGCTATGCTATAATAAATTTTACACTAACACCAAGACCCTGGGAAAAGATTATTTACAAAGGATAGGCCGGTCAAGGTTTACAATAGCTCCAGTATCTACACTTTCAACCAAACATGGAAGAGATTGAGGATAAAAAAAGGGGGGGTCTTTATGAAAAATGTTCACATTCCTGTAGTTTAGGCTTATAAAACTAATTCCTACTTTGTTGTAGACAAAATATCTCTTTCCATATTATAATCTTTTGTTGGTTGTCAAGGCAACATTATATAATTCAACAGAATTGCTTTGCATGTTTCCTACAGATTCATATACTAAAGGAGTAGCCAGCATTATGAGTTGTGTAATGATTGTCAACACTTGGAACTTTGGAGTACAGTTGTTTTACTTCTCCCTGATACTATCCAGTAACCTTACTTTTATAACAACTATAGAAGTATCCTTTACATACTTAAACCTATCAACTACATTACAGGGAGTTAGGTGGATAGGCACAGAGGTAGTTTTAGTGGAAATGGATGCCACACAAAATTAAATGTTTTATATATTAAAAATTAATACATCCCCCTTCAAAATATTAATTCAATCTCATCATATCAAACAAACGTCACCACTCTCTCCCCATAAATGATTATAACTGATTCCTGGAACATTAATGGTCTTCAGGATAAGAAGAAAAATAACATAGTAATGCATTTAATATACCAATCTAGATCCAACATTATCTTTTTACAAGAAACTCATTTGACTAATGACCAATGGGACAAAGACAGAGAAAGAAAATGGACCAAGCAGATTATTTCAGCTGGTAAACATAGTAATTCCAAAGGGGCAGCTATCTTAATTAAAAAAATCTTTTCCATGAGAAATTATAACATTTGAAACCAATACAGATAGTAGATAATGTCTCTGTACTTGCCTCCACCCTCTAATAAACAAACCTATATTATTTTTAAATGCATACGGCCCTTGTAATAGCCAACAAAAATGTATTTATGACATCTATAATTTATTACTTACTTTCCCAAAACATTATTTCATTATAGGTGCTGACTGGAACAATCCCATAAACCCTACCACAGATTGCTCAAATAAAACTAGAAAACAATCATCACAAATAACTTTAGCCATGGAAGAATTAATAAACCACTTCAACCTAATAGATCCTACAAATTTCAGGAACAACTGAATTAATCTAATTCATGCACACATTTTTCAGCTTCACATAGGGCATGGTCTCAAATTTATTTCTTTCTAATTTCAGATTCCTTCTCTAACCAAATTCTCAAATTTGTAAAGGTTGTGAGATCAATTTCTGACCACTAAAAAAATGTCAATTACCATTAACACCTCCTAT
This sequence comes from Protopterus annectens, assembly GCF_019279795.1. NCBI lineage: Eukaryota > Metazoa > Chordata > Ceratodontiformes > Protopteridae > Protopterus > Protopterus annectens. The sequence continues at coordinate 17,604,318 of NC_056750.1, read as the reverse complement.
ACAAGAACAAATTAGAGTGGTTATGTTAACTGGTCTTTGAATCCAAATTTACTAAGGAAGGATGATATAGTCAAAGAAATTAATATAATCATAGCCCAACTTGAAAAAGACTTTACAAACACCATCCCTTTAGACATAATGTGGGCAGCTACCAAAGCTGTGCTTAGAGGTCTTCTCATCCAAAAAGCCTCTATTTATATATAAAAAATAAAGAATTAAAAGAAGAACAGCTATTGGAAAATAAATTAAATGAAATTGAATTAAAATTACAAAATAACTACTCCCTTGATCTTGAAGCAAAAATGAGGACTATCCAAAATAAAATGTATACTCTCTATCTACATAAACAATCTATACAAATACTTTGAATGGGCTCAAACTCTGTCCAAAACATTGGCAAGAATAATTAATATAAAAGGACCTCCTATTATTTCAGAATTACATTATAAAGGTAATACTTTCTACAAAAACTCTGACATTATTAATTCCTTCTATGAAATATACAATAATATTTACAACTCTCATAAACAAATTCACCTGGAATTATATGACAAATTCCTAGAGGATCTCAAGTTCCCCCCACTTAACTGAGGAACAGAATCTCTTAGGCAATTCCCCTCAAGTTGGAAGAAATCAAACTACCAATAATTAAATTAAAAAGCAACAAAGCCCCAAGTCCAGATGGCTTTACTGCTGAGTTTTACCAAAAATTCAATCCACAATTATCTAAAATTTTACGCAAAATATACAACGTTACTATAATACACAGAATCAATGACCTTTATTAAATAATTCAAAAACAATTCTGATACCAAATCTGATAAAACTAATCCACATAACTATAGACCCATAGCACTCATTAAGCTAGACATCAAAATACTAACCTCTATATTAGCTAATTCGTTGAAAAAAGTGATCACCACCATAATATCCCCAGAACACCTAGGATTTATGAAACAAAGACAGGTATGTGACAACACCCTTACCCTTTTTGCATCAATAAATCTATTAGCGAAGGGTAAACATCCTAGATACTCCTTAACTGTAGATGCTAGTAAAACCTTTAATAATGTTGACCTGAACTTCCTATTTAGAACCATGCCATATTTTAACGTCCCACAGTCTTGTATTAGCATTATTAAAACAATTTATCAAAATGCTTCCACAATGCTATTCATCAACAGATCTTTATCACAAACCATTAAAATCACAAATGGAACTAGACAAGGTTGTCCTCTCTCTCCATACCTTTTCAGTCTTTACCTAGAACCTCTCCTACTTCTTATTATCCAAAAAAAAAAAATACCATCATATTCCCAAATTAAACACCATTTAAATAAAATAAACAGCTTTTGTAGATGACTTAAATATCTACTTCGAACTACCTAATACAGACCTGCATAAAATCTTAAACTCACTTGATTATTTCTCAAGTATTACCAACTACCAAATTAATACATCAAAATCCTTCATCTTCCCAATTAACTCCCATAACCACAAAGAATCTTCCTTTCCCATCACAAAATTTCCAATTACTTACAACCTTAAATACTTGGGTATAAACTTTGCTGATACCCATGAGGAATTGCACAAAATAAACATTCATAAAACATGGGAACAAATTAAGTCAGACATTGATAGATGGAAGAATATAAATCTATCCCCTTATCTAAAGCGGCAATTATTAAGATGAATATTCTCCCCAAGATTCTTTTCCAGTTAAATTCCATTAATCTAAAAATTCCGAAAAATTTCTTGCAAAAAACTGAAACAGCCTTATCAAAAATTCATATGGTTCCCAAAGACAACTAGAATACGCTATGGAAAATTAATATTTCCTAAAGATAGGGGAGTGCTGGGTCTCACAGGCTTTAAATTATATTACTCTATTATTAATCCTGGTCATCTTATTAAAATTTCCAGTTATGACAAAGACTGCCATTCATGGACCCCCACCTGGATTAAACTATGGTTTAAACATATAAGCTCTATACACATAAATCCTAAAGCTTTACCTTATATACACCCTAATAACAGGCTCATATCCAACCTACACCTTTTGATTAAAAATAAAATATCTTCCTTTTATAATTTAATTATATCTTTACACCCTGAAAAAGCACTTGAACTCCTACAACCCATATTTTTGAATCCCAGTTTGAAAATGAATAACAAAATGATTGACCTTAACAATTTACCACAAATTTTATTTATCTGCATTTGTTTAACCAGATAAAATAAATAAAACAATCCAAACAATCATAAATACCCTTACAAATCTAAAATGATCTCCCAAGTCTATAAGCTAATATCACAAATTAAATATCAATCCTCGGTCATCTACTTCAATTATTGGTCGGAGATTGACAAAAATATCTGAAGTGATCAAAATATGAAGCAATACAGAACTCTTTGAAATTAATCCCATTTACAAATTTAATAAATAATCAAATCATGATAAATAATAACTCGTACCACACTCCCGCTGTTCTAAATCAATTTGGTTGCAAGTATTCTCAAACTTGCCCTTTTTGCCCTGTTTCTAATGGTGATATACTCCACATTTTCTGGAGTTGTAAGACAGTTTATAAGCTATGGTGCTGTCTCAGAATAAAACTTGAAAAGATGGGCTATGAAAAGACCACATTCTCATGGAGAACTACAGTTCTCCACATAACCCCTAAATCTCTCACAGGGCTACACAAACATGTTTTAATAAAATTATGCGCCTTGATCAACTATTTCCTAGCTAGAAACTGGCTTAAAATGAAAATTTTACTGATATGGCTATAAAGTGCATCTCCTCACATAAACTACTTACAAAAAATAATGTGAAAAGAGCATACGTCGCGAGGTACTGGAATAACTTATTAGACTCCATTCTGTCAAATAAATAAAAGTCTGTCCATTTATATACCTAACTTTATGAAGACCATAGACAATTTTATACACCTAATCTGATCTAATATAAAATAAATAACTACAGAACATCAGAGATGACCGAAATATGCTCATTGTGACATCCATGTTGTAAATAGTGTAAATAACACATTGTGCACTTATATATGTACTGATATATAGACCCCCCCCTCCCAATCAGTCATACAGTGTATTTGCTTTGCTTTTTCTTGTTTAGAAACTCCATCTCACTGTTTCAGCAGCACATGTAAGATGTTTGGGGTACAATTGTTTTTAATCTTGTAAACTGTTTTGGTTGATAGTTATTGTGATTTGTACTTTCACCCTTTCTCTTTCCAGTGTATTTTACATCTATTAATGTTTGTGTTTTATACAAAACAAAATACTCTAATAAAAATGAAATTGGAAAAAAAATAATGATGACTGTTTTTTTGTGCCTGAGCTTCACTGCAACATTACGCTGCAGTGATGTGATGGGCTTGTTCTTTATTAGGTATTACCTGTACATTAACACCCTGCTGGATAACTTTTGTTCTTCAGTCAGGATGAAATGTATACTTTGTCCATTTTCTAAGTATGAGTAACAGAGAAATGTAATTTTATTGGAACTCTGCATTCTGGTGCAGTAAGGAGAGCAGCGCGTGCAAGCAATTTTATATATTTATGTACATGTGCAATATATATGTATATATGGGTCTGAATTATTTGGTGGGACCACTTCTTTTGTAGAGATGGGAATGGTCAGCTCATCTGGCTGATTCCTATCTTATCATTGTAATGTCAGATCTGGCTGATTCCTATCTTATCATTGTTATGTCAGATCTGGCTGATTCCTATCTTATCATTGTAATGTCAGATCTGGCTGATTCCTATCTTATCATTGTAATGTCAGATCTGGCTGATTCCTATCTTATCATTGTAATGTCAGATCTGGCTGATTCCTATCTTATCATTGTAATGTCAGATCTGGCTGATTCCTATCTTATCATTGTAATGTCAGATCTGGCTGATTCCTATCTTATCATTGTAATGTCAGATCTGGCTGATTCCTATCTTATCATTGTAATGTCAGATCTGGCTGATTCCTATCTTATCATTGTAATGTCAGATCTGGCTGATTCCTATCTTATCATTGTAATGTCAGATCTGGCTGATTCCTATCTTATCATTGTAATGTCAGATCTGGCTGATTCCTTTCTTATCATTGTAATGTCAGATCTGGCTGATTCCTATCTTATCATTGTAATGTCAGATCTGGCTGATTCCTATCTTATCATTGTAATGTCAGATCTGGCTGATTCCTATCTTATCATTGTAATGTCAGATCTGGCTGATTCCTATCTTATCATTGTTATGTCAGATCTGGCTGATTCCTATCTTATCATTGTAATGTCAGATCTGGCTGATTCCTACTTATCATTGTAATGTCAGATCTGGCTGATTCCTATCTTATCATTGTAATGTCAGATCTGGCTGATTCCTATCTTATCATTGTAATGACAGATCTGGCTGATTCCTGTCTTATCATTGTAATGTCAGATCTGGCTGATTCCTATCTTATCATTTTCTGTAGGACTGGTGAGCAGCAGGGTTAAGGAAGTATCTCCTTTTCCTTCTGTCATGCAGTCTTGGAGTTTTGTATATAGACCTTCCGCCTCTTAGTAGAAGTATTTTCCATTGTACAGGGTTTGCTATATGTAGTGCCTGGTTGTTGTAGTCTACCTCCATCTTCTGCAAAACAAAATAGATAATGTGCTTAAACTATGGTTACGATAGTACAACTCGTTAACCTGGGTATAAATAGTCATTTTATTCTGTATTATTTTAATATATGTTCATATATTTAACTGAGACTGTTCCCTACCCATGCCTTACATATAATTTTGAAATTATACTGGAACTTGTACAGAGCATATCATGAAGATGTTATTTTTTTCATTTGAATTTTTATTCCAGTTTTACCTGAAATTGTAATGTAGGCATGTTATATATACCACTTATTGTACAACTTTCCCAGCACTTCCATTGCTCTGAATGTTTGGACTTACTTTTCTTCAGCTGGTAGTCTTACAAATCAAAATAATTCATACTGCTATTTGAAATGATTATTTTACATAACTCCACATTCAAATGGAACATCTGTTAATCCTGGTTCAATTACAATAGAAAATAACCATTTGTCCAGGGGCAGCTCATGGTACTTGACTGCTGGGTGCAGCTCTTCCAGTTTTCTCATTTAAAAAAAAAAAGTTTAATTAGTATTTTTTTACACACTAGTAGTAGTTCAAACTGCAAACTAGGATGTAAAGCTGAAGAAGCGATGTGATCAGGAACTCGGAGCAGCATGCATGTATGCTTGAGCTGTGATTTAAAAAAAAAAGACTGTGTTTTTGTCACCGGACTGTTCTTAAAAGAGTCTGGATTGGAAGACTGCAGGCATCAGTGAAGATGCCCAGAAGTCATTGCAGTTTTAGCTGCAGGAAATTGGAGGCCAACAGTTCTGTTAAAGGAAAACTCCACCCTAGAACTAAAAAAAACAGTTTTTTCACTTTGTTTCCAGACTATTTTAACACCTCAAAATCACTCTAAGTGCTTTATTTGTAATTTTAGCCTGTTTTCTAGAACATGGCTACCAGTGGGGCTTGATGTATCAATGTGATCTTGTACTCCCTGGACATAGTTAAGTTGCGGAAGAGAGGAAGAGGTGGAGGAAATCATTTTAAAAAGAGAACATTCTGTCAGTCAGATTTTTTTTTTTATTCTGAGTGAGATTCAGAGTCAAACTTTAAGGTAAAAGAAGCCAGGGAATGCTGTTTATAAATTAACCCCCACAAAAATTTATTAAGTTCTCGTTTTTTTTTCCTGGCAGGGCCAACCAGGTACTTTCTACATGTTTTTCCTGCAGGGGTCAACCAGATACTAGTGGTGTGTGTTTTGGGGGGCTGTTGATGACTTTCTGTTTTTTTAATGTACTATCCTGGCAGGGTTAATCATATACTAGGGAGGCAATGTGCTTTTCATTTTTTTAATATAATACACTGGCAGGGTCAACCAGATACTAGTGGTCTATGTGTTTTGGGGACTGTTGATGACTGTTCAGGGAAGATCTGGAAGTCTGAGTAAGTGACTAGCTTAGAGTCACGAAATATAAAAATGGAGTCTGAGGGAGCCAAACCTGTGACTACAGGGTGTCAGTCTTTAGCAGCTCTCAACTTCTACCTCCGTCAATCATTAGCAGCTCACAATGTCTAGCTGTTGTACTAAATTGCGATATGTAGTGTGTGTGTGTCTCTCTCTCTCTCCATCTATCTAACATGGGTTCAGGCCCCAGTTCTCTTCCCTTCTAATGTGACTGTTACGCCTGCACAGTTTTCCTGCAGGTCTTTTGTTGTTTTGGACAGTTGCTATTGGTTCGGGTGTGTAGTAGGTCTTCTGTAAATGTGGAAGTTTGCAAGCCTTACTGTGTCTCCCACACTGTAGTAGTCTGAATGGCTGCTCTTTGTTGACTCCCAGTGAATGTCTGAGAGTGCAAGTTGTCTCCACTGCACATGTGCAGCGAAATGCATAAACTCAGAAGTCCATAAACCTACCATGTTTTGGTAACATGTTAAAAAATATGTGATGGATTAAGAACTGACAAACCTTTTTCTGGCTAATACACTGTCATGGCTGCGATGCTGGAGAGAGCAGCAAACTCCAGATGTTTTCCTGGATGATGGCTTTTACTGATGGAGATTTGAAATAAAAAAAGATCCTCACCCCAGGAAACAATGAGGTTCAGATCCAGCAGGAGGAGGCTTGATGGTTGAATGGCTGAAGGGGAAGAGGATCCAGAAAAATTCACTGATGTTTTTTCTCTCTTTATACCATTAAATGTGTTTTTGTTCAGTATATTTTACTGAATTTTCTATTTTCTACAGAAATGATACTTACATTGGAATCTAGGATGGGTAAAAAAATGGCAGTTATGGAAAATACACATACTAAACAACTCATCTTTGTATTCCATATTTTTTACAGCTCAATAAATAAAAATATTTTTGAGTCTGAATCCCAGCATGCCCAGAATTTCCATGTTTATCCAGTCTGAACTTTGCAGTTAGCTCCATTGGCTATGTCACCTTTATGGTTGTTGTTCTGTAGTAAGTCAGACTGTTCTCTAATCGCCAGAGCTTCAGGCTGTCAGCCCCACTGCCAGATCACATTGGGCCAAATGGGAAGGAGCAGGCATTGTCAATTACTGAAGGGCATCCACTGTGGGCATGCATGTTACAGTATAAAAGTGTTAAGGCAGAAGCATAAGCATTGTTCTGATTATATGCCATTCTGGAATTGCTAAAGTACAGTCTTCAGGTAGATTTCGGGTGTTAGTGTTTGGCACTGAAATGGCTCTACATCCAGCTGTACAAGGTACACAAACTGTGTTTTTATTCATGGGAAATGTAATAAATACTTTGTTTCAGTATTCAGAATAACCTAAACAAATATTCCAGAGGTTCGGTATTGATTTTTTAGAACAGTAACACGTTCTTTGTCATTACATTTAATGGATTACTAATAAATGACTAGAAAGAAAGAAGTTTATCAGAATTTTTTCACAACTGCTATTATTACCCATGGAGTTGTATTAATAATTAAAAAGAAAAGAATGAAACCACAAAGAAATTGCTGTGATTAATAATTTAACCCACATGGGAATGGCAGACTGGTCAGACTGCAGAAAACAATGCAATCTGTACATATTCTATAAATCAAAATATTATAGGAAATCTATACTGATTTACATGAAATAAGTAGACTGGCTCAGCTTTAAGGAAGAACACAAGGAGCAAATGATCTGTCATTTTTGGAAAACAACATTGACAGCGGCCATGTACACATCATTTGTTTAATGAACCATCTGGCATGTCATAGTTGGATCTTGCCAAAGAAAAGTTCCAATTAGTGGACGATAACAAATAATACTTAGCTGCCTCATTGTGATGAACTACTACGTGCCTAGGTTTTCTGTTTTGTGTCTGGTAATACACTGAAAGGAAAGTGAGGTAATCGTGAACAAAGTACTTGACTTGCACTAAATTACAACCCTATATTTCAGCAAGACATATAATGAACTCTGGTCATTACATTGCTGGGCAAGTCTAAAACCCTGAGCTATATGACCTTCAGTGAATGCACATTTTGGCCAAGTACTATTATTTAGGCTGATGGGCATGGCTCATTTAGGATCATAGGAAGTTACTAGCCTGTTGGCTCTGAGCCCCTTACAAGCCTATCCAAGAATTTAGCCCTTCTTCCGACAAGTCGGCACCTGATGCCCCGTCCAGCAGGGACACAGATGGAATCCCAGGGGTGTATTTTCTGATGTTCTTCGTGTTTCACTGTTGCAGTCATCACTTGTGGGTTATCCCTGCAAGGTAGCCCTCAGCCAGCCCCAATACCAGAGTAAAGATTTTCCCTCCTGCGTTGGCTGCAGGTCACCAGAGACTGACGTCAGTTCATCAGTGGTATAAAGCAGGGCAGCCAATGCCATTATATCAGTCTTTCTTGCCGTGAAGCCAAAGCAGAAACAGTTTGGGTGTGTGTCACTCAGTCATTGACAGAGTGAAGTCGAAAATGACTAAAGCTAAGTACCCCATTGGAGACCTTTTTCTTGCACTAACCGATGTCTGAAAAAGTAAACAATTGTCTCTGCCGTGGAAAACAAATACGAAACCATGACTTCCATAACCTGTGTGTAACCTGTTTAGGCCCAGACCACGACATCCCTGGATGTCGGTTCTGTGCTCTCTTTAATGCTAGGACCATTTGCCATAGAGCAGAATTTGTAGCTAGTCTTTTTAAGCATAGTCCTTTGCAGTACAAAATGGCATCCGTCGGTCAGCATTTCCTGTTCCCCATCCAGTTATTCAGGTTGCGCTTAAAAAGGGTTTATGAGGTACTCTGCTTGACATGGAGTGGGAATCTATTCCACAGAAGGAGGAGTCTCGGGGACACAAATCTGTCCCACCAAGTCCTATTGATGTCACAGACCAAGTTGAGGTCGCAAGTGTGGGTTACTCGAGTGGAGCTTGACTTGCGGATATGCAGCAGTCCCATCAAGGCGGGGTCTGAAATTGCTATGTATGCCAGTCAGAGGTCACCTCTGAGGTGTCTTTAGGAGACCGAGTAGTAGTAGCTCCAGCGGCGCAATTTGTTAGCACATGGTACTTATAAATCAGTACTAAGCAATGACAAGGCCTTTAGCCTATCTATGTAGGGCAGATGTTTGATTCTCTGGATTCTCCTGGTGAGGTAGATGTTTGATTCTCTGGATTCTCCTGGTGAGGTAGATGTTTGATTCTCTGGATTCTCCTGGTGAGGAACCTCTGTGGTCTCTCCAGCTGCTGCATGTTCTTTGTGAGGTATATGCCGAAAGGGGCATTGTACTCATTAATAGTTCTTATAAGGGAAGAATGCAGGGATGTTAGGACCACCTTGTTCCTGAATGAAATACCCTTAGTAATGAGGTGGGCCATGTAACTTTCCATACAATGGAGGCAGTATGGTGGCAAAAGTCAGTTTGCTATCAACCTGGGTGCCCATGTCCCTCACAACTGAATGCATGCTTAGGACCTTGTTGTTAATGTGATAATTTGTGGGGACATCACTCTCCCCAAAGGAGATGATGCTACATTTTTTGTCATTCAGTTTGAGGCCATGTTTCTGGCACCATCCATATGTTTGGGTGAGACCCTCTTGGAGGATGTCCACATCACTAGGGGAACTGATGACAGCACCCAGCTTGCATTCATCTGCAAACTTGGTCAGCCGTAGCCCACTGGTTTTGGCCTACACCTCAGAAAATATATCCCAAACAACAAAGGCCCCAAGACAGATCCTAGGTATACACCACTCATTGCTGGTCGACTGCTTGAGGTGGCTTCCCCTATTTTGACTAGGTGGGGTCTATCAGTGAGCCAGTTTGCTACCCATCTGGTAACATATGGCTTGATGCCTAGTTGAGAAAGTATATCTATTATAACCAAGTGCGGAATAGTATCAAAGGCTTTAGCCAGGTCAAGGTAGGCAGTGTTCACAGTCTTCCCCTCATCCATGGCTTTGGTGACTTGTCTCAAAGAAATCAAATTTAACAGGCATGACCTCCCCTTGACGAAACCAAACTATGTGGGCTCAAGTGTTTGAAGGTTGTTAATGTCCTAGTTAATGAGGTCCATGATAATCTGCTCAATGAATTTACAGATTAGGCTAATATGGCAGATGGGTCTATAATTTCCTGGATCAATGGACGCTCCACCATTGTGCAAAGGGATGACCGTGACTGTCCTCCACTCAGCTGGGACAAAGCCAATAGTCAGGCTTTGGTTGAATAGGGTGCTTAATGGTGCTGCAAGTTCCTGTCTGAGTTCATGTAGGATGCAGCCTGGATGTTATCTGGTCCCAGTAAGATATTCTTATTGTAGTGACATCATTTTTTGAAGGTGAACCATTATGAGTTATTTAATAAGAATGTAATGTATTTCACATGATATCTGGCATTATATGTGCATGTGGCTGTGTTCACTAGAGTGTTGAAACCTGTCATCTGGCGTCAATTTTCATTCATTCCTCAATGTATGGGTTTGGATCCAACTCAGCCATTGCTGTAGCTTACAGTTACCAACAAACTCTTGAGTTCCTTTCCTACCCGTAATTCACCATGCCTAATGTCTCTCAGATCTCATTTGCTGCTTTCACAACTAGACATGGTTGACTATTTCTCTTGGGTAATTTGGTTAAGATAAGTAAAATTTCTTCAAAACATTGTCTGTAAATGCTAGCATTTATCTAATCTATCTCTGTTAGATACTTTAATATATTTCTTAGAGTTTTTTGCTACCCTTATTAAACTTTTCTTCCCTTTGTACACTTGCTAGGGTATTCAACGCTACCATAGTTGGTAGGCCTTTCCTGACAAGGGTGTTTTACTTCTCTAATTTGTCCTTTTTTCGATTATATATATAAAACAAGTCTGTCACCTTACCTTTGTTGTTTTTTTCTGCTTACTGATGTCACCTTTAAGTTTTTTATTGTGCTCTTTCCAGTTTTCTTGATATAATTGTTTCTTACATTATGTCTGACAGAGGATTCAAGAAGTGTAACAGACGTGGGCATAAAATGCTTTTCTCAGATGCCCACACACACTGTGTCTATTGTTTAGGTGTGAAAGACCTACAGGAGGGCGATATTTGTTGTGATTTTAATCCATGGGCTTTAAATGAGAGGAAAGACAAATTAATATTAAAGGCTATGTTGTCATCTCCATTCTCTGATACTTTATCGGAAGTTCAACCTCCTAAAGTGAAAGTTAGGGACCCTTCAAAAAGGTCCAAATCTGTGGAATCTTCTACTTCGATGTCCTCAGAACTGAAGAAAAATTGGATTCTAAGTCTTCTGCAATATGATCTTCTTTGGATCTGAACAAGTATCTTTCTAGTCCAACAACACTGCATCCAACAAGACACAATTCAGTTCCGAAGTGCCCGGATCCTGGCACTGTGTATTCACCCTCCGTGGATCCAGTACCATCCAGAGTGCCCTCCTGTTTTCTTGAGTGGCATTCTAAGTCCCCTTCAGTGGTGTTGTCTCATTCCTCCAGACATCTGACAGAGGCAGATGTGGAAAGGATGAGGAGGAGGTTCTTCACGGAGCAGTTTCAGAAGGGAATCTTTACGGTTACTACATGCTCGGGTCAGGAACACTGCCCATCTACTAGTCCACTGGTAACTCCTTCTCTGACCCAACCTGTGGGGTTAGAGTCCTCAGATCTGAGCTTCCCAGGCCCTTTTGTGTCAGATCCAAAGAGAGCTTTGTCTTTGAATCTGACCATTACTCAGAGCGCACCAGCTCGAGCATCTTTGGATTCGGATGACTGTCTTAGTCAAAGCTTCCAGGTCAGGTCCGAGGGGAGAGAATCAACTCCAGGTTTTCTGAGCCATCTCTTCCTCTTGGAATTTTGGCATTGAATAGCTCAGCTCCAGCTTCCATCTCGAGCAGATGGCTCTTGAATTGAAGGGAACTGGCAGGCCAGAAATGCATTTTCTTTGCCCTGTTGGCTTTCTTCTCTCTGGAGCCATCAACTTTTGAGGTAGTGAAGAGGGTTTTCTCAGCTTCAGCAGATCAGGTGGATCCTTCTCCCATGGATTCACTATCGACATCTCAGCTGACTTTGCACCATGATCCTCAGAATTCTACTCTAGTAGGACAGCCAGCCCAGAGCTTCCAAACCACCCAGCCAGGTATTGTCATCTCTTCCAGTACTTCTACAGATCATCCCACTGAAGGAGTCCTTTGGAAGAGGACATGCAAGAGAAGGCACTTGGACTCCCCCTAGGAGTCCATCACTGAGGATACTGACTTTGACAAGGGAGAAGGTCTCCCAAATCACCACCCTGTGACATCTCCTTTGGAGACATTCTTGAGATCCTTAAACAGAAGGGTTTTTGGTCTGTCCAAAGCCGAACTCCTGAAGAGTTAGCATTTCTGGAAGCTTTTGGGACTGGCCTGTCTACCTCCTGAGCCACTCTGCCAGCTGATTAATGTATTGATTTGTTTTTTAAGCAAGCATGGAAGGAACATGATACTATTGAGCCAATCCCCAAGAAACCAGACATGATCCTGGCTCCATCGGTAGATAGAGAACATCAGAGAAGGGAGTACTGGTTGATGCAATGGTTGTGGCAGCAGCTACAAAGAAGGAACTCATGGAACAGAGTTGCACTGTCCATCCCCCTAATATAGAATCTAGCCCACTGGTCAGATTTCGGAAGCGGGTTTATGCTTCAGCGACATTTGCTTTCCAATCGATGAACTACATGGCACATTTCAAGAGATTCCAAATGGAGTTAATTAAGGAAATTTCAAACTCTATTTCAGGTGCCACTGCTGCAGAGGCTCCAACTTCTGTGACTTTACAGTTGTCTATCCTTCAATCTATCACTAATTTGTTCATGAAACTCATCTTGCATGCTGCAGAAGGCACTTCTAGGGCTGTGGTTCAGGCATTCCCATCAGGAAGCACACCTGGATGTGCCTGTGTGATTTTGTGGAGCCCTTCAAGTCTTCTTTCATCAGTACTCCCTTTGACGGTTCTTGTTTGTTTGGCCCAACAGTAAAAGACACACACTCCATGTGTGAGAAGGATGGAAAGACCCTATCCGCTGTGGGCGTACATTTTTCAACTCATCAACAGACCTTTTCCAGGAATCAATGGGAAGGTCAAAAGATGTAGTTTAGGAAGTCTCAGGGTCCTTTCCAGACACGTGTGATGGTAGATCCCCCAGAGGTAAGGGAGCCGATAGTGTCAGGAGATGCCCCATGGCAGAGGAGGCCCACAAAACTGAGGGTCTAGAGGTACATTTTCCAAGAAACCCTTTGAGTGCTCCTGAAGGGAGGCCTGATTGCCTTCCTCTGAAGGGAGTCAGGGGTCACTTATTTCTGCACCAAGAAGCCTGGATGAGCATAACAAAGGATAATTAGGCACAGAGAATCATTTCCAGAGGTTATATTATTTCTTTTTCCCATCCACCCACCACCCCCTTACCAAGAAAAATCCCTGCTATTCCACCCAATCAGAGGAAAGCAGCATCACTGGAAATACAAAAGCTGCTAAAAACAAAAACAGTCATTCACCAGGTCCCACCAGACCAGTTAGAATCTGGAACTTACACAAGATTCTTTTTAGTGCCAAAGAAAACGAGACTGGAGACGGATTTTAGATCTCAGTGTGTTGAACAAATTGGTTCAACACACCATGTTCAAAATGGTCATGGTTCAGTCCATTCTGCCCTTCTGAGCAAGGATGACTGGATGTGCTCAATAGACCTTCAGGATGTCTACTATCACATACAGATGAACAGACAATCCAGAAGGTACTTATGCTTCTGGCTGGGAGCTAATCATTACCAGTTCAGAGCACTGCCCTTTGGCTTCACCACAGCCCTCAGGGTGTTCACCAAGTGCATGGCAGTAATAGCAGCTCAGTTGAGACTGCAAGGATTCTGGGTGTTTCCATATTTGGACGATTGGCTCATTACCGCATTGACTTTCCATCAGCTGGTGTAAGCATGAGACCAAGTACTGCAGAGGTGTTCAAATCTTGGAATAATAATCAATCACAACAAGTCTCATTTACATCCGATTCAGATATTGGAATTCATGGAAGCAATGTTCAACACAGTGTTTATGGAAGTATCTCTTCTCCTTTCGAGAGTACAGACCATAAGAAATCAGGTCAGGAATATAATTTACAGCATCAGAATTTCAAACCAGTTGATTCTGCAAGCCCTAGGATCAATGTCAGTGGCAATAATCTTAGTTCCTTTGGCAAGATATCACATGACAGGTCTGCAATGGATGTTACAAACACAATGGTCAATTCTATCTCAACCCATGTAGACAATGGTAAGATTAACTTGGATATGCAAATGGTATATTTCTTGGTGGATGCAGTCATAATTGTTGCAAGATCATCCTTTCATTCTCCCTCAGCCCAAAGCCATAGTGACCATAGATGCTTCCCAGATTGGGTGGGGCCGGGGGCATTTTCTGGGGTAGACAGTCCAAAGCACTTGGTTCCCTGAAAAGGCCAACTTGCATTTCAGTGTTCTGGAAATGAGAGCAATGCTTTTGATGTTGCAGGCATTCCAAGACACTCTCCTTCTCAGAACAATTGCAATCCAAATGGACAACATGTCAGTGGTTTGGTACATCAACATACAAGGGGGTACCAAATCTTACACCCTGTGTCAAGAAGCCCTGAGGGTGTGGCAATGGGCAGTTTACTCCAACCACATTTTAACTGCAATGCACATTCCTGGGAAGCCCAAGGTCATAGCAAACAAACTGCGCAGGTCCATCTTACTACCTTATGAGTGTTCTCTCAACAACAAAGGGACGCCAGTGATTTTCTGTCAGTGGGGCCAGCCTTGCTGCAATCTCTTTGCATCTCCCCTAAATAGCAAGTGCAGCAGCTTCTTTGCCCTAGTTCACCCGTTCGGGGAGTCACCAAGGATGCTCTACTCCATGATTGGCCCCCCCGGATTTCCGTACACTTATCCCCCAACTTCTTTAATTCCCAAATTCGTTCAGAAAGTAGCCAGGTTGAAGAGCAAAGTCATTCTCATTGCACCTTACTGGCCTCAACAAATTTGGTTCTCCTTTCTTTGGTCCCATCTTGGTACCCACCTTGGATTCTGGATCCAGCTCTAGACCTTCTGTGTCACCCAACAGGCATTATTCATCCTGACATCTCAAACCTCAAACTGACTGCATGCTTTCTCCAATTCTATTAATAGCCAGGCAGCCTATTCTCTCTTCATATTTGCCTGTTCATTCTGTCTTTTCATAAACCCTCTACAAGACAACTCTACAGAAGTAGATGGAGACGATTTGTTTATTGGGCAGAGCAGAATCAGGCAGAACAATTCTCAGCCCTGATACATTCTGTCCTTGAATTTTTAGCGAGTTTATTTAATGAGGGTGCTAGTTCATTGACTCTTAAAGTCCGACTCACAGCCATTTTGAATTTCTATGTAGGATTTTGGATTTCTTCCCTTGCTTCCTTCAAAATATGCAAAGGATTTTTGAAAGGTACTTTTCTACTTAGACCTCCTTACAAAGATCCTTTACCATAATGGGATTTAAATTTGGTACAGCACGTTTTGACACTGTCTCCCTTTGAACTTGCACCTAAATGTAATTTAAAATTCTTAACATGGAAGACTATCTTTTTAGTTGCAATTACATCTGGTAGAAGAATTTCAGAACTTCAAGCTTTATCTTCTAAGCCCCCATATTTGATTTTCCAGAAGGACAGGGTCACCTTACTACCAGAGCTTCCTTCTTACCTTAGGTGGTGTCAGAATCCAACATTAACCTGCCAGTATTCTTCTCAAACTTTGCAAATAAAGGAGAATATATGCTGCACTTACTGGGTGTTTATAGGCAATTGTGTTTCTACCTGCACAAAACAAACCAAATTAGAAAGCCAGACCATTTCTTTGTTTCCTTTGCACATCACAAGATGGGCAAATTAGTCACAAAGGTAACTGTAGCAGGATATTTGATGGATTGCATCTCTTTTGTCTACACTAAAGTGAATCTCCCCCTACCAAAACCACTAAAGGCTCATTCCACTAGATCTGTGGCTACTTCCACTGTGTTCTAGTCTAGAGATTCTATGGATGATATATGTGCAACCTGGTCAAATCCTCATACTTTTATTACTCATTATGAAATAAATCTGGTCTCAAGGGGAAGAGTGGCCTTTGGCTCAACCATGCTCAGGAATATCCTTCCTTAGAGTCCACCCAGGAATGTAGGCTGTTGGGGACTCTGTCCCATATGTTGAGGACAGAAAATATTGACATCATCAGATAAAGAAATTATGTACTTAACGTTCCATCTGGGTTGTCCATTTTCATTCTTCCTCAACTCCCCTCCCACCAACCCCTCCATTTCTCACAAATGACTTCTGGAGGAATGAGACCTTTAAGGATACTAAGGACGCCATATGTCCCTTGTGTTGAACTCCAGTTATGGCAATTCTTTTATAGTCTCTCTCAAGCTGTAAATTGGATCCGAGGGATGTTAGACATGGTGCATCATGGGTAGGAAAGGAGCTCAAGAGTTTGTTGGTGACCACAAGCTAGAGTAACAGCCTAGTCAGATCTTAACCCATACTTTGAGGAAAAATGAAAATGGACAACACAGATGGAAAGTTATGTTAAGTACATAACTTATTTTATTTGTGTCAGGTAATTCTCTATGGATTGTTCTTTTGATAATGGATCAGAGTAATTATCAGTTTTATTTCAAGTGTTTCACAAGAAATAAATAATTTCTATCATATTGTTTTCACTCCATTTAAGTTTAAGTGGGATAACAGTATACCGGGAGCATGTTAGTCCATTGAGTTCAATTGCAGCAAAAGTTAATAAACCAAACCAGTTTGCTGAAACCTCATTTGATGAAAGTGGAGTTTATATTTTTCTCCACTACTGTGCAACTTTAGAGTTGGTATATATTGTGACATCCCTACTCTGTGCCAGTAATCAAGAAGCCTGAGTCCTCACCAGTGGTGCTGGAGAGAGACATTCCCTTGGAACAAAAATGGATACACCCAGTATTTCCAGATGCAGCTGTCTGCATGAAGCACAATTTCCCTTAAGAGCACACAGGGAACACACTCAGTCTGGGGTCTGAGTTTCTCTCTCTGTCTCCCTCCATGTCTTTAGTGAGACTCCCCACTGGTACAGCTATAGTGTCGAGACCTCAGCTGAGTATCTAATCCAAGTCCTCTAGCACCCTCTCTGTCACAGATTTACTAGCTATGCCCCCTTCTGCCTAGACTATAAGGTAGCTACTCTGTGATCAGACACCCCAAAGCCAGCTACTGTAAGGCTCTTACAAGGGTACCAATTATACTGAGTGAAATTAATATTAATACAAATGGTAATGTTAACCAAACAGCCAGGCTTTCAGGAGTGGCCACAGTGTCACCAATAGATATAGGTACTCTGAAAAGTTAAAATATTCTCTAAAGGACCATCCACAATGAAAAGTTTAAATATATTTAATAACAAGAAAAGAACATGAAAATACTAAATATCTATTTACAATACACACCAGAGTTTTAGCCACAAGAAATATTAAAAATAGCACACGTTGACAGGTTCACAGGGTTACAGAAAAACAATAGTTAACTAATCTCACTATATTTTCCTGAGTGATCTAAAGAATTATTGTTCCCTGGTTACTTACTAGAGCAAGGCAAGCTGAAGCAGGTGAGAGATCCTTCTTTATCAGGTTAAAAAAACAGAGTGCCATGAGACTTCAGTCTCAACTAGTATTAAAATATCATTTTTAGTGATAGATTACAGAATGACATCACATACATCTGGTCATCTGACTTCTGGTTCCCATGCAACCCCCCATTGCTAGAAACTGCTAGGATTTATCATTATGTGTCAATAATGCACACACACACACACCCTTGCTAAGCTCTGCTACAGCTCCTGGAAAAACAATTTCAAACCTCCACCCTTCCAGACCAGCAATTAGTTCACCCCAGTGACAGTGCAGGAAGTTTCCTGGTACAGGCTTTTTGTCTCTGGTTGCCTAATTTCAAAACATTTTCAAAGTTTGAGATTAACCTCTTCTCTTCCTGTATCTTCCGTTGAAACATATATATTTAAACAGTTACAATAATGCATGTATATTTCTTGTTCTGTCTAGCAGGGCACACTGTTGGTATATTTTTAACACAAGTGGCTTCACAAATACATTTTTCAAAACAAGCATCTGTACAAATCAGTTTGATATGCAAATGACATATAATTCTTTACAAAATTCCAGCTAGCTGTGCTGGCATATGTTACACATCCACTGCCCTATTTCTCCTGCCATAGCTGTCAATACTTCACTTTGTCATATATGTAATTCTGGGGGTGCGAACTGATTTCATTTTATTTGCATTTGTCGAAACCACCTTCAATGATCAACATGAATCCCTCCCTCAAGAGTTTTTAAAAGATGTGCAAAGCCAACTGTTTCACACCATTGACAATTTAGGCAGTTTGCCTGGGGTTTCTTGCATTATGTTGAAACATGCCGTGTTATTTTAGAGGAATATCCCTCCCCAATGCTGCTGTTTAGATTTCAGATTTGTGTTTATATGCTTCTTATTTTACGTTCATATTGTAAGTCACTGCTTAGAATGTTTCTTCTGACTAGGTTCTTTAAAGTCAATGAGCCTAGTTTACGTACCTTAACAGAACTGGAAAGTAGAAGGTCCTACTAAATAACAAAGAGGAATGTAGCCCTAATTAGTGCCATTTTCAAACAGAATCATCATTAAATGTGAGTAAAGTTACAAATGTATAATAAATGTGTAAAAATAATATATGAATAAAAGTATAGACTCCATGCATAAAATTAAAGGGAAAAAAAACAAAGTTGCTGTCTGCTGTGATTTTTTTTTTTTTTTGGGAAGTGTGAGTATACAAGTCTGATTTTGAAGGTACACAATAGTATAAAATCACTAAATAGTACAAAAAAGTATAATTACAATCAGAATTTATCAGGAAAGTGTCACCTCTGTATTGCAGGTGTATGGATGTGTAAGTTTAAACTTACATTTATTTATTTTTTATTGAACATTTGTTGACCGGGAAAGTCCGACTAGGTTCCACAGATCCTGTTTTCAGCGGAGGCCCGGGGAGAAATGCTCCAGAAGCATGTCTTTTAGAATGTGGGAGGAAACCGGAGTACCCGGAGGAAACCCACGCGAATGCAGGGAGAACATGCAAACTCCACACAGAAGGCACCCCAGCCGAGAATCGAACCAGAGAACCTCTTGCTGTGAGGTGACAGCATTAACTGCTGCACCACTGCGCCGCCCCTTTCTGGCCTTGGTGGACAAATTATGTTCCCTGTTACATGCCATGCCATGAATACACAGAACAGATGTACATTTTTTTTATTTTTCAATCATTATCTGAGTGATAATGTAATAACGCTGGAGGTGATTTCTAACAAGGAATTAAAATAAGTCTAGTTGGATTATTACATGGTCTCTGATGGAGCTGCTGATGTAGGCCCCCCCTTCTGAAGTGGCCCTGCCGCTGTGTGAAGAAAGGACTCCCTGCATTAATTGCTTACTTAAATTATGTTTACCGTTTTCTCAGTTAACCCACTTTGCACATACCCTAGTTTCTGATGCCTATCTTATATTGCTAATATCATCTTTTAGTTGACAGTTATGTTAACCATACATAAGATTTGCTAAAACTCTTTTCCTTTACAATTCTTGTTGCTGTAAAGCAGCCTGTAGGCAGCACCTCCATACAATCTTAGCATTTGTAAACAGAAAGTTTGTAGTACCACTTTCCTTGTTTATTTAAAGTTATGCAATTACAGATAGCTGCTGTACGAAGCAATACTTTCACCCTGTTAGTTTTTAGCACACATTTAGTAATGCTCATTGCAGTATTTATTTGTCTTGCATAGAAATGCTGGTAACACTTTCTTTTACTGTCACATGATTGGTTTTCTTTTCAGCTTTTACTGCTGTTTGGGAGATCCACAATGCGGTGGTGGTGCTGCGGTAGCACTGTCGCCTCACAGTAAGACGTTGTCCCGTTCGATTCTCAGCTAGAGCGTCTTCTGTCTGGAGGCATGCATGAATAGGCGTACCTTT
Organism: Protopterus annectens; assembly: GCF_019279795.1. NCBI lineage: Eukaryota > Metazoa > Chordata > Ceratodontiformes > Protopteridae > Protopterus > Protopterus annectens. The sequence goes on along the minus strand of NC_056750.1, from coordinate 17,584,160 downwards.
GTTGAAGGTTGTGTGTCAGGGCTGGCAACTCGGCACGTAAAAATCTACTGCTAATCATTAGCAGACCGGAATTCCACTGTGGTGACCCCTATCTTGGAAAAGCCGAAAGACACAGCAACTACTGTTTGGGAGATTCCTTGTTTCATTGGGGTGCTTAAATATCACTGTCATACTGCCAGCCCAGCTACTTGGAATTTTGTAAATAATTCTATGCCATTTGTGAATATTGATATGATTTACACAGAACTGTATGTTATGTACTGTGCTAAAATGTAACCACTGTGTGCCCTGCTGGCTTAGAATAGAAATGTATATAAACAATTGTAATTGTGTAACTGTATATGTTTTAACATTAGAAACTGGGACATAAAAGATTAACTTGCAAAACTTCAAGAAAATAAGTTGAAATTAAATTGTTTTACGATTGTGCTATAAAAGTTATCTCTCAGTTTCAGTGTAGCAGACACAATGTCTAGAGCTAAAGGTTTTTGTATTGTCTTAGAATAGAAGTAATTACTAGGTTTGAGATGCAGAAGTGTTTTGCTGTTTTATGGCTTCCAGCATCTGCAAACATCTGAACGATATGTATTTTTCACAGAGAGATGCTAAAAATGCTTGTACTTTCTAACAATGGAGGTAACTTGGAACTAAAGTGAGGTGACAAAAAGTGATGTCATCCAAGCTAACCCAGCAGTAATATCTGATATTAATTTAAGAACTCTGTCAGGGAGAGACTGGGCATTTTGTATTTTGTCTTGGACCTAGCAAAAACATTCACTCATTACCACCTTCTGCACTTGCCTTGCTTGGAAGTACGTTTATAGGGCTTAGTAACTCTTTTAGATATAGATAGGAATATAGTAAAGATTAGTTTAGATGTTTTCTGTATTTATCTGAGACTGTGCTGTGATGTTGTTTTAAATACTTTCTGTGATTTTGAACTCTGAAGTTACTGTGTTGATTTATTGAGTATTCTCTTGTTTGTTTATTATTTATTATTAAATACATTTAAACCTACCTTTGTGGCTGATGTTTGTGGGACATATTTAAGCTCTGAGAGTACTTGCAAATGTATTTAGTGACACTGTACAGGCCACTCCTAAATAGGTTTGCTATTAGTCAGACTACCATTTGGAATATTAGTAACATTACACAGTAGGATTGGGACATCCTTTGTTAAGGGCCTGGAGTAGCTGATAAAAGGTTGCTGGTGGCAGCTGGAACTACCTTATAGTCTGGGCAGAATGTGGCATAGCTAGTAAACCTGTACCAGCCTTTCCCAGGTGTGTGTGAATGTGTTTGTTTATATATCAAAAAACTCAAAGAGAGAGTGTGTGTGTGTGTGTGTGTGTGTGTGTGTGTGTGTGTGTGTGTGTGTGTGTGTGTGTGTGTGTGTGTGTGTGTGTCAGTTACTTGGGCAGGTACATAAAGCACTGGTTGGACAGAAATGGTGCCAGAGGTCTTAACTTGACCCCTTGGCTGAGATCTCAACCCTACAGCTGTACCAGTGAGGAGTCTTATTAGTGATCTGGAGAAAGAGGGAGAAACCAGCCCCAGACTGACTGTGATCTCTGTGTGCTCGTAAGGGAAATTGCACTTTACTGTGTGTGTACTTGTAATCCTCTCAGTGTGTACATCCCTCACTGTTGCCAGTGGTGAGGATTGAAGCTCCTTGATTACTGGGCCAGTGCAGGGGCATCACAATCACCACTTTTGAAATAAAATCAGTAGGTTAAGAAAGAATATAATATTAGCTTTATTTGTGTGAAATGTAATGTTTTTGTATGCTGTAAATATAAGGAATATTTTGATTTTTTTTCCTCCCTCCGGGACCATGCCTGATAGTTGCACTGCTGGCACCCAGCTGCCCCATTTGTTTCAGGGTGCAGGAATCGGGTGTCTCCAGGCTATGTGAGAGCTGTAATGCACATTTGCTCCTGCCCAGGAATCCCATTTAACTTCTATACTGCCTGGTGAGAGTCAGGTGGTAGAAGCAGTCCAGCATACTGGTCCTGGGTGAAGTTTACTCTCTTTCTACTGGGAGCACCCCCACCCAGTGGCTCCTCAAAGCTCTACCAGTGACGTCTACCAAGGTGAAGCATACCTCAACATGCAGACGTAATGACAAGTAAAGTAAATTTACTAGAATTTGCATACATTGTTGATATGTACTGTAACCCTTTGCCCCTTTAAGACTGTTGTATAGCATAGATTTTTAAGAATTTGTTTATTCCTTAAAGCATTATATCTTGAGCCTAGGACCAGTGTGTTTGTGATGAATTAAAATGTTGACATCATTTTTATAGAGCTGCCATTTTGTGCAGAATACAAGTTACATGTTTGACTAAGATGCTGGTGAATACTGACATTCCTGATGCTGCCATTTGTTATTATTGGGTAACCAGAGGTGTACACTGTGGCAGCTGCCAGTGTGGGATCCACTATGACAGTGTAAGTTAAGTAGGTTCAATCTGTACTAGGTAATATATGGTACTTCTGCACCCATGTGGTGAGATAGAACCCCTCCTCCCCCAACCGATGGACAAGGCAGCAGTAACCTCTCCCTCCCATCCTTACTGGCCATCACCTATACATACCTGAGACACCACTATTTGAACTTAGATCATCTGTGGTGTAGTCAGGACTTTAAAACCCTGTGCCATGGAGCTTGCTGGAATGTTTTGGATTTTTGAAGAGATAGATTGGAAATGGAAATTTATGACTTTAAAATCATAGGAAGCTACAGCATGTATCTTTTTAGCTAATGTAATTAATCTCTAGGTGATTTTAATGCTATGATTTTACGTGAGTCCTGTACTTATATGTATCTGTGATGCCTGCACATAATAGAATTATTTTTTTGATGATTTATAATACTTTAGGGCGGCCACGGTGGTGCAATGGTTAGCATTGCCGCCTCACAGCAAGAGGTTCCCCGGTTCGATCCTCAGCTGGGGTGCTTTCTGTGTGGAGTCTGCATGTCCTCCCTGTGGTCGCGTGGGTTTCCTCCGGGTGCTCCGGTTTCCTCCCACATCCCAAAGACATGCTGCAGGTGGATTGGACACTCTAAATTGGCCCTAGGTGTGCGTGTGAGTGTGCCTTCTGTGGAAGGTTGGGCGCCGGGCTGGCAACTCGACACCGTAAAACTCCACTGCCATTCACTGTGCGGACAAGGTGATCCGCTGTGGCAACCCCTAACCGGGAAAAAGCCGAAAGAAGAAGAAGAAGAAGATGATTTATAATACTTTAGTGTGCTTCTGTGTATGCAATGCATACTGGTTGCTCTAAATAAAAATAATCCTGTAGATACGCTAGTTTGTAAACTAGCTAATTATTTTATTTAGACAAAAAAGGGCCAGTTTGTTTTTGCAATATAGAATCTAAACTGATTTACTGAAAGTTTAGGAAGCAGTTATTGGCAGAAAATCTTCCTTTAGGACATTTTAATATATTTTTCAAGGTTTCACCAAGGAATAATGTCCTATTTGTTAAACAATAATTGGGTGATAAGCTGAATTTTGCAAGTTTTGAAACTATGCAGATCTGACTGGTCCCTGATTTTCAGATATACAAAATGGTTCTCATCTATCTGATAAACATATGTAACTGGAGTGTTCTATTTAATGTATTAGGCAGATTGTTTAACCATTTATTGGAGGCATGCGACTGCTTAACAAAGTGAAATGGAAAACGAATGCCTGAGGCATTTCTTCACATTTGTGGTGTTGTATTTGACAGAATGTGAAAAGAGAGGCATGGTGGGGAGTGGGAATATGGAAGTGAGGCCATAAAACTGGAATGTTAATTCAAAATCTACTGATGAAGGGTACATCACATAAATAAATCAAAAAATTAAGAAAAAAATCTAAAATATCCTACAGAATACTTGAAACCTCATGACTTCATTTCAGATATTTCCACCAGCAAAACACAGAGGTCTTCAGACATGTCAGCTTCTTCAGCAAATGTTCATTGCCAGTAATGCTATACTGCAACACAGTTCCAACAAAAGTACGTACGTGTGTGTGTGTGTGTGTGTGTGTGTGTGTGTGTGTGTGTGTGTGTGTGTGTGACACACATACACATGGACACAAACTGTATAAATAAATAAATACATATAGCTAAGATATAAACTGCAAGAAAAAAACACAGCTAAGCTATACTTTTCACTGTGTGAATTCCTAACCATCATGTAATGGAGGATCATGGGATGTATGCATATAACCCCCCAAGATATTAAATGTTTCAGCTACATGGCTTCTGCATGCCATGATTTTTTTTTTACTTTTTAAGTCTTTATGGTTACACTCAGACCAATAAAGCCAAACCCCACTAGCTGTGGGCATGTATGTTTCAGCTTTTTTATTAACTTCGTCAACACAGCATAAGTGGTTAGTTTAGCTATACTTTAGAAACACAGGGTCTTTAAACCCAGCTAATGTCCATAAAGGTCATGGTGCCTGTAAAATATCCCAACTAAATCCAATCCAAAGTGTAAAAGGGTCACATAGATAAAACATTCAGTAAAAACTGCAAGAAAAGCCCAACCAAGCCAGAGTTTTCACTGTGTGATACCTTAAACCTCCTGTAAGGGAGGCCAATGGGATATAAAAGTGAAAAAGTCATGGACATTCAGAAGCCATGTAGCTGAAACACTTGATGTTCTATAAGGAATCATTTGCATGTATCCCATGCTCCTCTTTTACAAGAGGTTTAAGGTATCACACAGAGAAAACTCTAGATTGGCTGGGTTTTTCTTGCAGATTTTACTGAATACTTTCATAGCTATATATATATATATATATATATATATATATATATATATATATATATATATAGGTCTACTTCAGATGATCGAACTCTCAAAAGTTCGACTTTTATATGGCTGAGACCATATAATCGAGCTTTTGAAAGTTCGAACATCGAATAAAATAGTAAAAAAAAAAAATTATCTGAAAGGTTTTAGCAGCCTTCGCCCCCACACCCCCTGCTATTTATATATACCAAATCCAAGATTGCACTACAGTGTGGAAAAGAGAAATCTTCCCATCCTGTGCTGTATGGAGATCTCCGTTAGGAAAATTCAAACTTTCAAAAGATTGATCATATGATCTCGGCCATATGAAAGTCAAACTTTTGAAAGTTTGATCATATAAAGAGGACCCATATATCTATATATATATATATATATATATATATATATATATATATATATATATATATATATATATATACACACACATGCACACGCACACACACACACGATGTAAAACACATTTCATTATTCCTATCACCACCACCCCTAACTTAAATACACAAAGTCTGCAGTGGCACAACCAGTGAGAAAAGAGAGTAGCCCTCACACACTGAATCACTGCTTCACACGCACACACACACATAGGTTCATAGGTTCATAGGTAGGTACTAGGCTATTGGCCCTGGGGCCTATACAAGCCCAGCCAAAAAGGTACCCTGGCTTTTGCCACCCAAGAAAATTATTTTCCTGTGCCACTGTCGAGCAGAGCCACAGAGGTGATCCTCGGGGTGAATTTCTTATTTCCCATCCAATCATCAAGATTTTTCTTGAAGAGTGCTAATGAGGAGCTTTGTTTGATATAGATAGGTAGTTTATTCCAGAGTATGGGAAGTCTCTGGGACAGGAATCTATCCCTCCGGCATGTTCTGTTTATTGTGGTGACAAGGTTTAGGTCCCTAGAGCGTGTAGCTCAGAGGGATTGGGATTTCTTTAAGTGGAGCATGTCCAACAGCTCTGGGTTTGACATAGCTTTGTATGTTAGGCAGAGATCACCTCTGAGTAGGCGATATGCAACGGAGTAAAGCTGGAGTTTTTTGAGACGGTCTGCGTAGGGCATCTGTTTGATGCCGGTAATCCTCTTTGCGATGTATTTCTGCACCCTTTCCAGTTGTTGTAGATGTCTTGTGAGGTACATACCAAAAGGGGTGTTGTACTCTATAATGGGTCTAATGAGTGATGAGTAGAGGGGAACAATGACCTCTTTTTTTCTGTATTTGAAACCTTTTGTGATGAGGTGTGCCACGTAGAAGGAGTTCCTGACTACTGTGGCAATGTGATTATCAAAGGAGAGGTTACTGTCCACCTGTGTCCCAAGGTCTCTTATCACACTTTCGATGTTAAGTGTACTACTGTCTATGTTGTAGTTCATGGGTACAGAGTTTTTACCAAAGGGGATGACAATGCACTTTTTAGCATTGAGCCTGAGGCCATGGCTTTGACACCAGGCATCTGTCTCAGTGAGGCCCTTTTGTAGGATGTCCACATCGTTAGGAGTTTCGACTATGGCTCCTAGTTTGCAGTCATCTACGAAATTCATTAGCCAAAGACCTTCTGTGTTAGCCTGTACTTCAGAGAAGTAGATACCAAACAGGAGAGGACCCAGGACTGAACCCTGTGGTACTCCACTTGTCACTGGTCTGGTCGGATTTGGAGTCTGCTACTTTCACACTGAGGGTTCTGTCAGTGAGCCAACTGGCAACCCATCTTGTGACATAGGGATTTATACCTAGTTTAGTGAGTTTATCTATAATTCCAGAGTGGGGGATGGTGTTGAAAACCTTGACAAGATCTAGATAGGCTGTGTGAACCACCTTACCCTTGTCTACGGCTTTATGCACAAACATCTAGACATACAGGTACAGTATTATAGTAGGAATTAGCAAGGAATTAATATTGACTAACATTAATTTTGATTGTAATTCCTATACTCCAAAACCACAACAGCAGTCATTTTATACAGGTTTACAATGTGATTCAGTCATTTGTGGTTTAGATCTAATAAGTTTTTGATCAAAGGGTGAACAAATGAAATATAACTATGTATTTATATCTATATATGGATCCCATTCAGAAGATCGTTTCAACAGAAAGTCAAACTTCATATGGTCAAGAACGTACAAGCTTTCCAAAAGGTTGAACAGAAAACAACAAAAAGTGATTTTATATTTTTTACATGCCATTTGCATTCCTTTCTAATTAAGGAATAATAGTCATATGAATGTAAAATTGTCTTGTATCTAGTCCAGGATAATTTCAAAGTTGTAATGACCTTGTTCATGTCTTAAGAAAGCCATAGTGAAGGGTTGCGTTTCACTGTTCTTGGTTGGACAAGGTAGTATTTTCCTGCAGAGGCAGGAAATGTTAACCAAGCACTGTCTTAGTTATCGAGGCCAGTCAGTACTGACCACCTTTACCTGCATATCTGATTCTCCCATTTTAGTACTGTGTAGGTTCAGGCCTTGTAGTTTTGCTAGCACCTCTAGGTCAGCATAAGCAGTGGTCACTGAAGGAGGGGAGAGAGAGTCTACAGGAGAGACTGGGATTCTAGAAGGCTGGTTTGCATAAAACTATGATAATAGATAATGTTGACAAGTTAACAGATTTGGATGAATGGGCTCATTAACAAGTTGTGGGAAGCAATGTTCTGCTAATGTGGAACAATAAAGTTGTTTTTTGGCTGTCGATGAAGACTAAAGTCCACAAGAAGTAGTGTGTTGCTGCAGGTAAGTTATACCTCTCAACCTCTTAGAACAAGAAGTCTGGACAAAGCCATAAATAATTGGGGGGGGGGGGGGCAAGGCCCAAAAATATGGACACTTTTTAAATATTGCTCTTGCAAACTTAGAAAGTTGATAGAATATTATTGCATTAGCATGACTTTTCTGAAAGATATGAAGTCTGAATTCAAATGTCTGTCATTATTGTCTGACCTCAACCCTCAATGACTTGCCAGTGATTTGCCAGAAAGCCACAATGTTATGAGAAACAGAACAAAAAAATTGACACAAAAATCTGGACATTCTGTACAGTTGAAAGGTTTGATGTATGTTTGCGTAGTCTGAACCAGCACTTCACCCACTGACTGGTCAGTGCTGGGAGGACAGTGGTAAATTACTCCATTCCTTAATCCAAGAGTGTTTTCTATAAGATACTAACAAATTATCCAGTTCAGATCTTGGTCAGAGATGTTAGGGGCATGTGTTGTTAGAATACCGTGCACTATCCTACCACTTCAGGATCATGTGGTCTTAGATTTTGTTACCACCTACAGTAAGAAGTGATTTTTTTTATTTTAACCAGTATGTTGTACTTACAAGCTTGGGTCTATCTGAGTGATAAGGCACTCTATTTGCACCAAATATATTGAGAATTTTAACAATGCCTTGTGGTGGAATACCCATATAAAAGAAATTGTATAACAAGTGAATTAAATTATTTAATGCTCATAAGAGGTTTCATTCTACCTAACTTAAGACCACACTTAAACTAGTAAAGTGCTTAAGGCAACCAGTATGAAGTTCAAAGCTGAGTACAAACTGAAAATAGCCGGTAAAACAGAAATGGCTACAATTCCTTAACTACATCAGGGAGTTAATAACTAAAATAATGTTTAGAGCACATAATACTGTCCACTCTAACCCAAAGGAAATAGCTAATATCTTAGCTGACAAATTTAGTGTAAATTTTACTCCACCCACAGTTATAGCTATTCCACAATCCTAGCTATTTCCTTTAATTTTTTTTAAATTTTATTTACCAGCTTAGTCACATTAGGTTAATGGCCTCTTTTCAGGGGCAAGCCAAGGGGGTATTTATACTGAGTAGGGCAGAAGGGCAGGGCACCAAAGAACTTCACTTACTCTTTTGGATAAGTGATATGGGATGTTTTACATCCACCTTACCTACCACCAGCTCGGGCAGATGGGGCCTCACTTTAACATCTCACCTAAAGGATGGCACATGCAGGAGTGCAGCACCCCCTTATGGTGCACTGCAGTGTCAGTGTTGGACAATTAATCCAGCTAGCTGATGTGAGAATGGAACTCAGAGCTTTCTGCACTTAAGGCAAGTATGCTACCTGTTGAGCTACTGGGACTTTATATTATCATGGGGCAAGTCCTTTCAGCTGTCTCAAAAGCTAAGAACACCTCATCCATGGGTCCTGATAATATACCAGGTTGCCCAATTATTAATATCATATATAGTTTATCTGACCTCCTTCTTAATCTCTTTAATCTAAGCCACTCCACTGGTTACATTCATGAAGCCTACAAAACAGCCACTGCAATGCCATTACACAAGGGTAAATCAGCTGTGAACCCTGGTAACTATAGATGCATTAGTTTTAGTAGCCCCATATGTAAAGAAATGGTTCACATTATCTCAAACTTCATTTATATGGACAGAGAGAGAGAGAGAGAGAGATTATTCAAAGGAGAATATAGGTGTGCCATTATGGGGTAATCAAAAAAAAAAAAGAATATATATTTTCTAAGTAAATTTAATGTTTGTTATTTTATGATTATTTCTATGATTAAAGATCACTGGATTTTGTGGGAAGATTGTAAATCTAATTTTTGTTTTTCTGTTATGAAAGTCTGAAACAAGAGATGTGGTAATACACAGTTATTTTAAATGCTACACTCAATCCCTTGTTAATCTTTTTTTTTTTTTGACAAGGGACTTACCCTGTCAGAACTGTAGTATATGTCAGTTTGTAGTTAACAGAGTAGATAGTGTTAATGGTAGTTACCATCATACTACTGATACAATGTGTATTTAATTATGCATTTATGTAACAAATATGTACTGTAAGACTAGATGGAAAACACAAGGACATGGGCATATACTACTGATACAATGTGTATTTAATTATGCAATTATGTAACAAATATGTACTGTAAGACTAGAAGGAAAACACAAGGACATGGGCACATACTACTGATACAATGTGTATTTAATTATGCATTTATGTAACAAATATGTGCTGTAAGACTAGAAGGAAAACACAAGGACATGGGCACATACTACTGATACAATGTGTATTTAATTATGCAATTATGCAACAAATATGTTCTGCAAGACTAGATGGAAAACACAAGGACATGGGCATATACTACTGATACAATGTGTATTTAATTATGCAATTATGTAACAAATATGTACTGTAAGACTAGAAGGAAAACACAAGGACATGGGCACATACTACTGATACAATGTGTATTTAATTATGCATTTATGTAACAAATATGTGCTGTAAGACTAGAAGGAAAACACAAGGACATGGGCACATACTACTGATACAATGTGTATTTAATTATGCATTTATCTAACAAATATGTACTGTAAGACTAGAAGGAAAACACAAGGACATGGGCACATACTACTGATATAATGTGTATTTAATTATGCAATTATGTAACAAATATGTACTGTAAGACTAGAAGGAAAACACAAGGACATGGGCACATACTACTGATACAATGTGTATTTAATTATGCAATTATGTAACAAATATGTACTGTAAGACTAGAAGGAAAACACAAGGACATGGGCATATACTACTGATACAATGTGTATTTAATTATGCATTTATCTAACAAATATGTACTGTAAGACTAGAAGGAAAACACAAGGACATGGGCACATACTACTGATACAATGTGTATTTAATTATGCATTTATGTAACAAATATGTACTGTAAGACTAGATGGAAAACACAAGGATATGGGCACATACTACTGATACAATGTGTATTTAATTATGCATTTATAGGTTCATAGGTTCATAGGTTCATACTAGGCTATCTGCCCTGGGGCAATTACAAGCCTAGCCCGATTTTGTTTGGCTTACGCCACCCCTTGATTTGAGTATACTGTGCCCTTTTTAAGGTTTAGTTTACTGTGCCTCTGTCTAATAGTGACACTGAAGTAATCCCTGGGACAAACCTACGATCCCCCATCCACACATCAAGATTCTTCTTGAAGAGATTCAGTGAGGTGCTCTGCCTAACATGAATTGGAATTCTATTCCAGAGCGAAGGGAGCCTCTGGGTTATGAATCTGTCCTTCCAGCAAGTTCTATTTATTTCTGTGCTGAGGTTCAAGTCCCTCGAGCGTGTGGCTCTAAGGGATTTAGATTTACTGAGGTGGAGCATGTCCATTAATTCTGGATTGGACATAGCTTTATATGTCAGGCATAGATCGCCTTGAAGTAGGCGGTATGCAACTGAGTAGAGCTGGAGTTTTTTTAACCGAGCAGCATATGGCATCTGCTTGAGTCCCTTGATCCTCTTGGTGAGGTACTTTTGGGGTCTTTCTAATTGCTGCAGGTGTCGGGTAAGGTACATCCCAAAAGGGGCATTATATTCTATGATAGGCCTGATGAGGGATGAATAAAGGGGCACGATTACCTCTCGATCTAGATCTGAATCCTTTCATGATGAGGTGGGCTATGTAGAAGGTCTTTCTAACCACTTTGGCAATGTGGTTGTCAAAGGAGAGATTGCTATCAGCTTGGGTCCCCAGATCCCTAATTACCTTCTCTGTACTTAATGGGTTACCGCCTATGTGGTAATTTGTGGGCACATTGTTTTTGCCAAAGGGTATGGCACTACACTTTTTGGCATTTAGCTTTAGACCATGGCTCTGGCACCAATCTCTGTGAGACCATTTTGAAGGATGTCTGTGTCAGCTGGAGAGTCGATTATGGCGCCCAGTTTGCAGTCATCTGCGAACTTGGTGAGCCATAGTCCTCCCACATTGGCCTGTACCTCGGAAAAGTATATACCGAACAAGAGCTGTCCCAGGACAGAACCTTGTGAGACGCCACTTGTGACCGGTTTCGAGTCTGACATGGCTCCAGCAACTCTCACTCTGTGGGTTCTGTCTTTGAGCCAGTTTGCGACCCATCTTGTGACATAGGGGTTTATATTTAAGCTGGATAGCTTATCTATGATGCCCAAGTGGGGTATTGTGTCAAATTCCTTTGCTAGGTCCAGATAGGCTGTGTGGACTACCTTCCCTTCATCTATGGCTTTGGTGACTGTTTCAAATAAGTCGACCAGGTTCAAAAGGCAGGATCTGCCCTTGACGAAGCCGAATTGGGTAGGATCTAGTGTCTCTAGATCCCCAATGTCTTTGTTTATGAGCTCCATGATGATCCTCTCCATAGCCTTGCAGACTGGGCTAGTCAGGCTTATGGGGCAATAGTTTCCAGGGTCCATAGAGGCTCCACCTTTGTGGAGTGGGACCACTGTTGCTGTACACCATTCTGTGGGCACATATCCTGTAGTGAGGCTGAGATTGTACAGCTGTTTTATTTGAGGGGTTAGGTCTTCTTGGAGTTCATGTAGGACCTAACCCGGGACGCCATCTGGTCCCATGGAAGCAGTGTTTTTTGCTTTGGAGAGGGCAGCCTTCACCTGAGCATCAGAGATGTTTGGGAGGCAGCCCTCTGCCGGGATAGATACTTGCTCTTTTGGGAGGGAGGGGGTGGAGAAGTTTGCACTGAACCTGTCTTCCAGGATATTGGTGATGTATGTGGGTTCAGTGTATTTTTTGTTGTTTAGAATCAACTCAGAACAAGTCTGGGAGTTGCATCCCAGGTTCCTAACATAACTGGAAAAAGCCTTATGATTGTCTTTAGTGTCATGTGCAATTTTTCTCTCAAAGCTGGCCTTGGAGGATTTTATGAGGGATCGTAATTTTTTGCTAGTACTGATCAGAGCTGCCTTCCCTATTAGGGATTTTGCTCTATCATGTAGTAGCTTCCTCCTTCTGTTTTACAGTTTATTTATGGCTGGGGTCCACCAGACTGGACGCCTGCCTTTGGATGATTGGGTCTTGGTTTTGTTTGGGATAGCATGATCCATGCATTCCTGGAGATGTCCGTAGAATACGTTTATATAGGATTCTGCAGTTTGGGCCGTAGTTTCCACTGGCCCTGGGGCCTTGAAGGATTCCACTTTGGTTTTGAGAAGTGAGAAGTTCGCTTTTGAGAAGTTTTTCACTGTGGTTTTCTGGGTTGGGGGTGGGGTTGGGATGTGGATATCCAGTGAAATTAATTTATGGTCTGATCTTACCAATGAGGGATATACTTCTGGTATGGAGCATAGAGTACCCATGTTGGTAATGATCAGGTCTAGTATGTTATCCCCTCTTGTGGGAGTGGTGACTAGTTGTTCCATAGCATTTGAGTTTATAATTTCCAGGAACCTTTGGGCTAAGGTGCTGGGGCTTGAGTAGTGCTCCCAGTCTATGTTTGGGTAGTTGAGGTCACCCAATATAATGGTGTTCGGAGAGATCTTCATGTTCTCCAATGTTTTCAGGAAAGCCGAGTGGGATTCCTGACTTTGAGAGGGTGGTCTGTAGGATGCTATAAACTGAAAAGCAGTCTTGCCCACTGTTAGTTGCACATGGATGATCTCCGATACTTCGTGCAATGCCACTAACCTGGAGGTGTGGATATCCTTGATAAATATGGAAACTCCCCCTCCTTTTGTGGTTCAGTCCAGGTTTTGGGGCCGAAAAGCATGATATGAGGTATAACCTGGTAGTGCTGGGGTGCTCTCTGGAGCCTTGAACCAGGTTTCTGTTACTGCACAGATATCGATGTTCTCCATACTGAGGAGAGCTTCGAGTGTGTGCATCTTGAGGTTAAGACTTCTGGCATTTAGCAGCATTACCCTTAGTTTCTTGTTCCTTGTGCTGTCTATGGAGGTGGGTTTGACTTTTGAGCCTTGCCTAAAAAAGGCACAATGGGGGTGGCAAGACCCTTTGCCAATATCAGAAAGCCCAGTGATGACAGGTGCAAGCCATCCCTAGCAAAGCAACATGGCTTGTCGAGCATGTCATCCCAGGCTGACAGACACTGGATCCCCTTTGAATGACACCAAAATTTTAGCCAATTGTTAAAATCGATCATTTTGTCTTTGTACTGTGGCATCATTCTAGGTGAGGGTAAGATGCTGCTCAAGGTTAGGGTCATACCGGCCTGGGCTACATGATCAGAGAGCTCCTCTATGTCTCTTTTCATGTAGTCCAGGGAGGTACGTCTCAGGTCATTCACACCAGCATGTACGATGACTGAGTCATATTTGTATTTGCTTTGGAGTGACCTGAGTGCTTGCATTATGTGGCGGATCCTAGCGCCCGACAGGCAGCTCACTGTGACATTCTCTTTGTTCAGCCTGGTGAGTGGGACGTCAATGTGTCTGACAATAGAGTCACCTTTTACAAGAGTATCAGGTGTGTTATTCAGCCTTAAGGGCTGTGGCTGCTTGGCACACTGACTTTCTGGGCTATGTGTTGTGCGTGTTTTGTTTTGGGGTAGCGTTTGCTTGGATGTCTGCTTTGGAAGTCTCTGTTGCTTAGGTAGATTTTTATTTAGAGCCTCTGAGTATGTTTTTGTGTATTTATGTGTTTGGTTTGCTGATGTGGTGGGACTATGTGATACTGGAATTGTGTTGTGTGAGGTTACCTTCTCCTCCTGACTGGTTTCACCAGTTTTGATCAGCCTCCAGTTTGGCTATATGGTTGCATCTCTCACATATATTTGAACCTGTTTGGAGGAGGAGAGGGTTGTCCATGTACATGAGACAGTTGTAACATTGCCTCAAAATTCCCAGATTAACCAGCTGGACTGGAGAGGAAACCATTGACTGACCTTTGGACATGCTAGAGTAATATAGGGAAACTGAATTAAGACGGACCAATAGGGGTCAAGGTAATCGTAGAGAGTATAAGAGTAAGTAGTGCTTATGGTTTAATAGTGCTAACTTGTAAGATTACTTATTTGGACCAGCGAAGGGCCTTAGAATGAGAATATGGTGTTTAATTTGAGAGCTAGAGCAGTTCTAAGGGAAAAAGTGAAGAGCAGACTTCGTGGAGCCAGGAATAGTTTAAACCCAATTAGGCGGCACTGCCCGTTGTTGCGCTATGCACAAAAACGCACAAAACCGCGCAAAAGAGGGTTTTAAGAGAGGGAGATCGAGGAGTTTGGAATTGACCCAAAATGGCCAATAAAACTACAGTTTCAAGGCAGTAACCACTCCCACAGGGGCAGGCAGGCTGCTCAATGTTTATCACTGCCACTGATGAACAGAGAGACTTCCCTTTAGCCCAAGCAAAAAATGGCCTCCAAGAAACTTACAAACAGTTCAGAACAGCAAGCATGTAACTGAACTTTTTTAAATCTCAGAAAAGTGGGAAAAAAGCAAGTTTTTTTGTTTTTTTTAAAGATAGCAGAGGTTCACAAGTATCAACAAGTTATAACAGTGCAGTAAATGACCCCACACTTGAGTGCTAGGCCAGAGACAGATAAAATGCAAGTTTTAAGAAAAAAACGATTTTAAAAATAAGTGCAAACAGGAACAAATATGTACTGTAAGACTAGAAGGAAAACACAAGGACATGGGCACATACTACTGATACAATGTGTATTTAATTATGCATTTATGTAACAAATATGTACTGTAAGACTAGAAGGAAAACACAAGGACATGGGCATCTAAATGATGCCCTAAAAAAAAAAAAAAAGTGAGAATACTACTACTATGAGATACATTGTTAACAGAATGTTAATAAAATGCATCGCGGTGATTTTAGTGTGTTAAAAACATATATTGGAACATATTGTTACTGGAAAAAGAAGAGGAATTCTTTTTTGTTCATGTTGGCTCTATCGAGGGACAGTAAGAAGATCAGGATTCTGGTGCAGAATCACACTACTGTCAGGAGTGTTTCTGTAATTTTTATTCCCTATATTCCCATTCCCCTTGTGTGTACTCATGATATCCTGAGAAGTGTAACCAGTGGGGCGAGCTGGCATATCATTCTGTCTCTGTGGCAATTTAGCAAATACCCCTACTTTCCAATGGAAATGCTCTATTGTGCAATCCCAGCTCACAGAGTGGAGTTCCATTGCAAAGTGCACATTAGCAAGCACCCCCCCACCCGCAGAATGGCCTTACCTATCCTCCCCATATCAAGACTGCTAATGCCCAAAGCATTAGTGAGACCTAGGTCACCCGGGCCACAGTCCAAACTTCATCCTCTGTACATCAGAGTGAAAGAGAAAGAATTTCAATTGAAAATGTTTTACATAAAAAAAAATGAAACCAAGTCAAGTTTAAAGTTTCACCGTTTGCACCCAGTTTTGAAATTTGACTTAACTTGCAAAAGCTCTAATTAATTAATTATTTTATTGTACTCATGGAGTTACTGTTTATATTGCTATGTATCTGCAATTTACTTGTGTCCTACATTTTAGTCTGTAAGCCCTGTTGAAGGCATGGATGCCGAAGCACTGGACAGACGTTAAATAAAAGTCTGTCTTTACCATTTGTAGTTTTTTGCTTTTTTCTGAGTGCCTTTTCCAAATATACCTTATTTACCCTAAGGATCAAATGGTGGAAATTGAAAAAGGGTAATTGTGAGGTGGAGTTCAGTTAAGACAAGCACTGGGTGGCAATGAAGAGTTACCAAATAGCTGGGTAACTACAGCAGAGCTTATAAGGGAGACGGCTAGGAAGGTGCTTGGTATGACATCTGGACAGAGGAAGGACGACAAGGAGACATGGTGGTGGAATGAGGAAGTACAGCGGAGTATACAGAGAAAGAGGTTGGCAAAGAAGAAGTGGGATTGTCAGAGATATGAAGAAAGTAGACAGGAGTATAAGGAGATGAGGTGCATGGCAAAGAGAGAGGTGGCGAAGGCTAAGGATAAGGCATATGAAGAGTTGTATGAAAGGTTGGACACTAAAGAGGGAGAAAAGGACCTGTACCAATTGGCTAGACAGAGGGACAGAGCTGGGAAAGATGTATAGCAGGTAAGGGTGATAAAGGATAGTGAGGGAAATGTACTCACAAGCGAGGGAGTGTGTTGAGGAGATGGAAAGAGTACTTTGAGGGGCTGATGAATGAAGAGAATGAGAGGGAGAGAAGGTTGGATGCTGTGGGGATAGTGAATCATGAAGTGCAATGGATTAGCAAGGAGGAAGTAAGAATAGCTATGAAGAGGATGAAGAATAGAAAGGCTGTTGGTCCAGATGACATACCTGTGGAAGCATGGAGGTGTTTAGGTGAAATGGTAGTGGAGTTTCTCACCAGATTGTTTAATGAAATCTTGGAAAGTGAGAGGATGCCTGAGGAATGGAGAAAAAGTGTTTTGGTACCGATTTTTGAGAATAAGGGTGATGTGCAGAGCTGTAGTAAGTACAGAGGGATTAAATTGATCAGTCACAGCATGAAGTTATGGGAAAGTGTAGTGTAAGCTAGGTTAAGAAGGGAGGTGATGATTAGTGATCAGCAGTATGGTTTCATGGCAGGAAAGAGCACTACAGATGCAATGTTTGCTCTGATAGTGTTGATGGAGAAGTGCAGAGAAGGTCAGAAGGAGTTGCATTGTGTTTTTGTACACTTAGAGAAAGCATATGACAGGGTGCCTAGAGAGAAGTTGTGGTATTGTATGAGGAAGTCGGGAGTGTCAGAGAAGTATGTAAGAGTGGTACAGGATATGTATGAGGGCGGTGAGGTCTGCAGTGGGAGTGACGGATGCGTTTAAGGTGGAGGTGGGATTACATCAAGGATCAGCTCTGAGCCCTTTCTTATTTGCAATGGTGATGGACAGGTTGACAGACGAGATCAGACAGGAGTCCCCATGGACTATGATGTTTGCAGATGACATTGTGATCTGTAGTGATAGTATTGAACAGGTGGAGGAGACCCTGGAGAGATGGAGATATGCTCTAGAGAGAAGAGGAATGAAGGTCAGCAGGACTAAGACGGAATATATGTGTGTGAATGAGAGGGAGGATAGAGGAATGCTGAGGATGCAAGGAGCAGAGGTGGTGAAGGTGGATGAGTTTAAATACTTGGGATCAATAGTTCAGAGTAATGGTGAGTGTGGAAGAGAGGTGAAGAAGAGAGTACAGGCAGGATGGAGTGGGTGGAGAAGAGTGTCAGGAGTGATTTGTGACAGACGAGTACCTGTAAGAGTGAAAGGAAAGCTCTACAAGAGGGTAGTGAAACCAGCTATGTTATATGGGTTGGAGAAGGTGCCACTGACAAAACGGCAAAAGTTAGAGCTGGATGTGGCAGAGTTAAAGATGTTAAGATTTGCACTGGGTGTGATGAGGGTGGACAGGATCAGGAATAAATATATTAGAGGGTCAGCCCAGGTTGGAAGGTTTGGAAAGAAACCCAGAGAGGCAAGATTACGTTGGTTTGGACATGTGCTGAGGAGGGATGCTGAGTATATTGGGAAAAAGATGCTAAGGATGAAGCTACCAGGTAACAGGAAAAGAGGAAGGCCTAAGATAAGGTTTATGGATGTGGTAAGAGAGGACATGCAGGTGGTTGGTGTGACAGAGCAAGATGCAGAGGACAGGAAGAAATGGAAACAGATGATCCACTGTGGCGACCCCTAACAGGAACAGCCGAAAGAAGATGATGACCCTTACGTTTACATGCTGATAAGGATTCAGACCTTCAGCCACAGAGGGGCCAAATCACTTCAAGTTGTGTAACCCTGGTAGTATATAAAGAGATGTGAATTTTGGAGGGAGACTTAAACAGTAAATTAGATATTGTCCACCAGTTCAAGATTCAGTTCATATAGCAGTGCATATGTTCAGCTATGGATTCAAGATAAATAGTCTATGGCTTATGTTCTCAAGGAAGAGTAAACATATTCTCTTCACTTTTATAAGTGATATGATGGGCATTTAGCATTACTCTTTCTCAGACAACCTCAACATATACATAAATAAAATGAAAAGAATTCCCTGAATATAGCCATTCCGAAATGTAAAGACAATAGGTAAAGACAGAAGAAAAAAAAAAAAAAACAATAGAAATGATATCAGAAACAGGTGATAACACTAGCACAATCAGTGCATCCTTACTAAAGGGGAAAAAAACAGTTTCTCTTTCATAGGGTCATAGGTTCATAGGTTGGTACTAGGCTATCAGCCCTAGGGCCTATACAAGCCTAGCCATAACAATTCCCTGGCTATTTCTTCCCACATTATTTACTTTCCTGGACCCCTGTCTAGCAGGGCGACTGACGTGATCCCTCGGTGAATTTCCTTTCTCCCATCCAATTGTCAAGGTTCCTCTTGAAGAGGTCCAAAGAGGCACTCTGCTTGACATGTATGGGCAATCTATTCCAGAGTCTGGGGAGTCTCTGGGTCAGGAACCTATCCCTCCAGCATGTTTTGTTTATTGTGATGACAAGGTTTAGATCCCTGGAGCATGTAGCTCTGAGGGATTGGGATTTCTTTAAGTGTAGCATGTCCAACAGCTCTGGGTTTGACATGGCCTTGTATGTTAAGTAGAGATTGCCTCTGAGTAGACGATATGCTACAGAGTATAGCTGGAGTTTTTTAAGGCGGTCAGCATAGGGCATCTGCTTTAGGCCTGTGATTCTTTTAGTGAGGTATTTCTGAGGCCTTTCCAGTTGTTGCAGATGTCTTGAGAGGTACATACCAAATGGGGCATTGTATTCTGTAATGGGTCTAATGAGGGATGAGTACAGTGGGACAATGACCTCCTTTTTTCTAGATGAAAAGCCCTTCGTGATGAGGTGTGCCACATAGAAGGATTTCCTGACTGTTGTGGCGATGTGGTTATTGAAGGTGAGACCACTGTCCACCTGTGTCCCTAAGTCTCTTATCACACTTTCTGTGTTTAGTGTACTGCCACCTATATGGTAATTCATGGATACATGTTTTTTCCCAAAGGGGATAACAATACATTTCTTGGCATTGAGCTTGAGCCCATGGCTCTGGCACCAAGCATCTGTTTCTGTAAGGCCCTTTTGTAGAGTATCCACATCATTTGGGGATTCAATAATGGCTCCCAGTTTGCAGTCATCTGCAAACTTTGTTAGCCAGAGACCCTTAGTGTTGACCTATACTTCAGAGAAGTAGATGCCAAACAAGAGCGGCCCCAGGACTGAACCCCTGAGGTACTCCACTTGTCACTTGTCTGGAGCTGGATTTGGAGTCGGCTACTTTTACAGTGTGGGTTCTATCAGTAAGCCATTTAGCAACCCATTGGGTGACATAGGGATTAATGCCCAACTTAGTAAGTTTATCTATGATTCCAGAATTTTACCCAGAATTACTCATCAAACCAGTGCATGATCCCCTCAGTGTCATACCTTGTGTGATTTCAGTACCTGGGTCAGCGGTGATCCCTGCGAGCTGGCTGTGGAGTTTCTTAGTTCTTTTGATAGTTAAAAGTATATTGGTCATGTTCTGGAGCAAGTTTAAGTAACAGACTTTTGGAGTTGGACATAACCTACTTACTTTATATATAATTACAAACACTGTAATTCTTGATGTAAAAGTGTCTTGTTTTGTATTTTATTTTCTTGATAAGGTCGCCCCCCCCCCCCGATTTTTTTTCAGACCTGAAAACCCCTACCATGACTTTATGAAAGTCTAAACCCATAATGCCTCACTATCTAAACTGATGTTTAGGCTAGTGTATTTCCATACTAAATGTATCAGCAGGAGTTATGCACCTCCTTGAAACACAAGTTGTAAAGTAGTTCTTGCAAGTGAAGCACTTCTCACTAAAAATTAATAACTGTCATAATGTAGTAGTGTAACCACAAAATAACATTAAGAAAACCCACAAAAGCTTGGTCTTCTTTATAGAAATAAAAACTTTCTAGTCAAGCTAAAATGCCTACCTATTACCAACCCTTCTCTACGCCTCTCAGATTCTCACCAATCTGCAGACCTCACTCATATCTAAACTAGAATCCACTTATAACAAAGCAGCAAAATTCGCTACTGAACTACCATGATGCTGTCATCACTGCCTAGCACTCAAAAAAACTGAAATGGCTAGAATTCCCCATAACCTAATTCTCTCTCTCAGCTTCAAATAATCCATTCTGTTCTATTCCAGCCCACCTTTTGCCTCGCCATCTCATTCATCATCTCTTCCTACACCCCAGCAAAAACATTCCGGTGCTCTGACCAACATCTCCTGTCCATAGTCAAACCCAAGCTCAACATAGGAAAAAACCTTTATAGCTATTACCCTGCTGAAAACTGGAATAAACTCCCACTTGACATCCGAAACACTAGACCCAAACTAATATTCAGAAAAGCTATAAAAATCACTTTAGCAAAAATAAACTATGCCTATGCAATCTCCCCCCTGACTGACCCATCTCTCTAGGCCAGCCAATCTCTTACCTTTCTCCTACAGGAACAAAACTCTGCATCCTAATTCTCTTACCCTTCAACACTGCTAAACCTTTTCCAGCAACCAGCCCCTTCACTTTGAGTCTACAGATGTAAATTGTTTCAGCAGTAGTATGCCTAAAACTCATTTCTACACTTTAACCTCTACTCACTGCCTGTATATAATTTCTTAATCTGATGTTAATCTTTGTTTATTCCTTACTGATGGGTTATCGGTTCCATCATCAGAACTGAGCCGGCCAATATGAAGCTCGCGTCAGTCAAAAACTGTCAAGCTAAGGTCCTACCCAGAATGCTCTGCTCCCTGTTACCTCAGATCTCATTTGCTGCATTGCTGTACAGCCGTGTCAAGCCACTCTCTCAGCTAAGTGTCTAATTTTTTGAAAATGTATATATTATTACTCTAAATTTTTCTCAAAAGTTTACTCTAAAGTTCTCCTACCGTATCGCACACTTTAGACTCCCTCCCTTTAGTCTTTTCCCTTTATTACCCTCTTTTCTTACCTTGTAGTAATCCTCCATTACCATCATTGGTAATTCTTCTTTTTCTCCCTTTACCCTTTTTGTTGGGTAGCCCTTATTCTTCCTTTTGGTACTGTGCTTCTCCACACCAGTTATGTCGGATAAGAAAGGTAGCATTGGTTTCAAGCAGTGCAAAGATTGCGGCCATAAGTTACCGCTTTCCGATGGCCATGACGTATGTGTCTACTGTCTTAATGTCTCCCACTTGACTGTGGATCTTCCATGTGGCATTTGTAAAAACTTCTCTACCAGGACTCTCAACAAGAGGAAGAATAAGTTCATTTTGAAAGGTCTTCTCAAGTCTCCTTTCTCTGAGGCTATTTCTGGGTCGGAGGGCTCACCCCTCCTGCTAAACCCCACAAGAGGCGTTCTTCCTCTTCTTCATTGAAGTCACTCCCTTCTTCTCCCTCTGGAGATCATAGGGGGTCGAATCACAAGAAGGTGAAATTGATTACTACTCTGGTGCTGCCTGCTGTGACCCTGTCGGCTCTAGGCTCGGCACCGCCCCAAATTATTCTGACACAGCCATGTCTCCTTTATCGATACTGGCACCGGAGTTCCTGGTGCAGACTACTATAGTTCCAACAGATCTGTCGCAACCTCTAACAGCACCATTAATACAGGTTCATTCCCCTTCAGCACCATTGGTATAGTCACCTTTGGCTCCAAGTATGACTGTTCTGTACTCCACGGCGCAGGCATTTTCTGCACCGACATGTGCTTCAGTGCAGTCCTTCTCAGCACCATCCTTATTGCAGGTGCAGACACTTTCCACTACGGCATTGTACTCTTCAGGGTAGACCTTTGCCTTTATGGTGCAGACACCTTCAACTACTATGGTGCTGACATCTTCGGTACAGACTTTTTCCACACCATTTTCTTCAGTGCAGACTTCCTTGGCTCCGAGCTCTACACCTATTGAATTAGCAAGGACCAAATATTCCCCTTCACTGGATCCTTTTGCTAGCAGTCAGTATAGTCCTTTCCTAGAAAGGCCAGAATCACCATCAGCTTTCTCCATGAAGTCAACCAAGAGTCTTTCTGAACAGGATGTGTTGCGGGTTGTTGACCAGTTGCTTGTGGCCAGAGGTCTCTCTAAACTGTCAAAGTCTACATTCCCTCAATCAGGTGAATGTATATCTACTCAAACCCCAATGTATTCTCCTCCTTTGACTTCCACCCAAGTCTCAAAGTCTATTACTTCAACAGCAGCTTCCCTCCCTCCGACTCCAATAGTGGCTCTCACTTTGGAACCAGAGTCGTCCTTGTAGCCTTTGTTGCACTGGGCATCGGGCTCTTCTCAGGCCAGTGGCTGTACCACTGGGGAGGGCATTCCTAGCTCCAAGCCATTTTTTTTCTATGGCACCTTCCAGGGATGCTCTCTCTCTTACAGTTCACGGTCCTCTTGAGACTCCTGGTCTGGGGGCAGGCTCATCAGGGTGGGTGTGACACCGGTTCTGAGGTTGTCATGCTTGGTTCCGGGCTCCCATCCCTCCTTGGGCAGGCCAGCCGTCCAGGCCATGGAGAGGGTGCTTGCCATGCTGGCAAAGCTCATTTGTCGGAGTCCTCTCCCCCCTCTCTGCTGCAACTGCCACAAGGTTCAACTGCTGGACACTGGCCACAAGAGCCTTAGGTTTCTCCTCTTCAGGAGACCCCCTCTTTGCAGTCTTCCCTAGAACCTCCCACTGAGGAAGTACCCCACAAAGCATCATGTAAGAGGAAGCACATGGACTCCACTGAGGAGTCACTGACTGAAGATACAGATTTTGATGATGGGGAATAGTCCCCATGGTCACCCTCTGATGAGGTGTCCTTTGGTGACATCCTCGAGATCCTTAGAGGGGTGACTGGAAGCCCTCTAATCCTTCCTCTGAGGAATCCTTATTCCTGCAGGCTTTTCATGCCTGACCCCCTACCTCCTGGGTCACCCCGCCTGCCGGTGAGCTCATCCAGCTCATCGTGCAGTGCACATGGAAGGCTCCTGACACCCTGGAAGCGATACCTATGAGGCCAGATAAAATATTATTGCCCCCAGCTGAGCAACCCTACTGGGCACGTGGTCTTTCAGTAGATGCCATGGTGGTGGCAGCTGCAACTAAGAAGGATTTGGCAGAAGAGAGCCAAACTGTCCATCCGCCCAACAAGGAGTCCCGGGTGATTGACAGATTAGGGAAGCATGTGTTTGCTTCATCGACCTTCACCGTAAGGTCTTTGAATTATTTGGCACATTTTACCAGGCTTCAGCGAGATCTTATCAACCAGCTCTCTGAAACCTTGGAAGGAGCTGTTTCTGATGAAGTCCATGGTAATGTGGCTTCTCAGATAGCCACTCTACAGTCCATTTCCAACTCTTCCATGTGTCTTATTTCTCATGCAGTGGAAGGGGCGGCTAGAGCAGCAGGTGCAGGTATAGTCACCAGATGGCATGGCTGGATGCACCTTTGCAACTTTCTACGGACTCCTTTAAAGCTTTCTTCATGAATTCCCCAATAGAGGCTGCTTCTTTGTTTGGCCCTAAAGTCAAGGATACACTGACAAGGTGCAAACAACATGGCAAGACCCTGTCTGCCATTGGTGTCAGATACTCCACTCCTCAGCAATTCTGCTTCAGAAATCAAAGGAGCAGAAAGATCTGGCACAAGAAATCACAGGGTTCTTTCTGGGATGCACATGCCAAGTTCTCCCTTAGAGGCAGAGGGGGAAAATCCAATGGAGGCCCACGAAACCAGGGTTCCAGAGATTCTTTCTCTGGCCAGCCCTATCAGTGCTCCTGAAGCGTTGCCCGACTGCTCACCTATAGAAGCGGTCAGGGGTTGTTTCTCCTTGTACCCCACTGCCTGGTGAAAGATAATCAGCTCTTGGGTAAAATAGATTATTATATCCAGAGGCTGTCACATCCCCTTCCATCTCTGCCCAGTCTCATCAAGAGTATTACCCAATGTTCCACCCAGTCAAAGGGAAACAGCAGCACACGAAATCCAAAAGCTGCTACAAAAAAGAGTCATCCAGATGGCCCAGACCAGATAGCATCTGGTTTTTACTCAAGGTTCTTTTTAGTGCCAAAAAAGACAGCGGACTAGAGACCAATTCTGGATCTCCGTACACTAAACAAATTTGTAAAAACAGAGAAATTCCAGATGGTCACGGTTCAGTCTATCCTTCCTCTTCTGGAAGAAGATGATTGGATGTGCTCTGTAGATCTTCAAGATGCATATTACTACATAAAGATGGACAAACACTCAAGAAGATACCTCCACTTCCGTATAGGAGCCAGTCACTACCAGCTTTGAGCCCTGCCCTTGGGCCTCTCTACAGCCCCCAGACTGTTCACAAAATGCATGGCAGTGGTTATTGCTCATTTGCGACTTCAAGGATTCCAGGAGTTTCCATATCTAGAGGACTGGCTCCTCACTGCCCACACCAAGCATCTACTGGAAGAAGCCCTGCAGTATACTGTTTTAACAGCTCGAACCCTGGGAATCACTATAAACTGGGAGAAATCCAACACAACCCCAACTCAGTATTTGGAATTTATAGGGATACTTTTGGACATGAAAAATTGCACAGCATCCCTTCCAGAACATAGACTTCAGAGAATAAGGCAACAAGTTCAATCACTGCTCTGTCACCACAAATCCCCAGCTCGATCTATACTTCAGCTATTGGGGTCAATGGCAGCCACAATTACCATTGTTCCTCTAGCCACATTCCACATGAGGCTCCTTCAATGGCTACTTCTCACTCAGTGATACCCTCTACAATATCCTTTGTCTTTTCAGATAAGCGTAACTCAGAGATGCAAGCAAGATTTACTCTGGTGGACATCTCAAAATCTCCAACAATGGTCTTGTCCTTTCAACCCCCACCAACCAATAGCCACAGTGACCATGAACACCTCCTTGATGGGTTGTGGGGGGCTATATCAGGGAAACTCATTCCAAGGCACCTGGTCGGAGACAGAGGCCCGTTTGCATATCAATGTCCTGGAACTGAGGGCAGTGCTTCTAGCATTGCAAGCATTTCACTCCATTCTTCCATCAGGGACTATTGCAATCCAATCAGACATGTCAGTGGTCTGGTATATCAACAAACAAGGTGGCACCAGATCTTACCCGTTATGCTGTGAGGCCTTGAGAATATGGCAATGGGCGACAGCTTCCAACCGCTTTCTAACTGCAATGCACATTCCTGACATGATAGCAGACAAATTGAGCAGATGACTTGAGCAGGTTTATTCTACAGCCTCACGAGTGGTCCCTCAATCCTCTGATATTGGCAAAAATCTTCAACAACTGGGGCCAGCCTTGCTGCGACCTATTTGCCTCTCCAACCAACTACAAGTGCAACAACTACTTTGCACTGATCCCCCCATGGGGACAGTCACCAAGGGATGTTCTAGTCCACGCTTGGCCCTCAGGTCTTCTTTATACTTATCCTCCTCTCCCCCTCATTTCAAAATTTCTAAAGAAAGCACAACAGTTGAAGAGCAAAGTGATCCTCATTGCTCGATATTGGCCTCGACAAGTCTGGTTTCCCTTTCTCTGGCCTCACCTGCTAGATCAACCATGGATTCTCAATCCATCCCCAGCATTGATCTCCCATCCACAGAGTCTGATTCACCCCAATCTAACAACCCCGAAACTGACAGCTTGGTTTCTCCACTTCCAATGATTGCCAGGCATGAAAACCTTTCGGCCTCTGTGCTCAGTATTCTTATTGCATCTCATAAATCATCCACCAGGCTAATCTATCTTAACAAATGGAAAAGGTTCTCTTTATTGGCAGCAAATAAACAATTAGACCTCTTGTCAGCCCCAGTCTTGGTGGTATTGGATTATTTCTCACATCCTTTCCATTCTGGGGTGTCTGCCTCTACTATCTGTGTACATTTAGCTGCCATCTCAAATTTTCATATTGGTTTTCAAGATTCTTCACTTATGTCACTCTGTAAGACTTTCTTGAAAGGGGTTATCCACCTAAAACCTCCCTTTAGAGAACCCGTTCAACCTTGGGATTTGGCTTTAGTTCTGCTAGCTCTAACAGCTCCCCCCTTTGAACCTGCATCTTCATGTGATGTAATATATCTCTCTTGGAAAACTTTGTTTTTGATTGCAATCACATCGGCCAGGTAGTTGTCAGAACTCCAGGCCTTATGCATCAAACCTCCCTATCTTCTCTTCCATAAGGATAAGGTATCACTGAGAACTAATTCTACCTTTTTACCACAAGTAGTGTCAGAGCAATCTATCAATCAGTCTATTGATCTTCCAGTGTTCTTTCCTAACCATTCTAACAGGGGAGAGTATAGATTGCATTCCTTGGATGTTCATAGGCAATTACGATTTTATTTGGACAGAACAAAATCTACCCGTAAATCAGACCAGTTGTTTCTGGCTTTTTCTGGACCTAGACGGGGTTATCCTGTATCAAACGTTACATAGGCTTCATGGTTGAGAAACTGTATTACCTTTATCTACAACAAAAACAATCTCACCTTGCCTCATAGAGTCAAAGCTCATTCTACAAGATCTGTGGCAACTTCAGCAGCTTTCCATGCTAAGGCTTCCCTCAATGATATTTGCTCAGCTGCGACTTGGGCCAAACCTCATACCTTTATTCTTCATTACAAACTGGACTTGGCCTCCAGAGGTAGAGCTTCCTTTGGCTCCATGGTGCTCAGGAATGTCCTTCCATGAGGGCCACCCCAGGATACAGGTAGCTGGGAACTCTGTCCCATCAGTAAGGAATGAACGAAGATTAACAACATCAGATAAAGAAATTATGTCTTACCATAACATTCCATCTGTGTTGTTGATCTTCGTTCATTCATTACTTCCCACCCTCCATCCCCCATCTGAAGGTTCTTGGTTGATTTTATGTACTCCTTTCGTCTAGGTTTGTTATGACCAGAGGTAGCCTCTACTTTTATCTATTAACTTGCAAACTCGATCTGAGGTAAGAGGGAGCAGAGCATTCTGGGTAGGACCTTCGCTTGAGAGTTTTTGGCTGACACGAGCTTGATATTGGCTGGCTTGGTTCCAAGGATGGAACTGATAACCCATCAGTAATGAATGAACGAAGATCAACAACACAGATGGAATGTTATGGTAAGACATAACTTCTTTTTTATTTTCCCTTTACACTTCATTTTACCTTTATTACCTGCTGAAACATATGTGCTTAGGTAACTCTGTATATGGATCTAGGACGTTTGCTCGACTGAGCAAACGTCCGAATCCATAAAACCCGAACACACTTTAACAAAAGCGCTTTTATCGAAAAAGCGCTTTTGTTAAAGCACGTGAAAAAAAAAACAGTTCATTTACATTTTAGCAGGGGGACATGCACCCCCCATGTGGGGGGCTGTGCCCCTCACACCACCCACTTTAATATTCTCCCTCCGAGACTGCACTACAGTGGGTAAAAGGGAAATTTCCCATACCTGCACCGTAGTACAGCCTTGGCAACAGTCATACTTACGCAAAAGTGCTTCTTCGGTGAAAAGCACTTTTGCATAAGTATCCCCGGCCGTTTGGATTTCAGTCGTTTGCTCAGTCGAGCAAACGTCCTAGATCCATATATATATATATATATATATATATATATATATATATATCCTCTTGGCAGTAGTATGTATTGTGTGTATTTACTTAGACATTATATGTATCATTGTATATGTACTTGTTATGTATTAACTGTGGAGCTTTTCTCCCCGGGTCTCCACTGAAGACGGGCCTTGTCTGAGATGGACCAACCCGGTCGACAAATGTCTAAATAAATAAATCAATAAATAAATAAATAAATTCATTAAAATAAATAAAGTAATTAAACTAAATAAAATGTAAGTAAGAAGTGTCTCCTTTAATGGGGGTGGGTAACTTTTTTTTATTACCCATAATGCCTTGCTGTGCTATTTAAATCATTAGTCAATACCTAGCATGGCATCACTTTGTGGGTGCAGTTTTAGAAAAAAACCTGAGTAGAAAATGAAACAACACAGTATAATCCTTATATATGTATATACATATATATATATATATATATATATATATATATATATATATATATATATATATATATATATATATATATATTTTTTTTTTTTGTTTGCAAAATCATTTATAGCTTTAATATGAGGAGTACAATGGCAAATGAAATTAACTGTAAAACAGAGATGTTTTCAAATCACATCAGTAAACTTTAAGCTTCATTCAGGTTGTTACCATTGCAACGTAATTTTGAACACCCTGTAAATTTTTGTTCCAACTTAGTCTACAATCCAAGGATGTAGTGGTGGAATTAGTCTCTTGAACTAGCCATCACCTGGTTAACTTGTGGTGGAACTAGTCTCTTGACCTAGTCATCATCTGGTTCACTTCAGACTTGGCCTTCTATGATTTATGACATCTGATACTGGCTTGTTTAATTGCAAGGATAGTCAGAATTCATTTCAATGCCTATACTAGAAAAACTCCGTACTCACTTGCTAATTCTTTAACAAGGCAGTTAAAGGTAGTCTGGATATAATAAGCCAGCATATGTACACCTT
This sequence comes from Protopterus annectens, assembly GCF_019279795.1. Lineage (NCBI taxonomy): Eukaryota > Metazoa > Chordata > Ceratodontiformes > Protopteridae > Protopterus > Protopterus annectens. The sequence continues at coordinate 17,555,047 of NC_056750.1, read as the reverse complement.
AGTGCTACTGTGTGCCAGGAGCCATCATTTCATTCTGAGCTGTCTGTGATGTATAGATATAGATAATGGTCGGCATTTCATTAACAAAGGACGGGCTTGATTAAAAACAACCATAATCAGGATATTGATTATTTGTCCTTGTGTCTGTAGTTGTTTAGTCATTTAGTTGAATCCAACTCTGTGGCCTCAAGGTTTTAGCACACAAGTCTCATCTGTTTTAATTCTTGCAAATTCATATTCATTACTTCAGTAATGCATTTTATTTATTTTAACCTTTGCCACACCCTTCTTTTTTTATTTGATCTTCCCCCAAATTAATGATTTTCCAGTGAATCTTTTTACATTTGGTGACATTTCAGTTTTGGTTTTTACTATGAGACCTTCTAGTGAGCAGTCTGGATTCGTATTGAGTGATTTCATCTTCTTGCAGTCCACATTTTCACCAACATCACAGTTCAAAACTATCAATTTTGTGATTCACAGCCATACCGAAAATCCATCTGTTACAGCCATAGATTATTGCCATGCAGACCGTAAAGTTGGCACTATCAGCCTTTGTTGACAATATGATGTGTTTAATCTATAACATTTTATGCAGAATTATCATAGTCTTCCTCCCGAAAAGCAAGCATCTTTTAATTTCATGGCTGCACTAACCATTATCAGAAATCCTTCATCTGAGTCAAATAAAATCACTTATTGTTTCTATTTCTTCACTATACATTTGCAAAGATTTGTAGGACTAGATGAGATGATCTTAATTTGCTGCTAGTAAGCAACAAGCCTCTTTTTGTACTGCTTACATTCACCTTCATCAACAGACTATCCAGCTCTTCCCTGCTTTCAGCCATCAGGGTAGTATCATCTGATCTTCTGATGTTGTTAATATCCCTCCAGGGCAGCATCTGGTTAGATTAACCCAACATTTCAAGTGATCTATTCAGTGTGTAAATTAAATAAAGTGAACATATATTTTATTCCCAGTCTTTTGCAATCAAATACTCCATATTCAGTTCTAATTGCTGCTTCTTGGTCTACATGTAGATTCTTCAGGAGACAAATAAAGTGACCCGATATCCTCATTTTCTAATAACTTGTCACAGTTTGTTTTTAAAGACAATCAAAGGCTTTAAGATAGTAGATAAAGCAGAAGTTATTTTTTTTCCTAAACTCTCTTGCTTTCTCTATTATCTGACAGATGTTGGCAGTTTGATCTCTGGTGTCTCTGTTTACAAAACCATCTTGGACATCTGGGTCCAACTGTGTATAGATCTTAAAGATTAAATAAAGATTTAAATAAAGATAAAGATTTAAATTTAGATATATACTAAGTAAAAAATAAATAAGTAAATAAAATAAATAAATCTTTACAGCATCAGCTCTATCTTTCAGCTCTGAACACCTAAGCAGATACATTTCTGCTTAGTGTTAATCTAGCCATGTCATAACCTGTAGCACAACTCATACTTGTCTTCTACATTCCCCAGTAGTATGTGGGTTCCTTCAGATCTGCGGGGGAGGATCTCATCCAGGGTCATTTCAATATATCTGTGGTTGCCTTTTCCCATGCAGTTTTCTAGGCAAACTTTGCAAGATTGGATTATCATTCCCTTCTCAAGTGGACCGTATTTAGTATGATCTCTGTTTACCATGACATGCATACCTTTGTTGACCCTATGCAGTATATCTCATAGCTTTATTCACAATGAAAGGTAATAGCCAATAAGAGGCTAAACATTATGTATTATTGGATATTTATTTTATTTATATTTATTTACTGGGGTAATGCACTAATCAATAATAATTATTTGCAGGCACAGGCCGGGTGCAAAAATTCACAATTGGAAATATAAACAGGAGACAGAAAAATGGTGAAACATACAATAAAATGATATAGAATACATTTTCAAATAACTATATCTAATGCAAAGTCAGTTAATAAAGACAGCCTGTTTATATTTGGGTTTATTTTTTACCTCAGAGGGTGACAGGTGCATCCATGTAACTATTAACAATTTGGTGGTAAAGGATTCCACATATGCAGTGGGGGGGGGTCATCAGGTTGGGGAGGGATATTGAATTTAGCCAAGTCATCATTCAGTTTTAGTAGATTAACCTACCCATAATATCTTAATACCGAGGTATTTGAAAATGCTTCTGGCATCAGTCTTACAGTAAATATGACTGATTTATTATCCATTTTGACCAGGGAGACAGTTGCAACTGGTGGGGAACAGAGCTGTCTCATTGGTGAAGACCAAGTCCAGGATTTTGTCTTCTCAAGTTGGGGTGTGGACTAACTGGTCCAGAGTATTTGCATTTATGAAGTCCAGAAATGTCTGAGCATATGTATTAGGAGATGTATTAAGTCTCCCAGTTGATGAAGGAGTAGATGAAGTCCCCAAGGAGAATGGTATTTGACTCAATGTATAGGGACTCCATACTGGTCAAAAGGTGGTATGGGCCAAGGGAGACACAGAGGGGGTCCTGTAGTTAACTAGGATGAGATAAGGGGTTTTGTTTATGATAAGTTGGACATGGAGGAGTTCCAGTTCATTATCACGTCTTATGAGCTTAGAAGTAAAACTTTGTTTTATGAATGTAGAGATGCTGCCACCTTTAGTACTTTTATCTACTGTGGTGGGCCTGAATGTGTGGTAGGTGTTGAAATCCTGTGTTGATGGTGTGCTGTCAATGGTCTTTAATCAAATCTCTATGACAATGCATATATTGATGCTTTCCAGGGTAAGCGCCTGTAGAAAGTGAAGTTTTTTCTGCAGGTCTTACCATTAGCAGCAATAAAAAGGTTATCTGGATTCTGTGTTGTTAACTTAGAATTTTTTCAAAGATGGACAATACTTAAATATGGCACTGTAGGGGTGGTCAAGGTTTTAGCCAGTATAAGAAAGCCGTGTAGAGCTAGGTGAAGGCCACCTCTGGCAAACCAGTTAGGACTGTCTACCATCTCCTCCCAAGCTGAAATGTATTGACCCTCCCCCATTGAATGACACCAGAAGCTAAGCCAGTTGTTGAATTCAGTAATCTTTTGTTCATATTATGTTATCATTCTTGGTGAAGATAAAATGCTGCTGAAGGCTAACTTCATATCCGTCTTGGTCACATATTCAGAGAGCTCCATCATGTATCCATTCGTATAGTCCAGGGAGTTACATCTTAAATGTTTTAGTGCCACATGTACTATGACCTTGTCATATGTGCACTTAGAGCAGTGACCTGAGTGCATGTGTGATGTGGCAAATCCTGGCACCTGATAGGCAGAAGAATGTAACTCTTTTCTCACTCACTATGGAGTCACCTATCACTAGCATGTTGGGTTGTGTGGAGGTTTGCCTTATGGGTTTTTGAGGTAAGACACTATGACTCTTGGATGGGTATTTCATGTGCTGCCTGTGCTGATTGTTTGTGAGGTTGCTGAGGGTACTTATTTCTTAGGTTAAATTTAGGTGGTATAGGCAGGTTACTTTTAAGAGCCCAGTGTATGCATGTCTGTGTGTCACATCTTAATTGTGGGTAACATGTATAATGTGGTATTGTGTGCTACTTACAACCTGTTTGCTGTTTGTAGTGGCTTTATGCAAGAGCTTTGCTTCCAATAGCATTGTATAACCACAACTTTCACACTTTGTGTCACTTGGTTTAAGTAATAGGTGTCTGTCAGTAAACATAAAATAATTTCTACATTGTGTCTGGATGCCTGTTTTAACCAAGCTGGCAACAGAAATGGTTTAAAAATGCAAATAAATGGTTTCAGGTGCTTTTTTATGTGGACTAAAGGGGAAATAATCCTTATGATGTTTGCAGTTGATTACTGGAGGTGCTGTCTGGTAGTGCAGGTAGCGCTGGTGTCAAAGGAAAAAACTTCAAAGACCAATACACGTAAGGTTCAATTAAGGTACATTTAATAACTTGCAGCAAGGAGACAAAAACATGCAAATACAAGATTTTGCCTTACCACTAACAGGAAGTATACTATTCTTATACTGTTTTACAAGACATGGCCTTCTATAGCTGACGTAATCAAACACAACTTTCAGTATTGTTCTACAGCAGATGTTGCTCAGATTTTCTGCTGACATGACTAAATTTGTGAGAAACTTTTTGAGAAAAACAACCTGGCCTTGGTGGGCACTAACCCGTTACAGGCCCCTATTGTACAATTCTAATACATGTGTTACATTTCAAGGTACTTTTCTAACTCAGGCATAAGCAAATGCTGATTACAGTTCATATTTTCAAGCAGTCTTTGTTCTAATTATCTATAACTTCTACAGCTGTGTATTTTCTCACAGCACAAGCGGAACTCCTTGTCTAAGTTTCATAACATTTATACAAGTGGTATTGTTCTATTCATTATTTCCCTAACACAAGCAGAAATCATCTGCTTCTCAGTAAATTTCCAAGGCATAAGCAAATATTTTAGCTGACAATACAAGGTCAGAAAGCATCTGCAGTTTGTACAGATTTATGCAGTATGAAATAGAATAAATGTGTTAACCCTTTTCAAGCTCTAAATGCACTAAGCATATTACTAATACATATACCAATACATATTTTTCTGACATTTCCCTCCTTTTAATACTTTTATTCTACTTTCAAAATAAGCATAAACAGTTTGTTTTCTTCTCCTAACCTCTTCCACTTAGGATTTGCAGTTAAGAGAGTCATTCAGTTTAAACTCATGAAAGCATTTTCAATCTTTTAACAGTTCTTCAAACTCAGTACTTTGATATAAGGTTTTAGAAACTGATATGTCTATATAAAGTCTTTAATCAGTCTTTTCATACAGGGGATGCCACAGCAAACACATACTCCCAGTAGGAGCATTCCTACACAAATGGCAATCAGGATGTTCATTAGGATGGTACCCCACCCCCCAAACAATTTCTGGAAAATGTCTGTCAGTGGGTTTGTGCCTAGTTTGGTCATGGCCGACACTTGCTGAATCACCTCAAGATGACTGTCTATCTCGTGTTTATGGTCAGGAATATACGAACAGCATTCTTCTTGGATTAAAGCGCAAGTACCACCTCTCACCGCTAGGGTGAAGTCGAGAGCTATGCAGTTTTGAAGCACTACAGTTCTCATGGCATTCAGTTCATCAGTCACCAATTCGAGGGCAGAAAAAGTTGCATTGCTCATCACTTCGAGAAATTTAGACCGTTTTCTCAGCTCCTAGATCAATTTCACTGCTCCATATGCTGGTAATATGCCTGCCCACGATATAATGCTATCATATGTGTTAGTCCTTTGCCTATAGAATGATGGTCTTTCCAACACGCATCGATTTGTCCCACTGGATTTACAGGTTTCTTGACGACCTCTCAGACATTTTGAATTTTTCCTCGAGGCAAAACTGCAATGTGTCGTATGGCCGGAACCAGGTAACCCAAAAAACATCTGCCGGACCAATTCTCAGGTAACCATTTGTATGCCTTTCTGCCACACACAAAATAACAGTCCTCTACTTTAGTAGTAACTTTGCTATGAATATACACTCGCCCTGCATGAAACATTTTTCTATCAATTATAGACAGTTGTTTATAAAGAACAGAATTATGTTTTACTTCATCAAGTGTTTTGTGCATCAATCCAAGAAATGAATCATAATTTGTATTACAATAAAAATTTAAATTGTTACCTTTAGTGTAACATTTATAAGGAATAGTCACATTGCAATTGCTCCAACCCACCTGAACAGTATCATTTTTATAAAAACACTCAGTTCCCTTTTGTGGAACAGACAAGTGCAATGCTATTTTATCTTGTGATGTAATGGTTGAGGCATCATAAATCAAGTTTTCCCAGGTCTCATTGACCCCTAGGGGGACCGTAGTCATTAATAACCCCCGTATGCTGTTGGCAAAGCTGTGCAAATCCAGCAATTCAAAACATTAAAAGTCTCAGCATACACATATTTAACTGCCTGGTAAGTGTTAAAGTTTGGATGCCAGTCTATAAGTAACGCTTCACATTTATTCAGTTCAGTCTGTGTGGCTGGGAAAAGGAAAGGCCACAGCAAAAAGATTATTGTCACTAGTACAGTTAACAGGATGATTATGCAATACTTCTGAGGAAGAGGTTGTTCTGCATTCCTGTTTCTTCTGGACTCGGCATGTGACAAGATTTTTTCCAGTTCAAAGTTTTTAACCAATTTGCAGTGTCAGGTGGATCCAGGGGGTGCGCTCCACTATCTTGACTGCAGTGGGTGTCGACAGAAGCACTTGATATGGACCTTCCCACTTTGGTGACGCCCAATTCTTTTTCTTTACTGTCTTCACCCAAATCCAGGTAGCCAGGGGCACTGCCACTTCTGACAGTCTGGTTCGTTCTTTATCTTAAACAGAATTTGACTGCAGCAGATGTTTAGAATTCAACAGGTTTCTTATATACTCAGCTAGTGTACTGTCATCTTCCTGGTCTGCAGGCATGAACAGTTCTCATGCTCAACAGTGCCAGGGGCAGACAGTACACCCAATTTCTCTGTGTTTCTACTATTAACTTCCTTAGCTTACTCTTTAAAATCCCATTATGCCTCTCTACTAGCCCTGCAGATTGTGGGTGATATGCACAATGATTTTTTAAAGAAATAACAAAATGTTTACTTAACTGTTGTATGGTCTGGTTTACGAACTGTGTGCCGTTGTCACTGTAGATCCTTTTCAGAATGCCGAATCTAGGGATAATTTCTTTAACGAGAACTTTTGCCACCGTTGCCGTGTCTGGATTTTTAGTCGGAAAGGCTTCCACCCATCTGGAAAACATATCTACAATGACAACACAATACTTCTTATTTTCACATTTGTTCAATTCTATAAAATCCATACAGATAGTATGAAATGGATACGGTGGTGTAGGGAAATTCCCTTGCTTGGGCTTTAATGCCCCTTGTGCATGATGTTTATTACAAACGTGACACATCGAACAACATTTTTTAGAGTAGTTTAAGAATCCAAATGTCATGAACACTTGGTTCACCAGCTGTACCATCCCCCCTGTTGAGACATGGCACTGCCCATGGCTCAACAAAGCTGCATATCTAAACAAATTAGACAGCAGTATTGGTTTCCCTTCTTTAGAGATGTACAGCCCCTTTTTGAGAATTGCTCTTCGTTTTACCCATCTTTGTTTTTCAACTTGCGTAGTAAGTGTCTGCATTGTTTTTAACATTTCTAAGTCTAAAATCTCAGAGGGTTGTAATTCCTCACTCAAATGAAATACTTCTGAAGCTGCCTACTTTGCAGCTGTATCAGCTCTCGCATTACCTTTTGAAATCCTGTCCTGTTGCTTGGTATGAGCTGTGCATTTACAGATAGCTACTTTCTGGGGTAACTGAATAGATTCTAAAAGATCTAAAATAAACTGTGCATGACTGATCGGTTTGCCAGTAGATGTTATCATGCCTCGATTTTTCCACTGTTGCGCAAAAACATATACAGTAGAGAAAGCTGTCAGTAAAAATGTTTACACATTTACCCTTTGCTAAGGTACATGCCCGTGTCAAGGCAATCAATTCTGCTGCCTGTGCAGATAAATTGTGTGGTAAGGGTTTCGCTTCTATGATCTCAGTATCAGAAACTACTGCATATCCCACTAGGTTCTGTCCTGCAGGACCCCTTTTGCATGAGCCATCCACATAGTATGTCACCTTGGCATCATCCAAGGGGACATCCATAAGATCTTTTCTAGGCGGTCTTTTTTGCTCAATCACCTGCAGGCAGCTGTGTGGTGTGCCATCTGCAGGGGTTGGGAGCAAGGTAGAAGGTTTCAAAGTCATACATCGTTCAATTGGCATATGAGGTTGGCTCAACAATATAGTCATACAGGAAAGATGCCTAGCAGGGGAAAGATATGCTACCTTCTCTTGCAGTAAAATAATCACGACTGCATGAGGCACTCTCAATGTGTGAGGGTGGAACAAAACTACTGAGGCCGAAGACTGTACCGCTATTGCAGCTGCAACTACTGTTTGTACACAGTGAGGTAAAGACCGTGCCACTGGGTCCAGTTGTGATGAATAATAAGCAATAGGGCATTGCTTGTCCCCATGCTGCTGTGTTAACACTGATGTCATATAACCTTGCTTACAATCTACAGTTTGGAAAAAACGTTTGTGGTAGTTTGGTAAACCTAAAACTAATGAGGACGCTATTAACTGCTCCAGTTTGCAGAAATCAGATTCTGCTTCTGGTGCCCATTGTAACAAATCCTGTGCTGCCATAGGCTTTTTATATATCAGGTTAGTCAGCGGTGCAGATTCCAAGGCGTAGTTTGGAATCCAGCTCCGACAAAAATTAGTCGTACCCAGGAAGGACGTCATTTCCTTCTTGGTAGTAGGTTTTGGTGCTTGTAAAATCACTACTTTTCTGTCCTCATCTAATGTCCTGCCCTCTTTGGATATTACATATCCTAAGTATTTAACTTGTTTCTTTCAAAGCTGCAGTTTATTTCTGTTTACTTTATGTCCTTCAGTGGCTAAAAATTGTAATAGCGCTATGGTGTCTTCTTTACAATCTTGCCGGGTGGGGGCCGCCAGCAGGATATCATCAACATAAAACAAAATCTGACTGCCACTTGGTGGGGTAAATCCCGCCAAGTTGCTTGCCATTTCTTGTGAGAATATTGTCGGACTTTCACAATATCCCTGTGGTAGTCACGTATATGTATACATTTTCCCCTGAAATGTGAATGCAAACCAATATTGGCTGTCAGGGTGTATCAGTATCAAAAAGAATGCATTGCTGATATCTACCACAGAAAAATATTTCTGTTGAGGTTTTAAATCATTCAACAGGGTGTGTGAGTCTGGCACCGTAGGTGCCTTTAGTATTACTGTGTCATTTACAGCTTGTAAATCTTGGACCATACGCCACTCTCCATTTGCTTTCTTGACAGGAAATAAGGGTGTGTTACATGGTGAATCAGGAGATTCCACCAGCACCCCTTCCTTAAGTAAAGCTGCTATAATAGGTTTGATTCCTACGTCTGCATCTTTTCTTAAGGGATACTGTCTTTTCTGTGGTCTAAATGCTGACTTTGGCATAATAGTTACTGGTCCCGCTGTACGAATAAGTCCTACATCTGATTTTCCTGTTGACCAGAGAGTTTCTGGTATATTCTGTAAGGCATTCTCTTCCTCCTTTAATAGGAGTGCTAATCAGCTGTCCTTGCTAGACTGCAAGTGTACAGTTGGGTGGGTCTGAGTTATCCAATTTAACTTCTGCCTTTGTATTCCTTGTTCTGACAGTTCTAATTCTGTCTGCTTCTCCCATCTTGTGACTTTTTCTCCTAGGTCTACCCATTTTACATTCTTGTCCTTAGTTAAGCTAACGTGTGGTAATCAATTAGATTTATAGAGTGCAAAGAACTCCTGGGGCAATGAACAGCTGGCTACACTGTTCCCTTCCATGTCCCAGTACATATTACGTAATATCAATCTGTTTGCACGATTTCTAAATAATTCTTGCTCATATTCCTTATCAGGTCCTGGTGTGTTACAATAATACAGAGTACAGTGCAACAAATGCTGTTTATCAATGTCAAGGGAGGGGAACTTGCTGATGACTACATTCATCAACTCTTCGGTTATTGCCCCTGGACCAGTCATAACCATGTCCTGGCTGTACCAATAAAACATCTCACCCTCTGATTGCACTGCAAAGGTATCAATTTGTTGCTGTGCTTCCATACCCTGCATAGTCAGAACTACTGCTATACTAAATAGCTGCATAAGGTCTCTGCCCAAGAGATTCACTGGGCACTTTGCAGAAACAACAATTTTGCTTTTCTGGGTCAATCCTGAAACAGGATCAGTTATTGCAATATTATGGGAGAGGGGCTCCCGATACAGCTGTCTACTAGCTGCTTTCACTAATATGTAATCAGGTGACTCTGAGTTCTCTGGCAGTTTGGAGGGATGTATCAGGGTCCGTGATGCCCCTGAGTCACACAAGAATCTGACTTCTCTCCCTTCTACCAGGAGTGTAACTTCTGGTTTTGTGTCTGCTAAATAGAGCTCTAAGCTCAATAAGGCCAAATCCAATATTTCATTTTCTTCACTGTCCGTGACTTCCTGCACTTCCTCTATTTCTTCTGTCACATTCTCTACTCCCTCTATCACATTTGCATTTGTCCTTTCTCTGCTATCCCCTTCTAGTGATTCTTGACCATCATATAGTTAGTACTCACCCTCCTTGTCTTCCGTGGTTGCCTTCTTGTTTTTCTTGCAATCCCTTGCCAAGTGTCCCTTTTTACCGCATTAAAAACATTCACCCCTTTTCTTTCACCCTTCAAAGTCCTCTGATCGCTGATCAGATTGTTTGTTTCCCTGGACATTTCTCTTGCCCTTTTTCCCCGGACTGTACTACATAAACTTTTGCTCCATCTTCTACAGAAAATACTTGGGCTTTCTTTTTCTTTTTGATATTAAAATGCCTTTCGGCATGCCTGGCATATTCAAGTAATGACTGTAATCTGCTTGTACGATGATCTACCATGTGCTTTGTAATAAAACTGCTTATGGGTGCAATGCTGCCTTTCAAAAATGCATTCTTTAACTGCTGCTCATATGGGGAATCTTGTGTCTGATCCTCAGGAACCTGCATTCCACAATGGTTATTAAAACATTCTAATAGTCTGGCATAATATCTGTCAATAGTTTCACCTTCCTGTTGGATGCATTGATTAATGCAAGTCCAGTCTGCCCTAGGCTTCCATTTCTCAGAGATGCGGTCTGTAAGACCTTTCACTCTGTTGTCTAACTCTGCGCTGCTATGTTGGAGGGGCCTGAGCGCAGCATCACTGGGATTCCAGTCACCACTAATCATGTGCCAATCTGGTCCCACAATTTGTCTGACTACTTTTTCTACCTTTTCTCCATTCAAATTATAACTTGGCCTCATTCCTTGCAAATCTTCTAAGAACTTTCTAAAATTAACTTTTGGATGGGGAATTCCCTCAGTGGCTTTCTGGATGTCTTCCAGAGTCCAGGGTCTATACACTAGAATAGTCGGGTTCTGACCTTCTTGCCCTGCCTGAGGATTAGGCACTTCTATAAGTGGGCATATTTCTTCTTCACTCATAGATCATGAATTTCTACCCATTTGATATAACTCAATGTCCCCTTTTGAGTTTCCTGCCCATGTTCGAGACCTGGTCTCGACGGGATCTCTAATAAACGTTTTTGCTTTTGTAGAGTCTCTTATGGTAACAGCAGGATATCGTGGGGGCGGAATAACTTGTTCACTTGCTTCATATTCTGGTAAGGGAGGTGGAGGGGCCGATGCTATTACTAAGTTATTGTCCTCCTTATCTAAAAACATTGCTTTTGAATTATTACTTTTTTGTTCCCTACGGTTTACTTCCTCAATCCACCTGTGTGCCTGAGGAATTCCTAATTGACGTTGCTTTTTTACCCGACCTTTGGAATCGGTTTTAAGCTGTTTGACAAGTTTAACAAGCGAGGGTTTTTCTAATTTGCTGTTAAATTCATACTTATTAACCCATTTTGAATAGTATTTAATATTATCAGCACGCTGTGACTGCATGTATTTTGCGTCTTTGGTTAACGACGGATTTTGGCTTCTTTTTGTGCAATTATTACCCATTTTGTTCTAACCTTTTAATCGTTACATTACGTAACACCTTATTTTTTTAACATGGTACCACAGATTTTGTTATAGTCTCTTCAGAATGACTGCCTACCTGCCCTGTTTCCCTGATCTATCTTGTCCCTGACTTATAAAAATAATAGTCCTGACAAAAACAATGCAAATCTAGTCCCTGATCTAAAACAGAAAAAAAAGGTAGATTCACCTTAACTGGGCCTTCGTGATTGATCACCTGGTTCAAGTAAACCCGTCCTTCAGTCGCAGATCAGAAAGTGGCTGGCCTCTTTTGTACGACAATTCAGTTGGAGGGCTTTTCAAAGAAGAAGAACCAATGTGGTTTCCTCCCCGTACGGTTTCAAGCCACCTGGCCTGTCTGATCCGAGGCGAAGTGAGGGTTTCCGGACCGAAGGACCAATCTGTCAAAGGAAAAAACTTCAAAGACCAATACACGTAAGGTTCAGTTAATAACTTGCAGCAAGGAGACAAAAACATGCAAATACAAGATTTTGCCTTACCACTAACAGGAAGTATGCTATTCTTATACTGTTTTACAAGACATGGCCTTTTATAGCTGACATAATCAAACACAACTTTCAGTACTGTTCTACAGCAGATGCTGCTCAGATTTTCTGCTGATATGACTAAATTTGTGAGAAACTTTTTGAGAAAAACAACCTGGCGTTGGTGGGCACTAACCCGTTACAGGCCCCTGTTGTACAATTCTAATACATGTGTTACATTTCAAGGTACTTTTCTAATTCAAGCATAAGCAAATGCTGATTACAGTTCATATTTTCAAGCAGTCTTTGTTCTAATTATCTATAACTTCTACAGCTGTGCATTTTCTCAAAGCACAAGTGGAACTCCATGGCTAAGTTTCATAACATTTATACAAGTGGTATTGTTCTATTCATTTCCCTAACACAAGCAGAAATCATCTGCTTCTCAGTAAATTTCCAAGGCATAAGCAAAGATTTTAGCTGACAATACAAGGTCAGAAAGCATCTGCAGTTTGTACAGATTTATGTAGTATGAAATAGAATAAATGTGTTAACCCTTTTCAAGCTCTAAATGCACTAAGCATATTACTAGTACATATATCAATACATATTTTTCTGACAGCTGGTCTCAATACAGCTGAACACCGCTAGGAATCAGTGTCCAGAAGTGATTAGTAACACTAATTCCAAGCTGAATCCTGAGAAGTAGTACCTACAACAACTGGATGCAACAGAAAGCCAAGATGGATAGAACATACAGCAGCTGGACATAACAGAAAGCCAAGATGGATAGAACATACAACAGCTGGACATAACAGAAAGCCAAGATGGATAGAATATACAGCAGCTGGATGCAACAGAAAGCCAAGATGGATAGAACATACAGCAGCTGGACATAACAGACAGCCAAGATGGATAGAACATACAGCAGCTGGACATAACAGACAGCCAACCTGCACAAAGACCCTGCAATGGTTCTCACCAAAACTGCAACCAGACCACTGAAGTCCCATACACACTGTCCAAAAAGAGTCCAACAGGAATCATAGCCCCTCTGTTCTTTTTACTTTAAAGTAAAACTAAATTTAAAATAAAATGTAGTGTAAGAGCCAAAAAAGCAGCAGTATCCAAACCTTAAATGAAGGAATTCAGTCCAAAATCCACTGTATTTAGACACCATCAGTAATCTCACAGCACTTGCAGCTAAAATACAATTTAGGTGTTTTTGCAGATCAAGTAATTTCCCTCATTTACTGGCCTTTGTTGCATAACTACAACATATGCTGAAGGTCTGCTTCTAACAAATCACATGTCTCTACAGGTTTTTATTATGTTTTTTGTACACCCCCATAACTTTAACCATATGCCACTGTCGAACTACTTATTTATTTATTTCCAGTTTGATTACTGGGGAAGTCCACTGGGCCCAAGGGACCCATTTTCAGTGGAGGCCCAGGGAGAAAAGCTCCAAATACATATTACAGTACAGATATAGTAATACAGAAATGTAAAGTTACATTATCTAGAACAATTTGCAACAAATGTACATACAGTGTTGCACAATAGTCAGACAAACATCATTGTAGATGATCTTCAGGGTTACACAGGTTCATTTATGTGAACACTCATTGCATAGTATGTGGGCAAAACACTTTACATGCACACCTTTAAAGTAGAAATATAAAACCTTTACAAACACACATTTAAAGTATGAAACTATTTACAATATTTACATAGTTGTGATGAGGGGTAGGTAGCTCTAGGAATTGAAGAGATCTTGGATACAGTCATAGAAAAACAAGCTACGGGAGATTTAGAGAGCTTAGGAACCTGGGAGAGAAGAAACAAAAAACATTTTATGGGCAAGTAATTGGGTGGATTTAGGTAGGGTGAAGGCAGGTACATTTCCATTTAGTGGACAGGTGTTTGAAAAGCTGGGTTTTGAAGTTTTTTGAGTTTGGTATAGTTCTTAGAATGGAGGGGAGAGAATTCCATTTTTTATCTAGTGAGAAAGAGAGGAGGAGTTGGACTTCTAATTCTATTTCTGTATAACATATTGTCCCAAGGCAGGGCTAGTCACCCAGAGTTGTGAAGATTGGCTGTAGATGGTTGTAACTGTTGATGTGACACCTGACCCCATGTGCAAATTTAGGAAAAGGATTTTGGATTAATGGTGAATGAATAGAATACACATTGTTGACTTGCATAGTCAACCACTTTATCCTTTATACTTTCACAATTGCAAATGAATATATTTTTTCTTCTTTTTAAAAATTTACAAACATTTTTTTTCTTAGTTTTATTAAATTAATATATCCTTTACCATTATACCCCAATCCGTAAAATCCCTAACTCTCCTGCATCAGTACCATATTCTGTACCACTTGGATCTCCATATTTCATTCCTTAACCCTTCAAATATTAAAACTATTCCTTTAATTCTGCCAAATAAACCTTTTGCTCTATACTGTCTCTTTTACTAATTTTACAAATTCTGTTAGCTGCATTAACTATACTGATGCTGCAGAATATACTTCCCATCCACATAAAAAAAGTTCATCCCTGTTCATATTCAAGTGCAACTTAGATCTATGGGTGGGAAACAGAAGATTTACCCCAGGACTGTCTCTGTACTACTAATGGACAACAGCGACTCCTAAATGCTTTATCACATGTATGGATTCCACTCAAATTATCTATGGTAAGATTCCAGTTATTCTCATTAGGGGAATATCTAAGTATTGCCCACGGGGTAGGTTGTTTTGAGCTCAAAAAGGGAAATTGGCAAGACTTAAAATAGCCCACAAGGGCAGCTTACCTATAAACCTATCTTTCTCGCTCTTTCTACAGTTCGAACGTTCTGGGTAACCTCACTTCTTGCTCCCACTTTTCTAACCCAGTACTGATTCCACCCTCTTGCTGTAAGTCTTACTTCCCTCTTCCTTCTTTTCTCTTTTTTTTTTCTTTCAGTCTTCCCTCCCATTTACTTCCATGAAAGCTCTGGATTAATTTAATCATGTAATTTTCCAATTAAATCATTAATCTCTAGCCTTTTCACCCCCCCCCACTATCCCTTTTTTGACCTGACCCACTAACAACTTGAATTCTACCCACCATCACTGGATCATGGTCAAATGGGGCCCTCTGCAGGGTAACGGCCCAAGACTCCCCCACAGCCATTCCAGTGTCCCATTACTTAGCTGTCTGGCTCCAGTTACCATAAACCCATTTCAAACCTGTAAATATGCATACTATTGTCTTCTTTATTATTACAATGATTACCGAGATTTAGATTTAAACACTTTTATTTCAAATTTTATTGTGCAAACAATTATGGTCATTTTATAAACAAAACAGTCTCATATTGAAAACAGATTTAGATTCAAAGATGGCTGCCATTCTGTGAACACTACTGATCTACATCTCTGCATATAACCTGAGGAAATCTAAACCCTGAAGTGATATCAAGAACTTTACTGCAACTTCATTTATTTAACCTTCAAGAAGTGAACAAACCGAGGGAAATATAGTATTTAATAGGATTATCACAGATTACCAGGCTCTGAAGAGAGTCTCAAACAAAGGAACTGTGTATTCAGTATACTCTGAGTTCCACTACTGATACAAAATGTCGAAGGAAGACAAAAATATGGACACAACTACTACAAAAACTAAACTTTCAGAACTGCAGTCACCGGAAAAAGATGTTACTTCGAAACGACAAAAAACTATAAAACAACAGGAACAATCAAAACCAGGGTCCAAAACTAAACCTGATCAAATGCTGAACATGGAGGATATCAAAACTGCTCTGTTGCCCATTCAAGAAGCTCTGAAAGAATTAACTGTACAAGTACAAACGTTTGGAATCTCCTGTACTCAAATTCTTGAGAGAATGGATAAAAGTGAAGCCCGGATAGCAGAAAATGAAGACAAAATAAATCTGCTAGAAAAAAAATCAGATACACATGAGCTGGATATTCTTGCTATTCAAGCTAAAATAACTGATTTAGAGGCAAGATCTAGAAGGAACAACATAATTGTCAGAGGAGTCTGTACAATATAATGACTTAATTGCATCAATCCTACAAATATTTACAATTATTCTTAAAGACCCTGATTTGCCAAAACAAATAATCATAGAAAGAGCACACATAGCTTTGAGGGAAGCACAGGCTTCTAACAGTCCAAGACCTGTATATGTTAAAATATTGAATTATCAAGATGTTAGCAAAATTCTCTCAACTATTAAAAACAATGGAGGATATGTTATGTGGAACAATAACAGAATTTCTGTGACTCAGGACTTACCTTTGCAAATCAGGCAAGCTAGACAAATGTTATCTCCCTACTGCAAATTTCTTATTGAAAAACATATAAAGTTTCAGATGAAATATCCCAATACATTAATATTCACAGTTGATGGGTCCAAATATTCTGTTTCATCAAAAAATGAAGCAAAAGTTACTTTTTTGAAGCTTTTCAAGGCTTTACCTGCTTCAGAGGCTTGATCTGGCTTTCCGTTGCGACTGGCATGGCATCCTAGGTCAGATTTAGCTGCTGCTGTGGCTCGAGGTCTTGGTAATCCTTTATTTGGTTGTTTTACTGTGTTAGGCCCCTCGTTGTTTAGATAAGAGCTCGTTTTTTTAATTCCTGAACATTCGGGAGTAGTTCCTGAAGTTTTACAGCCTTTGCAAAGGCTGCTCCTCTACGAAGAAACAGGAAATGACTGTGGTGCTTCTGAGGGTGCAATATTCGTTGTGACACTTCCGGAAGTCCGTCTCTATTAAGATTCCCCCTTCGCGATTGTCTGGGCTGATTTCCAGGCTTGGAAATCCAAGGAGGACTATGCTGGACTGAATAAAAGTAAAAGAAACATTAAAGGATGTTGTGTAATACTATTTTAAGCACATATTTTCAAGCTGTTACATTTTCAGTTCCCCTAATGATTAAACATTTTTAACCTTAAAATATATTAATGCTGGACAAGGAATGGATATACAGGTAAACATTTAGGGCAAAGTTCTGTTGAAAGGAATCAGTTATTCCCCCAATATCATTAAGTTGTCTGTATATGGTAATTATACTGGATACTATACTTTTTTCTTTTCCCCCTGCCATATAGTAAAGACCCAGATATGTGAGATGACTCTTTATAATACTGATGATTGCTGATGTCATTAGCTAAAACATCTGACAGTATCTGCTGTTAATATTGATATTAGGGAAACTACCTATTTTTGGTTATTTAGATGCTTATATGTCTATAATTTCATAATAATACATTTTTCCCTTGTCTGCTGTTTGACTAAGAGAAAATAATGTTGACTAAAAATTGAACTCTCATTTTATCTTATGAACAAGATGATTTATTATATATGATTTGTATTATTTAATTCGAGGTGTATTTAGAAATCAAGAAAGTTAATTATCTATATACAGCAGATATATTTTTGTTTGCTTTCATACAGAAATATTTTTATCAGGATAGCTTAATCAATACCTATAAGAGGTTTCTAGTTAGATAATCAAAGGTACGAAAAAAAATTATGCATATTGTTCTATAAATAATTTTTTATATGATTTACTCAAAAATAGTTAATAGAAGAGATGTTGATTAATAGTAGTGTTTAGTAGGGAATGTTTAGATTAGACTTTGTAGAATTAGAGTTAGTTTTTATAGGTTCTGCTTATATTATATGTGTCATTTATTGTCACCTGAAGAATATATCTAGGTTTATAGTAGTAATTATTATAATTATTTACCCTATACAAGACCTATACATGTCCTGGTCCATGGGAAGAGTGGGTAGGCACTGGTATGGGACGGGATTTCAAGAATGTTTCCAAAATATATATATCTTTAAAATGTCTCTGATTACATTCTACTTTTTCTTTTTAAAGGTTTGTAATAATAAATAACAGAGTAAAATGTGGGAAATAGACTAATGGAACACAAAAGGGCTCCAGAACTTAAAGAAGAGTAAATTATTTCTTCATTTACTTTTGCAGTCTAGGGCGTGTTTTACACTACTTCAGGAACCTCACCTAACTAATGATCAATGGGCAGAGATCAAGAAAAAGAAATGGATTAGAGAGGTTATAGCTTCAGAAGGTAAGACCAATAGTGCAGGGGTAGCTATAGTTATTAAAAATCAATATCAAGGGAAGATTTTGGACTCTAAAATAGATAAAGAAGGAAGGTGGTGCTTTGTTACCCTCTCATCTCCCCTTCATGATAAACCTATTTTACTTTGTAATGTATACGTACCATGCAGTAATCAACAATGTTTTATAGCATCACTTTATCTGCTTTTAAACCAGTATAATAACTATTATATAATAGTAGGAGGGGGATTGGAATTCCTATCAGAATCCGAAGTTGGATAGGTCTTGTCCACAAAGGTCATTTAATAGGCAAGTGGTGGTCACACTAAATGATTTAAAAGAAGATTTTCAACTATATGGCCCTTTTAAATATTTGAATAACCATTTTAATACAAATAATTTTACTTTTTATTCATCGTGTCACAAAATGTGGTCTAGAATAGTCTTCTTTTTGATTTCACAAACAATGACTAATTTTGAACCATTAGTTCTCATACATGTGCGTTATTTATCGGACCATTCAAAAATTTCATTAAGTTTTTCTAAAGATTCTAAACATAATTTGTTTCACAGGGGTTATAATTGGTCTTTAAACCCAAATCTATTAAATAAAGACGAAATAATACATGAAATTACAGATGTTCTTAACAGCATACTAGTTAAGTTGGAGAAACCACAACATTCTCATGATATAGAATGGGCAACAGTTAAGACACAAATAAGAGGGATCTTCTTGCAAAAAGCTTCATATTACAAAAAAATACAAACTACAGAGTTACAAGATCTGGAAGTTAAAATAAAATCATTGGACCAAGAGTTGATTCAGAACTACAACAGTCAAACAGAGGCGAAATTATTTAAATGTCAAAAAGATCTTTTCTTAATTCAAAATAATAGGTTGATGTTTTATGAGCATAAAATGTTAGCGAGATATGCTAATCATATTCAAACGCCATCAAGGGCATTAGCTAGAATCATTAATCAATCAAAAACAGCATCTTTAATCTCGAAAATACATTTGGATAATACAATATATTCTAAAACCAAAGATATTGTTAATGTTTTTGAAAGAATATACTCTGATATTTATGCTGATCAAAAGGATCTATCCTTAACCAGGTCTAATAAAGAATTTTTCCAGAAAATTAGTTTCCCAAAAATAGATAATATTTCCCAAGAAGACCTAATTAAACCTATATCGGGTGAAGAAATAACTTATATAATTAAAAACTTCAAATCACATAAGGCAGCGGGGCCTGATGGCCTGACTGCTGAATTCTACAAAACTTTCTGCGATATTCTTGGTAAAATACTCTAGATTGTATTTAATTATATAATTAATAATAAAATTAATGGTCTCCATTTTAACGCATCAAAAACTATTCTTATACCTAAAATAAACGCTGATACCCAAAATCCTGATAATTATAGACCAATCTCACTTCTAAATGTTGATATGAAAATTTTGACTTCTATTTTGGCTAATAGATTGAAAAGAATAATGAATCAAATAATTTCTAATGAACAAGCTGGTTTTATAACTGCTAGACAAACAAGCAACAATACATTAACACTACATTCATTAACCTCTTATGCTAAACAAAAGAATTTAAATATTTATGCATTCATAATTGATGCGCAAAAGGCTTTTAATAGGGTTAATATAGATTTCTTGTTTGACACTTTGCCATATTTTAATATACCCCAGGAATTTATCTTATTGTTACAAATCATATATACTAATCTTTACACCACTTTATATATCAACAAAAGTTTCTCCAAAAGAATACAACTTAAAAATGGAACACGACAGGGCTGTCCCCCCTGTTGTTTAATATATACCTAGAGCCCTTATTTTTATACATTAAATAGAATGTATATCATAATGCCCCTATATTATATGGAACACAAATATCCGTGGTGGCATTTGCAGATGATCTTAATGTATATTGCACAACACCAATTTCAGACACTGAAAAATTACTGAAAGCAGTGGAGAACTTTGCAGTAATATCTAATTACAAAATTAATCTTAAAAAAACAAGCATATTTCCTTTAAAAACTCCCAAACCCTTTTCGCATCCCCCATTGGTGGGGCAGGTAAAATCTGAAGATAAAATTAAGTACTTGGATATTACCTTTTCTACAGATGATAAGGATTTTTATAATACCAACATTAAATTAGTCTGGGATCACATACTATTTGATTTTAAGAGATGGAATAATTTAAAGCTACCTGTATTAGCAAAAGTTGCAATTATTAAAATGAATGTTTTACCCAGATTATTATATATATTTAGATCTGCTCAAGTGCTAATTTCCAAAGGGTTGTTTAAACAAATTCATAGGGAATCAGCTAAATTTATTTGGGACCCAAGAAACACCAGGATACCATATGACAAACTGATGATTCCAAAAAATAAAGGAGGATTGGATTTACCAAATTTTGAAATTTACTATTTAATAATAAACTCGAACAGAATCTTAAGAATTGCCAGTTACGACATATTTAGTAATAAATGATCACCAATGTGAGTAACTTTGAACTATAAATACATTTTGGATTTGAATATTAATCCCAAATCAGTACCTTTCTTAGGAAAGGAAAAGCTTAAAGTATACTGTATAATGGATCACATTAAATTATATATAACGTCATTACAAAATTTATTTGAATCCTTAAATCTTATGCAGCATATGATGGTCTTCCAACCTTTTCATAGAAATCCTAACTTGAAAATTAATAATAAATTAATAAATCTTACAAACTTTCCTCTTATGATGAATTTAACTTTACTTGATATATATCCCTACTTAAAGGAGTCAATTAATACAATAAGACAAGAAATGAATCTGCCCAAATCATATTTAATTATTTTGAGACAGATCAAAGAACTCTCCATAAGTTACTTTAATGACTTTAAAATTAAAGATGAGGAAATAACAAAATGTTTGAATTTGTGGCAAACTCTTCAACAAGATGTCAAATTTATAGCAGCCACTAACAAACTAATAAAGGATCTCAAATTTCAGAATACAGTTCTTCTGTCAAAATACTGGAGGGAAAAACTGCCATTTACAGAAGAAAAGCAATTACTGAAGGCAATTAATCTAACAACAAAATCAATATCTTTTCAAAAATTAATCTATACTCAACTTATGATTTTTAATAACGCTTATTATACACGCCTTAGATTGCATAAGTTTAATCCTAAAAAATCTCCAAACTGCCCATATTGTAAAGATCAAGCAGCAGACCTTCTTCATATGTTCTGGAGTTGTAAATGTATTTATAAACTTTGTAATTCCTTAAAGTTACAACTTCAAAAGATGGGATATCAAAGTTCAACACTTTCATGGGAATTCATGATTTTACATATTCCTCCAAAACAGTTTCCTAGATCCCAAATCACTATTTTTATTAATATTTTTCTATTAATGAAACTTTATATAGTTACGAACTGGTTAAATCTATCTCAAACGTCATGGGACAATTTTAAGACTTTAGGAATAAGACATATATTAGACCACAAATTACTTCTGAAGGATCATAATAAAAATATCAATAATCCAAAGATATGGGAGCAAATTTTTAATATTATATTGGCGTAATATATGGAGATCGAGTGTAATGTGAGACATGTATACCCTTTAAGGAAAAAGTTGTTAATAAGTAAAAGATTGAGATATCGGATCCATTTTCTAATTCTTTTCATATGTTTTTGTATAATCTGTTGTTACATTTGGAGGCATTCATGTAAATATTGTATATATGTTTTTGTGATATTATTAGAAATAATAGTTAGAACTTATTAATACTTTTGTTTTGCTTAAGTTTGTATGGAAAATGGTAAAACAATAAAGATTTATTATTGAAAAAAAGAAAACAGATTTAGCATGAGCAACAGTAAACTTCTCGTGAAACTCACATTATTTGAAAATGCACTGAAACTCATATTAGGTTAATACGAGACATTCAGTCTGAAGGGTATAACAATCCTGGGCAGTAATCTGAGGTCAGAATCAAACACTGTACATTGTCTCTGTGAGGTAAAGAATTTAACTATTATGCCAAAACTACCCCCAACAGAAAGCGCACTGAAACTCACATTCATTGAAAATGCATCAGGGCAGTGGTGGATTAAGTGTACCTTGAGCACCAGACCTTTTTCAAACCATGAGTACCCTGCACATATTTTTTAGGACTGTAAGTAAATAAATGTATGTGTTCTTTGATTCACTATCCTGATTGTGCTAAATTATATTTCTTGTTTAATACAGCAACATTTATTAAAGTGTAAACAAAAAAAAAAAAACTCAAGAAAACTGTTCACAGTCTTTGAGGCAAAACTACACTCTATAACAAATAAAATACCTTGGAAGCTGGCATAATAAGGAGACTGAGACCAATAGTTCAAATCAGAAATTCCTTCTTCATTAAAAACTACCTTGATACAAACAGTCCACAAGATAGAATCCAAAGCAGTCTGAAAAATATGAAAATATTAAAATATTAAGCGCTTTTGTTCGTTAAAATAGTGTTAAGCAGTCAAACTTCATCAGAATAATGGTGGAATGAAAAAAGAACTAGTGGGTAAAGAATTTACATTCTGGAGGGGGTGTGTCCACCCTATCTAATCCAGTTAAGGATACTTCTAACATTAAGGTTCCCATTGAATCCAGGGGGTGTATCTGCCTGTAATTTAACTTGCCATCTCAATTCTTTAACTTGATTTTTTAAAGTGTGTTTTAAGTTTGTAGTTTTGCACATTTTTTCAAGTAAGTAGACAAACAAAGCATTATGAGCCAATAATGACAAAATGACAAAAGCAACCATTTCAGAATATTTCAGTCATAAAAGATCACTCAAACTGCTGTCATTATAATCCAACAATATACTTACTCAACAATTACATCCATTTTATTGCCTGTGTACACTTCACATGTCTGATTGTGATAAAAATGGACACAGTAAAGTATTCAAATTTGCTTTACACAAGTGCACACTAGTCCTGCAAAGACAACCTAATGACATTTTAATCTTATTAAATCAGCAGGATCAGTCACTTTTAGCCAGAGACATTCCCTAAACCCAGCAATTATAGCTACATTGTTGACTGCAACCTTTTCATGTTTGTCCCAAAACATTAATAATAATAATAATAATGACCAAAGTCAGATGTTTCAAATTTGTTTCCCACAAACACACAGCCAAAGTATTCCAGCTTAATTCACACACAAACACACTGTTACACACATACATGCAGACTAGTCCTGCAAAGCCGGATTAAAGACTGTTTAAAAATGACCAGATGATAAGAGCATAAGGTACTTTCATCCACAGAGAGCCCCCTACCAGCAGTTATATCTACTTTACAGACTATGTACACCCCTTTATTGTTACGGAGAAATAAATTACATGATTTTTACTGGTAGCTGTGGATGAACTACATGGAATTGGAAAGACCACTAGCATCAGTCCGTAAGATCCAGCCATGTGTAGCACAGTTTAAATAGTAGAGTATGCACAATCTCAGCAGAAGTAAGTAAAATTTATCTGAATAATTTTACATTAAAGAGAACTATCACTAATGCAGAAGTTGCTGCTGGCAAACAACTTTGCATTTCAGTGCTTCATGCACAAATGCAGTGCCTGCTGCCCTTGAAGAATAAATTGCCTAGGTTACATTAAAACATTGGTGTGTTGGTGATATTGCTATAACATTCCTTGAACTAGATCAGCTATGCAATGGGGAATGGCTGGCAGACCCAGACACCATTAAGGAGCCTCTCCCAACTGTCCAATTGCTCTAAAGCACTGTCTGGTTAAGTGATTTGCTCAATGTCACACATTAGGCATAAGAAACATCTCACTAACAAGTTGGAATATTAGTCCTCTGCACTAACTGCCAGAGTAGCTGTTTTTAACTAAATGCTGAAATCCTTTACAGTTCAATCTTGGAAGACTATATCACAATAATATGCAACAATATCTACATAATGGATGCAGAAAATAATAATAATAATAACAATAATAATGTAGACTATATGACCTGACAAATGCCAATCCATTTCTGGTTGCTAGAGGCTGTAAAGAAGCTACTGAAAATATATTACTAAAATTTCAACATGCCTAGAGTACTAAAATACAACAATGTTTAGGTTGTATTACACAATCAAAGGTTATTAATGAGTAAAACAAAACAAAGAGAATATAAATACTGCAGCAGCTTTTGTACAACAACACGTCATACAAAACTTAGAAATATTACAGCATACTACATAGTATTGGGGGGGTCACATGCTTGCAGGACACCTACATTTCCTTTTTGACCTCCTTATGTTTTTTTCCATTATCAATCATTATCAAGAATAGCTATCCCATGTGACATCACTCCATAAATCAGGTCTGATCTACTTAAATTACTAATAATGCTGCATTGTTGAGCATACAGCTTCAGAGTCAACAGAGCTGGATCATGGACAAATAGGGCCTTTTTTAATGTAATTAATCAGGTCCCTGCCAACCTTACTAATATCCCATTACTGGCCTGTCTCTCCTCAAATTCCATAAGCACTGTTTCAAACCTGTCAGTGTACATACAACCTTCTTCTTTACTTTTTCAATTATCAAGGAGATTTAGATTTAATTTATTTTTTTTATTTCAAATTTTACAGAAAACAAAACACTGACAGCTAATTTTCTTCTTTACGTTTTCAATTATCAAAGAGATTTAGAGTTCATGTAAAATTGTTATTTCACATTTTACAGAAGAAAAAAAAAACACTGACAGCTATTTTCCAAACAAAACAAAACACTTTCACCTTGAAAACTGGCTTAGCATGAGAGAGAGTAAACTTCCCTTCCCTTGAAACTCACATTTAGTAAAAATGTATCTGTTAACAGCAAGTCTCTTGTATTTTAATGTGTTATGCATCCTCAGATATATAGTGAAGTACTAATTAGAATCAATATTAAAAGTGCAGGGATTCAAAAGACAAATGTGTATAGCATTTGCTAACAGCTTGGGACAGCCCACTATAAACAAGTGTTCCTTTTCAGGAAGAGCCCAGGAGTACTGTCTGGTGAAGTAACTTGGCAAAGTCACAAAGAAGATAAGTGAAGGCTGAGGGAATCAAACCATGTACTACAGGAGAAAGGACTTTAACAGCTAATAGCCTCATTAATTTGCACTAAGTGCTAGACAAATTGTTGTAGCCCAGACTACAAAAAATCTGTCACTAACATTGACAGACTGTAATCCTCAGTGATTTACAGAAAGAAAAAAGGAGTTAAAGCAGGTTGGTGTGGAAGATTAATGTTCTTTCCTCCATAATCAAGGTTCAAGCTGTGATTCTGAGAAAGTCACTTAAGTAGATAGTGCCCACTCACTGGGGCATTACACACACATACACACACACACACACACACACACACACACACACACACACACACACACACACACACGCACACACGCACGCACACACGCACACACGCACACACTAACTAACTAACTTGTAAAATCATTCAGCCACAAAGGACAAGACAGTTTGCACTTTTCCTGATCTTATAAACAAAACCAATCCATACCGGAGGTATTCATTGCTATTTTGTTCTTGCTGCAAACTCAAGTGTCCTGTGCTATGTGCAGTGTTGAATAAATGTGCTGAGGTTCTGTCTCCTGTGCTATGTGCAGTGTTGAATATAAGTGCTGAGGTTCTGTCTCCTGTGCTATGTGCAGTGTTGAATATATGTGCTGAGGTTCTGTCTCCTGTGCTATGTGCAGTGTTGAATATATGTGCTGAGGTTCTGTCTCCTGTGCTATGTACAGTGTTGAATATATGTGATGGGGTTCTGTCTCCTGTGCTATGTGCAGTGTTGAATATATGTGCTGAGGTTCTGTCTCCTGTGCTATGTGCAGTGTTGAATATATGTGCTGAGGTTCTGTCTCCTGTGCTATGTTCAGTGTTGAATATACGTGCTGAGGTTCTGTCTCCTGTGCTATGTGCAGTGTTGAATATACGTGCTGAGGTTCTGTCTCCTGTGCTATGTGCAGTGTTGAATATACGTGCTGAGGTTCTGTCTCCTGTGCTATGTGCAGTGCTGAAAATATGTGCTGAGGTTCTGTCTCCTGTGCTATGTGCAGTGTTGAATATATGTGCTGAGGTTCTGTCTCCTGTGCTATGTGCAATGTTAAATATATGTGCTGAGGTTCTGTCTCCTGTGCTATGTGCAGTGTTGAATATATGTGCTGAGGTTCTGTCTCCTGTGCTATGTGCTATGTGCAATGTTGAATATACGTGCTGAGGTTCTGTCTCCTGTGCTATGTGCAGTGTTGTATATACGTGCTGAGGTTCTGTCTCCTGTGCTATGTGCAGTGTTGAATATATGTGCTGAGGTTCTGTCTCCTGTGCTATGTGCAGTGTTGAATATATGTGCTGAGGTTCTGTCTCCTGTGCTATGTGCAGTGTTGAATATATGTGCTGAGGTTCTGTCTCCTGTGCTATGTGCAGTGTTGAATATATGTGCTGAGGTTCTGTCTCCTGTGCTATGTGCAGTGTTGAATATATGTGCTGAGGTTCTGTCTCCTGTGCTATGTGCAGTGTTGAATATGGTTCTGTCTCCTGTGTTATGTGCAGTGTTGAATATATGTGCTGAGGTTCTGTCTCCTGTGCTATGTGCAGTGTTGAATATATGTGCTGAGGTTCTGTCTCCTGTGCTATGTGCAGTGTTGAATATATGTGCTAAGGTTCTGTCTCCTGTGCTATGTGCAGTGTTGAATATATGTGCTGAGGTTCTGTCTCCTGTGCTATGTGCAGTGTTGAATGTATGTGCTGAAGTTCTGTCTCCTGTGCTATGTGCAGTGTTGAATATATGTGCTGATGTTCTGTCTCCTGTGCTATGTGCAGTGTTGAATATGTGCTGAGGATGTTCTTCGTGTTTCACTGTTGCAGTCATTACATTTGGGTAATCCTGCTGGCAGGTTGCCCTCAGTCAGCCTGAATTCCAAAGTCTTGGGTCCTGCGTCGGTTGCTGTCGCCCCTTCCCTGACGTTAGGTCATCAGGGGTACAAAAGATGCAGCCGATGCCATTTTCTTCAGTCATTCTTGCCACGCGGTGCCCGAAGCAGAAGCAGTTCGCAAGCGCTGGTCGGCCGACTCATGAGATTTTCATGTTCGAGTTTCAGATCTGAAGTCTTCATTAAAGCTAAGTACCCCGTTGGGGAAACTTTTTTCTTGCTCCAGATTGATGTCAGAAAAAGTTAATAATTGTATTTCTTGTGGAAAGCAAATACCTCATAAGGATTTTCATTCTTACTGTATTCCTTGCCTAGGCCCTGACCATAACGTTTCAGGCTGTCGGTTTTGTGCTAGATTTAACCAACGCACTATTAAGCATTGGTATGATTTTGCACTGAACTTTTTTGGATGCAGGTTTAATTATCCAGAAATGTCGGATAGCCATCCGACTACCGGAGTTCACAAAAAACGCAAAGAAAAAGAAAAAGATAGACAACCAAGGCCCAAAACTGATGACGAAGTTTCTCCTAAGCAAATTTCTGGTTCTCAGTGAGGCACTTTCACAGCCCCTGATGCCCGCTACTTTAGAGTCGCAGGCAGCTACCAACTCCCACGTGAAGTCGGCTATGCCGCTGGAAACTCAAGGTATTGGAGCCTCGGACATTATTCCTTCAGATGGTTCCAGAGCCTCTGAGCAGGCACCGACTTCTGAGGGTGTATTCAGACCTAAACATCTATACATTAAACCGACTTCAGCTGTAAAGGCAAAGACTAAAGCACCTTCAAAGACAAAGAAACAAACTCAACTATGTGGGTCAGGCCTCCATGCCCAAAAAACAGATGCTCAAAATGGCCGAAGACTTGATTACCTTGATCAGGGGTTCCCATCCCCCTCCTGATAAGAGGCCTAGGCAAGAGACAGACTATGAATCTTCAGATCAGGTTTCTATTTCTTCTGATTCCTCTTCTGATCAGGTATATTCTCTTCCCCCATATGAGGATTCTGATGCTGAAGAATCTATTCCTTCAGCTTCTCCTCCTGAGGACTACTCTTTTGGGGAAACCTTACATACCATGAGGGAGCACTTCCACTGGGAGAGCCAAGATTTTTCAGAATCTAAAAAGAGGCTCAGGGACTTCCTTTTACTACCTCAACACAGGCCTCTAGCCATTCCATCTGTGTTAGACATTGTAGATTATGTGTTTTCAGTCTAGTCTGACCTCTGACTCCTTACCTCCAGCTCCTGTTAAGCCTGACAGATATTACAGGGTTCCTGACTCTCATAAATTCCTTTTCAAAAACCTTGCTGTAGACCCAGAAACTATTTCACAGGGTCCCAAAGGGGTTAAGACTTCTGCTGCAAAAAACCCTACCCCCTCTGACAGAGATTCTAGGGCACTGGATAGATGGGCAAAAAAGGTTTACACATCTGTTACCTTGGCTATAAGGGCCTTAAACTGTCAGTTTCATATGCTCAAATATCAGCAACATGTCATGGCATTACTTAAACAGAAAATGTTGTTAAACTCTGAATGTGCAGAAAACAAGGAAATGCAGGATTTATTGCATGCAGCTGAACAAGTTGGAAAGCATAATTTGCAATGTGGTTTTGATTCTCTGGAGGCCTCCTGCAGGGCCGCAGTTTCGGGTTCTGTAATTAGGAGGCATGCTTGGTTAAAGGAAGAAAATCTGCCTGATCATGTCAAAATTAAATTATTAGATGCACCTTTACAGCATGATACTTTGTTTGGTGTTAAGGCAGAAGAGGTGTTAAAGAAAATGGAGGACAAGGCTAAATCTATGCAAACTGTCAAAGATTTTTTACAAGTACAGCCACCTAGGTTTAGTAGACACTGGCCTATAAAGAAGTGGTCCTTTCCTGTGTCAGACAGACCTCAAAGGGGCAGATCCAGACGCCCTAGAGGCAGATCCCAGGAGCAAGGTTCTTACAGGTCAAAGCAATGGGGTGCTTCTACCTCCAAAAGTGGAGAAGACAAATCACAACCTTAGAGGAAACAGTCCCAATGACTTCCCCCTGCCTGCACCAAGCACTTATCTCCTGGCAGCACCCGTAAGGGGAAAAATAGCACTTTTTTTCTCAAAATTGGCACATTATAACCCAGGACAAGTGGGTTCTAAACATAGTGTCACAAGAAACTGTAAAGAAACACCTCCTGACTCCACCAAGCAAAGCAAATGACCACGGCAGGCTGAGAAAAATCCAATTTAATATGCCACAAATAACGTAAACACAATAAAATACAAAAAATGAACGCATTCACATAAACAGCGTTTTCGTCCACAGGGACTTCATCAGATGTAATGCCATATAAGTTTGAATGAATCATTTTATATAAAACCAACTTAAATAACATCCAATCATAGTTCTTTCACAATATGAACCTACAAATCAACGTTCTAGCTACTACCTAATATAAAAATACAAGAAGCTGGTGTGTCGGGTGCCGAAACAAATCAAATGGGCACAAGAACTTCATTAAAAGGTACTGTTAACCACAAAAAAGTTGTAGAAATGAAAGACTGGTTGCAAGCCCAATACAGTTTCAACCTTTCTGTTAATAAGGTATCAGCAGGAAATACTACGGATTCTTACAATAAAAAAGTGGACAATTTATTTAAACTATTGCATAAATACAAAAGTATTGTTATTGAGAATGCATATTTGGATGAATGCTTGAAAAGGGATATTGTTCCTAAAGGTCTTAGGACCTGGAAATATCCTAATAATGTACAAGTAGGATCCGTTTTTCATAAAGAACTGTTGGTTGTTTTTAATAGATGTGGTCTGGACATTGTTAAATTGATTAGGGATGAAAACAACAGGAATTTAGAGAACCTACAAACACAAATAGAAGCTATAGACGTGGCTATTAAGGATGACTTAATGTTTGAAATAGAAAAGGAAAGACAAAAATATTTTAAACTAAAAGAAGATGTTGACAATAAATGCAATGTATTGGTGGATAGGAAAATGGAAAAATTAAGAAGGGACATTCTTGAGTATGAAAACCAAGTTTGTTACCCTAAACCCCCACCCCATAGGAATCAGTATTATAATAATGATACAAATTATTATAATAATAAAAATAAAAACAACAAAGTGGTAGAGTATTACTCAGAAAATGAGGAGTATAATGAAAGAGTTAATAATGAATATGATGTGGAATTTCCACCCCTGGATAGACACAATGGAGAAAGGTGGGTAAAAAATAGGGGTTTTGGAAATTTTCAGAACGGAGGGGGAGACCATTTTATTAGTGGACCCTCACCCGAATGAAAATTCATTGGAAATAGAAGTAAATGACAATAAAAATACCTTTGAAGGGTTTACTATTTACAATTTTAGTAACCTAGTGCTAGAAGTACAGCATTTTAAATTATTAGAGAAGGGTTTTAAATTTATACCACTTACCCAAGGTAATTCCACCCAGACATTGATAGATATGAAATTATTTTTAAGAAAAATGAACTTGGAACTGTTATATCATAAAGAAGGGATAAGTTCCAATAGTAACTTGGGAATAGGAAATTTTAATAATAAAGGAAATCTTTTAGTTAAGAAATCTACTTTTAACCCCCCAGTTCACAATCAGCTGAAGAATTTTGAAGCTATAATGGAAAAGGAAATTAGGAAGTATGAAGAAAGAGTTAAATACAATACGGTTCATTACAACCTTAACCCACATGAATATGAGAAACTAAAAGAATTAAAAATGAATAAAAATGTAAGGGTAATGAAACCCGATAAAGGTGGGGGCATGGTTGTAATGGACGTTATTTTATATGAAGGAAAGATGAACGAAATATTAAGAAATGAAATGAAGTATAGAGAAGTTTCTATTAATGAAATTAATACAGCATATCAACGCATTGATAATATTTTAGAGGATATGTTTAATGAAAATTTGTTTACTATTTCTGAAAATTGAAAAACCTTTAATACATCTTTGGCATACCAAAGATTCACAAAAATAGTTTGACCCCCCTGAGACCCATTGTCTCAGCGGGGGGTAAAAAATTTAAATTGGCAAAATATGTTTGATCAAAAAAGCAGCATATATGGTTACAAAAGGAGGCTATCTTAAAAGACTCATGGGATCTATTGAGAGGGTTGAACAACAGCCTTTTGATGAAGAATTGATTTCCATTGATATTGTTGACCTATTTGGATCCATACCTTATGAGGCTGGTATAAGAATGTTCAAGAAGAGATTTTTGGGGATAGTGTATTAACTCTAGAAGAAAAGCAGGTTTAATGGATATGGTATTGAAAAATAATTTTTAACCTTTAATGGAGAATTTTTTCAACAATTACAAGGTGTATCAATACCTACCTTTGCTAATTTAGTACTGGCAAACTGGGAGGAACAGTATGTATTGAAGTAACTACTAGAAGAATTTATTGAATACATAGCCAAAACTACTGACTTCTTAAAATTTACTTATAATTATTCTGGAATTAATATTCAATATTTGGATGTTGAAATAACAAAAAAAGACAAAAGTTTTGTAACATGTGTATATAGAAAACCCACATATGTGAATTCCTTTTTACATTACAAAAGTGCCCACCCGATATATTGCAAAAAAAACATTGTAAAGGGGCAATTTGTGAGGGGGTCCAGGATGACAAATGATGAAGGAAAATTTAAAGTGGAATGTGATTTATTGGAAGGAATGTTTCTCGACAGAGAATATCCTTTAGTATTTATTAGAAATATTAGATCTGAAGTGGAAGAAGGAAGAAAAGGAAGATTTCAACCTATTTTTGGTATAACTAGCGAATACAATAAGATAGTAGAGGAAAAAGTAGGAAATTTTCAAAAATCATTGATTATGGAATACAATTTATTAAATAAAAATATAAAATTTGTATTCCAGAGAGAATGGGAAAGATTTATGGCCCTCACCGACTTGGAAGGACTACCCCAAGTGACACCAAGAGTGATATTTAAAAATCCAATAAATATAAAAGGAATTTTGGAAAATAATAATTCTAGTAATAAAAGAAGCCAATTAGGTAATGGGGTTAGGGTGGGAACCTTTAAATGTGGTAAATGCAAACAATGTGAGTACATTATTAATAGAGACAATGTTTACCTGATAAGTAGGGGAAGAAATATAAAAAGTAAAGGGTATTACAATTGTGATTCTATAGGACTTGTATATCTGGCTATTTGCATGGAGTGTGAGTCATTCTACATAGGAAAGACAGAAAGGACTTTAAAGAGGCGTATTTACGAACACATGTATGATGTTAAAAAAGAAAAAGATACAAATGCATTATACAGGCACACAAGGACTTGTATAGGAGCCAAATTTTTGTTCTTTGTCCTAGACCAAATAAAAAGGAATATAAGAGGAGGTCTTTGGGAAGAATATATTGCCTATAAAGAATTATGGTGGCAAGTGGCTTTGGAGGCAAATAAGAAACCAGGGCTAAATGAATATATTTCTATTTTGCCACTTTTGAAAATTAGATCAGCCAAGTTGTGAAGGAGTATGCATTACCATGTTTGGACAGTAGGTGTCACCCTTACCCTATTTAGAAAATACAGATTTATACATGTAGTTTTTTTGACTCTGTATTTAATAGTATATATTTTAAATAGATGTTTTAAACATATATATATATATATAAAAAAATGGTTTTACAGTTTTTATTGTAAAATGTCAACATCACAAATATAGGGAGTTTTATAAAATAAAGTTTTATTTAGATAATATTAATGAAATAATTAAGGTTGTAAAAGGAAGTGATGAAATTTTATATTAGGTAGTAGCTAGAACGTTGATTTGTAGGTTCATATTGTGAAAGAACTATGATTGGATGTTATTTAAGTTGGTTTTATATAAAATGATTCATTTAAACTAATATGGCATTACATCTGATGAAGTCCCTGTGGACGAAAACGCTGTTTATGAATGCTGCTCATTTTTTGTATTTTATTGTGTTTACGTTATTTGTGGCATATTAAATTGGATTTTTCTCAGCCTGCCGTGGTCATCGCTTTCGTAGATTTGCTTTGCATAGTGTCACAAGGCTACAGGTTCCACTTCCATACCCAAAAAAGCAATGGGCAGAGGCACAAAAACAAGCCTCATCCCTCACGGACATGGGGGCCATTCATCAAGTACCAGAGCAAGAGCAGGGACAAGGATTTTACTCAAGACTGTTCTTGGTACCCAGAAAGGACAAAGCCTGGAGACCAATACTGGACCTATCTATTCTAAACACATTCCTGGATATACCAAAATTCAAAATGTTGACCTTGCAGCAGCTTCTGCCCATGCTGGGCATGAAGGCTTAGCTTGTGACTTTAGACCTAAAAGAGGCATACCTGCATGTCCCAGTCAGGCAATCATGCAGAAGATACCTCAGATTCAAGGCTGGCTCAATGCATTACCAATTCTCTGCACTGCCCTTTGGCTTATCTACTGCGCCCAGGGTCTTTACAAAGTGCCTGGCACCTGTAATTGCATTCTGCAGACAAAGAGGAATACAAATATATCCTTACTTGGATGACTGCCTAATTCAAGCAGAGAACAAGTTCATTCTTCTACAGCATCTGGTGTTTGCAAAAAGACTTCTAACATGCCTAGGGTACACAGTCAACGAAAATAAATCAAAACTAGTACCCTCTCAAGAGATAATATTCCTAGGTGCAAGCTTAAATACAACTGCCCAGATGGCTTATCTCACGCCAGACAAACAAAGGCAACTGACTACCTATTTAAAAATATTGGCAACAAAGGCCCAGTTACCTGCAAGAAAAATTCTGCAGGCTTTGGGCTTCATGGCATCCTGCATCCTACTAATTCCATATGTAAGACTGCATATGAGGAAACTTCAATGGTACCTAAAAAGTGTTTGGACTCAACATTGCCACAGCCTGGAAACAATGATTACTCTCATTCCCTGCCTGCAACAGGAGTTTCGATGGTGGGCGAAGGCTTGTCTCCAGAACAAAGGACAGCCATTCACTTTACCCCCAGCCAGGCAAAACCTAACAACGGACGCATCAGATTATGCCTGGGGGGCCCACATGGCAGGAAGATGCATTCAGGACACATGGACCACAAACCAAATGCATCTACATATCAATCAAAAAGAGATGCTAGCTGTTCAAAATGCCCTGACAGCCATCAAGGACCTACGTCATTCAGGCCAACTACTGATAAAGACAGACAACACCACAGTCATGTGGTATATAAACAAGCAGGGGGGCACACATTCTTACCCCCTTTGCAGACTAGCCATGGCTTTGTGGGACACAGCATTGACTTACCAAGTTCATCTGCAGGCACAATTCCTGCCAGGAAAGGAAAATACTCTGGCAGACAAACTAAGCAGAAACCTCATGGATACCCACGAGTGGCAGCTGGATCCACAAGTCTTCAGCATGGTAACAAGGAAATGGGGATGCCTGGACATAGATCTATTTGCCTCCCCTCACAACTACCAACTAAAAAGATTCTGCACAAGGACTTATCACAGACAAGCATGGAAAGTGGACACCCTCTCTTTCTGCTGGAAAAACCTATCAGTATATGCCTTTCCTCCACTGCCTCTCCTCCCCAAGGTACTCCTAAAAGTCAGACAGGAGAAGCCAAAGATTATACTGATTGCCCCAGACTGGCCCCGCCAGTACTGGTATCTGATCTTAAGGAACTTGTCTCAATACCCAGCCTGGACCTTACCTGAAATACCTTATCTACTGTCCCAACAAAACAATCAGATCCTGCACAGCCAACTCAGGACTCTAAACCTGGCAGCATGGCAGATAACGTAGCCATACAAAGCACACCTCTCAGTAAAGCTGTGATGGGTGTCATTTTGGAAGCCAGATGGCCTAGTACTAGAAAATCTTATGCTGGAAAATGGAAGAGATTTTGTGCTTGGAACCAGACACAAGGAACTGATACAGCTGTACCAAATATTCCTCATATTTTGCAATACTTAACTGAGATGCTGGACAAAGGCCTATCTTTTTCATCAATTAAAATTCATGCCTCTGCCATTTCGGCTCATTACAATACAGAGCCACCAATCTTTTCTCATCCTTTATTAAGGCAGTACCTCAGAGGAGCCAAAAACTTAAGGCCTCCAAGGAGATCACCAATACCTGCATGGGACCTCAACTATGTCTTGGAAAAACTCACCCTTCCTCCTTTTGAGCCAGCTGCTACTGTTGATATAAAGTTTTTATCTTGGAAAACAGCTCCTAGCAATAATTTCTGTGAGATGAGTTTCAGAGCTACAGGCACTCATGGCTGTGGAACCTTTTATCATTTTTTGTCCAGACAGGGTCTCTCTGAGGACAGACCCAACATTTATGCCTAAAGTGGTGTCCAGTGTGGCCCTTAACCAAACAATTAATTTGCCAACTTTTTATCCAAATCCACAGAACAAGGGGGAGAGAATTCTGCATTATTTGGACGTACACAGACAACTTAGATTCTATTTGGACAGAACCAAAGTTTTCAGGAAGACAGAGCAATTACTAGCGGCATATGCTGCAAGATCACAAGGAAAGGCTATCTCCAAGCAGACTATTTCAAAGTGGATATGGCACTGCCTTCATTTCTGCTATTTACAGCATGGCAAGCCAGTGCCTAAGGGCATTAGGCCACATTCAGCCAGAGCTGCAGCCACTTCAGCAGCCTTTCTCAGGGGAGTACCAACCAAAGACATCTTAGAAGATGTTACTTGGAGTTCAGTGCACACTTTTACAAAGCATTATCATCTGCCTCTCTACTCTAAATCCAGGGCAGGCTTTAACACTGCAGTTCTGCAGGGCCTCATAGCCGCTCCTGATGCGGTTTAGCTCCAGCCTCCCAACCATAGTTTTGGGACTCTACCCAAATGTAATGACTGCAACAGTGAAACACGAAGAACATAGTACAGTTGTGTACACTTACCATAAATGTAGATGTTCGAGTGTATTCACTGTTGCAGTCCAGGTTACCCACCCACCATCCCCCTTATTTCTGCTGGAACTTATCTTTCCTTCTCTGATTTATACAACCTATGTGGTGTATTTGCTTGTAGATGAAGGTAAAGTTTATATTGGTGCATGTGTTTTTAT
This sequence comes from Protopterus annectens, assembly GCF_019279795.1. Taxonomy (NCBI): domain Eukaryota; kingdom Metazoa; phylum Chordata; order Ceratodontiformes; family Protopteridae; genus Protopterus; species Protopterus annectens. The sequence continues at coordinate 17,518,680 of NC_056750.1, read as the reverse complement.
ATATAAATATATATATTTTTGGCTATCCTTTTGGGGGCACCTGACATCTGGGGCAAGAAAAACTGAAGAAAATGGCGTCAGCTGCATCTTTTATACCCCTGATGACCTGACGTCAGGGAAGGGGCGACAGCAACTGACGCAGGACCCAAGACTTTGGAATTAAGGCCGACTGAGGGCAACCTGCCAGCAGTATTATCCAAATGTAATGACTGCAACAGTGAATACACTCGAACATCTACATTTATGATAAGTGTACACAACTGTACTTTGTCTCCTATGCTATGTGCAGTATTGAATATATGTGCTGAGGTTCTGTCTCCTGTGCTATGTGCAGTGTTGAATATATGTGCTGAGGTTCTGTCTCCTGTGCTATGTGCAGTGTTGAATATATATGCTGAGGTTCTGTCTCCTGTGCTATGTGCAGTGTTGAATATATATGCTGAGGTTCTGTCTCCTGTGCTATGTGCAGTGTTGAATGTATGTGCTGAGGTTCTGTCTCCTGTGCTATGTGCAGTGTTGAATATACGTGCTGAGGTTCAGTCTCCTGTGCTATGTGCAGTGCTGAATATATGTGTTGGGGTTCTGGTTGTGTGTGCTTCTGGAGCAGAGCATTTCTGGGATGAGACAAGCAATGGAGCATTATTTTATGGCAGCAACATAGCTCTTAATCTTCCATCTTGAAAATGAGGAACACTAGCCTTCATAATGTGGAACAAATGGGCAAAATGTGGAACATGTACTCATGGCTTACTAACGACTTCAACCAGGAATGTTAAAATATGCTGCTTTTACTTATAAAAAGATCTTTTAATGAATTGATATGATTCATTTCTATTTACCATGAATATCAGTTAAAAAAGTCCTAACACTAAATGTGTGACACACCTTTTCAATGTGGAACTTTAACATGAACTTTTTTAAGACCCCAAATGAGGTACTTTCCTTGTAATGAGGTACACTTGAGATGTATGGGCAGCAAGCATTTTTTTAAAGCCAGCCAGGCTCTTCAACCACCATCGGGCCATAGCCAGCTGCCTAAGTCACCTTGTGTTGGATCCAGCTCTGATGTCCAGTATAATAAATTTCTAACAATGGAAAACATAGCTATTTCAAATGTTTTTCGTTAGAGGCTGCACCATTTTATCTCTCATAACAGTTACATAACTACAAGTTCAACATGGAAAATATCTTACACATAATAAACTGGCAATATATCTGACTGCTTCATAGTTTCATTTTCACTTAAGCAAATGAAATTTCTAGCACATGCTAATGCAAAAGCAACATTCTAAGTTTATAAGGGCAATACTTAAAATCTGTCCATTTTTTGGCCTCACCCTCTTATTTTCAGCTTTATCCAAAATATTGCATTAAGGTATGAGAAAGAAAGAAAAGAAAAAGAAAATTTGCTACAGAAAATGAGAGCTGTTGTGTTCAAAAACGTCTCCATCTGAAACAATTTTGTTTACTTTATTTTTAACTGGATATAAAACCTTTTCCAGTGATGGTCCAGTTGCACTGGCAGAGTTACAATACTTTCTAATTATATTTCTTCATGTTCACTTGGGTGAACACTCAATGGAAACAGCAACCATTACTTAACAGGGAAGTTAAAAATTAGTTATACCACACATTATATTTTATGTGAACTATAAAAAGATAGAGCTAAACCACCCTCAGAACAAAATGCATCATGCAGGGAAAAAAAAAAACAAAACAAAACTGGAGGTAAAGCTCTCTCCAACCAAGACTGAACTTGACAGTCAAGAGAAGGTAAACACTTGCACCACACCACACTCATCACATAGTCCCACTAAACCTACACCACCAAAATCCAAGCATAGAAACACAAAAACATCTGTGGAGGCTCTCAATAATAATCTGCTCAAGCAACAGAGACCTCCAAATCAGAAACACAAGCAACTGCCAACCCCCAACACAACCCAAATGACACATAGCCCACAGACTCAGTGTGCCACTCAACCACAGCCCATAAGGCAAAACAATGTACCCAACACACTAGTCATAGGTGACTCTATAGTTGGGCACACTGATGTCCCACTCACCAGGCTAAACAAGGAGAAGGTTACTGTCAGCTGATTGTCAGGTGCCAGGATCTGCCACATAACCCATACACTCAGGTCACTCCACAACAAGTACAAATATGACTCTGTCATTGTCTATGTTGGTGTGAATGACCTGAGACATATCTCCCTGGACTACATGAAAAGAGACATAGAAGAGCTCTCCGATCTTGTAGCCCAGGCAGGTATGACCCTAGCCCTGAGTAGCATCCTGACATCACCCAGAATGATGATGCAGTACAAGGACAAAATAATTGACTTCAACAATTGGCTAAGCTTCTGGAGTCATTCTAAGGGAATCCAGTATCTGTCTGCCTGGGATGACATGATCGACAGACCACGCTGCTTTGCCAGAGATGGTTTGCACCTGTCACCCCTGGGATTATGGATACTGGCTAAGACTCTTGCTACCCATATAGTGCCTTTGTAGGCAAGGTTCAAATGACAAATTCACCACCATAACAGGAACAGGCAAGCAAAAACTGAGGATAATGCTACTCAATGCTAGAAGTCTAAATCTCAAAATGCACTCCCTCAAGGCACTCCTTAAAATGGAGAACATAGATATCTGTGCAGTGATTGAGACCTGGTTCAAGGCTCCAGAGAGCACCGCTGCATTACCAGGCTATAACTCATCCCACACTTTTCGGCCATGTAACCTGGACTGGAACACCAAAGGCAGAGGTGTGTCCATATTCATTAACGATATCCACACCTCCAGGCTAGTTGCTCAGCATAATGCATCCGAGGTTATCCAAGTACAACTAACTCTGGGCAAAACTGCAATCAAAATTGTAGCTTGCTACAGAACCCCCACCATGCCCCAGGATTCCCACTCCTCTTTTCTTGATATACTGGAAAATATTAGGGTTTAGCCAAATATCCTAATAATAGGCAATTTCAATTACCCCACCATTAACTGGGAAAACTACTCATGTACCAACTCCTTGACTCAACGCTTTCTGGAATTCATAAATTCCAATGCCCTGGATCAACTTATCCACACCCCAACCAGGGGCAACAATATCTTAGACCTAGTCATTATCAGCATGAGTGACTGGTGTTCCACACCTGAAGTCAACTCCTCGTTGGTCAGATCTGACCATAAGCTAATCACCCTAGATATCCACATCCCGCCCCCACCCCATTAAGGAAATCATGGTAAAAATTTTCTCCAAAGCCAACTTCATGTTTCTTAAGACAGAAGTGGCGAACTTCATGACACCCATGCAGATGGACAATATAGTTACGACTGCTTAATCCTACATAGATGCATCTATAAGTACTTACATGACTGCATGTCTCGTACTATCCCAAACAGAACCAAGACGCTATCCTCCAAAAAGGAGGCCGATCTGGTGGTCCCCTGCCATAAACAAACTCTACAACTGAAGGAAGAAACTGTTACAAAAGAAAGTAGAATCCCATGAGTGGAGGAGTTCCCTGGTCAGCCTCAGTAAGAAGCTGAGATCCCTTATAAGATCCTCCAAAGCTAGCTATGAAAGCAAAATTGCCACTGATTCTAGGGACAACCACAAAGCATTCTATAGCTATGTCAAGAATCTCAATGGCAAAACCCAGATCTGCTCTGAGTTACAGCAAAACGGCATGAAAATTACAGAACCAACTGATATTGCCAATGCCCTGGCAGATAGGTTCAGTGCTAACGTTACTCCCCGTCTCACCCCCCTAAAGGGCCCATATCTATACAGGAAGAATGCAGAGTCCCTGTAATCACAACCACACAGGTAAAAGCTGCCCTCTCTAAAGCCAAAAACACAGCATCCATGGGACTGGACAGCATCCCAGGCTGCATTTTACACAAACTTCAGAATGAACTGGCTCCCCACCTAAGCACCATGTTCAATCATAGTCTCACATCAGGCTTTGTGCCCACTGAATGGCACACAGCAACAGTTATCCCACTCTACAAAGGGGGAGCTACCACTGATCCTGGGAACTATCGCCCTATTAGCCTGATGAGCCTGGTCTGTAAGGTCATGGAACGTATCATCATGGAACTCATAAAGACACTGGTAACCTCCAAACTCTGGACCCCACCCAGTTCGGGTTTGTGAAAGGCAGATCATGGCTCCTGAACCTGATCAACTTCTTTGAGGCAGTCACCAAAGCTGTAGACGAGGGTAAGGTGGTTCACACAGCCTATCTTGACCTCGCCAAGACTTTCGACACCATCCCCCATTCTGGAATTATAGCTAAACTCACTAAACTAGGTATAAATCCCTATGTCACAAGATGTGTTGCCAACTGGCTCACTGACAGAACCTACACTGTAAAAGTTGTAGACTCAAAATCTGACTTCAAACCAGTGACAAGTGGAGTAACACAGGGTTCAGTCCTGGGACCTCCCCTGTTTGGTATCCACTCTGAAGTACAGGCTAACACAGAAGACCTTTGGCTAATGAAGTTCGCAGATGACTGCAAACTAGGAGCCATAGCTGAGTCCCCAAATGATGTGGACATCCGACAGCAGGGCCTCACTGGGACAGATGCCTGGTGTCAGAGCCATGGCCTCAATCTCAATGCCAAAAAGTGCACTGTTATCCCCTTTGGTAAAAACTCTGTACCCATGAACTACCACATAGGCAGCAGTCTACTTAACGCAAAATGTGTGGTGAGACCTGGGGATCCAGCTGGACAGTAGTCTCTCCTTTGATAATCACATCGCCACAGTAGTCAGGAAATCCTTCTATGTGGCATATCTCATCACAAAAGGGTTCTCATCTAGGAAAAAAGAGGTCATTGTTCCCCTCTACTTGACACTCATTAGACCCATTATAGAGTAAAATGCCCCTTTTGGAATGTACCTCACAAGACATCTGCAGCAGCTGGAAAGGCCACAGAAGTACCTCACAAAGAGGATTACTAGCCTCAAACAGATTCCCTACACTGACCATCTCAAAAAACTCCAGCTGTACTCTGTAGCATATCGCCTACTCCAAGGTGATCTCTGCCTAACATATAAAGCTATGTCAAACCCTGAGCTGTTGGACATGCTACACCTAAAGCAATCCTAATCCCTCTGAGCTACATGCTCTAGGGACCTAAACCTTGTCACCACAATAAACAGGACATGCTGGAGGGATAGATTCCTGTCCCAGAGACTTCCCATACTCTGGAACAAGCTACCCATCTATGTCAAGCAAAGTTCCTCATTAGCACTCTTCAAGAAAAATCTTGATAAGTGGATGGGAAATAGGAAATACATCCAGGGGATCATCACTTGTTTGGCTCTGCTCGACAGGGGCACAGGAAAATAACTTTCTTGGGTAGCGTAAGCCAGGGAACCTTGTTGGCTAGGCTTATTTAGGCCCTTGGGCCGATAGCCTAGTACCTACCTATGAACCTATAAAACACTCAAACTCTATGGCAAACCCCAAGTACACAAGATGAAAAATAAACTAACAAATGCCTCTCCTCCAGCTTGCACAAAGGATTAATTTACATAGTTATTAAGCTGCTTCCAGTGATTGAAAGCTTAATTCCCTCAGACTTCATTTGCAAACCATTTGTGAAAAACTAATCAATACTCTTTCTCTAGGGTTTTTGATTTGCAAACCATTCATAAAAAAACTAATTAACACTGTGCTGGGGTTTTCAGTAATATATTGCTTGTTTGCATCAATAAGCACAAAAAAGTAAGCTACTGAAACAAAGACAACAATGTTGGTTGTGTTCTAAAATGACTGTTAAGTAACAAACCTTTTAGAATTGACTATAGCCTCCTTAATATACGAAATACCAAATTATACAGTTTTTGAAGCAAAAAGTGTGTTGTTTTTGCATTTTCTTTTGTTGATATGGATGGCCCTATAAATGTTCTTTCTCAGAGGTGAAAATCCATATTATGACACCTTGAAAGACTGAACCAACAGTCTCACTACCCAAATTAATGTACAAACTACTGCACCTATACAGTATATTAAATGCATCAGAAGTAGTTTCTTAGAAAGACAAGTTATCAACTAGTTTCTGCAGATGGAATATCTCATATCGTAAATTAACATCTGTAGATGATGTAGTAGTAAGACATAGTTCCTCTAAAGAGGTAAGTTGTTTTAAATACTCGCAATGTTTTGCAGTTGTATGTAAACTGTTCCTACCATGCTATTATTGTGGTGATGTGGCTATAGAAAAGCAAAGTAAAGAGCAAAACTAAAAATTCAAACTGCACAGTGTAATCTTTAATTTTTCCAAAATTACTTACAACTTTATCATGTGAAGTACAACAGGGAAAGACATGAATTGTAAAAGAAAGATACTTCCAAACATGAGCAATACATGCAGCTAATAGCCAACTATATTACTTATAGCAACAAAACACTTTTTAACATCACTGAGACATAAATAAAGTAATACATTAATGAATGATATATCTAGATGAAAGAGAATAAGAACATCACAGTGGTACAGTTCACTGATTCCCAAAGACAAAGGTAATTATTTCTTCATAATTAAACTGCATATTTTGAGAATGACTCCCAGAAACTGTGGTTTTGCAAATACTTGTGAGTGAGCATGCCATTTTTTATTCAAAAGTAAAAGAAGTTTGTGACTGTAATGAGTGTCACTATTTACTAATTGTAATTGATATTTTAGAGGAGTCATTGCTTAAGCGGAAATAAATCCTTACATTAAATATGAAGTGTCCAGATGAGGCAACGTGTTCCATTCTCCTACATACAGATATATAACATACACACACACTAACCCTACTTGCATTGCAGTTGGCTGGACTGGATGCTACTCCCATACCACAACTGGTCTGTTTCAAAACAAATAGAAAGAAGTGGTACCTGGACTGAAATGGCTTTGTTGCCAATGCTCAAGTGATCTTTAGTTCATCGTGTGCTCATTTGTTATGCACCCTACCTAACTGGCTCAGAGCATTCACCAATGAAAGAGGAGCTGGGCTGGGATAGAGATACATGGGGGCATGATTGGGTTGGATTGCATGGCTAAACTTATAAAGGCCCTGGTGGTCATTAGCCTAGTATATACCTATGAATCAATGAGATTGGATCTGTTAAGCAAGATGTGTGATAGTCATTGGCAGAGGAAATCCAGGCATGACTGTTTTTTTTTAATTGTAGTGTTGATAAGCAGCCCAGTATGAATGAACTATTTTGATGAGCAGCCGAGCAGGCAAAGACATTTTTATGTATTTAATGTTGACTGGGCCCTAGGCAGCTGCCTATGTTGCCTAGTGCTGGAGTCAGCCCTGTCATCCACTCATCTTAATCCCATCTTGCTGAATTTCTTTCTACCCAAAAAATAACATAAAAGAAAATTCTGCTCATCTGGGGTTTCCTCCATAAAGGCTACTCACATTTTGCACACCTTTTCCCATCACTGTTAAAACACCTCACAAATCCACTACATATGCAGACTGTCTTTATTACTTCCCAAAGACCTCCACATGCTGCTGTCACTGCCAACCATCACCTATTCAATCCAGTGTGGGTTCCTATATCATCTATATAAAAGTCCCAAATGTTGTTGTTTGTCTTTTGGCTTTTCCCTTTAAGGGATCACCACAGCAGAACTCAAGTCCGCTAATGATTGGCAGTAGATTTTTACGAAATGCCGAGGTGCCAGCTCGACGCCCAACCTTCAACGAAGGCACGCCCATTTACGCACATATGTCTTTCGAACGCTACCCAACCACAGGGAGGACATGCAGACTCCACACAGAAGGCACTCCCAAGCCAAGCCGAGAATTGAGCAGGATAACTTCTTGCTGTGCGGTAACAACGCTACCGCCGTACCACAGAGGCATCCATATAATAAGTCCCAAACGCATATCAAAAGTCAGGTCTAGCCCCTTCAAGTACTACACAGCAAGGCCGTACCTCTTCCCAAACCCTGTCATCTGGTCACATTTCATTCTCTTTAATACAGCTGTTCCTTATTCAGTTAAATTTCTGTCCCCTTTCCTGCACCCATATCTTTATCTCTCTATCTATCTATCTATCTATCTATCTATCTATCTATCTATCTATCTATCTATCTATCTATCTATCTATCTATCTATCTACCTACGTGTGTGTGTGTGTGTGTGTGTGTGTGTGTGTGTGTGTGTGTGTGTGTGTGTGTGTGTGTGTGTTATTCCTTGTTTTTCAGCCTGTATACCTTCTGTGCAAGATCACATTACATCGAGGTCTGGGAATTTGCCCTTACACCAATGTTTTGTGATCTTGTGTGTGTGTGTGTGTGTGTGTGTATATATATATATCTATATATATATATATATATATATATATATATATATATATATATATATATATATATATATATACACACACACATATATATATATATATATATATATATATAGAACACACACACACACACACATATATATATATATATATATATATATATATATATAGACATACACACACACACATTATATATATATATATATATATATATATATATATATATATATATACACAGTGGATATAAAATCCCAGGTTTTTGTGATATAAGAAAATGAGACCACAATAAATCATTTCAAAACTTTTCCCACATTTAATGTGACCTATAACCTGTACAATTCAATTGAAAAACAAACAAATCTGTTAGGGGGAAAAAATATATTAAAAAAATGTACAATAAGCTGTTTGCAAAAGTGTACACACCCTTAAACTAATACTTTGTTGAAGCACCTTTTGGATTAAATTATAGCATTCAGTCTTCTTGGGTAGGAGTCTGTCAACATGGCACATTTTGACTTGGTAATATTTGCCCACTCTTCCTTGCAAAAGTGCTCCAGATCTGTCAGATTGCGAGGGCATCTCTTGTGCACAGCCCTCTTCAGGTCACCCTACAGATTTTCTATTGGATTTAGGTCTGGGCTGTGGCTGGACCATTCCAAAACTTTAAATGTTATGTTGTCTTATCTCACCTTCATTCTTAAGATGGTGGGTTTGGAGCCGATCTTCGACTCCAACTCGGCTGAATACACAGCTGAAAGACTCAAACTTGGCTCGTGGCAAGTATGGTATCCCATAATGCAGTGGTTAACTCCCCAAATCTCATTTGCCGCTTTATGAGGTTGGATGCGCTCTTCTTGGCTATTACTAAGTTGTGAAATTTTTTTTCTATTTATTACCTTTATTAGACCTTAATCTCTTTCTATATTATAGTGGTGGGTGTTTTTTCTTGCATTGTAGTTGCATAGTTAGCCTTTGAACTAGTATATTTAGATTTTTATAACTATTTTTCCCTTTGCTGCTGCCTTTGGCCATCATTTTCATAGGCCTTGCTGTATCCCTTGTAGTGATTGTTGCTGTTTTGTCTTGTTGTATAGCTTAATAGTAGCTCGTTTAAGTTAGAGAGCTCTTCGCCCATTTTAGTTAGAGGACTTGTAGTTGGTGTGTTGTTTTCTGGGATTTAGGGCAGCTTTAGTTAGAGGCCCTATTATCTTCCCTTGTTTATCTGTCTCCCCAGTGTTTTCCTGTAGTTAGCTATATATTAGTAGTTTTAGTAATTAGACCTTTTGTTGTTATATTGTGGTCTTTTGTCATAATCATGTCCAAAGACCCAAAGGACAGGAAACATAAGCCTTCGGGCTTCAAAAAATGCCAGAAGTGTTCATAAAAGATGTCTATCACTGACGGTCATGTCATATATGTTTATTGCCTTGGAGCTATTCATTTATACTCTGTCATTCCTTCAGTGCCAGGGTTTTACAAGAAAGGAGATACAAGTTGATCCTTAAGGGGCTCTTAAAGCCAACTTTTGAGGAAGCTACCCACAGTTCTTCTTCCTCTTCTTCTTCTCCTTCTTCAAAAAAGGCCAAACCTCAAAAAAGAGACAATCACCTGTTGCACTGGATCATTCAGAGCCTCCAGTCAAGGTACCTAAAATTTCTAAGGCTACCTCCTCGGTTTCACAGTCCTCGGAGCTGTCGGAGGTTATTTTGATTGCCAAGCCTGGTTCTTCAGCTCCAAAGTCTTTAGAGCCACAAGATACCTCTTCTCGAAGCCGGTCCGAGGAGATTTCACTGGTTTCCCCTACACTAAGATCTCCCATTTTGCACAGGTCTCGTTCTCCATCCCTATCCTCCAGGTTCACCAGGAGCTTATCTGACGATGATGTGGAACGGGTGGTGTGCAGACTCTTGAAGTCCCCGGCGCTAACCAAATTATTTTCAGCTCTGACCCATTTGGTCCTGGAGCCTACTATACCAATTGTACCCACTGTTGTTCCTCCTCCCAGCCAAGCTGGACCTTCAGAGCCGGAGTGCTTGGTACCACTTACTGTGGATCCATTGATTCCTAGACCCCCTTCAGTGATTATGGAGCCGACCTCTGCTCCAACACTCTCGGCACCATCTAGAGGGTCAAGGAGCCGGGGTTTCCCGGTCATCCCTGAGGGGAATTCTCAGCCTCATTCTTCTTCAGAGCTGAGCCTACCCCTTGGAGCATCAAGCGGGTTAGCTTGGCTCCTCCATCGGCCTCGGGTCCAGTGTCGCCAGGTCCAGTGGCTTCCTCTGTCTCCTTGGAGCTGAGGGAATCTTTGGATCCAGTGGGATCCACCTTTGATCTGATGAGGAGTGTGCTGTCAGCCCCTCCAGCTCCACATAAGGATGCCAGCACTTGTCCCCCTAAGGCACCAGCTACTGTCTCGGCATCACCCATTCCACAGGACATCAGAGATCCAGAGTCTCAGGATCCCCCATTGGGCAAACCCCTCTATTCAGAGGCCTCCTCAGAATACTCTTCTGAGGAGCCCCCTCAGAAGAAAACTTGCAAGAGGAAGCACATAGACTCTCCAGATGAGTCCGTCACTTCAAACACTGACCTCGAGGAGTCAGAAGGATCCCCATGGTCGTCCTCTGATGATATCTTATTAGCAGATATTCCAGAGATCCTGAAGCAGAGAGGCAGCTGGCAGGTCACCACCCTTTCTGATGAGGAGTCAGTGTACCTGAAGGCTTTTGGATCTCAACCTTCAGCCTCCTGGGTGTCTCTGCCTTTCGACGAGCTAATCAAATTGGTCAGTTGAAAGGCGTGGGAGTCACCTGACACAGTGGAACCAGTCTCTCGGAGGCCAAACAAATTCTTATCAGCTCCTTCCGGAAAGGATTTCGTCACTAAGGGGGTACTTGTAGATGATATGGTGATGGCAGCAGCCACCAAGAAGGAACTTTCAGAGACATCCTCATCTGTGCATCCTCCGAACAAAGACTCTCAAACTATGGACAGATATGGGAAGTGTGTCTTTTCATCAGCGACCTTTACTCTTTGATCACTGAACTACCTCACTCATTTCACAAGGCTACAGAGAGATCTCCTGAAAGAACTAGGAGATACTCTATAAGTTACATTGACTGCGGGGGTGAATGAGAAGGTCTCCTCCCAGCTATCCACCTTAAATTCCATCATCAACTCTTCCATGAGGCTGATCTCCTATGCAGCTGATGGAGCGAGCAGGACAGCGGGTTCCGGAGTTCCCTTAGGAGACACTCCTGGATGCACTTGTGCAATTTTGTGGAGCCCTTTAAGTCTACTTTTTCTAATACCCCTTTTGATGGTTCCTCGCTCTTTGGACCCAAAGTAAACGACACTCTCACCCGATGCAAGCAGGAAGAAAAAACACTCTCTGCCGTTGGAGTATGTTTTTCCATACCTTCAAGACCTTATCCTAAAGGTCAGAAGAGTGGGAAAATGTGGCTCAGAATATCCCAGAGAGTTTTCCAGGATGCATGGGATGAATCCTTCCCCAGGGGACAGGTGGAGGTAACAATGGTAGATGCCACCTTAGAGGCAGAGGGAGCCCACAGAATCAGGGTGACCGTGATTCCTTTCATGGATGCCTCTATCAGCGCTCCTGAAAGGAGGCCCGACTGCTTTGCTCTGGAGGCAGTCAGGGGACATTTATCTATGTACCCAGAAGCCTGGCAAAGTATCACAAGAGACAAGTGGGTACTAAGAATAATATCCATAGGATATTCCATTCCCTTTTCCTACCCTGTTCTACAGACCAAAACAATCCCAGATATTCCACCCAATCTAAGGGAGCAAGCAACTATAGAGATTCAAAAGTTCCTGCACAAAAGAGTCATCCAAGAAGTCCCTGCAGACCAAATAGGATTCTGAACTTACTCAAGATTATTTTTGGTGCCAAAAAGAACAGGGAGCCAGAGATCCATATTAGACCAAGCAATTTAAATGAATCTGTCAAGAAGTCAAAGTTCCGAATGGTGACACTGCAGTCTATACTTCCCTTTTTAGGGAAAGACAATTGGATGTGCTTGATAGACCTTCAAGATGCTTACTACCACATAAAAATGGACAGAGCATCGAGAAGATACTTACACTTCTGGTTGGGAGCCAGTCATTATCAGTTCTGAGCTCTGTCCCTTGATCTCACTACTGCCCCCAGAGTGTTCACCAGATGCATGGCAGTAGTCACAGCTCACCTGAGGCATCTAGGATTCATAGTGTTTCCCTATCTAGATGACTGGCTCCTATTTACCACCACCAAGCATCTACTCCAACAAGCCAGGGATGTGACTTTGGAAATTTGCGCTCAATTGGGTATTACAGTCAACTTTTAAAAATCTGCCTTGTTGCCCTGTCAACATATTACATTTATAGGCACAGATCTATACAACGCTTCTCTGGTAGCACGTCTTCCAACAGACAGAGTTTCAGCACTCAGGCAACAGATACTTCATCTTCTTCACAAGACTAAGGTGAAAGCAAAGATAGTTCTAAAATTAAATGGGGACAATAGCTTCCACAATAACACTGGTTCCCCTTGCCAGAATGCACATGAGGATCCTTCAATGGCTGTTGTTCTTTCAATGGTCACTTCAAGAGCTTTCTATGTCTCACCTGATCAGGATAATGGAATTATGCAAAAACGACTTAAGATGGTGGATACATTCCAGCCATGTGACCATAGGGAGACCCTTTGTTCCACAACAACCCTTAGCTACGGTGACCATGGATGCTTCCCAGATAGAGTGGGGGGGCATTATCTGGGGAGAACAGTATATGGCAAGAACACAAGGCTCACTTGCATATAGATGTCCTAGAGATGAGAGCAGTGCTCCTTGCGTTGCAAGCACTTCATGACTCTCTCCCTCTAGGGACAGATGCGATACAGTCAGACAATATGTCTGTGGTGTGGTACATAAACAAGCAGGGGGGAACCAGATCTTATCCCCTTTGTCGCAAAGCCCTAAGAGTTTGGCAATGGGCAGATCTGAAGTAGGGAGTTCATTTGTCAGCAACCTGTGGGTCTTGGATCCGATCGATCCGGGCCCGAACTTATTCAAGCTAATGGATCGGAGCTCAGGCCTCCCTCCTCCCCAATCCCCCTAACCCTCTTACCTCCATGACCTCAGATCTAGTTTGGAGTTTGTCATTCCTGGATTCTTGAGCTCAACAAGTAAATTGTCAGTGTGTTTTCTGTCAAATGTGTTTTTTTGTTTAAATTTATTTTAAGTGTGGTGGTATATAGTAAGTTAGTAATATTTTTCTTTAATTTATTTTTCTTTTTTATTGCTTTTCATTGGTTTTTCCCTTGTGTTTGTGTAGTTTGTGTGTGTGTGTTGTGTGTAGGGTGTTTGTTTCTGTAATATACTACATTTTCTTATTTTTTATCTTTGTAGGCTGGGTGCTAAAATGGCTTCTAAAGCTCTCCGAGTGTGGGGCCAAGCTCTCCCCCGCTGATGGCCACACTCGTGCTGCTCAGGCTGCTTGTGATTTGCTTCCTCTCCTCCCCCAAGGGCACTGAAGCTGCAGCCGTCGAGCCCTGACCTTGAGCGACTTTTTGGTCGGACTGGGCTCCGGCGGGACCTTTACCCCCGGATGCTCAGCCGCTGTGGTTGCTGCCATTCCTGCCCTCCTCCATCCGGCCTTCCTGCCCCCTTGAAAGTCCCAGGAAAGGAGGGGAGGAGGACTGCGACGGAGAAGAGAAGAGGAGAGAGGCGAAGGAGACCTCCGTAGCCGGCCCCGAAAGCTCTCTGAGCGGGGCTTCTAACTCGGACTTCTCTCCTCGCTCCCTTGTTTCTCTCTCCTCCTCTAGGGAGGCCCGTCTCCCCTCGCCTCCAAGAGGTCATCGGCCTGCACCCAGGCCTCGGAGGCTGACCTTCTCGTGTCGATGAGACTTGTGCGGATGATGCTTTAGTGTGTCAGGCGATTGAATGGTACCAGGCCCAGCTGCAGATATTGTAAACCAGATTCCCCCTGGTGCTTCTTCTCTTCCCGCTATCTGGGAGTGGACTTCTGACCCCCAATGGGGTGCTTAACACCTTTTTCCACCCTATTGCTTCTTCTCTGACCCAGCCGACCCTGCCTCGAGCCTGTCGTGGTCACAGCGTTAGAGCGGCCCGAGCTTCGGATCGAGGTTGATGTGTCTTCGGCGACCCCGCCCTCGGAGAGTGTCGGTCGACCGGATCCGATGGTGGAGCAATGCCGGTCTTGATCCATTCGCTGGTCGGATGGGGAGCCTGATCCGGATCCGGATCCGGTCGGGTCCTGGGCCTTCGATCCCTTCTGAGGGCTGGATTGGGAACATCACGATCGGTCCTTCAAGAGAGAGTGGTTCTCTCCCCAGACTTCGATGTTGTGGAGAGGGCTCTTGAGAGCATCTGGACCCGGTCCTTGTCTACGCCTCCTTGCACTCATTGCTCTCTGATGCCAGGAGGTTTCCTCCTCGCCAAAGGGAAGCTGGATGTGCCCGCAGGCAGACCCCTCCAGGAAGGACTCCCTGAGTCCCTTGAGGACATGGACCAGGAGACAGGGAAGTGCCCAACCGCGCCCCCTGCAGATGGAGGCTGGGGACTCCCCTGAGTCCTTAGGATCAGGTGGGTGGTTGGGACATCATGGAAGTCCTGAGATCGACAGTGTTTCTGTCTGCATTCGAGCAGAGACATCATGGGTGTGGGATCTGCCTCCTGTGGGCCCTCCCGAGACCTTGGCCCCACCACCAGGGCGTGGAAGACCCTCACAGGAGACCAATGCACCCCGGCCGGACAAAAATGGCTAGCCCCCTGGTGGACATCAAACTGGGAGTAAGGGCCCCCCCATAGATGCCACGTTGGCCCAACGGCAAAAAGAGCCCCCAAAACTACTAGCCCCTCAGTCCATCCACGAAGGCTGGGTCCCGCCCCCCCTCAGATGCATGGCGGCGCAGCATTGAAGAGAAGGGAGTAAGGAGTCTGAACTATAGCATTGTCATCAGGCAGCAGCGGGATGAAAGATGAGAATATTTAGGATCCTGAGTCATCTTGGCGAATGACATTCAGGTAAAAGAACCAGATGGCCTCTGAGATCAATTTCCAGGATCTCTGTCACTTAATATGCCCACTCATGCAGAGGGAGCCATCAGGGCTAGTAGACGAGCCTAGTCACGAGGCGATCAGCCACTGCTCCTAGCATTTCTGGAGAGCGAAGCTTTAGCGTCCTGGGTTGGTGCCTTGTGAGGTTCTGCCTTGTTTGAAGCAGGTTCATGAGATCTTGTCCAGAGGCGAGATTGTGACTTGAAAGACATTGCTCTGCCGAGTTGTCCGCTTCTCCTGCTTCGGAGCGCCTTGTTTTGTTTGGAAAAAGGGTCAGAAGAAGATGTTGTCCTGGAAATAGAAACATTCCCAACCCGCTCGGACAGCCAATTCTACGTTCTGAGGACAGGAGATGAAAGCCCAGGGCAGAGGGGCAGAAGCTTTAGTTTGAGAGCCTTTCTCTGAGGCAGCCCGCTGGCAGCAGTTTTGGGTCCAGAATGGACAGAGCTCTGGAGAGGAAAGGCGCTACCGGGGCGCCCAAGGTCCATGGGTTGGAGTCACTACAGACCGCTGGCGAGCAGCACAGCGATCCAGAGGGTACAAAAATACCGACTACTCCATGTCCCCCAAATTCGCTTCTCGGGAATGTACCACATGGTTCAGAGGAGGCGATCAGCCCTCCAGAGCTGCTAAGAAAAGGAGGGTACAAAATACCATTACTCCCCCAGCTTGGTTGAAACCTCCCCAATCTACGTCACCCAAAGAAGGCAGAGCCGCAGCTACTGAAATTCTAGCTCTAAAGAAAAGGACATGCTCAGTAACAAGGAAAAATTCCGCTTGGGTCACTCTTCAATCTATTCTTTTTGGTTGAGAAGACAATTGCATGTGTCTACTCCCACCAAGACCTTTATTATTGCATGTCTAATGGACACCAAATCCAGGAGGTATGTCCACTTTTCAATGGAGAGATCACCTTCAGTTCAGGGTCAACGGTACGTTACTCACCAGCTCCTCCAAAGGAGGATAAATTTATTAGGCTGGATTACGGCCCACCTGAAGGGTTCCTCGGTTCGGCCTTTCCGTGCCTCACTACAGGGTCAGGGTCCTTTCTTTATTTACCACCTCCAGCCAGGTGGCGTGACTGCCGGTAGCAGTGATGTTTGCCAGCTGAGACATCAATGCCTACCAATCCTTCTGGCCTGTTTACACGTCACTTAGAATTCCCCCCAGCCAGATCTGTAGCGAGCTCAGAGAGAGACTTCTAAGAGAATCCGAATTTGCAAGGCCATATAAGGGCTATTGTCAATCAGAGACTGCACCAACACAAATCATAGAGGAGGCATTCACAAGCATGGACACAGAATTAGAGCTTCTTCCATAACTTAGATCTGAATCCGGACCAGTACTGCAATGGTGCTGGCTATCGCATTGATGCTACTGCTACTCTTACCCTTATTTTGCATCCAGCAAGCTTCTGGGAGGTGCTCTATTATTTCTGCTCAAGCCTCGGGACGCACTCCAGTACTGTCGCCTGCACCTCTTCCCTCACACTTCGGTGACCCCCCTTCTGCTTCCTCACCCTGGGGGAATCAGCGATATTTTGGGGAGGAGGTCCATTATGGTGGCTCGACACAGAACCTCCCCACATATCAACGTTCTTCCCACGAGGCCCCGGTGCGCATTCCCGTTACAAGGTGGGGTATTTCTCCTCCCCATAGGAGCAGAGGATAGATTCAGTTGGACAACATACTCCTCCTCTGGTACAACGTCAAACGTTTATGGAGTATCTTACCATACTGTTGTAAGTGCCATGAGTGTAGAGGTGGGAACATTCCACCAACGCTTTGTCATTGCAATGCATAACATAAGTTTCGTCTGGGGTGTATTGACAACAGGGAATGTTTTTCTCTTTTTATCTGGTGGTTTCTCAATCCGCTAGTATGTGGGGCAATAATACTCCAATTTCTAACCTGCTTTTGATCTTAGCCGTCTCCATCAGAAGCACCAAATGTGGCAATCTCTTAGCTCTAGGGCCCCCTCTTATCATAGCCAAGTTAGATATTCAAGACAGCCACCTGGTCTACTTGGCAGCCTGGGGGCCTTTACTGATGCTGCAGCTCGTACAAGCCTCACGGTTGGAGGCAGGATCCAGGGGATTGCCCCGATCTGGCCTTGGCAAATTTGGTTCCTTACCTGTGGTCTCACCTTGGCCATCCTCCTTTACTATATGATCCCAGTCCAAGATCCTGTCTCCCATCCACTCTTTTTACCGACCCAAACCTGGACCCATTCCTCCTTGGCAAATTCTTGCTCCTTTCCACTTTTGGTTTAGTTCTCCCGTGTCCTTGGATTCTCAAAGCCATCCATAGCAGCGCCATCCCCCATCACAGAGGAAACCCATCAGTAAACAATCAAGTTTTTAGGTGCTAAATTTTATGATCTAGCTCGCTACGACTCTTGCATCCCTTTTAGACTTCCTTACCGAAAACTTTCATCCTTGCGCTGGTTTAAGGCATGAAATTGCAATTGGCAGCCATGTCACACCCGTGGCCATGGACATGATACAGGGGCCTTTGATGTTTAATGGCGATTGTAAAACAGTTCTCAACTTCCCTTTCTTAGACCCCCTA
Organism: Protopterus annectens; assembly: GCF_019279795.1. Taxonomy (NCBI): domain Eukaryota; kingdom Metazoa; phylum Chordata; order Ceratodontiformes; family Protopteridae; genus Protopterus; species Protopterus annectens. The sequence continues at coordinate 17,500,702 of NC_056750.1, read as the reverse complement.
TAAAGGCCCGTCCTATGGAGGATCAAAGTTTCTTTGGGCCTTGACTGCTCCACCTTTGTGCTACTGCTTGGAGGTGATTTTAAAAGGGGAGTCTTATCTTAAAGTTTTCCTTATAGCCATCACTTCAGCAAAAGAGTTTGGAGCTTCCAAAAAGTCCAGCGGGCTCAAAGGATCTCCTTTCACCCAGACAGATCTTTCACAGTTCAATCCTCCTTTCTTCCACCCATAATTAAATTCTGAGTAGAAAATCAGCATCAGAATTTGGTCATCTTCTGAAATAATCAGATGCAAAGTCAGCTTCTGCATCATTAGCTGTTTTCTTTGAAGCTTTTTTTATCTCTCTCATACAGCTGATCTATCACATCCACAAGCCCTTCCTTCCTTCACCAATTTAATTTGATCCGATTTCATAATATCTTTATCAAATAAATCAATCTCCAATGTACAATATTGGCGTATTATCACTCTAAGGCAGGAATGTTTTGAAGGAGTTCGTGCTCATTTTCTTCCCAGTGCTTTCTAATAGCAATGCACATTCTGGGGAAGTCCAAAGTGATAGCAGACAAGCTGAGCAGGGCAGTTTTAATGCCTCATGAGTGGTCTCTCAGTCAGAATGTAGCTGAAAGGATTTTCCAAACATGGGTCTGCCTTACTGCAATCTTTTCACCACTCCCATGAATGCCAAGTGCAGTAACTACTTTACCCTAATTCCCCTCTCTGGGGGAGACAGCGAGAGATGAACTTGCTCATGATTGGCTCTCAGGACTTCTGCATGCCTTTCCTCCATTTCCTCTCTTACCCAGAGTCATTCAGAAAGCACAGTCCTTGGGAAGCAGGATGATTATCATTGCTCCTTACTGGCCTCGTCAAGTTTGGTTCCCCTTCCTTTGGCCTCATCTTCAGAAGCCTTGGACTCTGGACCCAGTTCCAGACCTGCTGGCACATATGTCAGGTGCGCTTCATCCTTCTCTCCATACCCTCAACTTGACAGCTTGGCTGCTCCACTTCCCAGTTTAGTCAGGCTTCAGAATTTCACTCAACAGTTAAACATATCTTGATGTCCTCTCATAAAGCTTCCACCAGAAAACCGTATTCTAGCAAATGGAAAAGGTTTTCCCTCTGGGCTCAAAACAGAAACATTGACCCTTTTCCTGTGCCTATTCACTCTATTTGGAATTTTTGGCGGAACTATTCCAACAGGGTTCAGCAGCAGCAACCAACAGAGTGCAACTCGCTGCAATTTCAAATTTCCACATTGGTGATCCTACTTCAAACTTAATGTCACACAGGTTGTGTAGAGCCTTCTTGAAAGGTGCCTCCTTATTAAGACCTCCCTTTAAGGAACCCCTTCCTCCTTGGGATTTAACTTTTGTTCTATCTCACCTAATGTTACCACATTTTGAACCTTCCTGATCTACAAACCTCAAGTTCCTTTCCTGGAAGACCATTTTTCTGGTTGCTATAACATCTGCTAGAAGGGTATCAGAGTTGCAAGCCCTATCTATCAAACCGCCATATTTGACATTTCATAAGGGTAGGGTATCCTTCCGAACAAATCCATCCTTTTTACCTAAAGTCTCTTCTTCAACTAACATAAATCAATCTATTGAAGTTTCAGTATTTTTTCCTAATCACAGCAACAAGGCAGAATACAAATTACATCAACTGGACCTGCACAGACAACTCAGATTCTATTTCCATAGGACAAAAGATTTTAGAAAATCTGACCAGTTGTTTGTATCCTTTTCAGATGCAAAAAAGGGTAGCTCAGTTTCAAAAACTACCCTTTCCAACTGGCTCTCAAACTGCATTACATTAGTTTGTACTTCAAACAATAGGGATTTACCATTTAAGGTGAAGGCTCATTCCACTAGAGCACTGGCTACGTTTTCTGCCTTTCAGGCCACAGTTCCTATGGATAATATTTATGCTGCAGCTGCCTGGGCTACTCCTCATACATTTATCATGCATTACAAAGTGGATTTGGCCTCCAGGGACAGGGCCTCCTTTGGGTCCACTGTGCTTAAAGGTGTACTCTCGTGAGCCACCCAGGGGAGAGGTGCTAGGGATGCTTTCTCATCATTGTAAGAAAGAAGGAGAGATAGGACAACATAACATGAAGAAGTTATGTACTCACCATAACATTCCATGTTTGTTATCCATCTCGCCGCTCATTCTTACGAACCCTCCCTCCTTCCCCCTTCCAAAGACTCCTTGTGGACCTGATGGATGTTTTACTCCTTTCAGGAGTTCTTTGCTTCAGTTTGTTCCTCCTATTCCATTGGAAATAGCATACATTTGTGTGTGTGTGTGTGTGTGTGTATATATATATATATATATATATATATATATATATATATATATATATATATATATATATAGAGGTTCGATTCTGTGTGGAGTCTTCATGTCCTCCCTGTGGTCCCGTGGGTTTCCTCCGGGTGTTCCGGTTTCCTCCCACATCCCAAAGACATGCTGTAGGTAGATTGGACACACTAAATTGGCCCTAGGTGTAAGTGTGTGCATGTGTGTGCCTTCTGTGGAAGGTTGGGCTGGCAACTCGACACCGTAAAACTCCACTGCCAATCATGAGCGGACAGGTGATCCACTGTGGCGACCCCTATCCAGGAAAAGCCGAAAGAAGAAGGACAAGAAGATATATATATATATATATATATATATATATATATATATATATATATATATATGTGTGTGTGTGTGTGTGTGTGTATGTATATGGTTCTTTACAATTCCTTTAGTAGTAGCAGAAAACAAGATCTGGGGGGTTACACCACTGCATTATGGGATACCATACTTGCCATGAGCCAAGTTTGAATATTTCAGCTGTGTATTTGGCCAAGTTGGAGCCAAGGATTGACTCCGAACCCATCATTGTAAGAATGAACGGCGAGATGGACAACAAAGATGGAACGTTATGGGGAGTACATAACTAACTTTTTTCTTCTGGTGAAGCTATTCTTTTGCTGATTTGGATGTATGCTTGGGGTCATTGTCATGTTGAAAGGTGAAATTCCTCTTCATCTTCAGCTCTGTAGCAGACACCTGAAGGTTTTGGGCCAAAAGTGACTGGTATATGGAACTGTTCATAATTTCCTCCACCTTGACTAAAGCCCCAGTCTCAGCTGAAGAAAAGCAACCCCAAAGCATGATACTGCCACCAGCATGCTTCACCATGGGGATGGTGTTCATTTGGTGATGTGAAGTGTTCTTTTTGTACCAAACATACCTTTTGGAAATGTGGCCAGAAATTTCAACCTTGGTCTCATCAGACCATAATGCATTTTCCCCACGTGCTTTTGGGAGACTTGATTTATTGTTTTGCAAATTTTATCTGGGCCTGGATGTTTTTCTGTGTAAGAAAAGGCTTCCGTCTTGCAACCCTACCCCACAGTCCAGACATAAGGAGAATACAGGAGATTGTTGTCACATGTAATATACAACCAGTACTTGCCAGAAATTCCTGCAGCTCCTTCAGTGTTGCTGTAAGTCTCTTGGCAGCCTCCCTGACCAGTTTTTGTCTTGTCTTTTCATCAATTTTGGAGGGCGATCCAGTTCTTTGCAATGTCACTGTTGTCCCATATTTTCTCCACTCTTTGATGACTGTCTTCACTGTGTTCCTTGGTATATCCAATGCTGTGGAAATTTTTTGTACCCTTTTCCTGACTGATACCTTTCAACAATGAGATCCCTTTGATGCTTTGTAAGCTCTCTGCAAACCATGGCTTTTGCTGTAGCAGGCAACTGAGTACACGTCAGGAAAATCCTACTAGGACAACTGAACTTTATTTGGGGTTAATCAGTCTCTTTAATTGATGGTAGGTGTGTACCCAAGAAGACTGAATGCTGTAATTAAATCAAAAGGTGCTTCAACAAAGTATTAGTTTAAGGGTGTGCATGGTTATGCAACCAGCTTATTGTATGTTTTTTATTTTTTATATTTTTTCCCCTAACAGATTTGTTTGTTTTTCAATTGAATTGTACAGGTTATAGGTCACATTAAAGGTGGGAAAAGTTTTGAAATGATTTATTGTGGTGTCATTTTTTTATATCACAAAAACCTGGCATTTTAATAGGGGTGTGTAAACTTTTTATATCCACTGTGTATGTATGTATATCTATATATATATATATATATATATATATATATATATATATATATATATATATTCCCCCCATACATATATATATATATATATATATATATATATATATATATATATATGTATAGAGAGAGAGAGAGAGATTGTGGTTATATGGGGTTTCCATTAATGGTTATTACTTGACATCTAAGGAATGCTATAATTGTTACTCAATGGGGGTGATATATGTTGCGCTTTTTCAGAAAAGCAAAGTGTTTTATGTTGTTCATTTGAATTTTATAATTAGGAAATCATTGGTTTCCAAATTAAATTAGTAGTTATGGGAAGTATTTAAGCTGAATGGATTTTATTGTATTTGTCTGATGAAGTCCTTTGGTTAGGACGAAAACGCATGTTTTTTATGTGTGGTGAATAAAAGCGTTAACCAAACTGTTGGTTTCGTCGTGGATTATCTGGTATTTACATCTATTGGAAGGAGTTTGTTCGTGGCTGGTGGCATTTCTTCTTTTTTATTAGTTTTGGTAACTGCCTACTTTTTTGAATTTACTTTATGTTGGGAAGACCATCAGGCACTTGAGGGATTTAATTTATTAGGACTTTTGATAGAAACAATAGAAATGACAAAAATGCTTTTTATAAACATATTTCAAGCAACAAAGGACATGTTTTCAAGTTTTTTGTTTTAGAAATGATACACAAGGACTCGAGGGGGACCTTGGGAAGAAATTGTTGAATTCTATGAGTTGTGGTGGCAGATTAAGTTAAATACTAGCCTTTTTCCAGGACTAATGAAAATATTTCACTGAGTAGTATACTGAAATTTAGGTAATCGTTAGTATAGTGTTCCCCTTTTTTCTGAGACATAGGGTACTAAAGTAGTATACTGAAACTTAGGTCATTGTTCGTATAGTCCCCCCCTTTTCTGAAATATAGGGTACTAAAGTTTTTTTAAGTGTTTTAATCTTAGGGTTTATGTTTATATTAATAAAAATTGTTTTATAAAAGTTTTTTATGTTTGTACACTTGTGTAGGTAGATCATTATGTATGCAATTATTTATGACATTAGTTTTTATTTTAGTGCTGCATTGGCTGTTTGGTAACATGTGATTTTGGCTTTTTATTATTAAATGTTTTTTAATTTTTATTGAAGAAAACTCTGAAGAAGTCTTTTGTTACAAGCAGATGAAAGCGCTCAGTTTGTATATAATAAATTATTTTTATCCTTATCCTGTTTGACCGTTATTCTTCACTGTATTCATGGTATCTCTATAGAATGATGGATGTATATATAACTGTCTCAATCCATCTCTCTCTCTCATAGGTTCATAGGTTCATAGGTTGGTACTAGGCTATCAGCCCTAGGGCCTATACAAGCCTAGCCATAACAATTCCCTGGCTAATTCTTCCCACATTATTTACTTTCCTGGACCCCTGTCTAGCAGGGCGACTGATGTGATCCCTGGGGTGAATTTCCTTTCTCCCATCCAATCGTCAAGGTTCCTCTTGAAGAGGTCCAAAGAGGCACTCTGCTTGACATGTATGGGCAATCTATTCCAGAGTCTGGGGAGTCTCTGGGTCAGGAACCTATCCCTCCAGCATGTTTTGTTTATTGTGATGACAAGGTTTAGATCCCTGGAGCGTGTAGCTCTGAGGGATTGGGATTTCTTTAAGTGTAGCATGTCCAACAGCTCTGGGTTTGACATGGCCTTGTATGTTAAGCAGAGATTGCCTCTGAGTAGACGATATGCGACAGAGTATAGCTGGAGTTTTTTAAGGCGGTCAGCATAGGGCGTCTGCTTTAGGCCTGTGATTCTTTTAGTGAGGTATTTCTGAGGCCTTTCCAGTTGTTGCAGATGTCTTGAGAGGTACATACCAAATGAGGCATTGTATTCTATAATGGGTCTAATGAGGGATGAGTACAGTGGGACAATGACCTCCTTTTCTCTGGATGAAAAGCCCTTCATGATGAGGTGTGCCACATAGAAGGATTTCCTGACTGTTGTGGCGATGTGGTTATCGAAGGTGAGACCACTGTCCACCTGTGTCCCTAAGTCTCTTATCACACTTTCTGTGTTTAGTGTACTGCCACCTATATGGTAATTCATGGATACATGTTTTTCCCAAAGGGATAACAATACATTTCTTGGCATTGAGCTTGAGCCCATGGCTCTGGCACCAAGCATCTGTTTCTGTAAGGCCCTTTTGTAGAGTATCCACATCATTTGGGGATTCAATAATGGCTCCCAGTTTGCAGTCATCTGCAAACTTTGTTAGCCGGAGTCCCTTAGTGTTGACCTGTACTTCAGAGAAGTAGATGCCAAACAAGAGCGCCCCAGGACTGAACCCTGAGGTACTCCACTTGTCACTTGTCTGGAGCTGGATTTGGAGTCGGCTACTTTTACAGTGTGGGTTCTATCAGTAAGCCATTTAGCAACCCATTGGGTGACATAGGGATTAATGCCCAACTTAGTAAGTTTATCTATGATTCCAGAGTGGGGGATGGTGTCAAAGGCATTGGCAAGGTCTAGATAGGCTGTGTGGACAACCTTACCCTTGTCCATGGCTCTGGAGACTGATTCAAAGAAGTCAGTCAGGTTCAGAAGACAAGATCGGCCCTTCACAAACCCATACTGGGTGGGGTCCAGTGTTTGAAGGTTGCCAATGTCTTTGTTTATAAGTTCCATGATAATACGCTCCATGGCCTTGCAGATAAGGCTTGTCAGACTGATGGGACGGAAGTTTCCGGGATCCAAGGTGGATCCCCCCTTGTGGATTGGGATAACTGTAGCTCTGCGCCACTCAGTGGGCACAAAACCTGAGGTGAGGCTATGATTAAATATGACACTTAGGTGAGATGCCAGTTCATATTGGAGTTCATGTAGTACACAGCCTGGGATGTCATCTGGTCCCATGGATGCTGTATTCTTGGCTTTAGAGAGTGCGTTTTGTACCTGTGTGGCCGTTATTACTGGAATTTGGCAATCTTCCGGTATTGAGATGGGCCATTTAGGGGGTGAGAGGGGGGTGAAGTTGGTACTGAATCGATCTGCCAGGATATTGGCAATATCCTTCGGATCAGTATATTTAATGCCATTCTGTTTTAGCTCAGAGCAGATCTGAGCATTGCCATTTAGATTCTTGACATAGTTATAGAATGCTTTGTGGTTGTCTTTGGAATCTTTGGCAATTTTATTTTCGTAACTAGCTTTGGAGGATTTTATGAGGCATCTCAGCTTCTTACTAAGGCTAGTAAGGGAGTTTTTTGCATCCTGGGATTTTCCTCTTTTCTGCAAAAGTTTCTTCCTTTTGTTGTAAAGTTTGTTTATGGCAGGGGACCACCAGATTGGCTTCCTTTTTTGGATGAGAGCATTTTGGTTCTATTTGGGATGGCACGATTCATGCATGAGTGGATGTGCTCGTACAGTGCCTTAGTGTAGGATTCAGCAGTTGAACCTTCAGTTCCCGTCTGCATGGGTGTTATGAAGTTTGTCACTTCTGACTTGAGTAGCATGAAGTTGGCTTTGGAGACGTTTTTTATGGTGGTTTCTTTACTGGGGGTGGGAGGTGGATGTTAAGGGTGATTATCTTATGGTCAGACCTGACTAACGAGGGGGTGACCATAGGTATGGAGCATTGATTTCCCATGTTGGTAATGACCAGGTCTAGGATATTGGAGCCCCTGGTGGGACTATGGATTAGTTGATCCAGGGCGTTGGAATTTATGAATTCCAAGAACCGTTCTTAAAGGTGTTGGGACATGAGTAGTTTTCCCAGTTAATGGCAGGATAGTTAAAATCACCCAGTATTAGGGTGTTTGGTTCTATCTTAATATTTTCCAGTATGTTTAGAAAGGTGTAGTGAGAATCTTGGGGTATGGTGGGGATCTGTAGCAAGCTACAATTTGGATTGCAGTCTTACCTAGTGTTAGTTGCACTTGGAGAATTTCAGACACATTGTGTTGGCCAACTAGCCTGGTGGTGTGAATATCCTTGGTGAATATTGACACTCCTCCACCTTTAGTGTTTGGTCCTGGTTTGGTGGCGAAATGTGTGGTAAGAGTTGTAGCCTGGTATTGCAGGGGTGCTCTCTGGAGCCTTGAACCAGGTCTCAGTTACTGCACAGATATCGATGTTCTCCATTTTTAGGAGTGCCTCGAGAGAGTGCATTTTGAGGTTTAGACTTCTAGCATTGAGTAGCATTACCTTCAGATTTTGCATGCTTGTACCTGTTATGGTGGTGGTTTTGTCCTTTGAAGTTTGCCTAAAAAAGGCACTATAGGGGTGGCAAGAGCCTTAGCCAGTAACCTGAATCCCAGGGGCGACAGGTGCAGACCATCTCTGGCAAAGTATCGTGGTCTGTCAGTCATGTCATCCCAGGCAGACAGATACTGGATCCCCTTTGAATGACATCATAAGCTTAGCCAATTGTTGAAGTCAATCATTTTATCCTTATATTGTGGTATCATTCTGGGCGAAGGCAGGATGCTACTCAGGGCTAGGGTCATACCTGCCTGGGCCACATGATCCGAGAGCTCTTCCATGTCTCTTTTCATGTAGTCCAGGGAGGTACGTCTCAAGTCATTCACTCCAACATGGACAATGACAGAGTCATATTTGTACTTGTTGTGGAGTGACTTGAGTGCATGTGGTGGATCCTGGCACCCGACAGGCAGCTGACTGTAATTTTCTCCTTATTCAACCTGGTGAGAGGGACATCAGTGTGCGGGACTATAGAGTCACCTATGACTAAAGTGTTAGGTACATTGTCTTGCCTTAGGGGCTGTTGCTGGGTGGCACACTGGTGTTGTGAACTATGTGACACATTGGTTGTGATTGGTGTTTGTTTGCGTTTCAGCTTCAGAGGTCTTTGTTGCTTGGGCAGGTTACAGTTAAGGGCCTCTGCATATGTGGATTTAGTGTTGCTATATGTGGGTGTTGGTGGTGCGGGTTTAGAAGGGCTATGTGTTGCTTGAGGTGTAGTGTGGGTGTTAACCTTCTCCTCTTGACTGTTTAGCACAATCTTGGGTGGAGAGAGCTTTGCTTCCATTTTGGCTATGTAAGTGCATCTCTCACAGGTTGTAGTGTTGGGTGGTAGGAGGAGAGGGTTGTCTGTGTACATGAGGCAATTGCTGCATTGCCCCAGTATGCCCAGATTCACCAGGTGGACAGGAGAAATCACCGGAAGCTGACCCTTGGACATGCCTGGTTTGGGGCTTTTTTTTTTCTTTGTAAAGTATAGGAGCTGTTTCCTTAGCAAAGTACTTTGCAATTATAGGTTGTTTAGTGCCTACTATTAATTTCTCCTTGTTAACAAGGAGAGTTCAGTGTTTGTATGAGTTTAAGGCTTCCTAGTGCTTTCCAGCAGGTATTAGAGAAAGTGCTAGTCACTGGGATGCTTAAAGGTAAGATGGAAAAGAATGCACTCTGCAGTGTGCACTAGAGAAGTTAGATGTGAAAGTAGGTAACTTGAGTTTTACCTGTTTAAAAAGTTAAGGTTTAGTGGAGAGTTACTATTTTTAAAACAGCAAGAGGGATTGAAAGGGGTGGTCACTTTTGTATCTTGGTACTATGAAATACTGTAGGATGGCCAATAAATTTAAATAATTGAAGGGGTGGGATTTCACACTCTCTCTCTCTCTCTCTCTATATATATATATATATATATATATATTTTTCATATATACACACACACACACATATATATATATATATATATATATATATATATATATATATATATATATATATATATATGTAGAGAGAGAGATTGTGGTTATATAGGGTTTCCATTAATGGTTATTACTTGACATCTATGGAATGCTATAATTGTTACTCAATGGGGGTGATATATGTTGCGCTTTGTCAGCAAAACAAAGTGTTTTATGTTGGGAAGACCATCAGGCACTTGAGGTATTGAATTTATCAGGATGTTTTGGTAGAAAAAATAGAAATGACAAAAATGCTTTGTATAAACATATTTCAAGCAACAAAGGACATGATTTTAATTTTTTTGTTTTAGAAATGATACACAAGGACCCGAGGGGGGACCTTGGGAAGACATTGTTGAATTCTGTGAGTTGTGGTGGCAGATTAAGTTAAATGCTAGCCTTTTTCCAGGACTAATGAAAATATTTCACTGAGTAGTATACTAAAATTTAGGTAATCATTAGTATAGTGTTCCCCCTTTTTTCTGAGACATAGGGTACTAAAGTAGTATACTGAAACTTAGGTCATTGCTAGTATAGTCCCCCCCTTTTTTCTGAAACATAGGGTACTAAAGTTTTTTTAAGTGTTTTAATCTTAGGGCTTATGTTTATATTAATAAAAATTGTTTTATAAAAGTTTTTTATGTTTGTACACTTGTGTAGGTAGATCATTATGTATGCAATTATTTATGACGTTAGTTTTTATTTTAGTGCTGCATTGGCTGTTTGGTAACATGTGACTTTGGCTTTTTATTATTAAATGTTTTTTAATTTTTATTGAAGCAAACTCTGAAGAAGTCTTTTGTTACAAGCAGATGAAAGCGCTCATTTTATATATAATAAATAATTTTTATCCTTATCCTGTTTGACCGTTATTCTTCATTGTGTTCATGGTATCTCTATAAAATGAAGAATATATCTATAACTGTCTCACTCTTTCTCTCTCTCTCTCTCTCTCTATATATATATATATATATATATATATATATATATATATATATCTATAAACACACACACACATATATATAAAATGTGTGTGTATATATATATATATATATATGTGTGTGTGTGTATGTATGCATATATAAAATTAGTAGCTGATGGTGAGGTGTAGTGGAGCTTGAATCTTTTTAGATTTGCTCTAAAAAGTTTGCTTTTGTTTTGTTTGCTCTTCAAAGCATTCAGTATTTGATGAGACAAACATGTACACATACACCGACACACACACACACACACACACACACACACACACACACACACACACACACATGGGTTTATACAATTTAGAGTTTTTTGGAAACTCAAAATTAATATGGTGAAGACCATATGATCAAGTTTTCAGTCAACTCAAAATAAAAAATGTACATTTTTGCAGGGGGAAGCCCCCCACACCCCCTGCAAATTATAAATACAAGCTCCAAGGCTGCACTACAGTGGAGAAAATGGTAAATTCGCTGGTCTTTACATACAGCTGCTTCAAAGGGAATTCACCCTTTCCTCCACTGTGGTGTGATGTTAGAGTTGGTATATATAATTTCCAGGGGGGCATGGGGGGGCTGCAGCCCCCCCCCACAAAAACATAGATTTTTTTTTTTTAATATTTTGAGTTTTCAAAACTCAAAATCTTCTCAAACATATGAATTTTGAGTTTCAGAAGCTGCTCTGCAAATAAATAAATAAAATAAGATATCCCTCATTAGTACCCCAAACATCTTCTGGATTTCAGTGTATTCAAATATTTCTGTTGTTTGCCTCTATTTTTTCAGATGTATCACACCCCTTATACTTTTCCCCTCCTGTCCTGCCAGCTTACTCTGCTAATATTTCTCCAGTCCTCATCTCAAAACTCAATTAGAAACTCATTCAGATTTCTATCCTCCCATTCCCTCAGCTGACTAAATATCCTGCCATCTGCTCAATTCCCAGTCCATTTACTTCTCAATAACCCCCCTCCATTGTCCACTGCCCCTCACTTCCCTTTCTCTCACTTCATCCATCATAAGTTCTTCTCTTGTTTCCCCTCTGGCTTGCTGCCCTCAGTTTATTTCTGTTACATAAGTTTTAAAAGTTGGCAACCCTAATCCCCCTTTTCTTGACAAGCCTTCCTTGAATTGCTCTTTCTTACTTTCCTTCACCTTCCCACAAATATATTACATATGCTTTGTATTCTTATCTTCTGAAAGCACAGCTGACTCTTCCTGAGCAGTTATATTATTGGTAATAGAATTGTTACCCTGATTATCTCTATTTATTCTCTATAGATGTCAACCTACTTACCATTTGTGCAATGCCATTCCCACTCTGACTTTCAACTCCATCATGTTCTGCTCCACGGTTTTCCTCGTTGATGGATAAACACTTAACTCCATATATTTCTTCACCTCAGATTCTGCTAACCCTACTTCGTATAGTCTCTAACTCCTAAATCTTAACACCAGTGACTTCCTAGGATGAAGTTTCAACAGAAATTCAAACCCTAATGCCCCAAATATATGAATTATTTATTTATTTGAAGTTTGTTTGCCAGGATGGTCCATTGGGCCGAATGAGCCCATTTTCAATGGAGTCCTGGGGAGAAAAGCTCCATAGATACAATATCAAATATACAAGTAAGAATAAAAGTAAAATACAATAAAATAACATAACAGTTTGTTAAAGTGTCAGAGTAGTACTTATAAGCACAAGAAAATGTTAATGCAACAGGAAAAATACAGAAGAGCATATGCAACAATACATATCAGTTTACAATTTTTAGTCTCTATGTTTACTAGCAAAAGGAAAAGAAAAGAAGTGTTAAATAAGACAATAGTTAGTAGGTGTGTGCAGAAGATATTTACATAAGAGGTTAATTACAATATGTATGTTCCCATAGGAGGGAAGAGTTGTAGACTAAGGGGTGAGAAGTAGCTGGTGATGTTATGCAGGATAGGAACATGAGCATTCCCAGAGAGATAATAAATGTGAGTGGAGGAGAGATTTAACGGTGGGAAGGCTGATGGTACTACGGATTTGAGGTGGGAGGGAGTTCCAGAGATGGGCTAGGGAAAAGGAGAGTAAGAGTTTGCCTCCTGGACGGGCTGGTTTGTGGAGTTCAATTAGGTTCTGAGTGTTGGTTCTTAGGGGTCTGCTAGGTTGGTGCATGGTGAAGGTTGAGGAGAGTGAGGGGCAGAGTGAGGGCTTGAAAATTAGCTTATGTGCATGAGTTAGTTGGGTATAGGTAAGGTAGTTAGGGAGCTCTAGCCAGTTTAGTTTGTGGAGGGCAGTACAGTGATGGGATGAGGATCTGTGCCCAGTGGTGAATTTAGCAATTTTGTTGTAGCAGGAAGAGAGTTTTGTTTTAATAGAGGATTTTAGGTTGGTTAAGAGTGGGGCACCATAAAGTAGAGAAGGGATGAGGTATGTGATAGATAGGAGGAATCTAGTGGATGGGGAGAGGAAGCGGATTTGGTGGTAGAACATACCGAGTTTCTGATGTGTTTTTTTAATGTTTGTTTGTATATGGGAATCAAATTAAGCTGATTATCAATGAGAGCTCCTAACAGTTTGGCTTTGGAAACAATTTCTAGGGATGTGTTATTTTTGACTGGTTATGAGGAAAGAATTTATGTCGATAGTTATGCTTTTGGATGGGGTGAATAGCATGAGTTTGTTTTTTGATGGATTGAGAGCTAGATGGTTATCATGCATCCATTTTTCAGTGGTTGAGAAGGCATCTTGAGTTAGTTTTATAAGGGAGGGAATGGAGTTTGCAGCACAGATAATAGTTGAGTCGTCTGCATATTGGACTATTTTAGCATTTGGGATATTGTGGTGGAAGTCATTAATGAAGATGTTGAACAGTAAGGGACCTAATATGGAGCCTTGGGGTACACCAGTGTCAATGTTGAGGAAAGAGGAGGTAGATTTCTTCCATTTGACAGATTGTTGCCTGTTGGAAAGGTAATTGGAAAACCAGTTGATACAAGAGGGTGAAAGATGTAGGTTAGAGAGTTTGGTCAGCAGGAGGGAATGGGAGATGGTACTGAAGGCCTTAGAAAGGTCTAGGAGGAGAGTGGAGACAATATATTTAGAGTCTCTAGCTTTATGTACAGTTTTGAGGAAGGAGAGTAGAGCAGTAGAAGTGCTGTGACCGGGTCTGAATCCATGTTGTGTTGGGGTTAGTAGGTGGCTGTTGGTGAGGTATGGTGATTGTTGTATGTGGATACATTTTACAAGTAGTTTAGAGATGGGAGATAAGATGGCAATAGGTCTAAAGTTGGAGCTGTTATTGTTGTTTCCTCATTTATGGAGGGGAATAATGTAGGCTTTTTTCCAAATTTGGGGTACATAACCTTCTTGGATTGACCGGTTTATAAGTATACAGATGGGGAAGGCAATGGCTTCAGCAGCTGTCTTTAGGAAGAAGGAAGGGATATTATCAGGGGCATTAGAACAAGGTTTTAATTTAAGAAGGATTTTTTTTTATAGTAGATACAGGTATGGGTTTGAGGGAGGTGGGAAGTGGAGGGGCCTGGGGAGGAAGGGGTAGTTGGAATTGTAGCTGGGTAAGTAGAGTTATTAGTGAATGATGATGATAATTTAGATATGGAATCAATGAAGAAGCTATTAAATTGGAAGGCTAGGTCAGTATCAGAAGTATTGTGATCAGGTTGTGGGTTTTCCTTTTTGCCAGGGTTGAAGAGGGAGGAGATACGATTCCAGACTTTTTTTGGGTTAGTCTTGTGATTATTTTGGAGGGTGATATAGTAGGATTTGCGGTCCGAAGTGATAAGTTTCTTAACTCTGTTGTGGAGTATTTTGTATTCGTTTAGGGTGGCCGGGGTTTTGTTTTTATAGTGGTTTTTCAAGGCTATATCACGAAGGCGCATGACAGCTAAGGTATCTTTTGATAACCATGGGATGGTTTTGCTCTTGATTCTTTTTGTTCTTAGGAGGGCCAAGGTGTCTAGAAGGTTTAGAAATGATGTGTTAAAATAGGTGACAGCTTTGTCTAGGGGTAGTGTATTTAGGGGACTCCAATTAGATTGTTTAAGTAAGTCAGAGAAGGTGTTGGGGTTAAAGTTATTTAAGGAGCGTACAGAGATGGTGGTATGTGGCAGCTGTAGAGAGGGAGAGTGTCGATGAGCAAAAGTAGGAAAGTGGTCACTGAGAGAGTCAGGGAGTGTACCACTACTTGAGATAAGGTGTGGGTGTGATACCAGAATCCAGTCTAGGGTGCTTCCACAGGAATGGTCCTTAGATGGTCTGGTTATTGAATCGATTAACTGGCAAAAGTTGTAGAGGTTTATATTTAGGGGATTTGTTGGGCATTGGACAGAGGACCAGTTGATGTTAAAGTCCCCTAGGATAACAGTTTCAATATTAATGTTGGTGGAGAGCCAAGAAAGAATGTCCTAAGGAATAGGTATGTTATCACCAGGAGGGATATAGAGGGAGGCTAAGCATATTGTTTTATGCTTGTTTAGGTGGAGTAGGGCTAGAAGAAGTTCGGCATTGGCAAATTGGGGAATTGGTTTAGAATAAGAAGTAACTGAAAAGGAAGAGGAGTAGAGTAGAGCTACACCACCTCCTTTTTTGTGGGTTCTGTCTTTCCTAATGATATTGTAGTTGGGGGGAGTTATTTCTGAATCTGTTATGGAGGGTCTTAGCCATGTTTCGGATATTGATAGTTTGTCAGGATTGTTATGGAGAAGCCAGGCATGGAGGTTTGGGATTTTGTTACATATACTTTGAGCATTTAATGCTGAGAAGGTGAGGGTTTTTGTAGATGAAGGTGTGTTGGAGGGGGTTGTTGAGGAGTTGATGGAAGAGGGACCAGGGTTGGGGTGTATGTCACCAGAAAGTAGGGTGGTGATAGTTTGGTGAAGATGAAAAGAAAGGTAATTAGAGAGTTTTGTGTATGGTTTAAGGGTTATAAGTTTAGTAAGAGTAGTTCAAGTCAGACTTGGATTGATATGTTTGTATGTGGAAAGTAGTTTGAAGGGGAAGAGTAGGGAGGGGTTGCAGAAATATAGGTGAGGGCTTATGGGGGTGGAGGAGTGTTTGTGTTGTTTAGGGATTGAGCTGGTTATGTGATAGTGGGGGGAGTGAGTATTGTAGAAGGGTTTGGTGATGTAGGTTAGATAGGATAAGCTTAGTAGTAGTAGTAGATGGGTAATAGGTGATGAAGGTTTTGTTAGCATTGCTGTGGTTTTAGTGTTGAAGTTGAGGTGAGTGATTGGTGTGAGTGGAGTATAGTATGAGTGGGAGTGGTTAGGCTAGGTGATTGAAGGGTGGTTGGGGGTGGAGACAGGAAGTAAGGGGTGGGGAAGGAAGAGGCTAATTGGAGTGGGTGTGGTTAGTGGGGTATAAATGTAGATGTAGTGGGGGTGGGTGGGAATTGGGGGCAGGGTAGGGGAGCGGAGTGAGCCCGCAGGGCAAACGGAGCGGGAAGAGCCAGGAGATGAGGACCAAGGACGAGGCTATGGAAAACAATCAGTAAGGATAGGAGAAAGAGACACAGGGTAAGAAACTTAAAGTAAGTAGACACTAGGGTTAGGGACAGGGTGGTGAGTCAAAGGTGGAGGAAATATAGAATTCGCTAGGTGGAGAGATTCTATTTTCTTGTCTAAGTTTTACCCTTTTATTTGTAAAGGATAGAGCTTATAAGATTGAAGTGAAAGGTAGTTAATGGATGGGTGCTGCCATCTGCTGGCCAAATGGGTAATTACAGAATGTCAGGGGCAGCACTGGGAGGGAAGGAAGGGAAGAGTCTATGGAGCCAAGAGAGGATTGGGTCAGTGCTGGGCTGCTGGCTAGCGCACGCTGGGTTACACAATAACATCAACCAGTGGCACAAATGGTTATGCAGTAAGGTACATACACTCTTTTAGTATTTGGTTCTTGTGGGGAGGTATGACAGTTTCCCGATACACCACATGATCCCTGAGATGGTTCTTACTGGTAGGGAACCCTGGTACAATATAGGTCAGGTAATATGTCTGGGGTAACCTGTATGTATTGATAGCAAGACTCTTTTAGTATTTGCTTCTTGTGGGGAGGTATGACAGTTTCCCGATACACCACACGATCTCTGAGATGGTTCTTACTGGTAGGGAACCCTGGTACAATGTAGGTCAGGTAATATGTCTGGGGTAACCTGTACATATTGATAGCAAGACTCTTTTAGTATTTGGTTCTTGTGGGGAGGTATGACAGTTCCAGAATGATTTCTAGAAACGCATTATTTTTGTTGTTAAAAGAAACATGCATTCATCAGTTAGAATATTAAGATATCTTTTCCTAATCCCCATTTTGTGCAAAAAATGCCTTACCTTTTGCATTAACTTTTCAGTAAGAATCAAAAATAAATGTGCAAAGCAGACATCCCTGTAATGTCCCTCTCTCCAACCTCACTTCCTCCAATAACTCTCCATTTACCATTAAACACACTACTGGTGAGTTGCATAATGTCCAAGAATCCGTAACCCCCTTCCATTCCCCACCATCTACTCCACCATTGTAATCCTACCCTGACATTCATTAGCAGTTGTGTAGGCTCTGCGTAAAGCCGACACAGTTTAAGCACTTTAGTGCGAAGATGAGCAGTGCTCATTCCATATACATGCTGCACATCGTGCTTAGACTTTTATCACATTTATAAGCACCATTCTGTGGCCAACACAAGTATTCATGGCTTACACATTTATCACGTTTATAAGCACCATTCTGTGGCCAACACAAGTGTTCATGGCCATGGAAAGGTACCAGCAAGCTAAAGCACATGATGTAAACAAACCCGCTTGCCTGTAGGTGAACCTGTTATGTTAACACATGTGGACAGTGAATGTAACGTAAGGGCAAGCTGATTAAAGGAAGTATGATGCAAAGGAAGTTAAATGGAGAGAAGGTATACAGAATAAATGGTATTAGTGCAGAAATGAGTAACGGGGGAGTAAACTGAGAAAATATACTTATATACTGCAGTCACAAAGAAACCTTTCAAATGTAAATTCTTCCATATTGATGTAATAATGATTAAGCCTTTTCACAATTCTTGACCCATGCACATAAATAAAAACAGACATTTTAACAAAGGATGTCAGAGGGACACTGACCAACATTGTAAGAAAGGGGAGTAATTGTGATATAAATATTAATAACATGTGGAGTTGAAATAATTAGCAAGGACAATGGACATATTATGGGCTATTTACATAGACTGCAGTTATTGAATGAAGAAGCATGGCTGGCTCACCCAGCTCCCTGTGCTAGTCCCACAAACAGTACCCCATCCTCCTCAGCAAGATGCTTCCTGCAGTTCTGCAGACAGTACCCAATCTGCACCCTCTGCCCCCAAGCTCAAGTGAAGAGCAAAAAAAAAAGTCTATTCCTTTTACAGGCACATCAACCAGGTGGCCGGATGCAGGACATAGGTTTATAGGTTCATAGGTAGGTACTAGGCTATCAGCCCTGGGGCCTATATAAGCCTAGCCAAAAAAGTTCCCTGGCTTTTGCCACCCAATAAAGTTATTTTCCTGCACCCCTGTTTAGCAGAACCACAGAAGTGATCCCTGGGGTGAATTTCCTATTCCCTATCCAATTGTCAAGATTTTTCATAAAGAGAGCTAATGAGGAGCTTTGCTTGACATGAAGCCTGCTTACTGCATTTCCTGTGTTGCACTTAATTTAAAATCGTTTTTTTCTCTAAAAACTGCATTTTAACTGATTTCGGCCTAGCACTCAAGTGTGGGGTCATTTATTGCACTGTTGTGATTATTTTGCTGCTTGTATATCTGTGCTACCTTTAAACTACAACAAAAAGAAAAAAAAAATCTTGCTTTTTTCCCACTTTCTGAAAGTTAAGAAAGTTCAGTTACAGATTTGCTGTTATGAACTTTTTGGAAGTTTCTAGAAGGCTAGTGCTTGCTTGGGCTAAAGGAAAGTCTCTGTGTTCACCAGTGGGAGTGGTAAACACTGAACAGCCTGCCTGTCCCTGGAGGAGTGGTTACTACCTAAAAGCTGTAGTTTTATTGGCCATTTTGGGTCATTTCTAAACTCCTTGATCTCTCTCTCTTAAAACCCTACAACTCTCTTTTTGCGCGGTTTTGCGCACTGAGCAGCGTCGGGCAGCGCCGCCTAAACAGGTTTAAACTATTCCAGGTTCCACAAAGTCTGCTCTTCACTTTTTCCCTTAGAACTGTTCAAACTCTCAAAGTAATCACTCTATTCTCTTTCTAAAGCCCTGCACTTGCTCAGCTCTTATAAGGAAACACTAACTAGCTAAAGCACTACACCCTCCTTGACTTCTCATAAGATTTAGGCTCCCGATTGGTCCTTCCTGATCAAGTGAAAAATCAGTTCCCTTCCCCTAATCTGATCAGTAAAAAAACAGTCCCCTATACTAATCTGGTATGTCCAAGGGTCAGTTTCAAGGTTACTCTCCAGTCCAGCTGGTGAATCTGGGAATTTTGAGGCAATGTTACAATTGCCTTATGTACACAGACAACCCTTTTCTCCTTCCAACAAACTCTAATACATGTGAGAGATGCAGTTACACAGCCAAACTGGAGGCAGAGCTCTCTCAATCCAAGACTGGCACGGTCAGTCAGGAGGAAAAGGTAACCACCCGCACCACAAATCCAGTCTCACACAGACCTATTGCATCTGCATACCCAACACATAAACACACAAAAACATACTCGGAGGCTCTAAATAAAAATCTGCCTAAACAGCAAAGACCTCCTAAGCAGATATCCAAGCAACAGCCACCCCTCAACAATACCCATGAATCACATATCTCACAAAATCAGTGTGCCTCACAGTCACAGCCCTTAAGGCCAAACTACACACCAAATACACTTGTTATAGGGGACTCTATTGTCCGGCACACTGACGTCCCGCTCGCCAGACTGAACAAGGAGAAGGTCACTGTAAGCTGCCTGTCGGGTGCCAGGATCTGCCACATAATGCAAGCACTCCGGTCACTCCAAAGCAAGTACAAGTATGACTCCATCATTGTCCATGCTGGTGTGAATGACCTGAGACGTACCTCCCTGGACTACATAAAAAGAGACATAGAGGAGCTCTCTGACCATGTAGCCCAGGCTGGTATGACCCTGACCTTGAGTAGCATATTGCCCTCACCAAGAATGATGCCCCAGTATAAAGACAAAGTGATCAGTTTCAACAATTGGCTAAAGTATTGGTGTCATTCAAAGGGGATCCAGTGTCTGTCAGCCTGGGATGACATGCTCGACAAGCCATGTTGCTTTGCTAGGGACAGCTTGCACTTGTCACCGTTAGGCTTTTGTATACTGGCCAAGGCTCTTGCCACCCCCATAGTGCCTTTTTTAGGCAAGGCTCAAAGGACAAACCCACCTCCATAGACAACCCAAGGATAAAAAAACTAAAGGTAATGCTGCTCAATGCCAGAAGTCTAAACCTCAAGATGCATGCACTCGAGGCTCTCCTCAGCATGGAGAAAAATCGATGTCTGTGCAGTAACAGAAACCTGGTTCAAGGCTCCTGAGAGCACCCCAGCACTGCCAGGTTATAACTCATACCATGCGTTTTGGCCCCAAAACTCGGACCGAAGCATAAAAGGAGGGGGGGGAATCTATATTCATCAAAGATACTTACACCTCCAGGTTGGTGGCACTGCACGAAGCATCGGAAACCATCCATGTGCAACTAACAGTGGGCAAAACTGCCTTTCAGTTTGTAGCCTGCTACAGAACATCCTCCCTATTACAGGAACCTCACTTGGCATTCCTGAGAACACTGGAGAATATGAAGGTCTCTCCAAACACTATGTTATTGGGTGACTTCAACTACCCAAACATTGACTGGGAAAACTACTCAAGCCCAAACACCCTCGCCCAACGGTTCCTTGAATTTATAAACTCTAATGCAATGGAACAGCTGGTCACCACTCCCACAAGAGGGAACAACATATTGGACCTGGTCATCACCAACATGGGGACTCTATGTTCCACACCAGAGGTAAACCCCTCATTGGTAAGATCTGACCATAAACAAATTTCCCTGGACATCCATATCCCGTCCCCACCCCCAGCCAAGGAAATCACTGTAAATAATTTCTCAAATGCCAACTTTGCACTTCTCAATACTGAGATGGAATCCTTCAAAGCCCCTGTGCCAGAGGATAATACAGCCCAATCCACAGAATCCTTTACAAATGCATTTTATGAGCACCTGCAGGAATGCATGGCTCGTGCTATCCCAAATAAAACCAAGACTCACTCCTCCAAAAACAGGACTGTTTGGTGGACCCCGGCCATAAATAAGCTATATAACAGAAGGAGGAAGCTACTACATGACAGAGCAAAATCCCAAAAAGGGAAGGCATCTCTGATCAGTATTAACAAGAAACGTCATTCTCTCATAAAATCATCAAAGGCCAGTTTCGAAAGAAAAATTGCTCTAGACGCTAAAGATAATCACAAGGCCTTATTTAGTTATGTCAGGAACATGGGCGGAAACTTCCAGATATGCTCTGAATTGTTGCATAACGGTACAAAATATACCGAACATACAGACATAGCCAACATCCTGGCAGACAGATTCAGCGCAAACTTCTCCCCCCCTTCCCCCCCAAAGGAGCAAATGCCTATCCCAACTGAATGTAACCTCCCTGTTGTGGAGCATTCTAAGACAGTTTCAAGTCTTTTCAGATACAACATTAATGAAGATAAAACAAAGGCAATAGTTGTAAACTGTGTACCCACATACAAATTTGTTCAGTAATATGCACATTTATGGGAACATGGTAAAATGAAGTACTTAAGAGTGTGGGTTAAAATTATTCTATTATTCCAGCTAAGGATATTTGGGAAGAGACTAAACAAAAGATAATACAAAAACTGAGAATTTGGAAGCTCTTGTTTATGGATATGGATAGCACAGATGCAAGCAATGAAAATGTTTTTAGTTCCTTAAGTTTTATACACAGGTCAGGTATATTTTTATCAATTAGAGAAGAAGCTGTGGATAGTAATTAATAAAAGTTGAAGAATTTTATATGGGAGGGGAAGAGTCAAGTGGGATAAGTCAATCCTTTCAATAGAACATGGCCGTTTAGGATTACCTGCTTTTAAGGGGTATTTCAGAGTTACACAGTCAAGGCTCCTATAGATAGCACAAGCAGAAAACTATAATTCAAAATGGAAAGGGATGATGATGAAATTGGGAGAGGGGAGCTGAAGAATTAAGCAGAGACTGAGATTTTAGATGCAGATTTTTAAGAAGAATAACAACAATCAATGGAGAGAGGGGTCTGCATGGAGAGATAAGTTATCAAGCAAAGGAGAGAGTATTGCTGAAACTGCATTCATCCTCAAGTCTTGGTCAGTACATATATGGGGTGGACCCTGTTGTTCACAAAATCTCACCAAGACAACACTGATATTTAGACTGTATATATATATATATATATATATATATATATATATATATATATATATATATATATATATATCATGGACAGAAGTAGGTCAAAAATTAAAAAAAGATAGCTGGGTGCACTAGACCCAGGATAAAAAAGTGCCCAATCCTGGTAGGCACACTGGTGCCAGGACTGGAAAAACTGACAGTGTAGAATCCTCAAAATACTGAAGCATTCCTACAGTGGGGCCAGGCCCAGGGGGAGGATGCCCCCCCCCCCCCATTGTAGAAGGAAGTAGCAGTCCACAAAAATAAAAAAAAAAACTGATAGGCCAAAGAAGAGCCATAAGATGATAGAGTAGACTATTGAGGATAAGAAAGAAATTATGTACTTTTACTAGTATGCATAAAAAAAACAATTTCTAGAACCAATATGTATAAAAGATTAAGAGAGAAATTATAGGAAGGAAAATACTTCCACAAGAAACTTTGATCTGTTTGGAAAAGGAAGCATCTGAGGAAGTGCAAAAATATAAACAAAACCTAGAGAGTTTTGAAAAGGTTGAAAAAGAAATATGGACATGGGAAGGAAAGTGAGATTTGATATGGTACAATATTCATACAAAGTCAAAAGCCAAAGTAATCAATACAAAAAAGGCAGCCCTAAAGATGTTTGAAGAGAAATACTGGCAAAGGCATCCAGGTATGGAAAATTTCACAACAAAAATAATATCACAAGGAGGGAATGTAGAAAAGAAGATTAGTAAATTAGAAGTTGAAGTTATGGACTGCCTGTGAAGTGAAGGATTTGGTTTAGAAGGTCTAACACGGGTTACATCACAGCATGATGAAACGAGTCCCCAAAGTAAGGAGAAACAGGAAGATCATGAGACATCTGAAGAAATATGGACATGGGAAAGAAAAAGAGATGTAACATGGTGTAATATGTATGCAAAGGAGAAAGCAAAACTAATCAATACAAAAAGAGCAGCACCAAAGATATTTGAAGAGAAATACAGGCAAAGGAATCTGGACATGGAAAACTTTGCAATATAAAAAATAAGACAAAGAGGAAAAGTAGAAAAGATTAGTAATGTAGGAGTTAAAGAAACATAAACTGAGATTATGGAGTACCCGTGAAGTGAAGGATTCAGTGTAGAAAGTCTAACTCAGAAAGTACCACAGCAGGACAGAGCAATGGACATCCAAATTAAGGAGAAACCAATGGAATGGTAGGCAACTGCTCAGTTGCCATATGACGATATTTTGGAGCCTTCCACACGAAACCAGTATAAACTTTTACTTGAAGCTAGACAGCAAGGGAAGGAACAGGAAACTGTGGAAACTCTGATGCAGTCAATGTTGAGGAGTGATAGGCCAGTGAGTTCCCATATGACAGAGCAATGTATGACACAGGATGAAATTGAAGAGAATGTGCCACAGGAAGATGCTATAGAACTTTCTATAGAATGCCTGCAGGAAATGGAAAACAAAAAATGTGCCCTTAGTTTAGAAGAAAATGACCTAAGAGAACAGTTAATTGATTTAAAAGAGATAGATAGACATTTTAAGATCAATGAAAGAAATAGACTGCAGAAAGTCAAGAAAACCCAAAAGTCAGAATTTGATAAAACAAATGAACACAGTAATTAGGACTGTTCATAGAGATACATGCGATATATCAGAAGTAAACAGGATATATTACTGTGCAGCTAAATTAGTAACAGATAACATTCTACCACAAAATAATAAACTACAAATATCAGAACAGGGCAGCCACGGTGGTGCAGCAGTTAGCGTTACCACCTCACAGCAAGAGGTTCTCCAGTTCAATCCTCGGTTGGGGTGCCTTCTGTGCAGAGTCTGCATGTCCTCCCTGTGGTCATGTAGGTTTCCTCTGGGTGCTCCAGTTTCCTCCCACATCCTAAACACATGCTGTAGGTGGACTGGACACTAAACTGGTCCTAGGTGTGAGTGTGTGCATGTGTGTGTCTTCTGTGGAAGGTTGGGCACCAGGCTGGCAACTCAGTACCGTAAAACTCCACTGCCAATCATGACCGGACAGGTGATCCGCTGTGGTGACCCCTAACCGGGAAAAGCTGAAAGAAGAAGATCAGCACAAGCAGAACAACTTAGAAGATACACAGATAAATATAAAGGAAAAGTACAAAATAAGCAATTTACTGATGACCCAAAACATTTTATAGAGAATTGGGAAACAAGGTAAAAGGAATTGAAAGGCCAGCAAAAAAAAAAAAATAATAATAGATACCTTTTGGAGAAGTATTTATGAAGATCCTGTGGAACATAACAAAGATGCTAAATGGACAGAAGTAAAAGAAAGAATAAGAAGTTTAAAGGTACAGGATATGAAATGGGATGTAGTAACAGCCAGAGAGATTGAAACAGAGCAAAGAAAAGCCTCTAATTGGAAAACCCCAGGCCCAGATGCAGTACCTAACTTCCCTGCATGAAGATTTTAGCCATGAGTAAGAACTATTTGTATGCACACCCCGAAAAGACACCAACCTGGCTAACAACAGGAAAAACAATGCTCCAACTTGAGTGACCATGCAAGCTACCCTAAAAATTATAGACCAATAACTTGCCTTCTGACGTTGTATAAAATATTATACTGGAATTGATGCTGACAAAGTTTATGGCAATAGAACAAAAGGGCAATATAAAGAAAGTCACATGGAACAAAGGATCATTTGTTGTTAAAGTCATAGTGGAGAACTGTAAAAAGGGGAAAAATCTAAGTATGGCATGGATTGACTACAAAAAAGATTTTGACAGTATACTACATTCATGGATAAGAGTGCTTAAAAATGTATAAGATACACCCTACACTGATAAACTGCATCACAGCAACCATTAAACAATGGCAAACCACTTTGCAGTTATGCCACGATAAAGGACAAACTATTATTCCATGGATAAAAATCTAAACTGGGATATTCCAGGGTGACTTTCTGTCAGCCATTGCTCTTTTGCCTTGCCCTTAACCTATTAAGATTTCTACTTAACAGATTAAGTTATGCCTATAATTTGCCTCCCAGAAAGCAACAACGTGTAAAGACTTCTCATCTTTTCTTTGTTGATGATTTTAAACTGTATATCTCACCAGATGAGGAACTGAAGGCACAACTGCAAGTACTCAGAACTTTTTCAGATGATATTAGAATGTCACTTTGTCTTGATAAATGTGCAAAAGCAACCTTTAAAGCAGGAAATCTGTAGCACTGAGAAAACATCAGTCTGGGAAAGGATGTGATGTAAAAGAACTTGAGCAAGAGGGACTGTATAAATATTTAGGAAATGAAGGACCAACAATAAAACATGAACAAATGTGAATAAAATGTTGTAAGGAATATTTTAAAAGACTTAAATTAATCCTGAAAGCAGTGTTGACATCTAGGAACAAAATTCAAGCTATAAACCAATTTGCTCTTCCTGTCCTGACTTGTAGTTTTAGAGTGATTGACTAGCCCCAAAAGTGTTGGATAGATTAGACAGGAAACAAAAAAGATGTTTCATGCTCATCAAATGATTTATAAAAATTAATGTATACCAAGATTATATATTCACCGTTAAGAAGAAGGTATGGGCCTCCTTGAAATTGATTACTTGTGTAGATCTGCAATCGTGGGACTCCACACATATGTACTGAACTCAAAAAACCCAAACAAAGTGAAAGTTTTAAAACATGAAGAGTATAATCTAAGATGACTTTCCTTCTTAGTCTAGTAGAAGCATTTCAGCATCAAGTGGGATTGGAAATCAAACCAGAAGTAGATAAAAATCAGGCAGCAACTGAATGTGCCAAAAAAAACAACAAAAAAAACAAAAGAAATAATATAAAGTGAAGGATCAGATGAAAGGCAAGAAATGTGGAAAATGCATAAATATAGTTGCAAGTATAGAAAACTCCTGGAAGAACCTCAGGTTCAGGATCAAATGTAGGAATGGTTAAGGAGAGGTGAATTCAACCCAAAAGATGAAAGGTTAATATTGGTGGCCCAAGATAGTGGGCTACATACATATTGGTTTACAAAGTCCATTGAACATGTGGGAGAAACAGACAAATGTAGGGTTTGTAAAATAGAACTGGAAACAGTCACACACCTTGTTACTGGTTGTGAGATACTAATGGCAGAAGGACTGTATACTGAAAGGCATAATAATGTGGCAAGACTGTTGCACTGGAGATTGTGCAAACACTATAATACTGAAGTAGCTGAAAAACACTGGAAACATGAGCCACAAAGCATTATAGAAAATGATGAAGTCTACATCACATGGGATCAGCTGTTACCAGCAGTTGAAAAGACAGATGCAAGAAAAACAGATATAGTGGTCCATGAAAAGAAGACAAAAGTAGCATTGATCATTGAAATTGCTACCACCCAGCAACTACAGTGTCTTGCGTACAGACAGACACAGAGTCATAAAATATCAGGATTTGCAGGCAGAAATGAGTGAAATGAGGAAGAAAGATACCAAGAGAGGTCCAGTAGTAGTAGGAGCAACAGGTCTTATAAAAAAGAATCTATAATTGTATTTAGATATGTTACCTATACATGTAACTCCATACAAATTGCAGAAGAAGTCATTACTGGGCACACTGCGGGTGCTGCAAAGAGCACTTCTGGCTGACATCAAAGATTGAAACAGTATTAATTTCATAAAGTTTAATCATACTTTGACTTAGGAATGGGGGGGTCCATTCTGTCATGGTATTAGAAACCCAAAAGATTTGGAGAAATTAAAAAAGTAAAACAATATTATAGTCATAAATGGTGAAAGGCAGCACTGCTGATAGGGCTGACTGCAATTAGGGGTACAGAGAACAGGCAAGGGGGGTTGGAATTTACTGGAGAAAACAACAAAGGAACCAAAGTACTGGGAGCAAATAATTAGAGGGGGAAGAAAATAAATGGGAAGAAGCCAGGAATTCACTGCAGGCTAGAAATTGCCTTCCCTATCAAGGATTGATATCAGAGTATAAGGAAAGAGAAAGGGATGGGATGATCCTAAATGAAAGACCAGCAATGATAGAGTTTTTAGTAGAATCTAGAACAGAAGCTGCTATTAAAAAAACTGATAATTAGTAGGGCGTATGAAATATTGCATGATAACTATAGGAATCAATCAGTGGAGGTTAGAAAGGATTGGGAGAGAGATTAGATAAGAAATTCCCACAGAAACAATGGCTCCTAAATGTGTAACAATGTCTAGAAGATTTAGGATCTTTGATTGGAAGTGTTTACATAGATTATTTTTGCACCCCAAGCAGACTCCAAATATTTTTTCTCAGGTGGATTGCAAATGTTGGAGGTGTAATGGTGAAGAAAGAGGTAATTGATAACATATTTTTGAGAATGTAAGGTTTTGGCAGACTTTAACAATTCCCTGCAGACTACTCTGTCAGAAATACTAGGAAAGCAAACTTGTGTAACTAAGGAAATTATTTTTTTTATCTGTGGTACAGAATTATAATTGTCTAGACATAGTACAGCCTTACTGAGTTTACTTCTGCTGGCTGCCAAAAAAGCAGTTTCTAGAAAATGAAAATCAAAGTCTAAACTGCACTAGAAATAATGAATACAGTAATAGAGATAAAAGAATCGGAAGTGGGATCTTTAGAAAAGGGAAGGAGAACATTACATGAGAAAATGGGAATTGTGACAACACTATATGCAAAATAATGTTTTGAATGAGGAATGAGGTTTAAGGGAAGACAGGAATTGAATCTGCTATGTAATGTTTGACTGACAATGACTGTGTGGAAGTCTATATGTGATGTATAATGCCTACAACTGAAAGAAATGCCAATATGGTTTGTTTTCCTTGCTCTATATGTATGATTGCCTGTGCGATAAGTGATAATTCAATAAAGATATTTCTTGTTTAAAAAATACTTTAGTCTGTTCATTTCAAATGCAACACTGGGTGTCAATATTTATTATAAATCCAGCTATAAAAATATCTGTAAACTAGATTTGAACCCTCCATTATGTGGCTTCTTTCTCTAAGCTCACTTCACTTACATCTGGTGAGGTCTTCACTTAGTCCTGTCCAAAGTGCTGACAAAAGTGCACTGATGTGAGTGTCATTTGCATTGCTGGTGGCATTTCATATTAAATTTGTCATTTTTGTTACTTTGGGAAGTGAACTATTGTTCACCGCTATGGACAGCTGCCATTCAAGAGTGTGCAATACCAAATGGCATGCAAAGGATGAACAGATAGAAAAAAATGAGTAAATACATAAATAAACGGAACATTATGAAACAAGTAGTACAAAATTTGCATTTGTGAAGTTTCCTCAACTTTGTTGTCTTGCAACATGAACATATGCTCCTTAAACATCAGTATGTACACACAACACCCTCTCTGTTTTTCAACCCCATCACCAGGGCATTAACAACACATACTTGAGATTATTATCAATATTTTCCACAGATGCACACATAGATATACAATAAAGAAAAAATGTAGGTTACATATATTCAAGATCTAACATAGTATCAACTGACATTACAGGTGCAACAGAAACAAGTTCTGAAAGTTGTCTATTGTAATTTGCAGTTAGTTGTGTGCATGACTGGGATAAAGGCAACCATTATGCTACTCTTTCCTCACACAATATATAAAAAATTGATAGCTTTGCAGCTATTCTCTGTATTGTGTGAGCATCATTCCCTTATCTATGCTTTTCGAATAACAAGACTGCTATGTGAGTTGCAATGCTTTTGATATGTTTCAATTAGTAATGTGCTTCCTTAGAATTGCTGAAAAATTTTACTCAGAGGCACAGAGTGTGGTCATAAACAATTCATACAAATGTTAGGAATGCTGCTTTCCTAAGTTAGTCAGTGCATTCACAGACTTTCTTGTTAAGTCTCTTCTTCCTGACACATCCTCGGTAAGTGTACATCAAAGAGGACTGACTGTGAAACCCTGTTTTTTCCTGCAGTCAGACTAGTCATTCATGCTTGCAAGCCCTTAAAATGTAAGACTTCTCATTGCTCATTCTTGTAATGGTAGGGCCTGTGCACCCATCTGTGTAGGGCTTTTCACCATGTTTACCTGTCCTGCACTTAGTGCAGATTGTAGAATTTGTATGCTAATGAGTTCTCAAGTCATTTGCATATTCACAGTGCTCAGAGGGCTGAATCTGCACTTTATACAGGTAATTGTGTCAGTAAGGGACTTGTAGGAGGAGAGACTGTTTTGTTTCATAGAACCTGATACTGATATTTGCTTCCAAAACTTGTTTGTCATTTAACAACTGACTTACTGCAAAGATATGTTGCTTTTTTTTTTTACAGATTGCTTTGTTTTAACTTTAGTGATAGATTGCGTTTCACCATACACCTATTGGTTTATCGTCTGTATTTTTCTCCCCAGCTGTTGCCATAGCCATGTATATCAGTTATTTATTGAACATTGAAAATATTTGTAAAGAATGTTACCTGACATTTATGGAAAGTTTTATCTGAGAAGTTGACCAGTTTTTGTAGGAAAGTGTTGTGTTACTTATTACCACTGTCAGGGGGTTTGCATTATTAGTCCACAACATTGTGTTAAGCCTGTGATATATACCTGGCTGCCCTCCATATAAGTGGATATCCCACTAAAGATTTTTCCTCAAAAAACTTTTTGTTAATATTAAAATGTACTATAGAGTTACACAGTTGTTGTCCTCCTGGCATACTTTTAGCATTTTTTTATTTCCTTTCTTTTTTTTGCAGCAAGGATTCTGTATTAACTTGTGTTTCATCATATGGAGCTTTACTTTTTCAGTTATTTTTGTGCATGATGGATGGATACATTCATAGATATTTGTCTTGTTAAAATCACTTATGGCTTACTGTTTTTTACTTTTATGTTTTCTCTCATACAGGGCTATAGTACGCAAGACAACTGCACCCCATAAACCAACATACAAGTAAAAAGTCTTCTTGTGACCTTATCTTGGAGCAGGTGGAAAACAACCTGAATGTGGTAGGAGGTCATGGTTGTACATGTCCAAACATAAGACATAGGGTCAGTGACATGATCAGACAGGCAAGATGCAGGGCAGCTGCTGTTGCTTGAGAATGTATGGCTACATGGGTTGGTTCTGCTACCAAGCTAACCTGAAATAGAGGAGCTCCTGTCCACTGTTAGATATCCAAACAGCTCATCACATGGTTCACACAGAATCATTAATGTTAAGGCTGATGTGGAAGACAACATGAGTGTGTGTGTACAGCAGAACGTCCAAGTAATATATATATATATATATATATATATATATATATATATATATATATATATATATATATGTGTGTGTGTGTGTGTGTGTGTGTGTGTGTGTGTGTGTATAGAGAGAGAGAGAACCAGTGAGAAGGGTGGGATAGAAAAAGGACTAAGGGGTAGAGAGAGAGAGAGAGAAAAGGGGAGAGTCAGCTGGTCAGTATACTTTTATAAGAGATGTTTCTTAGTCTGCAACTGTCATGAAGATTGTTTTCTGTTTCTTGTGTCATTTACCTTGTGATGATTTTCACCTGTGTTTCATCTCCCTTTCTTACATGCAGGCATATCTGGTTCTCAGTTTGCAAAATCACCTGCATATGTTAAGCACACCTTTTTATTCTTTTTAATATACTCTCTCCAACCAAGACTGAACTTGACAGTCATGAGGAGAAGGTAAACATTTGCACCACACCACACTCATCACATAGTCTCACTAAATCTACACCACCAAAATCCACACATAGTAACACAAAAACATTCACGGAGGCTCTCAGTAATAATCTGTCTAAGCAACAGAGACCTCCAAAGCAGAAACACAAGCAACCTCCATCCCCCAACACAATCCAAATGACACATAGCCCACAGACTCAGTGTGCCAATCAACCACAGCCAATAAGGCAAAACAAAGTACCCAACACATTAGTCATAGGTGACTCTATAGTCAGGCACACTGATGTCCCACTCACCATACTAAACAAGGAGAAGGTTACTGTCAGGTGCCTGTCGGGTGCCAGGATCCACCACATAACCCACGCACTCAGGTCACTCCACAACAAGTACAAATATGACTCTGTCATTGTCCATGTTGGTGTGAATGACCTGAGACATACCTCCCTGGACTACATGAAAAGAGACATGGAAGAGCTCTCCGATATTGTAGTCCAGGCAGGTATGACCTTAGCCCTGAGTAGCATGCCACTGTCCCGAATGATACCGCAGTACAAGGACAAAATGATTGACTTCAACAATTGGCTAAGCTTCTGGTGTCATTCTAAGGTGATCCAGTATCTGTCTGCTTGGGATGACATGGTCGACATACCACGATGCTTTGCCACAGATGGCTTGCACCTGTCACCCCTGGGATTCCGGATACTGGCTAAGGCTCTTGCTGCCCCTATAGTGCCTTTTTAGGCAAGGTTCAAATAACAAATTCACCACCGTAACAGGATCAGGCAAGCAAAAACTGAGGGTAATGCTACTCAATGCTAGAAGTTTAAATCTCAAAATGAACTCACTCAAGGCACTCCTTAAAATGGAGAACATTGATATCTGTGCAGTGACTGAGATCTGGTTTAAGGCTCCAGAGAGCACCCTTGCACTACCAGGCTATAACTCATACCACACTTTTCGGCCATGTAACCTAGACCAAAACATCAAAGGTGGAAGTGTGTCCATATTCATTAAGGATATCCACACCTCCAGGCTAGTTGCTCAGCATAATGCATCCGAGGTTATCCAAGTGCAACTAACTCTGGGCAAAACTGCAATCCAAATTGTAGCTTGCTACAGATCCCCCACTATGTCTCAGGATCCCCACTCATTTTCTTGATGTACTGGAAAATATTAGGGTTCAACCAAACACCCTAATAATGGGTGACTTCAACTACCCCACCATTAACTGGAAAAACTACTCATGTACCAACTCCTTAGCACAACGCTTTCTGGAATTCATAAACTCCAATGCCCTGGATCAACTTATCAACAACCCCACCAGGGGCAACAATATCGTAGACCTAGTCATTACAAACATGAGTGACTGGTGTTCCACACCTGAAGTCAACTCCTCATTGGTCCTATCTGACCATAGGCTAATCACCCTTGGTATCCACATCCCGTCCTCACCCCCATTAAGGAAACCACGGTAAAAACATTTCTCCAAAGCCAACTTCATGCTTCTTACGACAGAAGTGGTGAACTTTGTGACACCCATGCAGATGGGCAATACAGTTACAACTGCTGAATCCTACACAAATGCACTCTATAAGCACTTACATAAGTGCATGGATCGTGCTATCCCAAACAGAACCAAGATGCTAGGCTCCAAAAAAAGGAAGCCAATCTGGTGGTCCCATGCCATAAACAAACTGTACAACAGAAGGAAGAAACTGTTGTAAAAGAGAGTAAAATCCCATGCATGGAGGAGCTCCCTGGTCAGCCTCAGTAAGAAGCTGAGATCCCTTATAAGATCCTCCAAAGCTAGCTATGAAAACAAAATCACCACTAATTCTAAGGACAACCACAAAGCATTCTATAGCTATGTCAAGAATCTCAATGGCAACACCCAGATCTGCTCTGAGTTACAGCAAAAAGGCATGAAAATTACAGAACCAACTCATATTGCCAACATCCTGGCAGATAGGTTCAGTGCTAACCTTACCCCCCCCTCACCCCCCTAAAGGGCCCATATCTATACAGGAAGAATGCAGAGTCCCTGTAATCACAACTACACAGGTAAAAGCTGCACTCTCTAAAGCCAAAAACACAGCATCCATGGGAATGGACAACATCCCAGGCTGAGTTTTACATGAACTTTAAAACTAACTGGCTCCCCACTTAAGCACCATGTTCAGTAATAGCCTGACATCAGACTTTGTGCCCACTGAATGGCGCACAGCAACAGTTATCCCACTCCACAAAGGGGGAGCCACCTCTGATCCTGGGAACTATCGACCTATTAGCCTGACTAGCCTGGTCTGCAAGGCCATGGACCGTATCATCATGGAACTCATAAACAAAGACATTGGTAACCTCCAAACTCTGGATTCCACCCAGTTCGGGTTTGTGAAAGGCAGATCATACCTCCTGAACCTAATCGACTTCTTTGAGGCAGTCACCACCAACTTGGTTCACACAGCCTATCTTGACCTCGCCAAGGCTTTCGACACCATTCCCCATTCTGGAATTATAGCTAAACTCAGTAAACTAGGTATAAATCCCTACGTTACAAGATCGGTTGCCAACTGGCTCACTGACAGAACCCACGCTGCAAAAGTTGCAGACTCCAAATCTGACCTCAAAGCAGTGACAAGTGGAGTACTGCAGGGTTCCATCCTGGGACCTCTCCAGTTTGGTATCTACTTCTCTGAAGTACAAGCTAACACAGAAGGCCTCTGGCTAATGAAGTTCGCAGATGACTGAAAACTAGGAGGCATAGTCAAGTCTCCAAATGATGTAGACATCCTACAGAAGGGCCTTACTGAGACAGATGCCTGGTGTCAGAGCCATGGCCTTAAGCTCAATGCCAAAAAGTGCAGTGTCATCCCCTTTGGTAAAAACTCTGTACCCACGAACTACCCCATAGGCAGCAACCTACTTAACACCAAATGTGTGATAAGAGACCTTGGGACCCAGGTGGACAGTAGTCTCTCCTTTGGTAGTCACATCGCCACAGTAATCAGGAAATCCTTCTACGTGGCACACCTCATCATCAAAGGGTTCTCATCCAGGAAAAAAGAGGTCATTGTTCCCCTCTACTTGACACTTATTAGACCCATTATAGAGTACAACACCCCTTTTGGAATATACCTCACAAGACATCTGCAGCAGCTAGAAAGGCCACAGAATTACCTCACAAAGAGGATTACTGGCCTCAAACAAATGCCCTACACTGACTGCCTCAAAAAACTCCAGCTTTACTCCCTAGCATATCGCCTACTCCGAGGTGATCTCTGCCTAACATATAAAGCTATGTCAAACCCAGAGCTGTTGGACATGCTACACCTAAAGAAATCCCAATCCCTCCAAGCTACATGCTCTAGGGACCTAAACCTTGTCACCACAATAAACAGGACATGCTGGAGGGATAGATTCCTGTCCCAGAGACTTCCCATACTTTGGAACAGGCTACCAAGTTCTTCATTAGCACTCTTCAAGAAAAATCTTGATGAGTGGATGGGAAATACACCTCGGGGATCAATTCTGTGTCTCTGCTCGACAGTGGCACAGGAAAATAACTTTCTTGGGTGGCATAAACCAGGGATCCTTGTTGGCTAGGCTTACATAGGCCCTTGGGCCGATAGCCTAGTACCTACCTATGAACATAAGGTAGATGTACATGTACACAAAATAATTTTTTTCATTGCATTTTCATCTGTTAATTTTAACATACGTTTTACATAAAATAGGTTTGATCAGTTTGTATTCTGTTTCTCTCTTTATTGAGTTGATTACTTGTTATCATAGGTGATCCTGCCAATGGCACTGTGGAACTCCTCTGCCTGATATCAAAGTATATGTAGCTTCTGATGATGATGGCAGTGATGAAGAAGCACAGTCTGGGGAATGCAGAGGGTCAGTCTGACACTGGGGTTGTGATTCCAACATCCTTTGCTCCTATTTCAGATACAGCCATTATGCCTTTGTATAACCATGACACAGAGACTTTAGACATAGGACAGGTTGAGGGTGACACAGTTGAGCAGGGTAGTGTGGCTAATCCAATTACAGAACAGGTTGATTCTCCCCATAACCACGATGAGGGTGAAGTGCCCCACAAGTGGGTTGTTAGAAGTACTCAGAAAAAACAGCTGTCCACCATTCTCTGGATGGTGCTGTGTCAGTAGCTGCCACATGATGTATGTGAAGGGCCATCGCAGAGACACAGGCGTGTTCACTATGGCTTCGGAAGAGATAGTGTGAGTAATAAATATATAATGGCACTACTTCTACAGCTCTCAGTGATTGCAGTGTCCACACCCAGGCATGGTAGGCCAGATGGTCATGGTCCTGGATGCAGTCAAGATAAGAGCTCATCCAGCAGACATCACTCACGTTCAGGTAGCACTCTGAACAGACACAGACATTCACTAAAAACTTGACCATACTACCCCCCCCACACACACACACACACACACACGCACACACACATTACCTACACACTAATGTTGACTTGTACACATATCTTGCTACTGGCCTTGATAATTGGATACTTAGTTAATGCATTTTTTGTTAATCACACACACACACACACACACACACACACACACACACACACACACACACACACACACACACACTTCTTTGGTGTCAGGTGTGTCCTATTGTACTCTATCCCCTCAAACACATATGCTGTTCAAGTGATGCTGACTTTGCCCAGCCCTTTGCACATTTCTTTATGATTTAGGGTTGCAGATACATTTGATGGTCAGAGTGGATATCTAATACTTCCTTACTCAGAAACTTGCTTTAATGTAACTCTATTGCAGAATAAATGTTTTTATTGATCACTCCCACTCGGTTGTGAATGCTTGGTTATGTAATTGGTGACCCTCATTGTATTTCCGTTAGCATGTTTAGTAATGCAGTCAGAGTAGATATTTAAGTATTTGCTTATTGGTATACTTGTACAAATGATGCCACTATTGACCTGCTCACTAGTTTATACACACTGGTTAACTGAAATGGTTGATGTACAGTTTTGGGCAAAATCCATGTTGCATATTGCAAACATCAGTCTTAAGCTATAATTAACAGTACTATACACCTGGGACATGTTCCAACTTAGGGAAATATAAATATTTGCATATGAAAGTGATCAGTAATAAACCGCTTTATTCCGTGCAGGTTGCACACAGTTAATAGTGTACCTACAAGACGTGTCCATGGGGGTTGTGTCAGTCTGATGCTAATAGAACACAGCCATTATATGGAGAAGTAAAGGCTCTGGACTTCTGCATGCATCATCTGTATGGGCTCAGACTCTTGTTTTCACTTAGGTAGTCAGTGTGTGTGCTATCCTTTTCCTCTTGTCCAGACACATGGCATATTGTAGACTCCTACATCTGCCGGCACCATCTGCAGCTGTTGGTTGTCCCTCAGACACCTCATCTGTATCTGCTGGAGCTGCTGGCTTTGCCTGTGGTCCTGCTCCTTGTTGTCCTTGTTGAAACTGTTTTCTGAGAATTTTACTGTGCAGCATGGCACAGGCTGTGAGTGTTTGGGCAGAGGGTGCTGGCTCATACTGCATAGCACCTCCTGATGTGTCTTGGCACCAGAACCTTGATTTGTGTAAGCCAAATACATGCTCTTTGATATTCCTAGTTTGAACATGGACATCATTGTGTCCTTGCTCAGTGGGGTTGAGTTTCTCATGTGTGTCATTAGCCAAGGTTCCAAAATATAACCTGCATCCCACACTAGATACCCTTGTGGAAATTCACCCCTAGAAAACTTGTTTACAACTCACAGGTGTTCCATATATGTGAGTTGTGAAAACTGCCTGGGTTACCTGCACAGACATTGTAGATGATCCCTTAGGCATTACAGACAACATGACAGTTTACAGAGTGGTATCCTTTTGTGTTAATGTACCTTCTTCCCTGATAACAGGGTGGGACTTATATGTCTGTGTGTGCACAACATATGACCGCTAGAACTTCAGGGAAGTGTGCTGTTACATAAAATTCCTGCATGTTTCTTGCTCTCTCTTTGGGGTTCAAGGAAAACAGATATGCTGTCTTGCATCTTGTAGCATTGCATTTAGAAAATACTGTAATATTCTAGAAGCTGAGTCCAGTGACGCCCCTAATATGTCCCCTGTGGGTCTCTGGAAAGTACTTGTAGCTATTATATGTAATGCTACATATACCTGTGTTTTCAATGGGATGGGTGCCATTTGATTTCCCTGGGGCCTCTGGTGATGGCAGTAGAGGTTGCATATTTCCTCCAGTGTTTCGCTGTCCACCCAGTATCACTCTACAACTTCTGTGCCATGCAGTCCCTGATACGTCAAACGGTCTAAACACCCCCCTTCCTATTGGCTGAATATCACTGTACAAACTCTACAACTTCTGTGTCATGCAGTCCCTGATATGTCAAATGGTCTAAACACCCCCCTTCCTATTGGTTGAGTATCACTGTACAAACTCTACAATTTCTGTGTCATGCAGTCCCTGATACGTCAAACGGTCTAAACACCCCCTTCCTATTGGCTGAGTATCACTGTACAAACTCTACAATTTCTGTGTCATGCAGTCCCTGATAAGTCAAACGGTCTAAACACCCCCCTTCCAATTGGCTGAGTATCACTGTACAAACTCTACAATTTCTGTGTTATGCAGTCCCTGATAAGTCAAACGGTCTAAACACCTCCTTCCTATTGGCTGAGTATCACTGTACAAACTACAATTTCTCTGTCATGCAGTCCCTGATAAGTCAAACGGTCTAAACACCACTCTTCCTATTGGCTGAGTATCACTGTACAAACTCTACAATTTCTGTGTCATGCAGTCCCTGATAAGTCAAATGGTCTAAACACCCCCCTTCCTATTGGCTGAGTATCACTGTACAAACTCTACAATTTCTGTGTCATGCAGTCCCTGATAAGTCAAACGGTCTAAACACCCCCTTCCTATTGGCTGAGTATCACTGAACAAACTCTATAATTTCTGTATCATACAGTCCCTGATAAGTCAAACGGTCTAAACACCCCCTTCCTATTGGCTGAGTATCACTGTACAAACTCTACAATTTCTGTGTCATGCAGTCCCTGATAAGTCAAACAGTCTAAACACCCCCCTTCCTATTGGCTGAGTATCACTGTACAAACTCTACAATTTCTGTGTCATGCAGTCCCTGATAAGTCAAACGGTCTAAACACCCCCTTCCTATTGGCTGAGTATCACTGTACAAACTCTACAATTTCTGTGTCATGCAGTCCCTGATAAGTCAAACGGTCTAAACACCCCCTTCCTATTGGCTGAGTATCACTGTACAAACTCTACAATTTCTGTGTCATGCAGTCCCTGATAAGTCAAACAGTCTAAACACCCCCCTTTCTATTGGCTGAGTATCACTGTACAAACTCTACAATTTCTGTGTCATGCAGTCCCTGATAAGTCAAACGGTCTAAACACCACTCTTCCTATTGGCTGAGTATCACTGTACAAACTCTACAATTTCTGTGTCATGCAGTCCCTGATAAGTCAAATGGTCTAAACACCCCCCTTCCTATTGGCTGAGTATCACTGTACAAACTCTACAATTTCTGTGTCATGCAGTCCCTGATAAGTCAAACAGTCTAAACACCCCCCTTCCTATTGGCTGAGTATCACTGTACAAACTCTACAATTTCTGTGTCATGCAGTCCCTGATAAGTCAAATGGTCTAAACACCCCCCTTCCTATTGGCTGAGTATCACTGTACAAACTCTACAATTTCTGTGTCATGCAGTCCCTGATAAGTCAAACGGTCTAAACACCCCCTTCCTACTGGCTGAGTATCACTGTACAAACTCTAGAATTTCTGTGTCACGCAGTCCCTGATAAGTCAAACTGTCTAAACACCCCCCTTCCTATTGGCTGAGTATCACTGTACAAACTCTACAATTTCTGTGTCATGCAGTTCCTGATAAGTCAAACGGTATAAACACATCCTTCCTATTGGCTGAGTATCACTGTACAAACTCTACAATTTCTGTGTCATGCAGTCCCTGATACGTCATACGGTCTAAACACCCCCTTCCTATTGGCTGAGTATCACTGTACAAACTCTACAATTTCTGTGTCATGCAGTCCCTGATAAGTCAAATGGTCTAAACACCCCCTTCCTATTGGCTGAGCATCACTGTACAAACTCTACAATTTCTGTGTCATGCAGTCCCTGATAAGTCAAACAGTCTAAACACCCCCTTCCTATTGGCTGAGTATCACTGTACAAACTACAATTTCTGTGTCATACGGTCTAAACACCCCCTTCCTATTGGCTGAGTATCACTGTACAAACTCTACAATTTTTGTGTCATGCAGTCCCTAATAAGTCAAATGGTCTAAACACCCCCCCTTCCTATTGGCTGAGTATCACTGTACAAACTCTACAATTTCTGTGTCATACAGTCCCTGATAAGTTAAACGGTCTAAACACCCCCTTCCTATTGGCTGAGTATCACTGTACAAACTCTACAATTTCTGTATCATACAGTCCCTGATAAGTCAAACGGTCTAAACACCCCCCTTCCTATTGGCTGAGTATCACTGCAGGTTCATAGGTTCATAGGTTCATACTAGGCTATCTGCCCTAGGGTATTTATAAGCCTAGCCCATAGTTTTATGGCTTTCACCACCCCTTAAGTTTGAAAGGTATTGTGCCCATTAGTTTACCGTGCCTCTGTCTAGCAGTGACACTGAGGTGATCCCTGGGGTAAACCTGCGATCTCCCATCCATATGTCAAGATTTCTCTTGAACAGGGCCAGCGAGGTGCTCTGCCTCACATGTACTGGGATCTTGTTCCACAGCATAGGGAGTCTCTGGGTGATGAATCTGTCCCTCCAGCACATCCTATTTATAACTGTGTTAAGGTTTAAGTCCCTTCCTCTTGTATTTCTTATGGATTTAGATTTTTTGAGGTGGAGCATGTCCATCAATTCTGGGTTTGACATGGCCTTGTTAGGCACAGGTCACCTCTGAGCAAACGGTATGCGACCGAATAGAGCTGGAGTTCCTTCATTCGGGCAGCATAAGACATATTTTTGAGACCCTTTATCCTCTTGGTGAGGAACTTTTGGGGCCTTTCCAATTGCTGCAGGTGTCGGGTAAGATACATTCCGAATGGGGCATTGTACTCAATCATTGGTCTGATGACTGATGAGTACAGGGGAACAATGACCTCCCTTGATCTAGATGTGAATCCCTTCATGATCAGGTGGGCAACGTAGAAGGTTTTCCTAACTACCTTGGCAACGTGGGTGTCAAATGAGAGGTTACTGTCAACCTGGGTCCCCAGATCCCTGATAACCTCTTCTGTGCTTAGTGGATTGCCACCTATATGGTAGCTAGGGGTAATCTTGTTTTTCCCGAAGGGTATGACTATGCATTTTTTGCCGTTTAACTTTAGGCCATGGCTCTGGCACCAGTTATCCGTTTCTATGAGACCCTTCTGAAGGATATCGTGTCTGATGTGTTTTCAACTATGGCGCCCAGTTTGCAGTCGTCTGCAAACTTAGTCAGCCATAATCCTCCTGTGTTTGCCTGTACTTCTGAAAAGTAGATGCCGAACAAGAGGGGGCCTAGGACTGAGCCCTGTGGGACACCACTTGTGACCGGCTTGGAGTCTGACATGGCACCAGCCACTCTGACCCTGTGGGTTCTGTCACTTAGCCAGTTTGCAACCCATCTTGTGACGTATGGGTTTACATTTAAGTTGGTGAGTTTTTCTATGATACCCGAGTGGGGTATTGTGTCAAAAGCTTTTGCAAGGTCAAGGTAGGCTGTGTGGACTGCCTTGCCCTCATCAATGGCCTTGGTGACTGTTTCAAAAAAATCAACCAAGTTTAAAAGGCATGATCTGCCCTTGACAAAGCCAAACTGGGTTGGATCCAATGTCTGTAAGTCCCCTATGTCTTTATTTATGAGTTCCATTATGATCCTCTCCATAGCTTTGCAGACTAGGCTTGCCAAGCTGATGGGGCGGTAATTACCAGGGTCAGTGGAGGCACCGCCTTTGTGAAGTGGGACCACAATTGCCGTACGCCACTCCTTGGGTACGTATCCTGAGGTGAGGCTAAGATTAAACAGCTGCCCTAACAGCGGGTTTAATTCCTCATTGAGTTCGTGGAGCACACAACCGGGGACACCATCTGGTCCCATAGATGCTGTGTTTTTTGTCTTGGAGAGAGCAGTTTTCACCTGAGCATTTGAGATGTGTGGGAGGCTACAATCCGCTGGGATAGATATCTCTCCTTTTGCGGGGGAGGGGGGGAGAAATTTGCACTGAACCTGTCAGCCAGTATGTTGGCAATCTCTGTTGGTTCAGTGATTTTGACATCATTTTGAACTAATTCTGAGCATATCTGGGAGTTTCCTCCCAGGTTTCTAACATAGCTAAAAAAGGCCTTATGATTGTCTTTTGAGTCCTTAGCGATTTTTCTTTCAAAATTTGCCTTGGATGATTTTATGAGCGATTGTAGTTTTTTACTTATAGTGATCAAGGGTGTCTTCCCTTTTAAGGATTTTGCTCTATCTTGTAGTAGCTTTCTCCTTTTATTGTAGAGTTTGTTAATGGCTGGGGTCCACCAGACTGGGCGCTTGCCTTTGGTGAAAAGAGTCTTTGTTTTGTTTGGGATTGCCTGATCCATGCAGTCCTGGAGGTGCTGATAGAAGGCATTTGTAAGTGATTCAGCTGTTTGGGTAATGGTTTCCGCTGGCTCAGGGGCCTTGAAGGAAACTACACCAGTCTTAAGAAGTGTGAAGTTGGCTTTTGAGAAGTTCTTCATTGTGGTCTTTTTTATCTGGGGTGGGGGCGGGATGTGGACTTCAAGTGAGATTAGTTTATGATCTGATCTCACCAATGAGGGGTACACCTCTGGTGCTGAACATTGTGTCCCCATGTTCGTGATGATGAGATCTA
Source organism: Protopterus annectens (assembly GCF_019279795.1). Taxonomy (NCBI): domain Eukaryota; kingdom Metazoa; phylum Chordata; order Ceratodontiformes; family Protopteridae; genus Protopterus; species Protopterus annectens. Next base: position 17,458,845 of record NC_056750.1, on the reverse strand, counting down.
GTATGTTTTCTCCTCTCGTGGGGATGGTGCCTAGTTGTTCCATGGCATTTGAGTTTATGAACTCCAGGAACCTTTGGGCTAGAGTGTTGGGGCATGAGTAATGATCCCAGTCTATATTCGGGTAGTTGAAATCACCTAATATGATGGTGTTTGGAGATACATTTATCCCTTCGAGTGTTTTCAGGAAAGTTGCGTGATGTTCCTGAGTTTGAGAGGGTGGCCTGTAACATGCTACAAATTGCAGAGCAGTCTTTCCTACGGTTACTTGCACCTGGATGGTCTCCGATGCTTTGTACGTTGCCACCAACCTGGAGGTGTGGGTATCCTTGATGAATATGGATACCCCCCCCTCCATTCTTGGTGTGGTCCGGATTTTAGGGCCGGAACGCATGATATGAGGTATAACCTGATAGTGCTGGGGTGCTCTCAGGAGCCTTGAACCAGGTTTCAGTCACAGCACAGACATCGATGTTCTCCATACTGAGAAGGGGCTCGAGTGCGTGCATCTTAAGGTTTAGACTTCTGGCATTGAGCAGCATTACCCTTAGTTTATTTTCTTTTTTGTGTTCTAGGGTGGTAGGTTTAGAATTTGAGCCTTGCCTAAAAAAGGCACTATGGGGGTGGCAAGAGCCTTTGCCAATATCCGGAAGCCCAGGGGTGACAGGTGCAAGCCGTCCCTTGCGAAGCATGGTGGCTTATTCAGCATGTCATCCCAGGCAGACAGACATTGGATCCCTGTGTCATTGGATTTCTGTGTCATGCAGTCCCTGATAAGTCAAACGGTCTAAACACCCCCTTCCTATTGGCTGAGTATCACTGTACAAACTCTACAGTTTCTGTGTCATGCAGTCCCTGATAAGTCAAGCGGTCTAAACACCCCCCTTCCAATTGGGTGAGTATCACTGTACAAACTCTACAATTTCTGTGTCATGCAGTCCCTGATAAGTCAAATGGTCTAAACACTCCCCTTCCTATTGGCTGAGTATCACTGTACAAACTACAATTTCTGTGTCATGCAGTCCCTGATAAGTCAAACGGTCTAAACACCCCCCGTCCTATTGGCTGAGTATCACTGTATAAACTACAACTTCTGTGTCATGCAGTCCCTGATAAGTCAAACGGTCTAAACACCACTCTTCCTATTGGCTGAGTATCACTGTACAAACTCTACAATTTCTGTATCATGCATTCCCTGATAAGTCAAACGGTCTAAACACGCCCCTTCCTATTGGCTGAGTATCACTGTAGAAACTCTACAATTTCTGTGTCATGCAGTCCCTGATAAGTCAAAAGGTCTAAACACCCCCCTTCCTATTGGCTGAGTATCACTGTAAAAACTCTACAATTTCTGTATCATGCAGTCCCTGATAAGTCAAACGGTCTAAACACGCCCCTTCCTATTGGCTGAGTATCAATGTACAAACTACAATTTCTGTGTCATGCAGTCCCTAATAAGTCAAACGGTCTAAACACTCCCCTTCCTATTGGCCGAGTATCACTGTACATACAATCTCTACAATTTCTGTGTCATGCAGTCCCTGATAAGTCAAATGGTCTAAACACCCCCCTTTCTATTGGCTGAGACCCAGTAGCACAGGAGTAGCGCCTTGAATTAAATCCTGTTGCACATTCAGGTTAATGATGGCAGCAACAACATCTAACATTTTTTTCTAAGTATAATCGTGGCTGCATTATAAAGAGTTTTGGATTTCTGGGCCTGAGTAACTCTGCCACGTTGGATTGGTTAATCAGCATGTAATTCAGCTAATTATGCTTTCATAGCATATTCTACCATTTATCCTTGTTTTGAGGCTCTACATTAACTGTAGAGCAGTTTAATGATTACAGAATAGCAAATATGTGGGGGGCATGCCAGTATGTGTACACAATAGTGTAAGAGTTCATTAATATGCCCCATAAATTCCAAGTTTACTGTTCCAAAGGCTTTCTGAATATCCCTCAAAATAACCTCTACTAGACTATTCCCCTCCCTTTCTGCTAACTCTATGAAATGAATACGCTCTAACAGTCACTTGGTGATCTTTCCTTGACAAATGTTGTTTACCCATGCCTTATTATCTGTGGCAATATTCTCTCTAACCTCCCATATAACATTCTGCCTAACAGTTCAGCATCTGCACAAAGAGAAAAGTCTGAAATTTCCCACATTCTCTAGCCCCCCTTACCCTTTGGTAACAGTCATTGTCACCTTAGTTGTAGAACTGGCAAAGTCCTGTTCTCTACCACATTAATGGAAACATCCGTCAGAGTCTATTATTTCAACCATCAGGAGTTTATAAAATGCTATGGGATATTCATTAAGGCCTTTGGCCAAGCTCTCATGCATATGTTTTAGATGACCAAAAACAACTTCAAAAAAGAACACCCGTGGCAACAACTAGTTCAATCACTTTAATAAAACAAAAAAAACTTTACATTCAAGTTAAAAAAATTACATTCAGGTTAAGCACATTTTATCTTTGAACTAAAGACTTCTTCAGAACCATGAATTAAACTACGCTAGTCCAATTTAAAATCATGAATGAACAGACACCCCCCCCCCAAAATAACCAATCACTTGTGTGCATCTCTGTGTCAAATAAAAAACTGTCCAGTGAAGTTCAAGGTGCCTTGAAAACCTTAATAGGTATAATACTTCGAGTGCAAACTACCAGCTGTGTTAAATATAAGGCACTATCAATGATAAAAGATAAATTGAAAGCAATACCAAAAATAACAAGGAAAGAGCATGCTGATGTTAGTGATAGCAATCAAGCAAACCATGTTGTTGCTGTTGTTTGCCTTTCGGCTTTTCCCGGTTAGGGGTCGCCACAGCGGAACTCCGGTCCGCTAAGGATTGGCAGTTGGTTTTTATGGTGTCGAGTTGCCAGCCCGACGCCCAACCTTCAATGAAGGCACGCCCATTCAACGCATGTCTTTTGAATGCCCACTTGACCACGGGGAGGACATGCAGACTCCACACAGAAGGCACTCCCAACCCAAGCCGAGAATCGAGCAGGAGAACCTCTTGTTGTGAGTCAACAACGCTACCGCTGCAATCAAGCAAACCATGAAGATGGCGAAATTCCTTTAGAGGTAGCAACAATGAGAAGATTGCAAAGAATAGCCAGCAGGAGGGATCAACAACAACCAATGAAACAAACTGTGACAAAGAAGTGGAACAACAAGAAAGTCACTACGAGGTAGGAAGTATAGAACTGAATCCCAACTCTGATACAGTGGTATTGGATCTTTCAACCACCAGTATGGTTAGATTTACTTTGTATTACAATTTTCATATTTACAATTACATTGAATTAAACATTGGTCTGCAGCATCATAGTTTATTTTAAAAGGTTTTAACTTTATCAATGCATCCATGGCCAGAGTGGAAGACATTATATTAGATTTAAAAATGTTCACTAGGAAATTGAATCTTCAAGTCCTATTTGGTAAAAGCAATAACGACAATACTGGGTGTATGCTTTGTAGAAGAAGCATTATGAATCCACCATTATAACGCCAAAAAGGTGAAACCAGACAAGTACAGCACGGGCACGGACTGTTTATTTAAGTAAGCCCACCAGACATGACAAACTGTCAAAATAAACAAAACCAAACAGAAACCACAATAACGCCAAAAAGGCCCACCAGACATGACAAACTGTCAAAATAAACAAAACCAAACAGAAACCACAATAACGCCAAAAAGGCCCACCAGACATGACAAACTGTCAAAATAAACAAAACCAAACGGAAACTACAATAACGCCAAAAAGGTCCACCAGACATGACAAACTGTCAAAATAAACAAAACCAAACAGAAACCACAATAACGCCAAAAAGGTCCACCAGACATGACAAACTGTCGAAATAAACAAAACCAAACAGAAACCACAATAACGCCAAAAAGGTCCACCAGACATGACAAACTGTCGAAATAAACAAAACCAAACAGAAACCACAATAACGCCAAAAAGGTCCACCAGACATGACAAACTGTCGAAATAAACAAAACCAAACAGAAACCACAATAATGCCAAAAAGGTCCACCAGACATGACAAACTGTCGAAATAAACAAAACCAAACAGAAACCACAATAACGCCAAAAAGGCCCACCAGACATGACAAACTGTCGAAATAAACAAAACCAAACAGAAACCACAATAACGCCAAAAAGGTCCACCAGACATGACAAACTGTCGAAATAAACAAAACCAAACAGAAACCACAATAACGCCAAAAAGGTCCACCAGACATGACAAACTGTCGAAATAAACAAAACCAAACAGAAACCACAATAACGCCAAAAAGGTCCACCAGACATGACAAACTGTCGAAATAAACAACACCAAACAGAAACCACAATAACGCCACCATTATGTTCTGCTATCAGTATATTTGAGAGACAATGTGAAAAGCATATACGTAGTGTCTTGGGTAATAAATCGAAAAGATACTACAACTTAACATTACTGAAAGAAGAGTTATTGAACGAATTCAGGGTCAACAAGGAAATAAGGTGTATGAAACCGGACAAGGGTGGTGGCCTTGTCATCATGAGTAGTGTGCACTATACGGGATGGATGACAGCTTTATTATATGATGAACAGGTGTACAACATAGTATTTCTTAATGAGATCAGTATTGCTTATAGGAAAATCAGGCTTGTCTTGGATAAGCTGCTTGCATTAGATGTTATTTCCCATGATCTGTATGATTTCTTTAGACCGATCGTGTCAGCTAGAGGGTTGGTCACGGAACCTCTTGCTAAGTATATTGATCTAAAACTCAAGCACTTGTTTTACTCTTTCACACATATCCTTAAGGATTTATGGGGTTTACTGGACACGCTGAACTCTATCACGTCGTTGGACATTTTTTTGTTCATTACCTGTGATGTTAAGAGCTTGTTCACTGTAATCCCACATGACTTGGGATTAAGTTGGTTTGAGGAGATGGTCTAAAAACATGGATTATTAACAGATATTGAAGTCAACATGATTTGTGACTTTATGGAACTCATATTAAGTACCAACATTTTGTTTTTGAAGGGGAGTATTTTCATCTGAAAATGGGGGTCACCATGGGTGCTGAGTGTGCACCATTGTTTGCAAACACCATCATGCTAAAATGGGAAGAAGACTTTTTTGTTTAGACTTCCCTTGTTTAAGCACTGTAAAGCTTATTTTAGGTCCCTTCATGCTCTATTAATTGTGTGGGAAGTAACAACCAACCAGTTTAAAGTGTTTTATGATCAGATTTAGACCAGCACAGAGTTTCTCAGGTTCACCTTCCACATGGATGAAAAGTCTATAGCCTATTTGGATGTGAATATTACTAAAGGTGAAAACCACCAATTAAGAACTAGTATATATCCAAAACCAATGTTTTGTAACACTTTCTTGTATTTCTCTAGTCGTTACCACCTCCATCAGAAAAGAGGGATGGTCAAAGGTCAGCTAATTCATACATACAGGTTAACATCTGATGATGATGATGAATATTTACAGCAATTTGAGATGATTAAGCAGATGTTTCATGAACAAGGTTACCCATTGGATTTATTGGAATTATTGAGCCAGGAGTTTTGGGAGCAAGAAAGGACAAATTTGCCCCCCATTATAACAAGTGGACTACAACAGACAAGGGATAATGGTGTTTTTAACCACAGAATAACAGAATAATATGGCACTCCATTATACTATAGATGTGAGGGAAAACAGAGGACATTGTGCGAAAAAATTGATCACTATTACAATGTGACAATAATATCAAACACATATTTTATGCAATGCCCTCTTTTATTCAAAGAATAAACCCTCGAAAGAAAAATTGCACAAGACGCTAAAGATAATCACAAGGTTTTCTTTAGTTATGTCAGAAACCTTGGTGGAAACTCCCAGATATGCTCTGAGTTAGTGCAAAATGACAAAAAATACACTGAACCCACAGACATTGCCAACATCCTGGCAGACAGGTTCAGTGCAAACTCCCCCCCCAAATGAGCAAATGACTATCCCAACAGAGTGTAGCCTCCCTGACATCATAGATGCACAGGTGAAAGCTGCCCTCTCCAAAGCAAAAAACACAGCATCAATGGGACCGGACGGTGTCCCGGGCTGCATTTTACATGAGCTCCAAGAAGAACTGAACCCTCACTTAAAATCACTGTTCAGTCTCAGCCGTACAACAGGATATGTACCCAAAGAATGGCGTACAGCAACAGTGGTCCCACTCCATAAAGGTTGTGCCACAATGGATTCCGGAAACTATTGCCCTATAAGCCTAACTAACCTGGTCTGCAAAGCTATGGATTGTATCACCATGGAACTCATAAACAAAGACAGACATTGGGGACCTCCAAACACTGTATCCTACCCAATTCGGCTTTGTTAAGGGCAGATCTTGCCTCTTGAACCTGGTCAATTTCTTTGAAACAGTCACCAAGGCCATAGACAAAGGGAAGGTAGTCCACACAGCCTACCTTGACCTTGCAAAAGCCTTCAACACAATACCCCACTCGGGCATCATAAATAAGCTCACCAGCTTAAATATCAACCCCTATGTCACAAGATGGGTTGCAAACTGGCTTAGGGATAGAACCCACATGGTCATAATTGCAGGTGCCATGTCAGACTCTAAACCAGTTACAAGTGGCGTCCCACAAGGCTCAGTCCTGGGACCTCTCTTGTTCGGTATATATTTCTCTGAGGTACAGGCTAACACAGGAGGACTATAGCTGACAAAGTTTGCAGATATCTGCAAACTGGGGGCCATAATCGACTCAACGGCTGACACAAGCATCCTCCAAAAAGGTCTCGCAGATACGGATAACTGGTGCCAGAGCCATGGCCTAAAGCTAAATGCCAAAAAGTGCATAGTCATCCTCTTTGGGAAAAACAAAGTGCTCACAAATTACCACATAGGTGGTAATCCATTAACTACGGAAGAAGTAATTAGGGATTTGGGGACCCAAGTAGATTGCAATCTCTCCTTAGACAATCACATTGCCAAAGTGGTTAGAAAGACATTCTATATAGCCCACCTTATCACGAAGGGGTTCACATCTAGATCAAGAGAGGTCATTATGGCCCTCTACTCATCACTCATCAGGCCCATAATTGAATACAATGCCCCATTTGGGATGTACCTTACCCGACACCTGCTGCAACTGGAAAGATCCCAAAAGTACCTCACCAAGAGGATCAAGGGATTCAAACAGATGCCCTACACAGTTAGGCTAAAGAAACTCCAGCTCTACTCAGTTGCTAACTGCCTACTCAGAGGTGATCTGTGCCTGATGTATAAAGCCATGTCCAACCCAGAATTAATGGACATGCTCCACCTCAAGAAATCCAAATCCATCAGAACTACATGCTCCAGTGACTTAAAACCACAGCACAGAAATAAACAGAACATGCTGGAGGGACAGATTCATATCCCAGAGGCTCCCCTCACTCTGGAACAAAATCCCAATCCATGTCAGACAGACCCCCTCAATGACTCTCTTCAAGAAGAATCTTGATGTTTGGATGGGAGATCGTAAATTTATCCCTTGGATCTCTTCTGTGTCACTGCTAGACAGAGGCACGGTAAACTAACCTTAAATGGGCTATCTTCTGTGACCTACTATACAGAGGCAGAGTCAACTAATCTAAGAAGGGTGGCAAAAGCCAAACACACTCTGGCTAGGCTTGTAAATGCCCTAGGGCAGATAGCCTAGTATCAACCTATGAACCTATGAACATAAAGTTCTTATTAGAGAGTACCAGGACTATTAATCAAGGACAGCCCTTAGCCAGAAAATGTGGACATTATTCTCAGTGCTGTTATATTAATATGAACTGTGAAGGACAAATCCTGAGGACACCATACACCTATATGTCTCTAAGAGTAGTTTATTTGGCAAATTGCTCCAGTTGTCTGGCATTTTATGTTGGAAAGACAATTAAAGCTGTAAATAAATATATATACCAGCACATATATTGTATACAGTGTAATGACCTGAAGAATGCTTTAGCCAAGCATTCAGTAACTTGTGAATCATTTAGTAGTTCCACATAGGTTCATACGTTGGTACTAGGCTAACTGCATTTGTGGGCCATTTTAAGCCTAGCCATTTACCCCATCTGAGAATCAAACCCTGGACCTTGTGTTTGTAAGGTGAACACCTTAACCATTATGCCAATCTCCCACCCAAAATCAAGCTGTAGAGGTGAGCATTATCTCACTACTTGAACAGATCCCTGCAAGTCCTTACAATGGTGACTGGGAATACGAACTTTTACACAAGGAAATGGTTTGGCAATTGAAATTGGATGTTGCTAACCATCCTGGTCTAAACAACACTTTCAATTGCCAGTGACTTGAAGAAACAAGCATTAGTTATTAATTAGTAATGTTGTGTTTTTTTCTTGTTATTTTTGGTTATTTCTTTAAATTTATCATTGATAGTGCCTTAATACCTCAAACTACCTCCTCATATCAACACATACTCCTTATACCAATATTACTTCCTTATACCAATACTAATTACTTATACCAATGCAACCTCCTTATACCAATACATCATCCTAAAACCAATAGTACTTTTTTACCAGTTATAATTCCCTATACCAATGCTACCTCCTTATACCAATACAAATTCCTTATATCAATGCATACTCCTTATAACAATACAAGTTCCTTATACCAATACTACCTCCTTATAGCAATACATCCTCCTTATACCAGTATTATGTTCTTATAGCACTACTAATTCTTTATACTAACTCATCCTTCTTATACTAATACTAGTTTCTAAGGCCAATACTACCTCCTTGTACCAGTAGTATCTCCTAATACCAATGAAACCTTCATATACCAGTACCGGCTTCTTATACTAACATTACCTCCTTCTACCAGTAGTACCTCCTAATACCAATGCAACCTTCATATACCAGTACCGGCTTCTTATACTAACATTACCTCCTTCTACCAGTAGTACCTCCTAATACCAATGCAACCTTCATATACCAGTACCGGCTTCTTATACTAACATTACCTCCTTCTACCAGTAGTACCTCCTAATACCAATGCAACCTTCATATACCAGTACTGGCTTCTTATAGTAACATTACCTCCTTCTACCAGTAGTACCTCCTAATACCAATGCAACCTTCATATACCAGTACTGGCTTCTTATACTAACATTACCTCCTTCTACCAGTAGTACCTCCTAATACCAATGCAACCTTCATATACCAGTACTGGCTTCTTATACTAACATTACCTCCTTCTACCAGTAGTACCTCCTAATACCAATGCAACCTTCATATACCAGTACTGGCTTCTTATACTAACATTACCTCCTTCTACCAGTAGTACCTCCTAATACCAATGCAACCTTCATATACCAGTACTGGCTTCTTATACTAACATTACCTCCTTCTACCAGTAGTACCTCCTAATACCAATGCAACCTTCATATACCAGTACTGGCTTCTTATACTAACATTACCTCCTTCTACCAGTAGTACCTCCTAATACCAATGCAACCTTCATATACCAGTACTGGCTTCTTATACTAACATTACCTCCTTCTACCAGTAGTACCTCCTAATACCAATGCAACCTTCATATACCAGTACTGGCTTCTTATACTAACATTACCTCCTTCTACCAGTAGTACCTCCTAATACCAATGCAACCTTCATATACCAGTACTGGCTTCTTATACTAACATTACCTCCTTCTACCAGTAGTACCTCCTAATACCAATGCAACCTTCATATACCAGTACTGGCTTCTTATACTAACATTACCTCCTTCTACCAGTAGTACCTCCTAATACCAATGCAACCTTCATATACCAGTACTGGCTTCTTATACTAACATTACCTCCTTCTACCAGTAGTACCTCCTAATACCAATGCAACCTTCATATACCAGTACTGGCTTCTTATACTAACATTACCTCCTTCTACCAGTAGTACCTCCTAATACCAATGCAACCTTCATATACCAGTACTGGCTTCTTATACTAACATTACCTCCTTCTACCAGTAGTACCTCCTAATACCAATGCAACCTTCATATACCAGTACTGGCTTCTTATACTAACATTACCTCCTTCTACCAGTAGTACCTCCTAATACCAATGCAACCTTCATATACCAGTACTGGCTTCTTATACTAACATTACCTCCTTCTACCAGTAGTACCTCCTAATACCAATGCAACCTTCATATACCAGTACTGGCTTCTTATACTAACATTACCTCCTTCTACCAGTAGTACCTCCTAATACCAGTGCAACCTTCATATACCAGTACTGGCTTCTTATACTAACATTACCTCCTTCTACCAGTAGTACCTCCTAATACCAATGCAACCTTCATATACCAGTACTGGCTTCTTATACTAACATTACCTCCTTCTACCAGTAGTACCTCCTAATACCAATGCAACCTTCATATACCAGTACTGGCTTCTTATATTAACATTACCTCCTTCTACCAGTAGTACCTCCTAATACCAATGCAACCTTCATATACCAGTACTGGCTTCTTATACTAACATTACCTCCTTCTACCAGTAGTACCTCCTAATACCAATGCAACCTTCATATACCAGTACCGGCTTCTTATACTAACATTACCTCCTTCTACCAGTAGTACCTCCTAATACCAATGCAACCTTCATATACCAGTACCGGCTTCTTACACTAACATTACCTCCTTCTACCAGTAGTACCTCCTAATACCAAGGCAACCTTCATATACCAGTACTGGCTTCTTATAGTAACATTACCTCCTTCTACCAGTAGTACCTCCTAATACCAAGGCAACCTTCATATACCAGTACTGGCTTCTTATACTAACATTACCTCCTTCTACCAGTAGTACCTCCTAATACCAATGCAACCTTCATATACCAGTACTGGCTTCTTATACTAACATTACCTCCTTCTACCAGTAGTACCTCCTAATACCAATGCAACCTTCATATACCAGTACTGGCTTCTTATAGTAACATTACCTCCTTCTACCAGTAGTACCTCCTAATACCAATGCAACCTTCATATACCAGCACTGGCTTCTTATACTAACATTACCTCCTTCTACCAGTAGTACCTCCTAATACCAATGCAACCTTCATATACCAGTACTGGCTTCTTATACTAACATTACCTCCTTCTACCAGTACTAGTTTCTTATGCCAATGATACCTACTTATACCAATGCTACCTCCTTATACCAAAATATCCTCCTTATACCAATACTAGTTACCTATACCAATACTACTGCCTTAAACCAGTACTACCTTCTTGTACTGACACTACTTCCTTATACCAATACTAGTGCATTATCCCAATGCATTGTCGTTATACCAATACTAGTTCCTTATACTAATACTACCTCCTTATACCAATACTCCTTATACCATCATACCCACCTCATACCAGTACCACCAGGTTATACCAATATATCTTCCTTATTCCAATACTAGTTTCTTATACCAGTACTAGTTCCTTTTACCAGTATTACCTCCTTATATAAATACTAGTTCCTTACATGAATACTTTCTACTTATACCACTCCTAGTTCCTTATACCAATACTAATTCCTTAAACCAATACTACCTCCTTATACCAATGCTAGTTTCTTGTACTCATGCTAGTTTCTTATACCAATGCATCTTCCTTATACAAATACTAGTTCCTTATACTAATACTACATCCTTATACCAGTGCTACCTCTGTATACCAATACATCCCTCTTATACCAATACTATTTCCTTATGTCAATACTACCTCCTTATACCAACATAGCCTCCTTATACCAGTACTAGCTCTATACCAATACATACTCCTTGTTCCAATACTAGTTTCTTATACAAATACTAGCTCCTTATATCAATATTACCTCATTATGCCAATACTACCTACTTATACCAGTACTATCTCCTTATATCAATACTAGTTTCTTATGCCAATACTAGTTCCTTATACCAATACTACCCCATTTTACTAATACACCCTCCTTATACCAATACTAGTTTCTTATACCAGTGCTACCTACTTATACCAATATATCCTTCTTATACTAATACTAGTTTCTTATGCCAGTAGTAGTTCCTTATACCAGTACTACCTCCTTATACTAATATATCTTCCTTATACCAGTACTAATTTCTTTATACCAATACTACCTCCTTATACCAATACATACTCCTTATAACAATACTAGTTCCCTATATCAATATTACCTGTTATACCAATACTAGCTCCTTATATCAGTATATCTTCCTTATACCAAGACTAGTTCTTTATACCAATACTAACTTTTTATACCTATACATCATCCTTATACCAATACTATCCCTTATACCTATACATTCTCCTTATATTAATACTATCTTCTTAAACCAATATTGCTTCCTTATAATAATACTATAACAATACGTACTCCTTGTTCCAGAACTAGTTTCTTATACCAATACTAGCTCCTTATATCAATATTACCTCCTTATACCAATACATCTTCCTTATACCCATACTAGTTTCTTATACCAATACTAGCTTTTTATACCAGTACTACCTTCTTATACTGTATACCAATACATCCTCCTTGTTCCAATATTAGTTTCTTATACCAGTGCTAGCTCCTTATATCAGTATTACCTCATTATAGCAATACTACCTCCTTATACCAATACATCCTCCTTATACCATAATAGTTTCTTATACCCGTACTAGCTCCTTAATTATACCAATACTACCTCCTTATATCAATAGTAGTTTCTTATGCCAATAGTAGTTCCTTATACCAATACTACTCGATTGTACTAATACACCCTCCTTATATCAATACTAGTTTATTATGCCAATACTACCTCCTTATATCAATAGTAGTTTCTTATGCCAATAGTAGTTTCTTATACCAATACTACCCAATTTTACTAATTCACCCTCCTTATATCAATACTAGTTTATTATACCAATAATAGTTCCTTATACCAATACTACCTTCTTATACCAATGCTAGTCTCTTATGCCAGCAGTAGTTCCTTACACTAATACATCCTCCTTGTACCAATACTAGTTCCTTATACCAATACATCCTCCTTACACCATAGTCGTTTCTTATACCAATACTAGCTCCTTATACCAGTACTACCTACGTATACCAACACTACCTCCTTGTACCAATACTAGTTCCTTATATCAATACTTTCTTTATAACAATACTATCTCCTTATATCAATACATCCTCCTTATACAAATACTAGCTCCTTATATCAGTATTACCTCATTATGCCAATACTACCTCCTTATATCAATACATCCTCCTTATACCAGTACTAGATCCTTATAACAATACTACCTGCTTATACTAATACTAGCTCATTATGTCAGTATAGCTTCCTTATACCTAGACTAGTTCTTAACACCAATACTAACTTTTTATACCTATACATCATTCTTATACCAATACTACCCCTTATACCTATACATCCACATTAAAGAAATACTAGTTCCTTATATAAATACAACTTCCTTACAACATGGTAAATATGCAAGATATATATATATATATATATATATATATATATATATATATATATATATATATATATATATATATAAATAAATATATATATATATATATAAAAATATATATATATAAATATATATATATATATATATATATATATATATATATATATATATATATATATATATATATATATATATATATATATATATATATATATATATATATATATATATATATATATATATATATATATATATATATATATAAATATATAAATATATATATATATATATATATATATATATATATATATATATATATATATATATATATATATATATATATATATATATATATGGGTCTACTTCATATGACCTAACTTTCATATGATCGACATTCATTTCACAGAGACCAAAACACCTAAAGTCCAAAACACCTAAAACTCATTTGATCAAAACTCATAACATCGACACATGAAATAAATAGCATTATGCCCTTTTCCCCCACTGTAGTGCAATCCTGGAGTTAAAATATATAGTTATGGGGGGTGTGGGGGGCTGTGGGGGGTGTGGGGGCATAGCCCCCCCACATAGTTTAGATAACTATTGTCTGCAAAGAGTTAGTCATATCAGTTGTAAGTATTCATGTATATCTTTGAAATGTATGAAGTATGTGGGGGGCTGTGCCCCCCCCAACTATATATTCTAACTCCAGGATTACGCTACAGTGGGGAAAAGGGCATAATGCTTTTAATTTCATGTGTCGATGTTATGAGTTTCGATCAAATGGGTTTTAGATGTTTTGGTCTCGGTGTAATGAATGTCGATCAAATGAACTGTCGATCATGTGAAGTAGACCCATATATATATATATATATATATATATATATATATATATATATATAAATATATATATATATATATATATATATATATATATATATATTTATATATATACATATACATATTTATATATATATATATATATATATATATATATATATATATACATATACATACACACACACACACACACCACACGTAAAAATATATACATTTGACCACTGACTGTTCAGCAGACATTTTAGGTAATAATATTCCCAATTAATATTACAGAAGCATTCTGATTTTGGAATCTTCAAATAAGAATTCTATCAATGAGTTTTTAAAAGTTTTTTTGGAGGGATCTTTATTCTTTATATGATTTGGGAGGCGGTTCTAATGAGAGGGCCCAGTTTTAGGAGATTTGTTTTTTCTCTCCTATTGCCTGTTTGAAACTAGGCCATGAATGTATGAGAATGTTGTCTTGGCTACTTCTAAGTGCATAGTTTTGATCTCTGATAGGGATTTTACTTTTAAGTGGTGGGCAGTACCTTAGGTTATTTGCCAGATTGTGATGCAACTTTTATCGTATGGCAGCTTCACCATCTTGCTGCTCAAGATCCCATCTCACTCTCTCTGTTTGTAACTCTGCAAGTCTCTTCATCTCTGTATTTTTCTCTTCAACATTATTCATTTCCTCTGATCACTTCCCAGTACACATATTGCTTCTAACTGTGTGCCAGCCCAGAAAATGGAGCCCCTATTTCCTTCAGATTTACTAGTCCAGAAAGCAAATGAGCTCTCCTTTTTATAAATTCTGGTCAGAAAATGCTCCCTCCTTCTAACTGGTGTACCCTATTAATATGGGACTCTAAAAAACTTCATTACTTGTGCTTGCTGCCCAAGACCCCCAGTTCAGTCTTCTGGGCATTGTAGTGTGTGTCTACCTTCTATAACTTTCTTCAGGCCTGTTACCCGAACATTCTGTCATCTGTACCTGGTCTCCAAATCTTCCTATTACTTCTGCAGTATCTGTATTTTCCATTTTAGCATTTCCTCAGCAAAGAATAACTTTAATCCTTAAATTATTGCATTCTGCCCATGTAATGCATAGTTCATAGTTAAGTATTAGGCTTTCTGCCCTTGTGGGTCATTTTAAGCTTAGCCAATTTCCTTGTCAAAAGTGAGAATCAAACTCTGTACCTTGCATCTGCAAGATAAATACCTTAACCATTATGCCAACCACCAATTTACATGGCCCCTACATCCACTCTGAAGCTGTCTAGCTTGATGATAATACAGTCTAACTTTTCTTCAATTATTTTGCATGTCCCCACCAATTTTGCTGGGTAAAACCAGTCACCAATGTTTAAGCTATATGCACTCACATAATACCTTAAAATTAACTAATATTCAGCTGTGATCTGACCTCACATATTGGTTTGGGCTCAACACCCCCCAAACAAACCACGTTTTGGTAACAGCTACCTGTTCTGACATACATTTTGTAAATAAACAGGGTGGTAAAATATGTATAACCCCATATTTTAAGTACTATAGATGTTGCTGTGGTGGAAAAGTTGACATGAAGGATGAATGCCATTTGTCCAGGAATTTTTTTTGCATTTGAACCAGAAGTGATGTTTATACAGCAGTGTGCAGGAGGAACAAAGGTGAAACGGTAAGTATGTAAGTAAGGTGTAGGTAGAAGTGATAGTTACACAGCATTTTGCAAGAGGAGCAAAGTAAAAAGACAAGTTTGAGAGGCAACAAGGTTAACAACATGATTATCACACAAGCTGAGAGGAACGCTGGGGAAGGGTTAGTAGGAGGTGTAGGATTTTCGTCTTGGAGAGAAGCTGTAAGGTGTCAGTGTATGGCTTGTGGTGGATAAAGGAAGGTGGACATATGTTGATCTCTTTTCTCTTTATATGCCTGAAACATATAGTGTTCATTATTTATGTAATTTGGGACATTTCTATGCATTTACGCCACACTTAAGAATTCAGAATGTTACATTGTATCTCTCCATGTAGCTCTTCCTTTATTTTAGGAAGTTTTATTATCATTCTTTGTAGAAGTGGCTTCATGGTGGGGGTGTGGTTTTGCATCTTTAATACAAAGCCTTTGTTTTGTTTTTTTTTTGTTTTTTTTACAGCTGGCCACTTGCTAAATAAGTAACAGATGCCTGATGTGTTCACTTACTCCATGCATTCTAAACCTGTAGGGCTTGTATACACTTCTGCTTAGGAAGGGTGTCTGGTTTTAAATTACTGGGGGCAGTACTAGCCACATTTTCACAGTTGTTATTTCAAACCCTTGTGCCATCTATGCTTTACTGTGCTATAAACTTAGCTAATATGTGTTTACTTTACCACTTGGATTGTTCAGTTTTATTCTACTGTACGAACAGTAGCATTAGTCTTTGCCTACCCAAATGTATACATAATAGTTCCTCTGTGAGTAGAAGAAACTAAATGTACCAAGTACCAACATCCTGGAAATGCATTTACTGAAAAAAATGGCAGGACCCCACACCCCCAAAACTTGTATATACCAACTCCATGGTTTTACCGACTCGCAAAAGGGGGAAATTCCACTAAAAAGGGCATTACTCACAAAACTTGCCAACACTGATTTCCTTTGGAGGATCTCTGATCACTGGCATGTTGAAACTTGGACATCTGAAGAGTTCGAGTTTTCAATCTTCATACACCAGTAGGGTAACGGGGAATAATACACTCTCTCAATTCTCTGCATCTTACCCTCATTTGAGTTAGGAAATCCATTTGGAAACTGTCTGTTTTACTCACTGTTATCATATTCTTTTGTTTTGCCCATTGAAAATGTAAAATAATTAACATATTTAATATGAATATGTCAAACAAGCTTGAGATACAGAAAGTGGCACTTCTGATAGAAATCCAAGGACTAAGAATGTGCAAACTAAGTGCTCATTAACTAAATGCCCTGCATCCCCTTTATGTGCTATTTTGCCTATTACTTGTCATATAAAATACGTTTTCTCTTACATACCTGTTCATTTAATTTCCCTTTTAAAGAATCTTATGAGAAAAAATTGATTGGAAACATCTTTACTTGTCTAAGGTCAGCTTTTTTTGTCTTAATAGTACTTTTACCTTGGCTGCCAACAAACTATGATAAAGGCCATTTACTACATTTCAGAAAGATAAGAGAAAGACCGAAACATATGTGTGTTGATGTAAGAGAGTACTTCACAAAGTAGCTATATATACAACTGTGCAACATTCGGAAGCACAAACAATGATGGGGTCACTTCTGTACCTGTCCGTTGCATTCACCTGCTACCTAGGGGCCACGTCGGCTGCATCGGTAAGTCAACACCTTTTTTTGCTGCTTTAAACTTAAATAAAATATTTGGCGCATGCCACATGGTGTTTTTAGGGGGGCCTCAGGCATTCTATTCACTCATATAGTACAGTGGCTGTACCCCCCCCCCCCCACACACACACACACGTCCACACTCTCAAGTGATGCAGATTGACATGTTTCTTATTTCTATGATAGTCCTCAGGTGCACAGTCACCATACTGTGACAAAGGTCCAAAGGTCATGGGTAGAGATTGCTGCAGTTTTCATTTGTAAACTAGATATATGGACTGAACTGAAGAAACTGTGGACTTGACATTAAAGCCAAAAAAAAAAAAATCAGTTCTGTGTTTTGTTTCTCACATTGCAATTTTCAGTATGATATCATAAGTTCACTAAGCAGCTATAGTTTTTTTCAGTGAACTGGCATCTGAAATATTGTGCTAATTCTGTAACTTTCTTGTGTTTTGTTCAGTAAAGGATGCATCATCTTGGGCTGAAAATACTTAGTTTTCTGTGTTATTTAACATAAGATAATTGATGGGAAATGATTTTCAGACAAGGAAGAACAGAAAAGTAGAACTGTTTTAGTGATCTATTTACTCAATTCACTGAGCAACAGCAGTCCTAGTGTGTCAGCACTGACACAGTGTCACGTTCAAGCTAGTAGAGTGAATATTAAGAGTTTACAATAAGTTTTTGGATTTTCTGAGTAGGATCAAAGACAAGTGTGGTAGGGGAAAAATGTACAACTTTAAGACAGACAGGAAGAGCAATTATAATTTTAGGAGAGAAGAGCTTCCAAATTTTATTTGTATTTTTCACTATGATTGTTTCTATGCATCATGTCCTAGACATTGCAAGGCATTCATGAAGTGTGCAGAAAAATTGGGTCGGTGCAGTTTATTTAAATGTTACCTAATTTCTTTTACTGCTTGCTTGAACTTTAAGTGCAAGTAACATGTTGCAGTATTATGGAGTACTTCCAATAGTGGAGTACTGCGAGGTCACTGCTGACTACATCATTGCTCTGGGTTATACTGCTGAGGAGCATCTAGGATGGGGCAAAGGGGCAGCCACCCTGAGCGCAAGGTGTTTGGTAGCATGATTGGCAGACTGATCCAGAGGACAGCTCACCTAGACATCCATCACCTCCATGGCTGATGTCATGGGCAGGCTCTGCCCTCAGCAGACCAGATGTTGAGCCTGGCTGGTCATACAACTCTGCTAGCTGTGTCTGAAGGTGATACACAGTGCTAATGCAGGTGTAACCCCTGCATGTTAGTCCAGTTGATTACAGGATAGCTTTCTGTGCCACTATCAGAGGCCACCAATGGGCCCTCTAGATCTCCTTCACCAGGATGACCTTCATCCCTTTGCTGAGAGACAAGCTTGGAGGATGCTGGTGACACGTCGCCAGGTACATTATCTGGCATAGATCTAACTCAGTTCTAGACCCCTCAGTCTCTACTACAGCCAGACCCATAAATGTATGAGAAAACATGGAAAGAGAAGAAAAGAAAGCACATTAGTAGTCATAGATGTTACAGACAGAATTGCAGTTGCAAAGTCTAGTCATGTACGTAGTATATGTACTGCACTGATGGCAGAATCTTTCAGCTCACCTCAGACATGCTTCCATTTTGAATTTATACTCTTTGGCTTAAATAAATGAAAGAAGGGAGAATTCAGTACACTGTAACCCTGTTAGAGGAAGGCAAAGAAATGAACCGATAACAGGCAGTAAAAACAGAACTATACAATACTTACAATAAAGGGTTCAGATACTCTCTCTATCATAGGTTCATAGGTATGTACTAGGCTATCTGCCTGAGGGCATTTATAAGCCTAGCCAGAGTGTGTCGACCTTCGCTGCCCCATTGATTAATTAACTGATCCTCTGTCAAGCAGAGCCAATGAAGTGATCCCAGGGGTGTATTTTCTGTTACACATCCACTCGTCAAGGTTTCTCTTGAAGAGTGTTAGTGAGGGGCTCTGCCTGATGTAATTTGGAATTTTGTTCCAAAGCATGGGGAGTCTCTGTGACAGGAATCTATCCCCCCAGCATGTTCTATTTATTGTTGTGATGAGGTTTAGCTCACTAGAGCGCGTGGCTCGCACTGACTTGGATTTCTTTAGGTGCAGCATGTTCTTCAATTCTGAGTCGGACATGGCTTTGTAAGTCAGGCAAAGATCACCTGTGAGTAAGCGATATGCCACTGAGTACAGCCGGAGTTTTTTCAGTCGGGCTGCATAGGACATATGTTTGAGGCCAGTAATCCTCTTGGTGAGGTACTTTTGTGGTCTTTCCAGCTGTTGGAAGTGTCTTGTGAGGTACATCCCAAATGGGGCATTGTACTCTATGATGGGTCTAATGAGTGACGAGTAGAGGGGCACTATAACCTCTTTATTTCTAGATGTGAACCCTTTAGTAATTAGATGGGCCACATAGAAGGATTTCCTAACTACTTTGGCAATATGATTGTCAAAGGAGAGATTACTATGTACCTGGGTCCCCAGATCTCTTATTACCTCTTCTTTATTAAGGCGGCTGCCACCTATGTAGTAATTCGTGGGTGTTTTGTTTTTCTCAAATGGGATGACTATGCATTTTTTGGCATTTAGCTTGAGGCCATGACTTTGACACCAGGTGTCCGTCTCAGTAAGGCCCTTTTGGAGGATGTCCGTGTCAGCTGGAGAGTCAATTATGGCTCCCAGTTTGCAGTCATCGGCGAACTTGGTTAGCCATAGTCCTCCTATGTTTGCCTGTACTTCTGAGAAGTATATACCAAACAGTAGGGGTCCCAGGACCGAGCCTTGTGGGACACCACTTGTGACTGGTTTAGAGTCGGACCTGGAGCTCGCTATTTTTACTGTGCGAGTTGTGTCTGTAAGCCAATTGGCAACCCATCTCATGACATAGGGGTTTATGTTCAGGCTGGTGAGTTTTTCTGTAATACCCAAGTGGGGAATGGTGTCAAAAGCCTTGGCGAGGTCAAGGTAGGCTGTGTGAACCACCTTTCCCTCGTCTATAGCCTTGGCGACTGTCTCGAAGAAGGTCAAAAAGGTTTAGTAGGCATGATCTGCTCTTAAAGCTAAATTGGGACGGGTCAAGTGTTTGGAGGTTATCAATGTCTTTGTTAATGAGTTCCATGATGATGCGTTCCATAACCTTGCAGACCAGGCTAGTCAGGCTTATGGGGCAATAGTTACCAGGGTCAGTTGTGGCCCCTCCTTTGTGGAGAGGAATAACCGTTGCTGTGTGCCATTCTATGGGCACATAGCCTGTGGAGAGGCTGAGGTTGAACAGCGTATTTAGGTGGGGGGTTAGTTCGTTCTGTAGTTCATGCAAGACACAGACTGGGACACCATCTGGTCCCATTGACACTGTGTTTTTGGCTTTCGAAAGGGCTGTTTTCATCTGTGCGCCTGTGATATTTGGGACACTACACTTTTCCGGTATTGTTGTGGGCCCTTTTGGAGGTGAGAGGGGGGGTGAAGTTTGCACTGAATCTATCTGCTAGGATGTTGCCAATATCAGTAGGTTCAGTATATTTTGTGCTATTTTGCACTAGTTCAGTGCATATCTGTGAGTTGCCACTTAGATTCTTAACATAGCTAAAGAAGGCTTTGTGGTTATCTTTTGAATCCTTGGCTATTTTTCTTTCGAAGTTAGCCTTGGATGATTTCATGAGGGACCTTAGTTTTTTAGTAATACTGATCAGGGATGTCTTTCCTTCTTGGGATTTGCTTTTATTCTGAACTAGTTTCCTCCTTCTATTGTATAGCCTGTTTATTGCAGGGGTCCACCAAACTGGTTTCCTTTTCTTAGAGGAGTGAGTCTTGGTTTTGCTAGGGATGGCACGATCCATGCATCCTTGTAGGTGCTCATAGAGTGCATTTGTAAAGGTTTCTGCATCTTGGGCAGCGTTATCCTATAGCGTGGGGGCTGTGAAATTTACCACCTCTGTCTTAAGTAAGGTGAAGTTTGCTTTAGAAAAGTTTTTTACTGTGGTTCCTTATTTGTGGGTGGTGGTGGGGTGTGGACATCCAGAGTGATTAGTTTATGGTCTGATCTAACTAGTGATGGGTTGACCTCCGGTGTGGAATACCAGTCACCCATGTTGGTGATGACAAGGCCCAATATGTTTTCACCTCTGGTAGGGGAGCTTACCAGCTGATCCAGGACATTTGAGTTGATGAATTCCAGGAAGCGCTGGGCCTGGGAATTTATACTCGAGTAGTTTTCCCAGTGAATGGTAGGGTAATTGAAATGGCCCAATATCAGGGGGTTAGGTAGGACCTTCATGTTTTCCAGTGTCTCCAAAAAGGTGGAGTGGTGGTCCTGGGTCATGATGGGTGATCTGTAGCAGGCCACAATTTGCATTGCAGATTTGCCCGATGTTAGTTGCACATGGATGATCTCAGATGTATCATGCTGCACCACTAACCTGGAGGTGTAGGTATCCTTGATAAATATGGATACACCCCCCCTCCTTTTGTGTTTCGGTCCGTGTTCTGTGGCTGAAACGTGTGGTATGAGTTGTAGCCCAGTAGTGCTGGAGTGCTCTCTGGAACCTTGAACCAGGTTTCAGTTACTGCCCAGATGTCAACGTTCTCCATACTGAGGACTGCTTTGAGCGCGTGCATTTTGAGATTTAAACTCCTGGTGTTGAGTAGCATAACCCTCAGTTTTTTTGTTAATTGTGCTGTTTATGGAGGTGGGATTGACTTTTGAGCCTTGCCTAAAAAAGGCACTATGGGGGCAGCAAGAGCCTTAGCCAGTATTCGAAAGCCTAAGGGTGACAGGTGCAAGCCATCTCTTGCGAAGCAACGCTGCTTGTCGAGTATGTCATCCCAGGCTGACAGACACTGGATCCCCTTTGAATGACACCAGAAGCTTAGCCAATTGTTGAAATTGATAATTTTTTTCTTTATACTGAGGTATCATTCCTGGTGAGGGCAGGATGCTACTCAGGGTCAGGGTCATACCAGCCTGGGCTACATGATCAGAGAGCTCTTCCATGTCTCTTTTCATGTAGTCCAGGGAGGTACATCTCAGGTCATTCACACCAACATGAACAATGACAGAGTCATATTTGTACTTGTTCTGGAGTGACCTGAGTGCTTGTGTTATGTGGTGGATTCTGGCTCCCGACAGGCAGCTAACAGTAACCTTCTGCTTGTCCAGCCTAGTGAGTGGGACATCAGTGTGCTTGACAATAGAGTCACCTATTACTAGTGTGTTAGGTATGTTATTTCACCTTAAGGGCTATGATTGTGTGGCACACTGATTTTGTGTTTTATGTGTTTTCTGGTTTGTGACGGGAAATGCAGGTTGTTTGAGTGTCTGTTTTGGAGGTCTCTGAAACTTTTGCAGGTTTTTACTTAGAGCTTCCGAGTATGATTTTGTGTATTTATGTGTATTTTTTGCTAGTGCTGTTTTAGTAGGTCTGTGTGTGGCTGGAGTTGTGGTGCAAGTATTAACCTTCTCCTCTTGACTGTCTGTTCCAGTCTTGGGTGGAGACAGCTTAGCTTCCAGTTTGGCTGTATAATTGCATCTCTCGCATATGTTAGTGTTTTGTGGTAGGAGGAGAGGGTTGTCTGTGTACATGAGGCAGTTGTAAAATTGCCTCAGGATACCCAGATTCACCAGCTGGTCTGGAGAGTGCACCTGAAGTTGCCCTTTGGTCATGCCTGAATAATAGGGTGAACTGCTTAGTTGCTTGGTTGGTGAGGGGTGAATAAAGAGCCTTGATCTGCTGGGCAATCAGTGTCAGGGTATATTAGTGCTTGCTGTTAGGTCTGAGCAAGTGCTGGGCTGTAAGATGCTTTTTGAGTGCTTAGGTTGAGAGTTAGACTAGTTTCAAGGGAAAAACTGAAGAAGATACTTAGTGGAGCTGGGAATAATTTAACCATAGCTAACTGGCACTGCCCAGTGCGCAAAACCGTGCAAACATGATTTTTATAGTAGGGAAATGAAAGAGATAGAAATTAGCCCAAAATGGCCAATAAACTACTAACTTCTGGGCTGGAGCCACTCCTCCAGGGACAGATAGGTTGCTCAAAGCTCCCCTCTCTCACAGGTTAACAGAGAAACTTCCTTCTATCCAAGTAAGGTATGGACAACTCAGAAACTAGTATCACAGCCCTGAATTCAGCACTAGCCTGAAAACTGGACTATACTAGCTTAGAAAGGCGGGAAACAAGGAATTTTTTTGGTTTTTATTTTTTTGAAAAGATAAGGCAAAAACAGTAAAAAATACACTTAAAACAGCTTTAAACGACTACAAATGATCAGAAAAGGCTATCGCACTTTAGTGTGTAGCCTACAACAGTTAAACAAATTATTTAAACAAAAAACTTTTTAAAAGTGCAGGCAGTCAAATAAGTACAATATGTGAAAAAAAACAAGCTTTTAAATCACAATAAATGCTGGAAAATCTGCATTTAGGCGGAAAACAGTTAAGTACAGCAAGAAAGTACAGAAAACTGATACTTGATCACTCCAAAGTCTCTCTTCTAAGCTAGAAGGCTTGTACCAGTTTAAAGCTTTCTAGTGCTACCCATTAGGTTAGTTACACGAAAGATGGGAAACAAGCGCAGATGTGGTCTTTTAAACCAGAAAGTTGAAAGAGACGGACAGACTGTCCAAATGGTCAATAAACTACAATTTCTGGGCCAAGAACCTCTCCTCTCGTGGTAGACAGGCTACCTAGTGCTTACCACTCCCACTGATAAGCTAGAAGGCTTTCCTCCAACACAGAAAGGGTTGTGGGGCTCAGAAGGTTATCAACAGTCCTGGATACAGCAACTCTGCATCTGGACTAGACTAGTTACAGGAAAGGTGGGAAACAAGTGCGTGCAGCTTTTAAACCAGAACGTTGAAAGAGATGGAAAAAAACTGCCTAAACGGCCAATAGCTACAATTTCTGGGCCATGAACCACTCCTCTTGTGGTAGATAGGCTACCTAATGCTTACTACTCCCACTGATAAGCTAGAAGGCTTCCCTCCAACACAGAAAGGCTTGGGGGACTCAGAAGCTTACAAAGAGTCCTGGATACAACAAATCTGTACCTGGACTAGACTAGTTACAGGAAAGGCGGGGAACAAGTACAAATGTAGGCTTTTAAGCCAGCAAGTTGAAAGAGATGGAAAACTGCCCAAACGGCCAAATAAACTACAATTTCAGGGCCAAAACTCATCCTTCCCATGCAGGATAGGTTACCTAGTGCTTACCACTACCATTGATAAGCTAGAAGGCTTTCCTCCAACACAGAAAGGCTTGGGGGCTCAGAAGCTTACTAACAATCCTGGATACAGCAATTCTGTAACCAGACTAGGCTAGTTATAGGAAAGGCGGGAAACAGGCACAAGTGCGGCTTTCAAACCAGGAAGTTGAAAGAGATGGAAAAAAACTGCTCAAACAGCCAATAGCTACAATTTCTGGGCCAGGGACGACTCCTCTTGTGGTAGATAGGCTACCTGATGCTTACCACTCCCACTGATAAGCTAGAAAGCTTCCCTCCAGCACAGAAAGGCTTGGGGGGTTCAGAAGCTTACAAACAGTCCTGGATACAGCAAGTCTGTATCTGGACTTGACTAGTTACAGGAAAGGCAGGAAACAAGCTTAGATTTTTTTTTTTTTTTTTTTTTTTTTACAGAAAAGCAGCTAAAACAGCAGTAAATACAATTCAAATTGATGGCTAGGTCATCTGGGGATTCAATGACTGCTCCTAGCTTGCAGTCATCTGCAAACTTAGTCAGCCGCAGCCATTTGGTGTTGGCTTTTACTTCAGAAAAGTAGATGCCAAACAGGAGAGGTCTCATCACAGGACCCTAGGGGACTCCCCTGATGACTGGTCGCTTTATGTAGATTAGTTCCCCTTTTTTGATTTTCTGCATCCTATCTGTGACCATTTGGCAATCCAGCCGGTGACATAGGGGTTTACTGTCAGTTTATTTAGTTTCTGACTATGCCTGAGTGGTGAATTGTGTCAAAAAATCAAAAATGAGGGAAGCTGAAAATAACAAAGTAACCAAGCACAGCTTCAGGGATGATGCCAATAAATATCCAAGAACCAAGTGGTAAATGCGCTGAAATAAAACCTTCTTAGTATAAAACCTTCTTTATTAACGCTGATAATTCCAACAAGTAAAACACGTTTTCGTTGCTGAATGCAACTTCTTCAGACAATAAAAGATCCTAAATGCTTAGTTTAAATACACCTTTAGCTAATCACATGTTCCTCCAATTAAAAATTAAAGCTGTATACTTTAAAAGGGCTGTATTCTATAACTGAACATATAACCTACTATGTTGTACATACGTACAAAATACATAATCACAAAGTTGACCTATATAATGTAAAAAACATACATATGTCACTGGTTGTCAACTAAATAAAACTATGTAGTGCTAATAGTCTTAAAAACAATAAAATCTTCTAAATGTTAAAAAAGTGTTGTCTATGCTATACTGGCCTTAAGTTTTAGTATTGGCTTGCCTCCAAGCCCCCCTCACAGGGGGAATACGAGGAATTACATGAACAGACATTAGGGAACATAATACAGATTACCTTAGGTACTACTGAATTGTCAAATGGTGCCATTCAGGAGTTTGAAACTTCTCCGATTATATGTAAATCGGGGGGTTTCTCCATCTATAATTACAGTCATCTGGAGATTACGGAAACTTTTTTCGAACTCTTTACCAAGGGCCTGAAATATGTCCCTAGTAGGTATAGTGACATCACTCAAGTAATTGTAGATTTAAAACTTTTCATTAGGAAGCTCAATTTAGAGAACCTCTTGGGTCATACAGATTACATTAGGGACGATACCCCGCACAGAACTAGTACCTTTAATCCACCACTGCATCCACAATTGAAAAACTTGGAAATGAGAATTGAACAAAGGATACGGAACCAGTGTAGACAGAAAAAACATGTGATAAACTTAACAACACCTGAGAGACAGCTTTTGGAATCTTTGAGACAGGATCCTTCCATAAGAGTCATGGAACCAGATAAGGGAGGGGGCATGGTAGTAATGGACCAGGTTTCATATGAAGGTAAAATGTTCAATTTACTCAATAACATTAGTAGATACACTACTGTATCTTTAAATGAGATCAACATAGCTTATAAGAAAATAGATCTAGCTATTAAACAGTTGTTAGATGTAGGAGCGATTGATCAGGTTACCTACAACTTTTTATACAATGCGGAACCCAAAATACCTACTATGTTCGGGGTTCCGAAGGTCCACAAGAACTTACTAGACCCCCCTCTGCGACCCATTGTAGCGGCCAAGGGTTCCAAGATCTCTACCATCTCCAAATTTCTGGATTATAAATTTAAGAAATTATGGCCCAAATCTTCCCATCTACTTAAAGACTCCTGGGAATTTTTAAAGCAGATATCCCCAGACCTCATGGTATCCAACCTTATATTTTTAACCATCGATGTAGTGGACCTGTTTTCGGTGATTCCCCATGAAACAGGTCTAGAATGGTTGGATGAGGCCATTACACCTTGCCCGAAAGCAGAACTTCGGGACAATTTTTTGATCATGAGTTTAATGAAACTAGTACTACATCATAACTTTGTTCATTTTGGTGGAGAATATTATAAGCAAATCTCAGGTGTAGCTATGGGGGCTAACTGTGCACCGACATATGCAGACATCATTCTCTCCATTTGGGAAAGCAAATTTGTATTCAATAGTACCTTTAAACAACATTGGGTAGCCTACTATAGGTTTCTGGACGACATTTGTATTTTTTGGACAGGGACCTATAGTGACATTCAGGAATTTATGGAATATCTAGCTTCCACAACAGATTTCCTTACCTTTACGCATCAAATATATGATGATAAGGTTGATTACTTGGATGTTCTGCTTAGTAAGAAACCACAGGGGGGTTTGAAATCCAATATATACAGAAAGCCCACTTTTTCTAACAGCTACATCCACTTCCATAGCCTGCACCCGTTACATCAGAAAAGAAGCATTGTGAAGGGGCAATACGTCAGAATATCTCGTATGACGTCAGAGGATGAAGACTTCCTTACGGAATGTCAGAAATTGATGTCCATGTTTCAGGAGAGGGGATATCCAGTATGGTTTATCAGTCCAATTCAAGAACAAGTTATTACCGGTAGAAAAGATAGATATGCCCCAGTGTTAGGGGTAGGGACTACTCTATCGAGACAGGAAAGGTATGAAAATACTAATGTATTTGAACATGCTTTTATTACAGAATATAGTAGTAACTCCAATGATATCAGGAATATTTTGGTACAGGAATGGGAAGCATTCAAGGCATTTACAGACTTGCCCAACCTGCAAGGCAAAGAAATCAAAACTGTTTTTAGTAGGGGTAGAAACATTAAGAGTTTGTTGGAGCAGGTCCCCTGCCAGAATAAAACAACCCGTATACGTAAGGGGACATATAAATGTGGTACTTGTTCACAATGCCCTTACATTATACAGGATGAACAAGTGACTATTACAGCTTTGAATAGAGTCATCAAAGCTAGAGAATATTTCAACTGTAACAGTCAAAGAGTAGTATATCTGGCAATTTGCACACAATGTCCAGCATATTATGTGGGCAAAACAGAGCGTACACTCAGACGTAGGATATACGAACATATGTACGATGTACAAAAAGCTAATATCAACAACGCTTTGTACAAACACACATTGATATGTCCTACAGCCAGATACAGATTTTTTGTTTTGGAGAGTATAGAAAAGGATCCTAGGGGGGGTCCATGGCAGGCTAGGTTGGAACAAAAGGAGACTCACTGGCAAATTTCCCTGGACTCAAATAAAAAAACGGGTTTAAATGACTACATTTCCATCAAGCCAATACTAAAACTTAAGGCCAGTATAGCATAGACAACACTTTTTTAACATTTAGAAGATTTTATTGTTTTTAAGACTATTAGCACTACATAGTTTTATTTAGTTGACAACCAGTGACATATGTATGTTTTTTACATTATATAGGTCAACTTTGTGATTATGTATTTTGTACGTATGTACAACATAGTAGGTTATATGTTCAGTTATAGAATACAGCCCTTTTAAAGTATACAGCTTTAATTTTTAATTGGAGGAACATGTGATTAGCTAAAGGTGTATTTAAACTAAGCATTTAGGATCTTTTATTGTCTGAAGAAGTTGCATTCAGCAACGAAAACGTGTTTTACTTGTTGGAATTATCAGCGTTAATAAAGAAGGTTTTATACTAAGAAGGTTTTATTTCAGCGCATTTACCACTTGGTTCTTGGATATTTATTGGCATCATCCCTGAAGCTGTGCTTGGTTAAATTGTGTCAAAAAGCTTTGTCCAGGTTGAGGTATGTGGTGCGCACCATTTTGCCTTCATCCATTGCTTTGGTGACCTTTTCAAAATGTCCACCAGGTTAAGTAAGCATGCCTTGCACTTGACAAATCCAAAGTGGGACAGGTCTGATGTTTTGAGGTTCCCTATGTCCTGATTGATTAGCTCAATGATACGTCTTTCCATGGCTTTCTGTATGAAGTTAGTCAGACATAAGAGTCTGTAATTACCTGGGTCTGTGGAAGGTGCTTCCTTTTGCAGAGGAATGACTGTAGCTGTTCTCCATTTGCTTGGCACAGCACCTGTATGGAGGCTGAGATCGAACAGTGTTGTGAGTTTGTGGCTAAACCATGCTTCATGCTATTTAAGATGTATCCAGAGATATTGGCAGAACTCATCATTGTAGTATTTCTAGCTTTTAATAGCACTTTTAGGACTTGGTCTTGTGCAATAGCTGGAGGTGAGCTAGTTTCAGGTATATCTTGTGGGACAGATGGTGGGAAGAGAGGGGTAAAGTTACAGCTAAGTTTATCAGCCAGTAAGTTCATTATACCTTTAGCTTTGGCACAGGTAACAGTGTTCACAATCAGCTTAACACATTGCTGCATTGCGATTTTGAGATTATGAGCATAACTTAAAAATTGTCCTTGAAAAATTTACCTTACCCCTTTTGAACCCAGCTCTCAGGCTGATTTATTGTTCATTACTTGAGAAACTGTTTTACTTATTGCAAGATGAGTCTCTGAGCTGCAAGCTCTTATGGTGGACTACCCCTATCTGGTGTTTCACAAGGACAGGGTTATGTTTGATTTTTCAAAAGGACAGGGTTATGTTGCCACTAATCCATCATTCTTGCCTAAAGTTGTTTCTGAATTTACCTTGAATAAATCCATTGATCCTCCAGTGTTCTGTCGTAATTCAAAATCCAGGGAGAAAAGATTCTGCACACCTTGGATGTGCACAAGCAACTCAGGTGCTACCTTAATAGAAGAAAGCCCATTAGAAATGCTGAGCAGATGTTTGTTTCCAATATGGGTGCTAAGAAAGGTCAGCCTCTCTCTCTAAGCAAACTATTGCACAGTGGTTGTCCTCTGCTACTGCTTTCTGTTTCTCCCAACATGGTAAACATCTTCTAGGCAAGGTTAAGGCTTGACTAGGGCATTATCCTCTTCGATGACATATTGGAAAGGGGTGGACTCTAGAAGCACTCCAGTGGTAGTAACCTGGTCCTCTGTTCATACCTTCAAAAAGCATTACAAACCAAACAAAAGACCAGGGCAGGCTTTGCTAGGACCATTCTGCAGGAGCTCCTGGATCCTTATTCTTAGGTAGGGTAAGCTGAGGGAATCTCCCCAAAATGCCACTGAGGCAGAACATAGTACAACTGGCAGATAATCCAAAATGCCACTGAGGCAGTGAGAATGATGAACATAGTACAACTGGCAGATAGTCCAAAATGCCACTGAGGCATTTGAGCATCTATTGTTACAGGTAAGCAGGACTTATGAAACTATACTTTCTCAGCTACTGGCAGACTGTACAGCCATGGCTGTCTGATGACCCAGGAAGTTTATTCCAGTGAGTGTGAGGAAGCTGCATGATTTTTGCGTATAAGGTTGCCAAGCAAAAGTGTTCTTTTCCAAGGGGGGGTCCTATTGAGGATTGAGGTGATGGGTAACTTAGATTTTTCCAGGCTCAGTTTGAAAGACATGAGGTGCTGATTTAATTGGATCTTGTTCTACTTGTTATTCGGTTTCCATTATGTTATCTATTACTACAACTTACATTTGTTAAAGAATGAAACTTGTGTTTTTTTTTCTTTTTTATTGGTTTCTTTCCATTTTCTCTCTCAAACTTTTCATGTGTGATTATTGTAGTGACACTACTACCTCCTTTGGGGCTATCAGTTTCTGTTCTGTCCCCTGTGGTTTCCCCATTTGGGGGCAGTTAACTATGAAGATATCAACCTTCCCCTATAGATTTCAGGCAAATGATAGTAGTGTGCGTAACAAGCTGTAGATCTGATTCTGAAACAGATTCACGTAAGATCGTTTTTCTTTGCTGCAGTTATCTCACTTAGGTTCATGAGCTGTTAATATGCATGTGTTTTAGGTGACTATTGAGGAACCCAGCCTAATTTCTCAAATACCCTAGAATACTGTCTACTTAACCGACTTACTCAGAGTCACACCAATAAGCAAATTAAGGCAGAAGGAATAAAGCTCATCACTGTGGCAGGCTCCTTATTAACAGCTCATAGCCTTGTT
Organism: Protopterus annectens; assembly: GCF_019279795.1. Lineage (NCBI taxonomy): Eukaryota > Metazoa > Chordata > Ceratodontiformes > Protopteridae > Protopterus > Protopterus annectens. The sequence goes on along the minus strand of NC_056750.1, from coordinate 17,427,504 downwards.
TGCATTAACTGCCAGCCTGGTTAGTTACCTTGTGTCGGGGAAATGTTGGATTACGCAGCCATTCAGGGCTGAGCTGTTGCTTCCTGCATGATGCTTTCAGCTGTTCAGCCACTGGTCAGTTATTTACTGTCTTTACCCTGTTTGCAGTTGCTGCCTTTACTCTGCTAAATCCTCATCTTTGTCCTTCATCAGCACCACATTGTCCTACATCAGTTTGGCTGCTGAATCCCTGAAGCAGGTTTAGATTCATTGGTTTACGGTATTTGCTGCACCGTCTTCCTCCTACTCAGCTCTCCTTATTCAGGCATGACATTTTCTCTCCGTGGAATCCATGTTAACTATTTTATGAATATGTGAGGCTCACCAAAGGACCCTTCCCATGGAAGACTAAAGGATTTCCATGGTGACTCAGACAATTTTCTCACAGAGTATAACACCACAGGGGTTTCTCAGTCTGGAAGGTATGGCTGTCTGGATTTTCTCTTCTGTGATGTTTTCTGTTTCTTTGTAACTAATGTTAATGCCCACTTTATGCTGAATGAATAGACATGAAATATAAATGCCACTGCAAAGGTTAAAATAATCTAAAGAACATTCACTGTGGTCCAATGAATTACAGAGTGAGTAACAAAACAAACTCAGGCCACCAACAAACAGTCATATATCGCTTGTCCCATTTGTGTCTCTCCAGAGTCTGATATTTGCATACTGGCACCTGCAGGTGGCTGTAACCTGACTTCAGAGTTCCTCATTACTGTCTAGGCACCTCTTTCCCAGTCTATGGTTGTTGTGTCACATGAACAGTCCATAGCATAGACTGTAGAGAATGAGAACAAACTAACATCTAAGTCATGGCGTCTAGATTTGAAGAGCTGCTATAAAATCATGAGGTTCTGGTTGACGCTTCAGGTAGGAAGCCAGTCCTTCCAGTTCAGGATGCTTACCTTTGGTGTGCTAACAGCTGTCTGGATATTTATTGTATGCCTTGGTCTGATAGTGGTCATGTTATTGGTGGGGGACATTCATGTTTTCCTGTATCCAGACAACTTTCTAGTGATATCAAAGTCCCAGAAAAGAGCCTAGAGCACCTGTGACGGTAATTACCTTTTTGTATTCCTTAAAGTTAAAGGTAAACCATGCCATGACTACAAGTAAGTCTTTTTAACTCAGACAGGAAAATTATCTATATCACCAAAAACAGATTTCAGAATTTGTTTTCATGCTTTAAATGAGGAGTCAGTAAGAAAGTACGTTTTGCAAAAGAATTATTCAGGACTCTGGGTCATATCTGGATAAGCATTCTTGTGGGTGCAACATGCAAAGTTACACATGAGGAAGATAAAAATTATTTCAATTCCTGAGATAAATGTGTAAGTGCCATTCCTGAGAAAAAAGGGAATATTACTAATTACAGTCATCTCAGACTTTCTGTATGTAAGCCTGCATTTTCGGTTATTCAGTCTCGGAGTTCCAGGACCTGTACTAATGAGTTTTGCTATGTGAAATGGTTGCCATTCTGTAATATGTTATTACACACTGCTTCTATGTCACCCCACTTACTAGGTAAATGTATAACTCATCCTATAAAAGAAAATACTTTTCTACTCAATGAACTGAATATCCCTCTGTTGAACAGGAGAACTATGCCTCACCCAACAATCAGATGCAAAAAATACTAGACTTCAAAAACCCTAACAATCATGAAAAAATTCTGAACATGCCATCAAAGTGGGAAATTATATTGGATACATTGCTGACAAATATCCCTGCCAGATGTGCTAAACTAAATGTTTACATAACCCTTCTTTTCACTCTGACCACAACGCTCGGACATTCCTTATACGATTTTTGTAGGAATGTTTGAAATGTCAAAATGGCGAATATACAACATTGGCAAAAACATGTTAACATTTACATTACTTAAAATCCTAAACACCAAGTCTATAAAAGATCACAAATGAAAACAGTTTCCTTTTGTGATCCTAAAACCAAAATCTATTTATAACACTAAGACCTATAGTGTTTTAATAGTGGTGGTGTTATGGAAAGGATTTTTCTAAGGTAAGGTGTAGTATTAAGGGCAAGAGCAGGGAGGGGTAGGATTTGCATGCATTACTAAGGCAGTGCAGTGAGGGTAATAAAACATGTTAACTCTAACCTTTTCTTTGTCCCTAACGGTACACCTCACCTTAGAAAAAGCCTTTCTATAACTCTGCTGCTACACAAGACGACCTGGACACACCCACTATATTCAAACAAATACATGCACATGCATGCGCGTGCACACACACACCACTAAATTGATCCACTTACCTAACCTGAACTCGAAACCTGAGCTGCAAACATTCACACACTAAATCTTTCTCCTTAACTAGCCCTAACTCTAAATCTAACCTGCAAGAACATAAACACACTCCCAACCTTAATACAAACCCATTTACCTGTTGTGGCAATTCAAACATTTGGCAACACAGGCATTCATTAAAATAGAACATTTGTATAAATGTCCCTACATTATAAACAAATGAATGTTCTGTAAAGTATAGGGGACCCCTTCATATATACCAAACCATACTTAATGAAGAATAATGCCACCCTAAATGATACTGTACCTATTCTGTCCTAAACAATCGCATGTATACCACCTTAAATGATACTACACCTATTCTGTCCTAAACAATCGTATGAGACCAGTGATTTGGGACTGTATATTAAACTCCTACTCACAATCTATCGATAAATCATTTAGGGTCCTCTGCAGTACTTTTAATAACTTTATTGATAACTTCTTCTCCATGAAGCATAAATATAGTTGAAAATTCTTCAATAAACATAAATAGCAGAGTTACAAAATTAACAAATTATTACTCCAAAACAAAGCGCATAGAGATTTATGCAACCCCACACAACACAAAAAGCGCCTAGAGATTTATGCAACCCCACACAACACAAAAAGGCTAAGGACAATTTTGTCTAAAAAGAGCTCACTAAATCAAAAAAGCAAAGCTTCCTTCTAGATAAAACCTGCCACCAATGAAGATGACAATAACAAGGCCATCTATACCAATGTCTGAAAAATAAAGGGGAAAAATAGCAAATGTGGTATTTTACGACACCATAACTGAGCCAACAGGTGTAGCTAACACACCAGCATACAAATACAAAGAGGGACCCACCCACTCTTCCACTTTATAACATGAACTCACTCTTAACCGCATCCAAATGGTTGCATATCTGTTCTCAGGAAGGCAAGAATACAGGTTCCATGGGAGCAGATGCAATGGCAGGAAAACAAATTTTTGTGATTAAATAGAGCTTATTATACTGACCTATGCATATTCTTTACAGAGTAATGACTACTGACTATGAAACTGGTATCTGGAAACAGGCTAATGTGACCCCAGTTCACAAAGGAGGTCCTTCCACACACCCCAGTAATTATGGATCTTAACAAGTAAGAAAAGGAGGACTCCTGTCCTCAGTGTGTCTGGTTGCCTGCGGAGCCTCTCATGCTTCTCCAATAAAGTCACGTCATTTTGACATTGTTTCCCTGAGATACCAAGACTGACTCCTATGTCTGGCTCACCAGATATATAGACGACTGCAAACCTGGGATAATTTTCCTTATCTCTGCTGATATCACCTCTCTTCAAAGAGCACTTAATGTTACACACTAATGGTTCAGTAAAAATTACATTGCCTTCAGTGGCAAAAAAACACAGCATTCAGGCATTTTCAAAACTCTGTCAGCTTTATACAGCACTGATGGACAACTTTTCACTAGAATAGTACAAAACATGGAGTCCTTGAAAATAATGACCCATAATACTGCTACTATCCACAAAGCATAAGGAGTAGCCCATCTGATCTAGAGAAATAATTACCTCCCTTTACACGACCCTTAACAAACTAATTATACTGTACAAGGATCTGCACACTTGTCATATGCCATCTGCTGTAACTGAAGAAGGTACAAGGATTCTTTTCCATGATAACTAAGGGGGCTTCAGGGCATACAGCCAAAGATTACAATAACTCGCTGCCTGTTCCTCTGTCTCTCAAGTCTGACTTATCACTTTCTTATAAGACAACTGTGCCTGCTATACAGAGCACTAAGATACCCACTATTATTTGACATCCTTTGATTGGAATACTCCCACCCCAGTGACTCGAACAAAAGAGGACACACAGTCTCCATAAAGATAAGCATCAGCTATACCATGAATCACAATGTCATATTTCAGAGACTTCTACATCTATGGAATAAACTCCCTTTGTCAATTAAACTCAGCCCAGTATATGTTATGGATTTTAACCAGGTAAGCCCACTGGACATCAACGACCATTTTCAGGGATAACCTAGGAATATTGTTTAGAGCTCACATAGGCACATGTAGGTAGGAGGACACAAACATATTAATATGAGCTACAGAAAGCAGCTTATTAATTGTTCAGAGCCTTGGTCTTCTATACTAACTGTCAGATCAAGTCATACCTTCATAAAGATATCGGATGATTACATGGGTACCTGCAAGTGCTAACACTAGATTCAAGATATCAAGCTCTTTGGTGGCCAGTAGGACTTAAACTTGTTAGTTAAGCAATGAAACTTCGAACGTTTGGCTGATACTCATCAGATACAAGTATGTCAAAATCTAGCATCATTGGCTGAGATATCTGAACCCATCAGGCTGCACAGGCTCAGTAGCCACATTCATTGTATCTATGAAAGTCTACATGTAGCAGCATAGGCTGAGATATCTGAACCCATCAGGCTGCACAGGCCCAGTAGCCACATTCATTGTATCTATGAAAGTCTACATGTAGCAGCATAGGCTGAGATATCTGAACGCATCAGGCTGCACATGCTCAGTAGCCACATTCATCACATGCATGGAAGTCTACATGTAGCAGCACAGCCTGGAATAACAGAACCTATCAGTCTGCACAGGCTCAGTAGCCATATTCATCACATGCATGGAAGTCTATGTGTAGCAGCACAGGCAGAGATATCTGAACCTGTCAGGCTGCACAGGATCAGTAGCCACCAGCATCCCATGCATGGAAGTCTACATGTAGCAGCATAGGCTGAGATATTTGAACCTGTCAAGCTGCACATGCTCAGTAGTCACATTCACCCCATACATGGAAGTTTACATGTGGCAGCATAGGCTGAGATATGTGAACTTGGCAGGCTGCACATGATCCATAGCCACATGCATTGCATGCATGAAATTCTGCATGTAGCCAAATAGGCTGAGATATCTGACCCTTTTAGGCTGCATGTGATCCACAGCCACATGCATCCCATGCATGGAGGTCTACATGTAGCAGCATAGACTAAAATATCTGAAGCTGTCAGGCTGCACATGCTCAAAAGACTTATCCATCCCATGCATGGATGTCTACATGTAGCAGCAAAGGCTGTTACACTGCACATAATTTGTAGCCACTTTCATCATCCCATGCATGGAAGTCTATATGTAGCAGCATAGGCTAAGATATCTGAACCTGTCAGGCTGCATGTGATCCTTTACCACATTCATCCCATGTATGGAAGTCTACATGTAGCAGCATAGGCTGAGAAATCCGAAACTGTCAGACTACAAATGTTCAGTAGAGACATCTATCCCATGCATGGAAATTTACATGTAGCAGCATAGCTTGAGCTATCTGAACCTGTCAGGCTGAATGTAAACCTTAACGACATTCATCAAATGCATGGAAGTCTACATGTAGCAGCGCAGCCTGAGATATCTGAATCTGTCAGGCTGCATGTGATCTGTAGCCACAGTCACCCCATGCATGGAAGTCTACATATAGCAGCATAGCCTGAGATATCTGAACCTGTCAGGCTGCATGTGCTCAGTAGCCAAATTCATCACATGCATGGAAGTCTACATGTGACAGTATAGGCTGAGATACGGGAGGTTGTTAGGATGCATGTGATCCTTAAACACAGTCATCACATGCATGGAAGTCTACATGTGACAGTATAGGCTGAGATATTTGAACATGGGAGGGTGCACATGCTCAGTAGCCACATTCATCCCTTGCATGGAAGTCTACAGGTAGCAGCATAGGCTGAGATATCTGAACCCATCAGGCTGCATGTAATCTGTAGTCACATTCATCATCCCATGCATTGAAGTCTACATGTAGCAGCATAGGTTGAGATATCTGAAACTGTAAGGATACATGTGATCAGTACTCACATTCAACCCATGTATGAAAGTCTACATGTAGCAGAATAGGCTGGGATATCTGAACCTGTCATGCTGCATATGCTCAGTAGCCACATTAATCCCATGTATGGAAGTTTACATGTAGCAGCATAGGCTGAGATATGGGAACTTATCAGGCTGCACATGCTCAGTAGCCACATCCGTTCCATGCACAGAAGTCTACATGTAGCAGCATACCTTGAGTTATCTCAACCTGTCAGACTGCATGTGATCCTTAACCACATTCATCACATGATGCATGGAAGTGTACATGTAGCAGCATAGCCTGAGATATCTTAACCTGTCTTGCTGCATGTGATCTGTAGCCGCATTCATCCCATGCATGGCAGTCTACATGTAACAGCATAGGCTGAGATATCTAAACCTGTCAGTCTGCATGTGATCCTTAACCACATTTATCACATGCATGGAAGTCTACATGTAGCAACATATGCTGAGATATCTGGACCTGTCAGGCAACACATGCTCAGTAACCACACCCGTCACATGCATGGAAGTCTACATGTAGCAGCATAGCTTGAGTTATCTGAACCTGTCAGGCTGCATGTGAGCTGTAACCAGATTCATCACATGCATGGAGGTGTACATGTAGCAGCATAGCCTGAGATATCTGAACCTGTCATGCTGCATGTGATCTGTGCCCACATTCATCACATGCCTGGAAGAATACATGTAGCAGCAAAAGGTGAGATATCTGAACCAGTCAGGCCACACATGCTGAGTAGCCACCTTCATCCCATGTATAAAAGTCTACATGTAGCAGCATAGCCTGAGATATCTGAACCTGTCTGGCTGCATGCGATCCTTAACCGCATTCATCACATACATGGAAGTCTGCATGTTGCAACATAGGCTGAGATAACTGAACCTGTCAGGCTGCATGTGATCTGTAGCCACATTCATCCCATGCATGGAAGTCTACATATACCAGCATAGCCTGAGATATCTGAACCTGTCAGGCTGGATGTGATCCTTAACCACATTCACCCCATGCATGGAAGTCTACATGTAGCAACATAGGCTGAGATATCTGAACCTGTCAGGCTACACATGCTCAATAGTCACATCAGTCCCCTACATGGAAGTCTACATGTAGCAGCATAAGCTGAGATATCGGAGCCTATCACACTGCACGTGATCCATAGCCATATGCATCCCATACATGGAAGTCTACTTGTAGCAGCATAGACTGAGATATCTGAACTTGTCAGGCTTCACATGCTCAGTAGCCTCATCAATCCCATGCAGGGAAGTCTACATGTAACAGCATAGGCTGAGATATCTGATCCTGTCAGGCTGCACATAATCTGTAGCAACATTCAACACCCAATGCGCTGAAGTCTAATGTATCAGCATAGGCTGAGATATCTGAACCTGTCGGGCTGTATGTGATCTGTAGCCACATTCATCCTATGCATGGAAGTCTATATGTAGAAGGATAGGCTGAGATATCTGAACCTGTCAGGCTGTATGTGGTCTGCAGCACCATTCATCCCTTGCGTGGAAGTCTACATGTAGAAGCACAGGCTGAGATATCTGAACTTATCAGGCTGCAACTGGTCAGTAGCCACATGCATCCCTTGCATGGAAGTCTGCATGTAGCAGCATAGGTTGCGATATCTGAACCTGTCAGGCTGCATTTGATCCTTAACCACATACCACATTCATCCCATGCATGGAGGTCTACATGTAGCAGCATAGGCTGAGATATCTGAACCTGTCAGGCTGCACATGCTCTGTAGCCACATTCATCCTATGCACGGAAGCGTACATGAGTAGCAGAGGTGGTATTGTGGGATTTCTGCACATCAGGATGTCATGGAGATGCAATAGGGTCAGGGAAAATCAATCATTCACCCCTGGGGGTTATTCATAGGGCAGCTGCTCCTTTGGAAAGCTCTCACCCCTGAAACCAGTTATCAAACTAGATATGCACCAGTGGACTATTCTTCAGTGTAAATCGGGGATCCCTGATGAAGTGATAAGGAGAACAGTAGATTATGAATAAAAAATGAATAAATGAGCCATTGTCAAGGCATGGGGGGAGCATCTATAAAATGTCAGTCTCGATGGTCTGTTTGTCCTGGGAACCTTTGCTCACCTCTTTTCCTACTGTTAAACTTTTGTTTAATGGTGTTTAGTATGTTTAGCCTCCCAGAACAGTAGCTGCTTCAGGGTGCATATGAGTATTTTTGTATAGAATTAAGTCACTGCTTGAGCTTGCAGAATCCATTACCTTGAAGATTTTTCACAGCAAACTTTCTTGGAGGCTATCACATCAGTAAGGAGGTGTCTTTATGATGTCCTTGATAAGAATGTGCTGGCTTTGTTTACCAGGCTACTCTTTATCCGCAGTGTCATGTCTGAGATTGCCTTGAATTAGAAGGTTTATTTACAGCAGTTTTATGAAACACCTGTATAGACTGGAATCAGTGAGTCAGGTTAATATGTACATTAACAGCACCACGTCTTTTTAGGAAGCCAAGACAATGATTTATCCTGATAACTCCTGAACAGGTTGGCTATTTTTGTGGTGGCAGGTTGTACTTCTTTGTGCTACAATAATCCTGGAAAACCCTTATGGAGGTCCTGTTAGAGCCCATATTCCACTAAAGATGTAACTGCATCTGCAGCCTTCTTCATGGGGACTTCCAAGGGACTGTACAAAAACTTGGTCTTCAGTCCTTATGTTTGCTAGATATTACATTTAGCTTGCTAGCCTAAGGCCAAGGGAAGCTCTCCTAAGATGGTATATCAGAGCATATTAGATGGTGATTACTGCTGTTTATAGTGGTGGCTTGCTGTTATACCTAAATGTGAAGATGTGAAGACACAGAAACAAGGGAAGCAGCATATCACAGCTGTGAGAGTATTTATTGCAACAGTAGATATCTAGCTTTATTCCTGTCTCTCCCAAGGCTCCCAGCCTCTGTCTTCCATTCTACACCTAATGCTTGTTTGCTCTGCATTGTTGTCTTTATTACTAATCTTATGTTGAAGGATGCTTAGTAGACTTTTGCTTGGATGCATGGTGGTATTTCAGCCTCTCAGGTTTATGTGGCATTATGTCAATATATCAGAGGTGCTTGTGGTGCTGTGTCAGCTTATCAGGTAGTCTTGCAAGCAGACAGCAATGACAGGAAATGGCTTTGATGCACTTTGACATGTTGCAGGTGTTTTTGCATGGTTGCATCATAATGTTGAGCTGTGAGGGGCCTGGTTTTGTATTGTTCATAATTACTGAAAGATTCATAATCTCTGTGTTCATCCTTGATTGAGGAGATTGATCATCTTGGCACTCTGCTGTGAAGATTCTGGTAGTGGCCCCTTCTATGTGTCTGAGTTGGTTCTGACTATCTATGAGGTACAAATCAGGGATCTGCCTTTGGGAACTCTGGCTCTGAGATTTGTGAGAATGCTCCTCCCTAAAGTTTGTCTAGGTAGCAGGTATGAATGTGACACAACAATCATAGAGTGTGGGGAAACAGTGAGGAAGGGCACCTAGCCTTTACTGAAAAAATCTGGAGCCAGGACAGTGCCACCTGCAGGTGCCAGTACCCAAATATGAAGGCTACTGAGAGACAGGAAGACAATACGCATGTAATATTATGGTGAGTCCCTCATGCATGTATGCATCTGTACTATCTGAGAAGCATGCTTATAACAGATGGTTATTGTCACATGGCTAGAAAGGGGATATTTTCACACTAGATCATTTTCCTAAAGCACTGATGTGTATAATGTTCCACCCTTTCAGATGTCCAGTTACTCTATTTTTCATTTGTTAGTGTTGCACTGCACCCTGACCAACTTCTGCAGTCATTTCTTAAATTTTTTTTTAGCTTGGCCCGGTGCACACAGAAGGTGGAATGGTTGAAGGCAAACACAAATCGCTCGGACTCTTTCACTCTATTGATATTTTTAAAGGGATTCCTTTTGCTGCTCCTCCTGGAATATTTGAAGATCCTAAAGCCCACCCTGGATGGTCAGGTAAAGATACTTTTTCTTCAGGTGATATTTAAGATGTTTATAATTATGAAATCGATATGCATTACAGCTATTTATTTTCTCTTTGTTGACCAGGTCAGTCCCGTTAGCCCAGTTTCCTCTCTTCAAGGGAGAACTAAGATGGTATTTACACTGACCAAGGGGAATTTGACCAGGGCAATGGGGAGCTTGCTTACTCTTTGTTCAATAAGTGCCATGGGATCTTTTACATTGACCTTAGCAACCAAGAACTTGGGCAGAAAGGACCTTGATTTAACATCTCATCTGAAGGACAGCACACTCAGGAGCACAGCACCCCTCTTATGCTGTACTAAAGTGTCAGTATTGGAAATTTTATTCAAGTACCTTGTGTGAGAATAGAACCCAAAGCCTCCTGATTCTCCAGCACAAAAAGCAAGTGCTTTACTTGTTGAAAATACTGACACTGACTCTTTACTACTTAGTTTGGGATCCATATCACTAAAATTAATGTGCATAACAATTTAGTTATTGCTTGATCTTTTAACTGGGGAGGTGACTTGATCCATTCATACTTGTTTTTTTTCGGACCTCATCCCTGCATTATAAATTTTATAGCAAGGCAATTTGAATGAGGAGGTAATGCATTCTTTATACAACTGATGTGAGCTAGAGGAAACTAAGATATGAGTGACAAATTGTTACAGGAATTGTTTTTGTAACACTGTTTCAGGAGATCCCAAAACTCAGGTGGATAAGTAGCTTAATAATTAAATATAGCCTCAAGGAAGGCATTTCTCCTCCATTTAGCAACAAACCAAAATAATCCCACTATAACATTATTTCAAGAAACTCCCAAATCCAGGTGGCAAACTAGCTTAATAATTAAACATAGTCTCAAGGAAGGTATTTCCTCTCCATTTGGAAACAAACCAAAATAATCCTACTATTTAAGGGTGGTGGCAAACACAAAGCTGGAAATTACAGATCTATCTCCATATTTAACCCTGAAATAATAAATAAATGTTCATAATTAGCTAACTGATCACTTAATTTCACGTGACGTAATCATAGCTATTCAACATAGCCTTATACCTGTCCCAGCACTTAAATCACAGTAGTAGAAATAATAAATCATATTGCCACCCAGTCTGACAATAAATTGACTATGGCTGCCTTTTTCATTGATTTGTTTTCCAGAGCCTTTGATACAGTTAGTCAAAATATTCTGTTACACAGACTCAAAACAATGGGGTGTCCTAACATAGTATTACACTGGTTCAAATCCTACGTACCATTTAAAATTTAGCAAAGCTGCCAATTTAATTTTTTCAGCTGCATCACTGGAATACCACAAAGCTGTCTTTTTCATATTCACCAGTGACACACATTGACTCATAAACAGTCTACAATTACTACAATATGCTGATAACATTATCAGTTTTTACATTGACAAGCACACTGACTCCCCACTACCTAAATTACAACAATCCATAGGCACATTGCCTGGTTAAAAGACAGCAACCTAATTTTAAATGAGAGAAAATTTAAACTGATGATTTTTGGTCTACCACCACCACCACCACCACCAAACAGTAAATACAATCAAAATAAACAACATAAATACTGAGATTGTCCAGTACTGCACATACCATGGTCTCAGCACTGACAATAAACTCACCTTCTCTGAACATATCAAATATAAGCAACCTTGACAAAGACTTAAATCCCTCTACTGTATTGATAAATGTCCTTCCTGCCATGATACCAGGCAAACACTAGCTAACTCCAGCTTTCTGCCTAAACTATTCTATGGAAACACTGCTATGGACAATAGTGATAAATCAGTCCCAAGATAAGCTTGAATCAACATATTATTAAATTGCTAAGTTTGCAACCCAAGCAGTAACCCAATATCACACCTGTAGCATGCTTAATAAACTTCTCTGGGTGTCTTATGAAAACAAATTAAAATGTAATCACCTGTTATATGATAACAACTTTCCAGACTTTCCTCCAGTACTGAATCAGTACAAACCTGTTAGAAACTTCAGAACAAACAGAATGAGTCTCCTGCACATTCACCCTTATGACCCTATAAGCTCAAAACGAACACAATATGTAAAGAAAAGGTACCTCACTACTTACTAACTAGGGAATGGGTCTCACTCCTCTTACAGCTAAGACAGATGGGTAATTCTTCCAGCTTCAAACACTATTGAAGTCTCACCTACTAACTTTCCCAGGATGCAACATTCTCTTCTACAACCATGTATTAGGATGAGTTTTCATTTCCATTTGTGTGTTTGCTGTGCTTTAGTCCTGTATGCACACACACTATCTATATTCAAGAATCTGAATCTTACCTGCACTCCATACATCAGCTACACTGACTAATAGAATTAATCACACTAACTTCTTTCTCTTCCTTTCTTCACATACAAAACATTACTTTTCTATCTTTTATCTTCTCCAGTCTTCCCTTATTAATGATCTTTTAACCTATCATCTTTGTATGGTTTTAATTTGCACATTCAAAAATACTTTTAAAGGAGAACTGCACACACAGACTGAAAAAAATGTTTATTTTATCAAGCCTTGATGTTTCTTACACTTTAACACTACTTTTGGACTCTATATACTTTTTTCTTTTTTAAATATAATTCCAGAGTCTGCCCACATGGGGTCCAGCAATTTGATTTTTTTAGTCTATCTCCAGGTACCCCCACAGTACAGTGTTTGGCTTTAAAATATTACATCATGGCCCATAAACTCCTGTCAATGCATTGACTTTACGTCTGTTTTCACATACACCCTGCTTTCTTTTAGTCAGTCAGCTTCAATAACCATTTCTTGCTTTTCAGTGATTACTTAAAAGTCAAACAGGGATAATTACAGAACAACAGAACAGTATCTTTGAGCTATCAATCACAGCAGAAAACAGCTCAAATTTGCCACTTTGACAGATATGAAGGAGAGGTGTTTAGGGGGAAGGGAGATGAGAAAACTACGCCTACAATCCAGGCATACCAAAAGAATGAAATTTGGCCACTTTAGAAAGAAAAAGTAGTAAGTTACAGGCACTGAACACTGAAAGCCACCAAAAGTACAGGAACAGAAGTAAATCTCATATAAATCTGAAACTTAAAAAAGTAGTATTTTATGATGAAGAGTAGCAAACAGTCAAAACCAAAGTCAAAACACGTCTGTATTTTTTACAGATATTTAGAAGTACTAAACTTAATTTGAAAGAAAACTTGGTATGTGTGTATGTGTGTATATATATATATATATATATATATATATATATATATATATATATATATGTATATATATATATATATATATATATATATATATATATATATATATCTATATATCTATATATACACATAGATTTATATATAAATATATATATATATATTTATATACACGCACACACACACACACACACACACACACACATATACATATATATATATATATATATATATATATATATATATATATGATATAAAAAGTTTACACACCCCTGTTAAAATGCCAGGTTTTTGTGATATAAAAATGAGACCACAATAAATCATTTCAAAACTTTTCCCACCTTTAATGTGACCTATAACCTGTGCAATTCAATTGAAAAACAAACAAATCTGTTAGGGGAAAAATATAAAAAATAAAAACCTACAATAAGCTGGTTGGATAAGTGTGCACACCCTTAATCTAATACTTTGTCGAAGCACCTTTTGATTTAATTGCAGCATTCAGTCTTCTTGGGTACACACCTGTCGTCAATTAAAGAGACTTTGATTAACCCCAAATAAAGTTCAGCTGTCCGAGTAGGATTTTCCTAAGATTTACTCAGTTGCCTGCTACAGTAAAAGCCATGGTTCACGGAGAACTTACAAAGCATCAAAGGGATCTCATTGTTGAGGGTACAAACAAATTTCCACAGCATTGGCTTTACCATGGAACACAGTGAAGACAGTCATCAAAAAGTGGAGAAAATATGGGACAACAGTGACATTTGAAAGAACTGGACATCCCTCCAAAATTGATGAAAAGACAAGATGAAAACTGGTCAGGGAGGCTGCCAAGAGACCTACAGCAACATTGAAGGAGCTGCAGGAATTTCTGGAAAGTACTGGTTGTGTACTACATGTGACAGCAATCTCCCCATATTCTCCATATGTCTGCGCTATGGGGTAGGGTTGCAAGAAGGAAGCCTTTTCTTTCACAGAAAAACATCCTGGCCCAGCTAAAATTTGCAAAACAATACGTAGTTTCCCAAAAGCATGTGGGAAATGTGTTATGGTCTGATGAAACCAAGGTTGACTTTTTTGGCCACAATTGCAAAAAGTACGTTTGGCACAAAAACAATACTTCACATCACCAAAAGAACACCACCCCCACGGTGAAGCATTGTGGTGGTAGTATCATCCTTTGGGGTTGCTTTTCTTCAGCTGGAACTGGGGCTTTAGCAAGGTGGAGGGAATTATGAACAGTTCCAAATACTAGTCGCTTTTGGCTCAAAACCTTCAGGCGTCTGCTATAAAGCCAAAGATGAAGAGGAATTTCATCTTTCAACATGATAATGACCCCACGCATACATCTAAATCAACAAAAGAATGGCTTCACCAGAAAAAAAAATTAAAGTTTTGGAATGGCCCAGCCAGAGCCCAGACCTAAATCCCATAGAAAATCTGTGGGGTGACCTGAAGAGGGCTTTGCACAAGAGATGCCCTCGCAGTCTGAAAGATTTGGAGTGCTTTTGCAAGGAGGAGTGGGCAAATATTGTCATGTCAAGATATGCCATGCTGATAGACTCCTACCCAAGAAGACTGAATGCTGTAATTAAATCAAAAGGTGCTTCAAAAAAGTATAAGTTAAGGGTGTTCATGGTTATGCAACCAGCTTATTGTACTTTTTATATTTTTCCCCTAACAGATTTGTTTGTTTTTCAATTGAATTGTACAGGTTATAGGTCACTTTAAAGGTGGGTAAAGTTTTGAAATGATTTATTGTGGTCTCATTTTTTTCTGTCACAAAAACCTGGCATTTTAACAGGGGTGTGTAAATGTTTTATATCCATTGTATATATGTGTGTGCATGTATATATATATATATATATATATATATATATATATATATATATATATATATAGTTTACTAGCAAAATATTAAAACTTGGTTCAGGGAATGCGGAAAGTCGAACGTTAGTAAGTTGACTTTCCATGTTGCCTAATGCTAGGAGATCGAGATTACATATCAGCGAATGCAAGTGTGCATTCGATGATAGGTTCATAGGCTCATACTAGGCTATCTGCCCTGGGGCAATTATAAGCCTAGCCCGATTCTGTATGATTTGAGTATACTGTGCCCTTTTTAAGGTTTAGTTTACTGTGCCTTTGTCTAATAGTGACACGGGAGTAATCCCTGGGACAAACCTACGATCCCCCATCCACCTATCGAGATTCTTCTTGAAGAGATTCAGTGAGGTGCTCTGCCTCACATGAACTGGAATTCTATTTCAGAGTGAAGGGAGCCTCTGGGTTATGAACCTGTCCCTCCAGCAGGTTCTATTTATTTCTGTGCTGTTCAAGTCCCTCGGTGTGGCTCTAAGGGATTTAGATTTACTGAGTAGAGCATGTCCATTAATTCTGGATTTGATGTATGTCAGGCATAGTAAAGCTGGAGTTTTTTTAACCGAGCAGCATATGGCATCTGATTGAGACCCTTGATCCTCTTGGTGAGATACTTTTGGGGTCTTTCTAATTGCTGCAGGTGTGTACATCCCAAAGGGGCATTGTATTCTATGATGGGCCTGATGAGGGATGAATAAACGATTACCTCTCTTGAGCTAGATGTGAAACCCTTCGTGATGAGGTGGGCTATGTAGAAGGTCTTTCTAACCACTTTGGCAATGTGGTTTTCAAAGGAGAGACTGCTATCAACTTGGGTCCCCAGGTCCCTAATAACTTTCTCTGTACTTAATGGGTTTCCGCGTATGTGGTAATTTATGGGCACATTGTTTTTGCCAAAGGGTATGACTATACATTTTTTGGCATTTAGCTTTAAACCATGGTGCTGGCACCAGTTATCTGTCTCTGTGAGACCTTTTTGAAGGATGTTTGTGTCAGCTGGAGAGTTGATTATGGTGCCCAGTTTTCAGTCATCTGCGAACTTGGTGAGCCATAGTCCTCCCACGTTTGCCTGTACCTCGGAAAAGTATATACCGAACAAGAGTGGTCCCAGGACAGAACCCTGTGGGACGCCACTTGTGACGGCTCCAGCAACTCTCACTCTGTGGGTTCTGTCTTTGAGCCAGTTTGCGACCCATCTTGTGACATAGGGGTTTATATTTAAGCTGGATAGCTTATCTATGATGCCAGTGGGGTATTGTGTCAAATGCCTTTGCAAGGTCCAGATAGGCTGTGTGGACTACCTTCCCTTCATCTATGGCTTTGGTGACTATTTCGAAGAAGTCAACCAGGTTCAAAAGGCAGGATCTGCCCTTGACAAAGCCGAACTGGGTAGGATCTAGTGTCTGTAGGTCCCCAATGTCTTTGTTTATGAGCTCCATGATGATTCTCTCTATAGCCTTGCAGACTAAGCTAGTCAGGCTTATGGGGCGATAGTTTCCAGGGTCCGTAGAGGCTCCACCTTTGTGGAGTGGGACCAGTGTTGCTGTACGCCATTCTGTGGGCACATATCCTGTAGTGAGGCTGAGATTGTATAGCTGTTTTATTTGAGGGATTAGTTCCTCTTGGAGTTCATGTAGGACCTGGGATGCCATCTGGTCCCATGGAAGCAGTGTTTTTTGCTTTGGAGAGGGCAGCCTTCACCTGAGCATCAGAGATGTTTGGGAGGCAGCCCTCTGCCGGGATAGATACTTGCTCTTTTGGGGGGGAGGGGGTGGAGAAGTTTGCACTGAACCTGTCTGCCAGGATACTGGTGATGTCTGTGGGTTCAGTGTATTTTTTGTCGTTTAGAATCAACTCAGAACAAGTCTGGGATTTGCATCCCAGGTTTCTAACATAACTGAAAAAAGCCTTATGATTGTCTTTGGTGTCCTGTGCAATTTTTCTCTCGAAGCTGGCCTTGGAGTATTTTATGAAGGATTGTAATTTTTTGCTAGTACTGATCAGAGATGCCTTACCTAGTAGGGATTTTGCTCTATCATGTAGTAGCTTCCTCCTTCTGTTGTACAGTTTATTTATGGCAGGGGTCCACCAGACTGGACGCCTGCCTTTGGATGATTGGGTCTTGGTTTTGTTTGGGATAGCATGATCCGTGCATTCCTGGAGATGTCCATAGAATGCGTTTATATAGGATTCTGCAGTTTGGGCCATAGTTTCCACTGGCCCTGGGGCCTTGAAGGATTCCACTTCGGTTTTGAGAAGTGAGAAGTTCGCTTTTGAGAAGTTTTTCACTGTGGTTTTCTGGGCTGGGGGTGGGGTCGGGATGTGGACATCCAGTGAAATTAATTTATGGTCTGATCTTACCAATGAGTGATATACTTCTGGTGTGGAGCATAGAGTCCCCATGTTGGTAATGATCAGGTCTAGTATGTTGTCCCCTCTTGTGGGAATGGTGACTAGTTGTTCCATAGCATTTGAGTTTATAATTTCCAGGAACCTTTGGGCTAAGGTGCTGGGGCTTGAGTAGTGCTCCCAGTCAATGTTTGGGTAGTTGAAGTCGCCCAATATAATGGTGTTCGGAGAGATCTTCATGTTCTCCAATGTTTTCAGGAAAGCCGAGTGGGATTCCTGACTTTGAGAGGGTGGTCTGTAGGATGCTATAAACTGAAAAGCAGTCTTGCCCACTGTTAGTTGCACATGGATGGTCTCCGATACTGCAATGCCACTAACTTGGAGGTGTGGATATCCTTGATAAATATGGAAACTCCCCTCCTTTTGTGGTTCGGTCCGGGTTTTGGGGCCAAAAAGCATGATATGAGGTATAGCCTGGTAGTGCTGGGGTGCTCTCTGGAGCCTTTAACCAGGTTTCTGTCACTGCACAGATATCGATGTTCTCCATACTGAGGAGAGCTTTGAGTGCGTGCATCTTGAGGTTAAGACTTCTGGCGTTTAGCAGCATTACCCTTAGTTTCTTGTTCCTTGTGCTGTCTATGGGGGTGGGTTTGACTTTTGAGCCTTGCCTAAAAAGGCACTATGGGGGTGGCAAGAGCCTTTGCCAATATCCGAAAGCCCAGTGGTGACAGGTGCAAGGTGGCTTGTCGAGCATGTCATCCCAGGCTGACAGACACTGGATCCCCTTTGAATGACACCAACATTTTAGCCAATTGTTAAAATCGATCATTTTGTCTTTGTACTGTGGCATCATTCTAGGTGAGGGTAAGATGCTGCTCAAGGTCAGGGTCATACCAGCCTGGGCTACATGATCAGAGAGCTCCTCTATGTCTCTTTTCATGTAGTCCAGGGAGGTACGTCTCAGGTCATTCACACCAGCATGTACAATGACTGAGTCATATTTGTATTTGCTTTGGAGTGACCTGAGTGCTTGCGTTATGTGGCGGATCCTAGCACCTGACAGGCAGCTCACCGTGACCTTCTCTTTATTCAGCCTGGTGAGCGGGGCGTCAGTGTGTCTGACAATAGAGTCACCTATTACAAGAGTATCAGGTGTGTTATTCAGCCTTGGGGCTGTGGCTGCTTGGCACACTGACTTTGTGGGCTATGTGTTGTGCGTGTTTTGTTTTGAGGTAGCGTTTGCTTGAATGTCTGCTTTGGAGGTCTCTGTTGCTTAGGTAGATTTTTATTTAGAGCCTCCGAGTATGTTTTTGTGTATTTATGTGTTTGGTTCGCTGATGTGGTGGGACTATGTGATACTGGAATTGTGTTGTGTGAGGTTACCTTCTCCTCCTGACTGGTTACACCAGTTTTGAGATGAGAGAGCTCAGCCTCCAGTTTGGCTAAATAGTTGTATCTCTCACATATATTTGAACCTGTTTGGAGGAGGAGAGGGTTGTCCGTGTACATGAGACAGTTGTAACATTGCCTCAAAATTCCCAGATTCACCAGCTGGACTGGAGAGGAAACCATTGACTGACCTTTGGACATGCTAGAGTAATATAGGGAAACTGAATTTAAGGCGGACCAATAGAGGACAGGATAATCGTAGAGAGTATAAGAGTAAGTAGTGCTTATGGTTTAATAGTGCTAACTTGTAGGATTACTTAATTGGACCAGTGAAGGACCTTAGAATGAGAATATGGTGTTTAAATTGAGAGGTAGAGCAGTTCTAAGGGAAAAAGTGAAGAGCAGACTTTGTGGAGCCAGGAATAGTTTAAACCCAATTAGCGGCTCTGCCCGCTGTTAAGAGGATTTTAAGAGAGGAAGATGAAGGAGTTTTGGAATTGACCCAAAATGGCCAATAAAACTACAGTTTCAAGTCAGTAACCACTCCCACAGGGGCAGGCAGGCTGCTCAATGTTTTTCACTGCCACTGATCAACAGAGAGACTTCCCTTTAGCCCAAGCAAAAAATGGCCTGACAGAAACTTACAAACAGTTCAAGAACAGCAAGCCTGTAACTGAACTTTTTTAAATCTCAGAAAAGTGGGAAAAAAGCAAGATTTTTTGTTATTTTTGTTTTTTTCAGAGGTAGCAGAGGTTCACAAGTATCAACAAGTTATAACAGTGCAGTAAATGACCCCACACAAGAGTGCTAGGCCAAAGACAGATAAAATGCAAGTTTTGAGGAAAAAACGATTTTAAAAATAAGTGCAAACAGGAAATTCAGTAAACAGCTCTAGGTTGTGCTCTAAAAACAGTTACTAATGCAGAAATCAAGTTTAACAAGCCAGAAAATGCTCAATATAGGCAGCTATTCAGAAAAACTTAGCAAATAAACAGAGGAAAAATACTTAAAATCTCAAAAGTGGCTCCTTTCTTCTCTCAGCATTTTCTCCTCTTGGTGGGTGCTTCACCAACAGCCAACAAGCCTGAAAAGACGCCAAACCCATAGTAACTCGATGTTGTGAGTAGAGTCGCGGTACAGTGCGGAAAGGGAACTGTATCCCTTTCCTCACTGTAGTGCAATCTCAGAGTTAGAATATTTAATATGCAGGAGGTGTGTTAGGTGTAGCCCCCACAAGGGGGTGCAGGGGGTCTTGCCCCCCTGCTAAAACCTGATTGACATTGTAGGTGTTTCATTACGTTTGCACCTACATTGCCATCGTGGCCGATTTTCAACATTAATGTAGAATCTGTTAAATTCAATCAACAGATTCGACATTATAAGCTAATTAGTATGCTGGAAGTGTGACGTAATTTTGTTCTATTGAAGTGTTCTGAATATCGATATTTTGATAGTAAACCAATATATATATATGTATATATATATATATATATATATATATATATATATATATATATATCCATAGAGAGAGAGAGACAGAGAGATACACACACACACACACACACACACACACACACACACACACACACACACACACACACACACACACACGCACACACAGCTAGATGTCCTCACATATCACTGTTGCTGTATTCTAAACAGAAGGGATCTTCTACCCAGTGCTCAGCCAGTATACAAAAGCCTAATGATCTTGTGTGTGCCATACATCACACTTATGCTCCCCACATAGAATGTAGGGCATACAAGGGATGTATAGACGCAGCTACCCTGAACTTCTTTGCCATCAACTCAAATGCCATTATTGCTAGTTGGTCTGAACACCTTGTTGTTGTGTTGAATACCTAGCTGCCCCTTGGGGTTGTTTTTTTTTCTTGGTCTTGTATTTATTTTGCTTACCTAGAGTTTATGTCACCCAAGAAGGGAAAATTTCAGTGTGGGAGGCAGATTCTCCATAAGGATCATCACAAACAGTTTCTTTTTTTATTTTGGCACTTCCTATGACCATACCTCCTGTAGTATATGTAAGGTATTTGTGCCTAAGACACTCATTTGTCAGCCATTTGTCTTCCCTGGTCACTTATCTTTGAAAACCAATGGTTCAAACACTTAGCCCAGGGTACCATGGAAGAATTCTTTAACTCCTAGATACTCCAGGTCTATATTTATTTATTTATTTATTTTACATTTGTTGACCAGGCTAGTGCAACTGGATGCATGTCCATTTTCAGTAGATGCCCGGGGAGAAAAGCTCCAGGAAAACATACAAAATTAATAGAGGATATAAGAAAAACAATGTAAACAGCAGTAATTGTTACATCAAAACATTATACCAAATAATTGATTAAAAATGTATTGATTTTATTTTTTTTAACAGAAGATGAACTACTCTTAGTAACTATAGCATAATCAAAAATTTTTAAGGGTAGTATACTAAAGAAGGTATAATATACTTGTAAACATTGAATTTATATGCAAAACTTAGTATATAGAAGCATTATAGGAAGGTTGTAGTAGATGTAGGTTGAAAATTAGAGTCAAGAAAAAATGTTACTCAGGGATGGAACAGGAGCATAACCAGTTGTTATTGAGAAATAGTTTTAGATTTATTTTAAAAAGTGGGAGTGAGGTCTGAGATGTGAGATCAGGCGGTAGTTGATTCATACTTTTCCGACAAGAGTTAGAGAACAAGGAGTCACCTGCTGAGTGTTTTGATTTGGTACTGTTCATCAGCATTTTGTTTGAGGAGCGTAGATTCTTGAGATTATTATATGGTTTAATGAGGCTAGAGAGTATAGGAGTGTTGCCGGGTTGACAAAGGGTCTTATGGGTTATAGTAAGTTGGTGGAATTGAATCTGATTAAGAAATTCTAACCAGCCTAGTTGTTTTAGATTCAGACAGTGATGAGTTCTGAAAGGAGAGCCTGTAGCAAATCTGGCAATATTATTATAGGATATAGCTAGTTTGTTAAGGTTATTTTTAGAGAGGTTGGTGTATATAGGAGAGGCATAGAGTAGGGTTGAAATTAAGTGAGTTCTGGCTATAGCAGTCCTAGCTACTGGTGTAAGAAAGGGTTTGATTCTGTAGAGGGATCCTAGTTTTCTGTTAATTAATTTTATTGTGGTATTTATGTGAGTATCAAAGTTGAGATAATTGTCAATTGTAATTCCTAAGAGTTTAGTGGTTGGGTCAGGAGAAATAAGAGTAATATTATCGGATGTGAGAGTGAAATGTAGAGGGGTGGACTTTTGGGTTGGTGTGAAGAGTAATAGTTTAGTTTTTTGGGGGTTTAGTAGGAGGCAGCAGTTAGAGAACCAAAGTTCTACAGTATTGAAAGCTTTTTGTGTAAGAGACTGAAGTTCGGCCTGGGAAGTGGCTGAACAGATTATAGTAGAGTCGTCTACATATTGAATGCAAGTGGAGTGTGGAATGCCTAAATGGAGGTCATTGATATAAATGGAAAACAAGAGAGTGCCTAATATGGAGCCCTGTGGAACACCTAGTGAGATAGGAAGGTGATTAGATAGTTTATTTTGCCAGAGTACAGCCTGCTGTCGGTTTTCAAGGTAAGATATGAACCAATTCATAGATAGAGGGTCAAGTGAAAGGGACCTCAGTATATGTAGAAGGATTTGGTGATTAACCATGTCAAAAGCTTTAGATAAATCGACAAAGACTGCAGAGGAAAGAATATTTTTGTTACGGTTTTCATTGATACAGTTTGTGAAGGATAGCAGGGCAGTGGTGGTACTGTGGAAAGGTCTGAATCCATGTTGACATTTAGTCAGTAGGTTGTGATGGAGAAGGTGGTTAAGTAGTTGTTTGTGGATGCACTTTTCCATTATTTTTGCAAGTGGGGAGAGTAGAGCTATGGGACGAAAATTGTAAAAGTCATTGGAGTTCCCACCTTTATGTAGTGGGATGATATGAGAAATTTTCCAGATAGATGGGATAGTACCTTCCTTTATGATTTATCAGTATGGAGATGGGATAAGCTATAGCTTTAGCTCCTTTGTGCAGGAATTCAGCTGGGAATTTATCAGCTGAGGGGGTAGTCGGTTTTAGCTTTTGGAGAAGGGAGCAGATATAGGATGTGGGCACTGGTTCTAAATTAAATAATGGGGGTGGCTTGGTAGTGGGAGTTGGAGGTATCGAGGGATAGATGGCTAGCAAGAGTTTGGATAGTGTTAGTGAAGAAAGAATTGAAGGCATTAGCTGTTTATGTTAGATTTTCAGGGCTAGAGCCTAGAGGGTTGGGGTAATAGTTTCACCTGGGTAAAGAAGTTTGTTAATACTAGTCCAAAATTTTTGTGGTTCCTTTGAGGGAGGATTGTTGTAGTTATTATATCATCGAATGCTTAAAAAAGCGAACGATGAATAATCGAACCCATGTAAGCGAAAGCTTACAATCTCGAAAATCGCTGTCCAAAAAAAAAAAAAAAAAAAAAAAGAAAAAAAATTGAAATAATACATAATGTGGGGGGACCCTCCTACTTAAATATACCAAGTCCGAGATCACACTACAGTGCCGCAAATGGCAAAGTAATGGTAGCGGCCAAGCAAATTCTTGCCCTGGGAAAGAACTTGCTTAAAAGCTGCTTCATTATTTTGTGTTTTTGTTGTTTCAAGTTTGACCAAGACACATGTGATATTATGTGTCTTCGGTCATCTGATAGAAACCTGATACTCCCACTAGGTAAGAAGAAGGCCAAGAAGTCTCAGCCAGATTCTTTAACTGTCCAGCCTCCACTGGACATCCCTCTAGAAGTGGGTAATAGATCTGTAGGTTGTTCTGGATCTACATCAGGTTTCTCTGCTGTGACCCCGTCTGATGCTGTCATGGATCAATTATTTCATGTCTTTTGAGGTTTTGTATGCATCTGCTTCAGACATCAAGGGAGAACTGTGGTTAATTATCTCAGAGGGTCCTAGAGAGATTATGCAGATATTGGTTGAGGAGGAGGTTCCAATTTCTCTTACTGAATCTCACCAAGGGTCAGAGCCTCTGGTATTTGTTAGGGCTGATATCCCTTCTAAGAAAAGACAAAATCTGAAGCATGTTTCAGTCCATCCCAAGGATCCTCAAAGGGAATGGCAAGAGTTTACTCAAGGCTTGTTTTCTGCCTTGATGGTCCTGAAGCCTCTTCAAGGGGTTTTGGTACCAGCTCCTCCTTGAACCTCTGCCTCTTACAAATGGCTTAAGGAACTGGATTCCTCGGATGAGGATTCAGAGTCTGATGAGAAGTTCTTGCCCTATTCTTCACAGATGTCTTCACATTTGGTGTATGGGTCTGAGGAAGAGGAGTGTATTAGCACTGAGTCTCCTTTTGAGGAATTATCCTTTGGGGCACTATTGCTAAGATGACAGAATACTTTAAGTGGGAGTCTTCTCAAATGTTGGATATTCAGAGAAGATATTATGAGTTGCTTTAGGTGGATACTCCTAAACCATCAGCAGTTCCTCCTGTGTTGGCTACCTTGTTAGATACTTTCATTGCTGCTTCCAAGTCTCCTGATTCTCATCCTCCTTCTACTAAGAAACCTGACAGAGTGTATAAGGTTCCTGAGGATTGTCAATATTTATTTAAATGTACTTCTGCTGATCTTGCTGTGGTATCAGCCTCTTCTGGCAACCTTCTAAGCTTCTGCCCTTTTCCAAACTTTTGCTTTTGATAAGGATAGTAGAGCAATGGAGAGAATTGGTGAGAAACTTTACACTGCTTCTACTTTGGCCTTTGGGGCTGTTAATTACCAGACCCACATGACAAGGTATGCTCTGGCCTTGAGTGCTCAGACTTGTCAGGTTATTTCTGACCTCCCTGATTCTGAAGGCAAATCCTCTGCCTTATGTGTCTTAGGTTCTGCATCTCAAGTGGCTCACCACTCTATTAAGTGTAGCTATGATGCTGCTGATGCTGTTCCAGGGCTGTGGCTTTTGGGTCTGTCATGAGGCATTATTCTTGGCTTTATCTCCAGTCTCTACCCAAAGACATTAAGGCAGACATATTTTTATTACTCCTATCCTCAAGTTCCAGAAGAATTAACCTTCTAGATCTACTTTTGTTTGCATGCAACCCCACCAGGCCTCCAAGAGCAGGAAGGATGGTAGGCAGACCCTCCTCTGCTAAGGCTTCTCAGATTTCTCTGGCCCAAAAGCCTCCTTTATCTGTTAAGCCTGATTCTCTTTGACAATTTACCCCCCCTTAGAACAGGTTCCTTTGTCCATTTGGCTTCTCATCACTTCAGACTCTAGGGTTCTTTCTACCATCCGTCAGGGCCACTTCTTGGTATGGAAGTCTCTCCCTCCTTTTTCAAGAATTTCTCAACCTTCTCTAGAGTAACTTCCTCATTTCATGGAGGTTTTAGGGTCCCTGGTGAACCAAGGAACCATTCAACCTGTCTTCCCGTCCCAAGTGGGAAAGGATTTTTATTCCAGGATGTTTTTGGTTCCTCAGAAGGAGGGCACTTGGTGACATATTCTGGATCTCTGCCTGCTCATTACCTTTCTCAAGGTCCCTTCTTTTCAGACTACTACCCTTCAAACCTTGTTTCCTCTTTTACCACCCCAGGCTTTTCTGGCGTCTTTGGATTTGAAAGATCCTTACCTTCGTATCCCTATTCACCCTCTTTTCAGGAAGTGTTTATGTTTCTCTGTCTCTTCCTTTTAATTTCAGTTCTCTCCTATGCTCCTTGACCTCCATACTGCCCCAAGGGTATTCACAAAATGCATAGCTCCTGTGGTTGCTTTCTTCAGGCTCCAAGACATTCAGATTTCTCCTTATCTAGATGACCTGTTGCTTTAGGCACCTTCTTCCAGCCATCTATTACAGGAACTAAAGTTTACTATCTCTCTCTTCTTTGAAGTCTGAGGTTCAGCAGAATTCAAACAGTGCCAATGTTAGCCTCTCTTTCATCTCCAAAAGTGTTGTCATTGATCATCTTCTTTCAATCTCTACTGCCTCTCACTGCCATGCCAGCCAGGGAGTGTCTTCAGGCCTTGGGATTCATGACCTCTTCTATTCCAATTCTTCCTCTTGCCAGGCTGGATATGTGGAAGCTTCATTGGCATCTGAAGTCAGTTTGGCTGCAGCGTTGTCTCCCTCTGGATTTCAATGTACCTCTCCTTCCATGTCTAAAGAAAGAATTTTTGTGGTGGATTCAACACTTTGCTCTCAACCCAGGCCTGCCCTTTCAGCCTCCAGTCCCTTCTCAAGAACTGTTCACCAATGCCTCAGATATGTTGTGGGGTGCTTGTTTTGGTTACCTGAAAGTTCAGGGTCTCTGGCTCCCCATAAGAAGTTAGACCATATCAACATCAAAGAGATGAGTGCTGTGATTCTGGGCCTTCAAGATTTTCACCCCATGTTCTGTCCAGGCCCCTGGAGATATACACAGACAACACTGCAGTGATGTGGTATGTCAACAAGCAGGGAGGCACAAACTCTTACCTCCTCTGCAGGATGGCTCTTCAGGCTTGGGAGGTGGCTCTCAGTTATCAGTTCACTCTTCAGGCAGTATGCATTCCTTTAGAGCACAATCTAGTGATAGACTGTCTGAGCAGGTCCAAAACACAGATTCATGAATGGATGCTTCAGAGAAACATGTTTCTGGACATTGTCCATGGGTAGTGATATTCCTCAAGTAGTACCTTTTGTCTCCCCTATGAACAGGCAGCTTCCTCTCTTCTCTTCCAGAGTGCCATGCTATCTGGAATGGAAGACAGAAGCCCTTTCCTTTCCTTGGAAAGGGATGTTTCTTTGTGCTTTTCGCCTCTTCCTCTACTTCCAACAGTCCTGCAAAAGATTATCCAGACTCCCCATAAATCTTGCTAGTGGCTCCCTTTTGGCCAAGACAGCACTGGTCCCCCCTCTTAATGCATCTGGCCAGAGGCAATCATCCCGAGTTATCTCACTGGTTGGTTCTCCTCACACAGGACAAGGGGTCCCTCATCCATTCTCATGTGTCCACTCTTCAACTGACACTATGGGTAATAGGGATTTCATCCCTTTCTGGTATGTCTTTTCTGAGGACATGCTCAGGGTTTTACAAGAGGCAAGGGAACCCTCAACCAGAAAATCTTGTTTGTCCAAATGGAAAAGATTTTCTGTCTGGTGCCATGTTTGTAATCAGGACCCTTGTTCAGTGAGGGTCCCTATGGTTCTCTCTTATTTGTGTAAATTGTCAGCCATTTCTGCTTGTCTGCCCTTGAATCATCCTTTGGCTTTTCATTTTGTGGTCTGAAAGGCATTCTGCATATTAGGTCTCCAAAGAAATCTATTTCTTCTCCTTGGGACCATAATTTTATTTTGGAAAAATTGACTCGGGCTCCTTTTCAGCCTGCAGATTCTGCTTCTTTGCACATTGTACCTGGAAGACTATTTTGTTGCCGGCTCTTACTTCTGCTAGGAGGGTTTCTGAGCTCCAGGCCCTTATGGCCATTCCTCCTTTTTTGTTTTTTTACAGGGACAGGGTGCCCCTTCATACTAATCCTCCTTTTATGCCCAAGGTGGTCAATGAGTTGTTCTTCAGTCAGTCAGTACAACTCCTGTCCTTCTTCCCTTCTCCTCAGTCTGTTACTGAGAGGGTCTTGCATACCTTGGATTTGCACAGGCAGCTCAGGTAGTGTTTGGATAAAACAAAGGCCATTCAAATGTCTGATCAGCTTTTTGTTTCCTTTCATTCCAGGACATTGAGTTTGGCTGTTCTAAACAAACAGTCTCCTCTTGGATATCTAAGGCCATTTCTTTTTTTAATACTTTTCATGGAAAATCTCTGTCTGTTTCTGTTAGAGCTCATTCAACTATGGTGTTACCTCTTCTGGTGCCTTCTTCAAGGGGTTGGACACCAATTCCATCCTTGAAGCTGCTACTTGGTCTTTAGTGCATACCTTTACTAAGCATTATAAGTTGGATATGGTTTCCTAGGGCCAGAGCAGATTTTGCTAGAACCATTTTATATGGGTCTGTTGAGGACTCTTCTCAGCCTTCCACCTCCCATTCTGTTTCTTGAGCTTTTTTTTACTCTCCCTTCTGTTTAGAATACTGCAACAGTGATATGAAATGACATAGTACAGTTGTATAAAATATTACCTTAAAAGTAGATGTCCTTCTCTTCACTGTTGCAGTATTTGCTCCTTCTTGTTTGTTTTGGTTTTTGTTTTGGATTCACTCCTGCCTGAGGATTCCCCTTTTTCTTTTGCATTTTTTCCTTCTGGATGTGCATGAACTCCTTTGTCCTATGCAGAGTGTTCTCCTTTGGGGAAATTGAATTCTGGGTAGCTACGTCCGTACATCCGTTTTATGCCCTATATTCTGTGCGGGAAGCATAGGTGTGATGTACAGTGCATACAAAATCATTAGGTTTTAGTATGCTGGCTGAATGTTGGGCTGCTCTGTTTGGGAGAGTCCTTCTGTTTATAGTACTGCAACAGTGAAGAGAAGGACATCTACTGTTATGGTAAGATTTTACACAACTATACTACAGAGAGAGAGATGTATAGCTACATATAGATGTAGAAAGACACATAGATGTGTGTGAGTGTATATGTATATATATATATATATATATATATATATATATATATATATATATATATATATTTATACACACACAAATACACTTCAAATCTTCCATTCTCCATTACAGTCCTGCTGATTACAATTTTGGTTGGGAGTAGGTTTGGCATAATAGTTAAGTTCTTCACCCAATAAACACATGATACAGGGTTTGATTCTGGTCTCGGGTTACTGGCTAGGGTTAAAATGGCCCTTCAGTGCAATTAGTCCAGTATTTACGTATGACTCTCTTGATGACCCCTCTTTACCCTGAGCCAGTAGTGAAGGCACTTCCATACTCACCACTGACACCAGTGAGAGATGGCCACTAATAACAGGAATAGATTTACACAGTATTTCAAATGCAGCTCTCTGCATCAAGCACAGTTTCCCTCAAGAGCATACAGGGAACGTGCTCCAGATCTGGGACTGGACTCTCTTTTTCTCCAGATCCCAAACAAGAATCACATTGGAGCATGGTGCCCCAGTTCCAAGTATCTGACACACACACACTTGAATATCTGATTTCACACACACACACACACACACACACACACACACACACACACACACACACACACACCTGGGGAAGACTGACATAGATTTACCAGCTGTGTCCCCTCTCTCCAGATCAGAGGCGGTGTTAACATTTTGGGGGCTTCCAGCAAATGTCGTCAGGTGCCCCCTAGGCACTTCCAGTCTAAGTATCACCCTGTAACTGCCACCCCTACAATGCAACTTTTAGTTCATGCTGCAAAGTTTTGGGAGTAGTACGCACAGACTGATCTGTAGCTTCAGTGCTCTTAGATTACAACAGGCCTATATACCACACTGTGTTGGTCCATCTCACAAAGGGACATTCGTAGTTCCTACAATGATACATTACAACAACTCTCTGTACAGGGCTAGGCTTAGGTGAAATGGTGCCTTAGGTGTACTGTTTCAGCCCCCCACACACACACCTCTAGTACTCCCCCCCCCCCCCATCTTGGGCTCTCCACATCACATACATTATTTTTCCTTCCTTTTCTCACATTTTGCCTTATTCTTCAGCTTTTTCAATAAACTGTAACTTTCTGTATGCTCTGAATTGCATTTTAAAGTTTTTTTTTAATACAACTTTTTCATCCAATGAAAAGATGAACGTAAATTATGATTAAGATGGTTAAGGTGATTGTGAGGAAAGTGAAAAAAATAATTATTACAGTAATGTATTCTATTTTGTTGCTCCTAGACAGTATACTGCCCCTACACAAGCAATGATAACCCTTCTTTGTACACCTCTGCGGTCTGTGAGAAAAGTAAAAGAAATAATGACCACACACTCCTCAGCCCAAACACAAACTATAATGACCTTTTGTGTACACCTCTAAGGTTTGACTGTGATGAAAATTAAAGAAGTAATAACCAGACAGGCATGTCACAAAATATCAAGATAACTGGCTATGGTTGGGGGCTCCCAGTGACTGCAGGGTTTGCTGGTGTCTAAAGCCGGCCATGCTCCAGATTACAGTGTAGCTGCCACCAGCCAGATACTGTAAGGCTCTTACAAGGGGCTACTAGGGGTGGCGTAAGCCATACAGAATCGGGCTAGGCTTATAATTGCCCCAGGGCAGATAGCCTAGTATGAACCTATGAACCTATGAACTAATTATACTGTGTCAAAATAATACTAATATGAATAGTAGAGTGTGATTGAAGCAGTAAGGCTTTTCAGAATGGTCACAGTGACACTGAAATAAGCACAGGCACTCTCAAGATATTAAAGGTATTAACTAAAAGACCAGCCACAATGAAAAGGTACAAACTATTTAATAATGGATAATAATAATAGAAGACAAGAAAATAATTAATATTTAGTCACAATAAACACCAGTTTTCAGTCACAGGAAATATAAAAATAACACAGCTGGATAGAATCTCACAGATGCAATAAAAGAAATAATGCTAAACTAATCTCATTGTACCTTTCCAAACTGAACTAAAGAGAAACTGTCCCTAGTTAACTCACTTAATATCACAAGGCAAGATGTACTGCTGAGATGCTCACTTCCACAAGGCAAGATGAGATAATACATACACTAACTGAACTGACTCAACAACTAACAACTGAACAACTGAACTGTTATAAATGACGTAGATCCTTTATCAGATTCCAAAGAAAAACAAAAAAACAAACTGGTGCTGCCAGAGTTCCATCCTTCAGCTAGCTATAGAATTACATCACATCTAGTCACCTGACTCTGGCACAGTTCACATTCAGAACTCTGTTAAGATTCTGTTGCAATGTTTTTAACATAAGCAACTTTTACAAATACATTTTTAATACAAACATCTGTACAAATTAATGTGACAGTCAAATGACATAAGATTATTTGTAAAACTTCAACTAGTCATGCTGGCATATGTCACACATGCACCGTCTCACTTCTCCTGATACAACTAGCAATACCTCACAACATCACAACCCTATCTATCTATCTATCTATCTATCTATCTATCTATCTATCTATCTATCTATCTATCTATCTATCTATCTATCTATCTAATCTGTCTCTCTATCCATCCATCCATATAGGGTTTCTCAGTAGTTTATGGAATACACAGCTTCTCAACAGTTATTTTCAGTGTCACAGACTATTGAATGCACTCGTAACTGACTGCAAGTTCTACCAAATCACATAGCAGTGACTCTGGCATCCTTTAGGGTGTTTCCCTTTTGTTGATGGTTTTGTGGCTATGGAGTTAGTATATATATAACTTAGTGAATGCGGAGCCAGACCCACCTCCCCCAATGGAGAACATGTTTTTTAATTACTGATTCCAAAAGGAAGCTGTGTAGATAGGTTGATATAATTACGTATACTCAGATAATCTATCCAGATCTTCTTAAACAAAGCAACAGTTCTGGTTAATCCCATTATGTGTGAATGGACAGAAGAACCTGGAAGACAGAAATGGCAACAAAGTATCATAGTGTGATGACACAAAGTATATTGTGCAAGAAAAACCTGTTGCTGAAAAAAATAACATCATTATGACAGACCTGTCAGAGCACTTTAGGGTAAAACAAATGATAAAATAATAGTCATTTATAGTGATTCAGAGATGTTAGATTTATATAGAAAATAAACATATGATAAAATATTTTTTTTCAGTTTCTGAGCATAGCTGTCCTGTATTTAACCAAGCCATAAAAACAAATAATCTTTTGCTAAAACATTGAAAATACACCAAAGAAGTTTTTACTTATTAAGATTTACTATTTTCTAGTTTTTTTTTTTTATGTTTCGACTTTTTCCTCGGACATGTTTGGTTTGATGTGTTTCATTTTTGATTTTCCAGGGGTTCTGAAAGCAACCTCATTTAAAGACAGATGTCTTCAAACAACCTTGACCCAGGACAAGGTCCGTGGTAGTATGGATTGTCTTTACCTGAACATCTGGATACCTCAAGGAACCTCAGGTACTTTTCATCACTGCTGTTGTTGCTGTAGTAACCACTGTCTTACTGTACTGTTAAATTTTCAATTGTTCATGTAGTTGGCAGAAAAATATGACAAAACCTGAATAGCTTTCTGGAGGTCGTAAAAGGTCACATTTCAGTATTGATTAAGTAAAGAACTGAATGCAGACTTCCTAAAAGATCTTAAGATTTTTAGTGGTACTTTGTAAAAACAAATTGCAGAGTAAATGCATCACACTGTATTACATTAAAGAATTCTGAAATAATACATTAGAATTTTTTGCAAAAAAAGTTGCTAAATTCCCACTGGAATCTCCAGTTTCATTACATATTTTTTTCCATGTAGTTACAATCAGTTATCACCTGAGAAACAGACAAGACAGTTAAGAACCTTGTTTCACATTCAGACTGAAAATGCCAGTAGCGTTGTCGCCTCACAGTAAGACGTCCTGTTCAATTCTCAGCTAAAGCGTCTTCTGTGTGGAGACATGCGTGAATGGGCATACCTTCGTTGAATTTTGTGCGTCAGAGCTGGCAACTTGGTACATAAAAATCTACTGCCAATCATTAGCGGACCGGAGTTCCGCTGTGGCGACCCCTAACTGGGAAAAGCCGAAAGACACAACAACAACTTTTCTCAAGAATATCTGAAAATCAGTTGTGTATCTTTCCTTTGCCCAACTGTTCTATTCTGGAGTATATTTTGAATTATTTTTAATATTACTTTTTAGTTTTCAGTTTAAATTTGCTAGCCAGCTTAGGGTATAATGGTCTGGAGTGGCTTCATTAGATAGGATGGGGAATGGTAAGCTAGCAATGAATGAAGAAAATATCTAATATCCACTTTATTTGAGCTGCTTACAAATGATGCATTTGTAATGAATGCAAGCTGACAAGTGATGTACAAATAACACAATAAATATTTGCAAGAATTGTTTACAAGGTATGTAGAAACTGTTGCAATTTGTCAGTACTAGCAGCATGTTGACATTAGCCTGACCTCCCTATGGAGGTCATTTAAGAGTTGTGGTCCACCTTTATTTGAATAGAAATCAGTTGCTTTTTAATGACTAAATGGCTGATCTGTGCCTTTAGATGTGTAAAATATTGTTCAAGAACTTATGTGTCAGGAATGCTGCTCCAGGAAAAGTATCTGCCACTAAAAAAGGCCCTGACCCTGCTCGAATCCTAGTCCTGGACACTGAGAACAAAAGTCAGAAATCATCTGTCCTAATGATTAAATATTCTGTCCTAATGATTCACTTTGGCTATGATTCATTGAGTTACGATTCATGGAAAAGTCATTGAGGTAAATTGGTTAGTAAATAACCTAATGAAAAAAATTAAAAGTGCTTTGCAAGGAGGGAATCCCCTCCCCTGAATTTGTATATACGAGCTTCATAATTTTACCTACACAAATACATTCACACCAAATAAAGAAATCACTGCCAGTGCACATTCACACCAAATAAGGGACTCATTGACTCTGCACGTTTACACAAAACAAGGGAATCACTGCAAATGCACATTCACACAAAACAAGGGAATCACTGCCAGTGCACATTCACACAAAACAAGGCAATCACTGCCAGTGCACATTCACACCAAACAAGGGAATCACTGCCAGTGCACATTCACACCAAACATGGGAATCACTGCCAGTGCATATTCACACCAAACAAGGGAAACACTGCCAGTGCATATTCACATTAAACAAGGGAAGCACTGCCTGTGAACATTCACACCAAACAAGGGACTCACTGTCTCTGCACATTCATACAGATCAAGTAAATCACTGCCAGTGCACATTCACACAAAACAAGGGAATCACTGCCAGTGCACAGTCACACAAAACAAGGCAATCACTGCCAGTGCACATTCACATCAAACAAGAGAATAACTGCCTGTGCACATTTAAACCAAACAAAAGAATCACTGCCAGTGCACATTTACACCAGACAAGTGAATTACTACCAGCGCACATTCACACCAAACTAGGGAGTCACTGCCAGTGCACATTCAGACAAAACAAGGGAATTACCGCCAGTGGACATTCACACCAAACAAGAGAATCACTGCCTGTGCACATTTGCACCAAACAAGGAAATCACTGCCAGTGCACATTCACACCAAACAATAGAATCACTTCCTCTGCACATTCACACAAAACAAGGGATCACTACCTGTGCACATTCACACCAATCAGGAGAATCACTGCCTCGGCACATTCACACAAAACAAGGGAATCACTGTCAGTGCACATTTACACAAAACAAGGCAATTACTGCCAGTGCGCATTCAAACCAAACAAGGGAATCATTGTCAGTGCACATTCACACAAAACAAGGGATTCACTGCCTCTGCACATTCACACCCAACAAGGGACTCACTGCCAGTGCACATTCACACCAAACAATGGACTCACTGCCAGTGCACATTTACACAAACAAGGCAGTCATTGCCAGTGCACAGTTATGATTCCCCATGAAAAGCAGTGATTGCAGAATTAAACACTGGGGAGAAGAACTAAATGGTTCCTCATGTAGCTGAATTTTGAAGAGTTGTAGGGAAGCCAATAATTGTCGTTGAGTCCCTTATGATAGTTTTCATTCCTAAAGGGAAGAGGCAAATGTTGGATATAGGAGCTTGTACACCAGAGGTACTCTATCTCATGTATATTCTAGGATAAAATTGTAGCAGCATGAAGGCTATATCAGTTTGTATTGCCATGTGTAAATGATAATGACTGATACAGTATAACTAGTATCAACAACTATTAAATGGAAGTTGTATGTGGAAAACAGATTTCAGAATCAGAAAGCTAGCCTTTTTACTTGGGACAAAGTTCATGAAGCCTGAAGTTTACCAGATGAAATTTTATATATATATATATATATATATATATATATATATATATATATATATATATATATATATATATATATAAAGGTTTGAAGAATCACTCCCTTTTATGGGTGGTAGTGTAGGGTTCTTGTCAAGAAAATATATATATTTTTAATTTATTAGTGCATCCAGTTTAATAATCAGAGGAGTGGAGTGCTGGCACACCTTACAACCTGCGGCCATTGAAAATAGGAACAAAGACATTGAAAAGTAGGTCCATCAAGCCAAAAATCCGGACATCTAATTAGCATAAAATTTGAATACTGAATAGCACATAACTATTTCTGCTTCCAGTAGGAATGTGAGATACTAGTCAAAAACATGTGTTTAAAAACAGAGTGACAAAAATGGGGGAAACTATATTCATATTATCAGAGAATGAATGTAAAATCTGTAGACTTTACAATAAAATGTCTTGCAAAATTCTAAAGTACAAGGTCATTTATTTTTGCTTCTTAAAAAAGGAGGTGTAAGATGTTCGTCCTGTTTCTTTAAATTATTGGTGCCACTAGTATGTTGTTTATGTAATATTGTTTTCTGAGTTCTAGACAGCTTCAAAAATCATTTGTAATGAGGGGTATTCAGAAAATTGTGTAAAGGGGTAAAGCAAGCCTAATTAGGGATATAACTCCAAAAATGGGTTGAGAGGGTGGCCTAATGGTTAAGGTGTTTGCCTTACAAACACAAGGTGTAGAGTTTGAGTCTCACAAGGGATAATTGGCTAGGCTTAAAATGGCTCACAAGGGCAGTTAGCTTAGTACTAATCTATGAACCTATGAATAGGAACATCATGTACAGTGGTAAATCAAGCCTGGAAAAAAAGAAATAGTTACAGTTTACAAGTATTTGCAATATGTTGATGAGATAACATCAAGTTGCCAAGAAGAATACACAGTCAGGGTAATATATATATGCAGCCAATATCGTTTGACACAAACAAAACATTAACACGGGATTTCAACAGTAAAGGGGAATGGGAGGGCCTGATACTACAACAGTGAATGCACTTGAGAATGTGGAAATTAGGGATTTATGACAAGTTCCACCACAACTGTACTAAGTTCTTCGTAATGCACTATTGCAGTATTAACTCCTGGAATAACTGCCAAAGCTTAGTGAAAAGAAAATGTCTGGCCTGCTGCAACAGCAGGGGACATAATGCCCAGCAAAATGGCTGCTTGAAAACTTGTTCTGGCTCTGGAAATGCTGGCTAAGGTATATTGTGATTGGCAAAGATACGGAATATGACCAGGTGACCGCTTCCAAGCTGGTATAAGTAGTTACTCCTGTAAGGAAGACTGAGGTTATAGCTATGATGATAGTAGAATGAACTCTCATTTTGGCAGGTATTGTTTTCCCATAGTGCCTGTAATAAACAAGAATGCAGTGTGGTGTCCATTGGATATGATTTGCTTATTGCTAGCCTTTGCTTTTCTCCCTTTTGCAAAGGAAATAAAAAGGTGATTAGACTTTCTGCGCGGCTTTGTCCTGTTAAGTAGAACCTCAACTCTGTGTACACACAGGGAGTGTAATATTCTTTCCCATTGTTTTGAGGAGAGGGGGAAAAATACTAGTTAGTGAATGGCTTGGCATAATGACAATTATGTAACCCCTTTTGGCATGAAAGAAGCCTTGGTTTGAAAGGTGACCCTGTCCTTGTAGGGTGCAAAGAAGTATTCTCTGCACAGGAGAGCTTGCAATCCTGAAATACTTCTAGTTGAGGTCAGAGCTGCTAAAAAGTCAGTCTCCCAGGATAAAATCATGATAAAATTAGAAACTCCTGATTTAAAAGTGCGGAGAATAAAATTTTCCAGTACAAAATTAAAATTCCATGGTACATCAATTAGTCATTTCGGGTGGGTCCCAGATGCAAACTCCTTTCAGTAATGATTTCATTGGCACCTGGGACAATAGGGAGATTCCTGAGGTGTACAGGCATAGATGGCTGAAACATATTCTTCCAGAGAAGCATATAATAGCCCTGCTTTGTTTACAGCTGATAGGTAAGAGCAGACTAGAGACATTAGTGCTGATACTGAATCCCATTTTGTCCATTTCTCTGTCTCAGCACTAATGAGAGAATCTTTTTCACTTTGTTATAAATGATTTTCTAGAGCTGCTGGGTTTCCTGGTTCCCTTAAGATGTGTAGAGCATTCTCAGAAATCATGTGCCTGGAAAGGATAAGAACTACATCCTCCACATTGCCAGCCCTAGTGTCCACAAGCTTGAATGAATGATTAACTCCCTATTTTTGGGTTAAGAGATCCACATGCCTCATATGAGTCTCCTCCCTTGCTAGGCTCATCAAAAGGGAGAACCGGTGTTGTGCATGCCAAAGTGGGCTGTTAGTAGCCTTTTTGTCTTCTCCTCTCAGATCTTTTATAGTATCATTGGGTTCACAGGAATGGGAGGGAAAGTATGCAAATACAGACCAACCCAGGAAATACAGAAGGCATCCATCGCTGACGCTTCTTTTGAGGGCATTCCAGTGCAGTATTTGTTCAGTTATCTTTGTTTCTAGCAATAAAAAATCATGTTTCTGTCACTCAGCACTCATGGAGTAAATCCAAGGATACTTCCCTCTTTAACATCCATTTATTGAGGACTACCACTGTTTTGCTTACCTCACCTGGCAACCTGTTGCTTTAGGAAGGAATATACTGTACCCTAGTCACACCACCTGCGTCAGTTCCCATACCTACATAGGTACTATACCTGTCAACATGCAGACAATGAAAATAGGAACTACGGCCCTTGAAAAGTAGGAGCATTCATCTAAAAATATGGAATCTAATTAGCATAAAATTTGAATACCGAATGGCACATAACTCTTCTTGCTTCCAGAAGGAGTGTGGGATAGTACTCAGAACATGTTTAAAAACAGAGAATTACAAAAAGTATGGAAAACATAGTCACCTTATCAAAGAAACCGTGTAATAATCTAACTTACTGTTGCCACCAATATGTTGGTCACATAGTGTGGTTTTATGGGTACTAGATAGCTTCAAAAATCACATTTGATGAAGACGACTCAGAAAATTGTGAAAAGGGGTAAGTCAAGCCTGAAAATGGGGATATACTTCTAAAAATAGTGATAACGTGTATAGGTGTAAATCAGGCCTGAAAATAGGAGTGTACCTTGTTCCTCTGAAATAAGGACAGTTGTGAGATTTGATAGCTATTCTGCAGAGATAAGTACCTCCCTGCTTGCTTGTGCACCACATTACCATGGTATTGTCTATTAATATTTCCAGACTTACCTGTTACCAAATATGTTTGAATGCCCTGATGCCTAGAATAACTGGCATCATTTCTTTGTATGTGTGTGTGTGTGTGTGTGTGTGTGTGTGTGTGTGTGTGTGTGTGTTACTATATACTGAATAGACACTGCATTAATGGTCATAACATCAACATTTTATTTATTTATTTAACATTTGTTTACTGGGAAAGCCAGAACGGGCAGAGGCCCTTTTCAGCAGAGGCCCAGGGAAAAATGCTCCAAACACGTCTTTGGAATGCGGGAGGAAACCGGAGCACCCAGAGGAAACCCACGAGAATACAGGGAGAACATGCAGACTCCATACAGAAAGCACCCCAGCCAAGAATTGAACAGGAAAACCTCTTACTGTGAGGCAACAACACTAACCGCTGCACCAACCATTAACCTCGGAGGAGGTGAATCCAAAACCAACTGTTTATACATGAGGCAATATCCCCCTGCACCCCCGACACCACTTACTAATTATATATACTAACTCCAAAGTTACACAGTCCACAGGGAAAGGGCATATTCCCCTACCAAACAACGAAGTAGATGCTGATCATGTGTCTCTTAAATGGACCAAACTTGTATGTATGTATGTATGTATATATATATATATATATATGTGTGTGTGTGTGTGTGTGTGTGTGTATGAGTCCCCTACAGATGATCGAACTTTTAAAAGTTCGACGTTCATATGGCTGAGACCATATGATCGAACTTGTAAAAGTTCAAACACCTGATAAAAAAAGGGGAAAAAAAAAACAAAAATATTACTCTGAATGTTCTTAGCAGGGTGGTAAGCCTCCTTGCACCCCCCCATGTGGGGGGCTGCTACCCCCACACCCCTGCTATTTAAATATATCAACTCTGAGATTGCACCTAAGTGAGAAAAAGGGAAATCTTCCTGTTCCGTGCTGTATAGAGATGTCCGTTCAGAACGTTTGAATTTTTTAAAAGTTCGATTATATGGTCTCGGCCATATGAAAGTTGAACTTTTAAAAGTTTGATCATCTGTAGGCATATATATAGGTTTACTATCAAAATCTCGATCACCCATCATTGAATGTTCATATTGGTGACTCCTTTATGCGAAAGCTGTAATGCCGATTTCTCAAAATAGTGAAAAAAAAAAATGAACATCAACATTTCCGACCACTCCACACCACAAAACAAGTGCTACCATGGGTCAGAAAGGGGTCGAGATTTTGCATTTCGGAATATCGGTTTTTGACATTATCAACAATCACAGTTCGGAGTTCAAGTTAGTGGTGTCAAGGAGGACTGATCGACATTTTGATGGTAAGCATATATATATATATATATATATATATATATATATATATATATATATATATATATATATATATATATATACAGAGAGAGAGAGAGATAGATATCCTTTTTTATGACCCTTCTGTTCAAAGTTCCCTGCACTTTCAGTTTCTCCCTTATTAGCTCCCGTTGCAGAATGCATGGAATATATGAGAATATGGCCCTGGCTCCACAATGAAGATCAGTCCCAGGTTCAGAGAAATCTGCCCAGTCCACCATGCCAGTTCTTTCTTTATTCAGGGCAGCAGGGGGATGCTGATCTGTAGGGAATGAGTATGCTGGCACCACGTGTTACTGAGACACCATGCTGGCACCACGTGTTACTGAGACACCATGCTGGCACCACGTGTTACTGAGACACCATGCTGGCACCACCAGTTACCGAGACACCACTGCACTTTTTGCTACTGCAACTATGCTAGGGGGACCATATGTAGGAGGGCATGTATCCCAGGAGTCTCAGAAGTTTCCTGGCAGTGATATGGTTGAATATGGCAATCTTTCCAAAATATTGAGTCAGGAACAGGATCTTGTCTGTGGGCAGGAAAGCATTTTTCCTATCCTTATCTAGTAGAGCTCCCAGAAAGTCAACTTGCCTTGAAGATTTCATTTGGGACTTTTGATGGTTTAAGGGCAGCCATGCACCTGGCAGGGAGAATGTGAATTTCATCTGTCCTGCAAAATAAGTGATGACTGGAGCCAGGAAATGTATATCCAGACTGCAGTAGACAAGCCAAAGGGCAAGGATGCAGATTGGAACTGGAGGTGCCCTACTTTCAATCTAAGGAGATGACTGTCTTGCTTTGCTACATGGATGTGTAAACAGCAACATGTAGGTCTAATATTATCATAAGGCCTTGTGGAAGAATCAAGGGTAAGAGGTTTAGTAATAACGACATCCCGAACCTCTGAACTGATGGAATCATAGTCGGTCTCAACAGATCTAGAATAGGACTGCAGGACACTTATTTTCTTGGAAATAGACATAACCAGGAATAGAACCCTCTTCCTTTTCCTTTTTCTGGAGTCCATTGTCTGTCTCTCTGTGTCATATGCTGGTCTATGTCCAAAGGCATCAGATGCTTCTGGTTTCTTGGGACGAGTGGAATGCACACGAATTTGGGTTTCTTTTGAAATTGTAGTCTGTAGACCTTTTTTATGATCCAAAGGACCCACTTGTACTGAGTGATGTTTTTCCACTTTTGTATAAAGAAGGCCAGTCTGCCTCATGTTCTGAACTGAGGAACAGAAGTATGAAGACTCAGGTTGGGGAAGTGTTGGAGTGGGATTTTTGGTGGTGGTGGGGGAAGTGCTGTTCTATGTCTTGGCTTCTCTCTCTGGTTGTCATGGCACTGAGGTCTGCTTTACTGACAGCTTTCCCCTTTTTCCCCTTTTGGAGTTATGTTCCTATCTTGTTTGGAAGGTAAAGGTCAGCTCTTCCTAGAGGAGGTTTCTGATACATTTATTTATTTATTTTACATTTGTTTACCGTGATAATCCAACTGGATACATGTCCATTTTTAGCAGAGGCCCAGGGAGAAAAGCTCCAAAAAACACATTCAACAAACTGTTAAATTTTTACAGTTTAAAACACAAAATAAACACAAATAAAAAGATTTGCACACAGATGTAAACAAACAGCAAACAGATATACACAGACAAATTACTACATTTTTACTCAGATGGAAAATTCTAGACAGTTTTTTTAAGAATGATAGGTTACTGAATGCCTAGTAGGCTAACCTGGTAGTAGATCCAAGGAAATCATAGGATATATAAGTTAAGAAACAAAGTGTAGGCAGAAGTCCTCCATGTGCACACAAGTGATGGTTAGAGTTAGTCTGGATTAGGACAAGGACATAGCCATCGTTTTTTAAAGTACTGAATCAAACTTTTCTTGAACTGAGGTAGAGAGAGTTCAAATGTAAGATTAGCAGGAAGAGAATTCCAAGTTTTGCCAACAGAGTTAGCAAATATAGATTCTCCGGCTGTGTTGTTGGATTTGACAGTTTGAACTAGTAGTCTTTCAGATGAGCGAAATGTGCTAAAGTTACTGTAGGGGGTGATGAGGTTTTTAAGTGCGGGTGTATTATCTGGTTGGTAGAGGATCTTGTGTGCAACTATTAGTTGGTTAACCTGAAGTAGGTTAGGCAGTTCAACCCATCCTAGTAGATTTGGGTTAAGTCACTGATGAGTTCTGTAGGCTGCATCGGTAGCAAATCTAGCAATGTGATTGTAGCAGCTAGAAAGTTTATTAAGGTCAGTTTTGCTGAGGTTTGTAAATAGAGGGGAAGCATAGAGGAGGGTGGAGAGTAGATGTGTACGAGCTATTACAGTTCTGGCTAATGGCGTTAGGAAGGGCTTGATCCTATATAGTGAGCCAAGTTTTTTATTAACTGTTTTAATAGTTTTATTGATATGCAGATCAAACTTAAGGTTATTATCTATTATAACTCCTAAGAGTTTGGTTGAGGAATCGGGGAAATAATAATGCCGTTGTTGGATTTTAATATAAAGGTTATAGGGGCAGACCTGTGAGTGGGGGAGAAAAGCAGCAGTTTTGTTAGGATTTAACATGAGACAATGGTTAAGAAGCCAATTTTCAACTGTGTTAAAAGTATTTTGGGATAGAATCTGCAACTCTGTAGGTGAAGTGTCGGAGCATACTAAAGTGGAGTCATCGGCATATTGAATGCATGTTGCATTTGGGATGACCTTATACAAATCATTGATGAAAATGGAAAATAATAGTGGACCTAGTATGGAGCCTTGGGGTACTCCGAGGGTCATGGGTAAAAGGGTGGATAGTTTGCTCTGCCATAGGACAGCCTGTTGTCTACCACTGAGATAGGAATGAAACCAATGGATGGCCTGGTCCTCTAGGGAGATGGATTTCAAAGTGTTTATGAGTATTTGGTAGTTTACCATATCAAAGGCTTTCAAAAGATCAAGAAAGATAGAAGAGGAAAGTTTATTATTGTTTTGGTGTTGGTTAATGACAATTTAGAAGGAGAGGAGGGCTGAGGTTGTACTATGGAATGGTCTAAAGCCATGTTGAGTATTGGCTAGAAGATTATTATGGATAAGATAGTTCAGGAGTTGATTATGGATGCATTTTTCCATAATTTTAGCCAAGGGTGACAGAATAGCTATGGGTCTGTAGTTTGACAGGTCAGTAGAGCTGCCCACTTTGTGGAGTGGGATGACATGGGATATCTTCCAGATGGAGGGGATGGATGCTTCATTTATGGTTCTATTGATCAGGATAGTAGTGGAGTATGCTGTGGCATCTGCAGCTTTTTGTAGATATTCTGCAGGGAGTAGATCAGCCGACAGGGTGGTAGGCTTTAGTTTCTTAAGTAATTTTCGGACAAAAGATGTGCACACTTGTTTGAAGTTAAAGGAGAGTTGGGAGCTGGGTATAGTGGCTGGAGAATATGGGCATCTGGGGGATAATTGGCTAGATAGGTTCTGGATGGTTGTTGTAAAGAAGCTGTTGAAGGTATTGGGAATTTCTTCTGGGGGTTTTTGGTTAAAATCCAAGGGGGCAGGAGTGGAGGATTATCTTGGACTAAGGAGTTTGTTTATACCTACCCAAAAATTTTGTGGCTTGTATTGGTGTTTTTCTTGTAGATGACAGTAATAGTTTTTCTTGTCTAATGTAGTGGATTTTTTTGTTTACTTTCTTAGCTGTCTGTATCTGAGATGGTCTATGTTTTTTTTGTGGTCCGCGAAGTGGCCCAAGCCCTATTTCTAAGTAGCAGTTTTTGTCTGGTTTCTTTTGACAGCCAAGGAGCAAATTTTGTTTTGGTTCTAATAGTCCGTGCTGATGTATGGGTGTCAAGGATGGATAGGAATTTGGTATTAAAGTAATTTACTGCTTTTTCAAGTGGTAATTGTTTCAGAACTGACCAATTGCAAGATTTGAGTTCATTTTGGAAATTCGTGCAGTTGAAATTCTTATTGTTCCTTGTTGTTTTACAAATGGACTGGTACTTGGTGGTGAATGAAAAAGGTCCTTAACAGACTGCATAGTTTTCCTGTTGTACTACAGTTTCCTGAAAATTTGGGGGGGGTGGAGCAGCAAAGAGAAGTTTATTATGCAGAGGGCATCCAAGAGCTCCACTTTTATATGCTGTAGAAGAGGCTGAATCCTCAGCCAGGCACACTTCCTGACCATGGTCCCTGTAGTAGCTGCCTTGTCAGATGGACCTATAGCATCATATCCACATTCTATAAACTGCCTGACAGCCTCTAAAATTATTTATTTATTTAACATTTGTTTGCTGGGAAAGTCCAACTGGGCAAGTTTGCCCATTTTCAGAGGAGGCCTAGGGAGAAAAGCTCCACATAATAACAGCATAGGAGTCAGTTAACTCATTCCCTCCAGTACAGCTCTTTTGAGAGTGTACCTTTAACTCCCAGTGTGTGTGGCTTCAGTCTTTAAAGAATTACTTTTTCACCCTACAGTTCTAACAAATACTCATTGACAGAGGTCAGATATCAATATAAATGTTTGTCATCATCTATGCTTCAAGATAAAATATTCTGATACCTTGTATGTAGCATATTTTTGTAATTATTAAAGCAAATATAAACAAGCAACATCTGACACATAGAGGCACAGTAGGAGGTACCTGCATAAACCCCTAAAGGTGCACTTGGCTGTAATGAGTTGTGAAACAATCAGAGAAATTATAGTAATAAATCACATAGTAACACATATTATCACAGTTCAGGTTCATAACAAAGCTAACAGGATCACTTATAACACATATTTTGACAGTTACACTTAGTAACAAGGAATCATTCAGTGGAGCAGTGTCTCAGAGATATAATAACTGAATATACAATGGAGCAGTGTCTCAGAGATATAATAACTGAATGTACAATGGAGCAG
The DNA here is from genome assembly GCF_019279795.1 of Protopterus annectens. Taxonomy (NCBI): domain Eukaryota; kingdom Metazoa; phylum Chordata; order Ceratodontiformes; family Protopteridae; genus Protopterus; species Protopterus annectens. Next base: position 17,382,974 of record NC_056750.1, on the reverse strand, counting down.
TGTCTCAGAGATATAATAACTGAATGTACAATGGAGCAGTGTCTCAGAGATATAATAACTGAATGTACAATGGAGCAGTGTCTCAGAGATATAATAGCTGAATGTACAATGGAGCAGTGTATCAGAGATATAATAACTGAATGTACAATGGAGCAGTGTCTCAGAGATATAATAACTGAATGTACAATGGAGCAGTGTCTCAGAGATATAATAGCTGAATGTACAATGGAGCAGTGTCTCAGAGATATAATAACTGAATGTACAATGGAGCAGTGTCTCAGAGATATAATAACTGAATGTACAATGGAGCAGTGTCTCAGAGATATAATAACTGAATGTACAATGGAGCAGTGTCTCAGAGATATAATAACTGAATGTACAATGGAGCAGTGTATCAGAGATATAATAACTGAATGTACAATGGAGCAGTGTCTCAGAGATATAATAACTGAATGTACAATGGAGCAGTGTCTCAGAGATATAATAACTGAATGTACAATGGAGCAGTGTCTCAGAGATATAATAACTGAATGTACAATGGAGCAGTGTCTCAGAGATATAATAACTGAATGTACAATGGAGCAGTGTCTCAGAGATATAATAACTGAATGTACAATGGAGCAGTGTCTCAGAGATATAATAACTGAATGTACAATGGAGCAGTGTCTCAGAGATATAATAACTGAATGTACAATGGAGCAGTGTCTCAGAGATATAATAACTGAATGTACAATGGAGCAGTGTCTCAGAGATATAATAACTGAATGTACAATGGAGCAGTGTCTCAGAGATATAATAACTGAATGTACAATGGAGCAGTGTCTCAGAGATATAATAACTGAATGTACAATGGCGCAGTGTCTCAGAGATATAATAACTGAATGTACAATGGAGCAGTGTCTCAGAGATATAATAACTGAATGTACAATGGAGCAGTGTCTCAGAGATATAATAACTGAATGTACAATGGAGCAGTGTCTCAGAGATATAATAACTGAATGTACAATGGAGCAGTGTCTCAGAGATATAATAACTGAATGTACAATGGAGCAGTGTCTCAGAGATATAATAACTGAATGTACAATGGAGCAGTGTCTCAGAGATATAATAACTGAATGTACAATGGAGCAGTGTCTCAGAGATATAATAACTGAATGTACAATGGAGCAGTGTCTCAGAGATATAATAACTGAATGTACAATGGAGCAGTGTCTCAGAGATATAATAACTGAATGTACAATGGAGCAGTGTCTCAGAGATATAATAACTGAATGTACAATGGAGCAGTGTCTCAGAGATATAATAACTGAATGTACAATGGAGCAGTGTCTCAGAGATATAATAACTGAATGTACAATGGAGCAGTGTCTCAGAGATATAATAACTGAATGTACAATGGAGCAGTGTCTCAGAGATATAATAACTGAATGTACAATGGAGCAGTGTCTCAGAGATATAATAACTGAATGTACAATGGAGCAGTGTCTCAGAGATATAATAACTGAATGTACAATGGAGCAGTGTCTCAGAGATATAATAACTGAATGTACAATGGAGCAGTGTCTCAGAGATATAATAACTGAATGTACAATGGAGCAGTGTCTCAGAGATATAATAACTGAATGTACAATGGAGCAGTGTCTCAGAGATATAATAACTGAATGTACAATGGAGCAGTGTCTCAGAGATATAATAACTGAATGTACAATGGAGCAGTGTCTCAGAGATATAATAACTGAATGTACAATGGAGCAGTGTCTCAGAGATATAATAACTGAATGTACAATGGAGCAGTGTCTCAGAGATATAATAACTGAATGTACAATGGAGCAGTGTCTCAGAGATATAATAACTGAATGTACAATGGAGCAGTGTCTCAGAGATATAATAACTGAATGTACAATGGAGCAGTGTCTCAGAGATATAATAACTGAATGTACAATGGAGCAGTGTCTCAGAGATATAATAACTGAATGTACAATGGAGCAGTGTCTCAGAGATATAATAACTGAATGTACAATGGAGCAGTGTCTCAGAGATATAATAACTGAATGTACAATGGAGCAGTGTCTCAGAGATATAATAACTGAATGTACAATGGAGCAGTGTCTCAGAGATATAATAACTGAATGTACAATGGAGCAGTGTCTCAGAGATATAATAACTGAATGTACAATGGAGCAGTGTCTCAGAGATATAATAACTGAATGTACAATGGAGCAGTGTCTCAGAGATATAATAACTGAATGTACAATGGAGCAGTGTCTCAGAGATATAATAACTGAATGTACAATGGAGCAGTGTCTCAGAGATATAATAACTGAATGTACAATGGAGCAGTGTCTCAGAGATATAATAACTGAATGTACAATGGAGCAGTGTCTCAGAGATATAATAACTGAATGTACAATGGAGCAGTGTCTCAGAGATATAATAACTGAATGTACAATGGAGCAGTGTCTCAGAGATATAATAACTGAATGTACAATGGAGCAGTGTCTCAGAGATATAATAACTGAATGTACAATGGAGCAGTGTCTCAGAGATATAATAACTGAATGTACAATGGAGCAGTGTCTCAGAGATATAATAACTGAATGTACAATGGAGCAGTGTCTCAGAGATATAATAACTGAATGTACAATGGAGCAGTGTCTCAGAGATATAATAACTGAATGTACAATGGAGCAGTGTCTCAGAGATATAATAACTGAATGTACAATGGAGCAGTGTCTCAGAGATATAATAACTGAATGTACAATGGAGCAGTGTCTCAGAGATATAATAACTGAATGTACAATGGAGCAGTGTCTCAGAGATATAATAACTGAATGTACAATGGAGCAGTGTCTCAGAGATATAATAACTGAATGTACAATGGAGCAGTGTCTCAGAGATATAATAACTGAATGTACAATGGAGCAGTGTCTCAGAGATATAATAACTGAATGTACAATGGAGCAGTGTCTCAGAGATATAATAACTGAATGTACAATGGAGCAGTGTCTCAGAGATATAATAACTGAATGTACAATGGAGCAGTGTCTCAGAGATATAATAACTGAATGTACAATGGAGCAGTGTCTCAGAGATATAATAACTGAATGTACAATGGAGCAGTGTCTCAGAGATATAATAACTGAATGTACAATGGAGCAGTGTCTCAGAGATATAATAACTGAATGTACAATGGAGCAGTGTCTCAGAGATATAATAACTGAATGTACAATGGAGCAGTGTCTCAGAGATATAATAACTGAATGTACAATGGAGCAGTGTCTCAGAGATATAATAACTGAATGTACAATGGAGCAGTGTCTCAGAGATATAATAACTGAATGTACAATGGAGCAGTGTCTCAGAGATATAATAACTGAATGTACAATGGAGCAGTGTCTCAGAGATATAATAACTGAATGTACAATGGAGCAGTGTCTCAGAGATATAATAACTGAATGTACAATGGAGCAGTGTCTCAGAGATATAATAACTGAATGTACAATGGAGCAGTGTCTCAGAGATATAATAACTGAATGTACAATGGAGCAGTGTCTCAGAGATATAATAACTGAATGTACAATGGAGCAGTGTCTCAGAGATATAATAACTGAATGTACAATGGAGCAGTGTCTCAGAGATATAATAACTGAATGTACAATGGAGCAGTGTCTCAGAGATATAATAACTGAATGTACAATGGAGCAGTGTCTCAGAGATATAATAACTGAATGTACAATGGAGCAGTGTCTCAGAGATATAATAACTGAATGTACAATGGAGCAGTGTCTCAGAGATATAATAACTGAATGTACAATGGAGCAGTGTCTCAGAGATATAATAACTGAATGTACAATGGAGCAGTGTCTCAGAGATATAATAACTGAATGTACAATGGAGCAGTGTCTCAGAGATATAATAACTGAATGTACAATGGAGCAGTGTCTCAGAGATATAATAACTGAATGTACAATGGAGCAGTGTCTCAGAGATATAATAACTGAATGTACAATGGAGCAGTGTCTCAGAGATATAATAACTGAATGTACAATGGAGCAGTGTCTCAGAGATATAATAACTGAATGTACAATGGAGCAGTGTCTCAGAGATATAATAACTGAATGTACAATGGAGCAGTGTCTCAGAGATATAATAACTGAATGTACAATGGAGCAGTGTCTCAGAGATATAATAACTGAATGTACAATGGAGCAGTGTCTCAGAGATATAATAACTGAATGTACAATGGAGCAGTGTCTCAGAGATATAATAACTGAATGTACAATGGAGCAGTGTCTCAGAGATATAATAACTGAATGTACAATGGAGCAGTGTCTCAGAGATATAATAACTGAATGTACAATGGAGCAGTGTCTCAGAGATATAATAACTGAATGTACAATGGAGCAGTGTCTCAGAGATATAATAACTGAATGTACAATGGAGCAGTGTCTCAGAGATATAATAACTGAATGTACAATGGAGCAGTGTCTCAGAGATATAATAACTGAATGTACAATGGAGCAGTGTCTCAGAGATATAATAACTGAATGTACAATGGAGCAGTGTCTCAGAGATATAATAACTGAATGTACAATGGAGCAGTGTCTCAGAGATATAATAACTGAATGTACAATGGAGCAGTGTCTCAGAGATATAATAACTGAATGTACAATGGAGCAGTGTCTCAGAGATATAATAACTGAATGTACAATGGAGCAGTGTCTCAGAGATATAATAACTGAATGTACAATGGAGCAGTGTCTCAGAGATATAATAACTGAATGTACAATGGAGCAGTGTCTCAGAGATATAATAACTGAATGTACAATGGAGCAGTGTCTCAGAGATATAATAACTGAATGTACAATGGAGCAGTGTCTCAGAGATATAATAACTGAATGTACAATGGAGCAGTGTCTCAGAGATATAATAACTGAATGTACAATGGAGCAGTGTCTCAGAGATATAATAACTGAATGTACAATGGAGCAGTGTCTCAGAGATATAATAACTGAATGTACAATGGAGCAGTGTCTCAGAGATATAATAACTGAATGTACAATGGAGCAGTGTCTCAGAGATATAATAACTGAATGTACAATGGAGCAGTGTCTCAGAGATATAATAACTGAATGTACAATGGAGCAGTGTCTCAGAGATATAATAACTGAATGTACAATGGAGCAGTGTCTCAGAGATATAATAACTGAATGTACAATGGAGCAGTGTCTCAGAGATATAATAACTGAATGTACAATGGAGCAGTGTCTCAGAGATATAATAACTGAATGTACAATGGAGCAGTGTCTCAGAGATATAATAACTGAATGTACAATGGAGCAGTGTCTCAGAGATATAATAACTGAATGTACAATGGAGCAGTGTCTCAGAGATATAATAACTGAATGTACAATGGAGCAGTGTCTCAGAGATATAATAACTGAATGTACAATGGAGCAGTGTCTCAGAGATATAATAACTGAATGTACAATGGAGCAGTGTCTCAGAGATATAATAACTGAATGTACAATGGAGCAGTGTCTCAGAGATATAATAACTGAATGTACAATGGAGCAGTGTCTCAGAGATATAATAACTGAATGTACAATGGAGCAGTGTCTCAGAGATATAATAACTGAATGTACAATGGAGCAGTGTCTCAGAGATATAATAACTGAATGTACAATGGAGCAGTGTCTCAGAGATATAATAACTGAATGTACAATGGAGCAGTGTCTCAGAGATATAATAACTGAATGTACAATGGAGCAGTGTCTCAGAGATATAATAACTGAATGTACAATGGAGCAGTGTCTCAGAGATATAATAACTGAATGTACAATGGAGCAGTGTCTCAGAGATATAATAACTGAATGTACAATGGAGCAGTGTCTCAGAGATATAATAACTGAATGTACAATGGAGCAGTGTCTCAGAGATATAATAACTGAATGTACAATGGAGCAGTGTCTCAGAGATATAATAACTGAATGTACAATGGAGCAGTGTCTCAGAGATATAATAACTGAATGTACAATGGAGCAGTGTCTCAGAGATATAATAACTGAATGTACAATGGAGCAGTGTCTCAGAGATATAATAACTGAATGTACAATGGAGCAGTGTCTCAGAGATATAATAACTGAATGTACAATGGAGCAGTGTCTCAGAGATATAATAACTGAATGTACAATGGAGCAGTGTCTCAGAGATATAATAACTGAATGTACAATGGAGCAGTGTCTCAGAGATATAATAACTGAATGTACAATGGAGCAGTGTCTCAGAGATATAATAACTGAATGTACAATGGAGCAGTGTCTCAGAGATATAATAACTGAATGTACAATGGAGCAGTGTCTCAGAGATATAATAACTGAATGTACAATGGAGCAGTGTCTCAGAGATATAATAACTGAATGTACAATGGAGCAGTGTCTCAGAGATATAATAACTGAATGTACAATGGAGCAGTGTCTCAGAGATATAATAACTGAATGTACAATGGAGCAGTGTCTCAGAGATATAATAACTGAATGTACAATGGAGCAGTGTCTCAGAGATATAATAACTGAATGTACAATGGAGCAGTGTCTCAGAGATATAATAACTGAATGTACAATGGAGCAGTGTCTCAGAGATATAATAACTGAATGTACAATGGAGCAGTGTCTCAGAGATATAATAACTGAATGTACAATGGAGCAGTGTCTCAGAGATATAATAACTGAATGTACAATGGAGCAGTGTCTCAGAGATATAATAACTGAATGTACAATGGAGCAGTGTCTCAGAGATATAATAACTGAATGTACAATGCAGCAGTGTCTCAGAGATATAATAACTGAATGTACAATGGAGCAGTGTCTCAGAGATATAATAACTGAATGTACAATGGAGCAGTGTCTCAGAGATATAATAACTGAATGTACAATGGAGCAGTGTCTCAGAGATATAATAACTGAATGTACAATGGAGCAGTGTCTCAGAGATATAATAACTGAATGTACAATGGAGCAGTGTCTCAGAGATATAATAACTGAATGTACAATGGAGCAGTGTCTCAGAGATATAATAACTGAATGTACAATGGAGCAGTGTCTCAGAGATATAATAACTGAATGTACAATGGAGCAGTGTCTCAGAGATATAATAACTGAATGTACAATGGAGCAGTGTCTCAGAGATATAATAACTGAATGTACAATGGAGCAGTGTCTCAGAGATATAATAACTGAATGTACAATGGAGCAGTGTCTCAGAGATATAATAACTGAATGTACAATGGAGCAGTGTCTCAGAGATATAATAACTGAATGTACAATGGAGCAGTGTCTCAGAGATATAATAACTGAATGTACAATGGAGCAGTGTCTCAGAGATATAATAACTGAATGTACAATGGAGCAGTGTCTCAGAGATATAATAACTGAATGTACAATGGAGCAGTGTCTCAGAGATATAATAACTGAATGTACAATGGAGCAGTGTCTCAGAGATATAATAACTGAATGTACAATGGAGCAGTGTCTCAGAGATATAATAACTGAATGTACAATGGAGCAGTGTCTCAGAGATGCCTGTTTGGTACTGTAAAATGTTATGCTTAATGTTGTTATACTTGTAATCACATAGGATTAGTAAGCAAACAGAGATATAGTGAAAGTGGAGACTAGGACGAGAGAGGGTGCGGAGGGGAGAAATGGCTTCAGCCTGGTGAGGAGCAGGAGCATAACCATTGGTCATTCAGGTGGGACTTAAGTTTGTTAGGTTTGCTGTGTTTAGTATGTGGATAAAATGTTAAAATGATCTGTTTAGTATGTGGATAAAATGTTAAAATGATGTGTTTAGTATGTGGATAAAATGTTAAAATGAGGATACACAGGTCAAGCTTCTCCTTTCTATAGCCATTATCCTTTATCCCCACTGCCTTCTATCCAACTGACCACAGAGGGACTTCAGGAATTTTAGCACATAAGGCTGTCAATTAAGGGCCCTAAGGTATGGTAGATAGCACAGAAGATTAAGGCTGTGAGCTGCTGGCAGGCTGCTTTCTGAGGTACAGGGTATCATTTCCTTAACCTTCATTTGCCTACTGTGTGACCTCTAGCAAGACACTTAACCTGATGGTGTTCTTGGGAAATTGGCTCCTCAATGGTCACATGCAATTCCTAGAGGCAGTGATGAGTAATTACTTATGAACCTAATGGTCTGGGTAGCTTACATAAGTTTTTTTTTCCAAAAGGAGTCAAATGTTCTACTCCTCCTGTCATTGAGAATGGGGTTCCTGGCTGCAATGACCTTGAAACCCTTACTATAATTCGTGGACATTACTGCTGGATTGGCAACAGGCTTTTGTACAGATGCTTGTTGAAGCCATGGACTTTATAAAACTAGTTTGACTTTCTGGGAGTATGGGGCTGGGAATTAGGCTGCAAGGTTGTTGAAGAAAAGGCATAATCCCAGATTTCCAATGCTATTGGGATGGCCAGCGGCCTTAGTTTTGTCTGGCTTAGAAACTGTCTATACCTGGTCTGCACCTGGGCAAATTGTTCCACTTCTCAGCTGGTTGTTTCTTTCATCCTGTAAAAGAAAGCTCCTCTGGTAAAGAAGCTGAAGAAAGTATCAGATTCCACGCAGGAGGTGGGGGTATCTGATACATGTAAGCCATTTCCCCTCACCTCTGAAACTGGGGTGTCTAATGTCCTCTTGGGAGAGAGAGAGCTCTATTTTTCTTTTAACAGAGGGTACTCTTTGGCACAGATGGTTCTTCAGAGTTTGGCTGCTAGAGTTCATAAATACCATAATGTTATGGGTCAATTTGAAGAGATCCTGAGTGGTGAAATGGTTGGTAGTACTGGGCTGAGGTCCAATTAGCAGTGCCTGGGGCAAGCTGACTGATGACTATGTGGGCTTTAGTGTCTTGAGTCTGTGCTTGGAGCATGTGGTCTGCCTAATATACTTTAGGATGTGGGCAGATGTCTAAGACCGTTATACATTCTCTTCAACTTCCTGCTGAACAAACAACACGGGGATGTCACGTTCCTCCCCTCTAATGATAATTCAAGCATTGGCACCCATGACCTGCAAAGCACCCTGGGGACTGACTGATCACTTATGAGGATGTCATAGGGCAGAGGGCATGGAAGCCTTCAAAATGGTCACAACAAAGGCTTCGGCCAAGGTGCTTCATTGACACCAGTTCCCTCAAGTCTAGAATGGCTATCCATCTCCAAAGTAGAGCTATGAGGCTCCCTAACCATCTTCTTCTTTGGGCACTGCTCCACAGGTTTCTTTTTCTTAGAGTAGTCAGAAAACAAACCACTGGACACCATGGTGAACTAAACCATCTATGTTTTTTTTTTTTAAAAAAGGACCTTCTCAAGGGATGTTACCCTGTGTTTGATGGTCCACTGATTGAGAAAAATCACAATGGGGACATGCTTCTGTTTTTAACAGGTGGGTAAAATTCTCATCTGAGATGTCTTATATCATCACCAAGCAGTGTAATAGTCAAACAGGGCTTGTGACTCCCACAGTTCCAAAAAACACGTTTATTCCTAGGTATATTATTAGCTAGTCTATGAATTTTAATTTTTATGAGTTTTGGAATAAAATGCGAATGAAACTGACTCCATCCTAGCCATTCACCATTTAAAATTATGTATCCTTTTAGCTGGATTGTTACTTTCCTTAATTATGGAAGGATAGCACACTTTTCTGGAATTGCTTTAATTTCTACAGTTTGTCATATTTGTGCTTTCATCAAATTGTAGTGCAAGTCAACCTAAAATTGGAATTCAGAGGTTATTCACTTCACATTTCAGACATTAACATGGCTTTCTCTGGTGGAATTACTTCATGTTTCTGTATTCACTCGTTTCTTGTTGGATTGATTTTCACATACTTCCTTCTCAGACTAATTACCTTTTCATGTTGAAGTGTAATCATGAGAGTCCTTTTCAAATGTTTTGGTTTTGCTTTGTTTTTGGAAGGCATCCACCTCACTTTTTTTTTCTTTTTACATTTATGGCTTCTTGTCTCCACTGGACTTCATTGATTGAGAAAACTAACAGCAGTTTGTCATGCAGTTTCTGCACATTCTTTTGACAACTAAGCAGTCTCCAGTTAATGTATTCCATGAGGAGTTTTACAAAATATAGTCCAGCCATTTTAATAACATTTTTCATGCTCCAGAAAGTTGCTGATGTAACATGACCCAATAGGATTTTTAAGACCCCCAAGCCTCTAGGAACCCTTTTATATTAATAGCTGGCTTTAAAAGAATGCCAAATCTCACTGTAAAACTATTGTATTTCAGCAAAACCTGCCCCATTTCTGCAAAAGGCACCTTCTGTATTCAGCATAATACTCAAAGTCATTTCTTATAAACTGGAAAGCAAATAATCACAAACACCTACCACATTGATGACAAGTTCCACAGAAACGTCATCAAAAATGGTTGCCAACATAAACTTACCTTGGATCACGTTACTAGTGACTCTAATGAGTGGTGAAGAAATCACGCCAGATTTTTTCCCATTATCACTCGAAACATGAACTTCTGCTGTGATGACCATAGTTTTCTCAATAAATTTGTTTGTAGAGCTGCACAAACTCATCTTAGCCTGGATATTTGTCCTGTTCATATTAAATTCCACTTCATCTTCATCAGATATAGTGTGTGTCATACCTCTCAGTTGTCCAGATTTTCTTATCATATTTTTGGTCCATTTCTCAAAGAATTTGAGGTTTTCTGGAAAATCATTGAGGATTAAAATCATTAAGTAAAGACAAAAGTTTTGTTTCAGATTTCAAACCATTCAGAAAATGCATGGTAATGTAAACACAGTTATCCTTTCAACTTGATAAGATTATAAGATCTGTATTTAAAAATTGTTCCTATTTTTGGGCCTTTCTTCCACCCATTATTTTTGGCTTGTCCAGATTTCTTGCTTTGAGAGGTTGAGAAGCACGGTGTGTGTACACACTCACAAGCTTGTCATTCTCTTTCTCCACTAATAAAGATGCATGCTTTGACATTAAAAACACTATGCATCTTCCCCACCAGAAAAAAAAAAGCAAAACAAAACAAAAACAAAAACACAAAAAAAAAACTACTGGCTGAAAAGATGAAAAACAAATTAAATGTTGAAGCTAAATGAATCACACTTTAACAAAAACAAACAAAAGTAAGTGTTTTTGTCTCTTAAAACATTCACAGGTAATGAGACTTCTTCAGACATAATAACATTTTAGTCTTTGCCCTTTTTTATAAGAAACGTTCACATTGTTGTGTCTTCTTTAAGTTAACACTTTAAACTGACAATCTAGTTCAAACCCTTGTCCCTGTACACATAAATAAATAACATCTGCCATTTATATTCAAGATAAATAAGATCTTCATCCCTATTGCCACCTCTACTGTTAACAGCAGTGTGTTATGGTAAATCATGTGACTGATCATGTGAGCAATGCCTCTTTTAAAAAATGGCAATAAATATAATGTTATTAATCTAAAGATGCCACTCAGTTATAGTAGAACAGTTAAATAAGCTGGGAATAAACCTCTTATGTCTACCACTAGATTGCCACTTGGATCACAGATAGGATAGGACACAAGAATTCAAAATAGGGGAAGTCACCTTCACAAAGAGACCAATCACAAGTGGAGTCCCCCCAAGGTTCTGTGCTGTAACCTCTCCTGTTTGGCATGTACTTTTCTGAAATAAAAGCCAATACCAAAGAGCTTTGGCTGACTAAGTTTGCAGATGACTGCAAGTTAGGAACAGTCATTATATCTGCAAATGACTTAGCCATCCTGCATGAAGATTTCTCCCAAATTAATAACTGGTGCCAAAATCATGGACTGAAACTAAATGCCAAAAAAATGCATCATTGTATCATTTGGGAAGTCATCTACTCCAGGGAGCTACCACATTAACAATACACCTCTAAAAGTTGGGCCAGTTGCTTGGGATTTGGGAACTTATGTGGACAGTGACCAAACTTTTGACCAACATGTGTCCACTGACATAAGAAAGTCCTTCTGTATTGCACAGCTTATAAACAAAGGTATTGTGTCCAAATCTAGGGATGCAACTGTCACCCACAACCGAGCCCTCATTGGGCCAGTCATTGAATATAATGCCCCCTTTGGCATGAATCTGTGCAGTCATTTGCAACAAATGGAACACCCACAGAGATACCTCACTAAAAGGCTACAAGTCATAATAGCATGTCCTACAGGGACCAATTCAAAACCCTGTTACTATACTCAGTATCCTACAGATTGCTAAGGAGTGAGCAGTGTCTACAGTCCTGTGACCCAATAATGATGGATTTAAAGCACATCAGCAAGTCAGATGTCATCAGAAATACTTGGTCTAAGGATCTAAACCTCTTCTGCAACATCAGCTGAACAGTTTGGAGGGACATGTATACCTCACAGAGAATGCTGCTGCTGTGGAATAGACTCCTCATCTACATAAAACAAAGTCCATCCCTGTCCATTTTCAAGCACAACTTAGATGTATGGATGGGAAACAGAAAATTTATCCCAAGACTGTCTCCTGTATTACTAATAGACAGAGGCAGCTCCTAAATGCTTTATTCCATGCATGGGTTCCCTCAAATCATCTATGGTATGATTCCAGTTACTTGCATTAGGGGCGATATAAAATTATCAACCATGGGATGCTTCAGAACAATCTGTAACCAAATGAGGTAGGTTATTTTGAGCACAAAAAGAGAAATTGCTAGGTTTATAATGGTCTGCAAGGACAACTTGCTTAGTACTATGTATGAGCCTATAAGATGTCCACCTGTCAGAGTATTTTAGGAGACAAAAGGACTTTCTGTTATTTATTTTTAAAGTGTGATTCATTAACCTTCAGTTCTTCATTTTCTTTTCAGCTTTTCAGCTATTTCTTTGTATTTAGATACATTTTAAATAACCTATCTTTTAAATTTAGAGAGAGAGGACTGCCTACAATGAACAACAACCACTGCAAAAGCTGCTTGCTAGGAGTGACATAAGCTGGCTGTCTGGGCCCTTGGAGAAAGTTTTTTTGTCAGAGCAGGTAGTGCCACCTGGGTAATAAGGAAGCTAAACATATTTTCACACACTCATCGCACTTTCAGTGTCAGGGTTTACATGTTAAGAAATGAAGGTAGGATACTGTTTTGCTATATGATAGGAATCTGGAAGAATCTATTCAAAATAAGTGAAATCCTTGACACCAGAGATTGCCGTGGCAGACCTGAGTGCAGAATATTGCAATAAGTGAGTTTAGACATAAAAAGTAAGGTCAGTTCAGTGACTGAGAGACATGTTATGAATGTGATGAAATGCAGTTCTTTAGCTTGATGGTGTAATTATATCCAGAGCCAGTGTCTGCAAAACAGAAACGTAGAAATACCCAGTATCACAGCTCCGGAATGTACTGAGTTCCTGAATTGTCGTTGTCTGACCGTAACTACATTCCATGATAAATCTATTTCGTTTGAGTCAGTTTTGACATATCTAACTCTAGAATTTAGCTAAGGAATTGCTAAATACAATGGTTGCTTCACAATCAGATGGTGTACCCAGAGTATCATACAACATGGCAATGAAAACTTAGTTTACTGATACCATATACATTAGTGATACATGCATCAACAATAAAATTAAAACAATAATGCCATTTTAAGACGCTTGTACTCGTATTTATAAATCAAAACTAAAATATAACATGATGAGATAGCTTTTAACATAATATTATAAGACTAAAATTGCTACATCATGGCCACAGATTTCTCAAAGAAACAAACAATAGATTTTATCTAGATCCACACAGGTCCTTACCTAAAAACAATTCTTATGTAAAGTGGTGAGAGTGTCTCAGAAATCTGTAGAAATAAGCCCTAATATTCAAATAACAGTCTGCTTTGTTTTATAGTTTATCTACAACCAAACCAGGGCATGGCTTAAAAAGTCCAGCTCATTTGTTTCCATTTTATTACACTTCCTGAATACATATTTTGCTCCCTTACCATTCAGTTTCAGCAGTTACTTCACACATATTTAAGTATGACTTCACAGATATACTTTTGATTTTCTCTGTCACAGTGATTTTATCAGTCTCATTTTCTGATGTTTTAATAAAAGTTCCTGTTACTATCTTATTTCCCCGTAGAATCTGTTCTAAATCTGTTCCAAAGACATGCATCTGGAGAATTCCTCCCCGGGCCTCCGCTGAAAACAGGCTCTGTGGAACCTAGTCGGACATTCCCGGTCAACAAATGTTAAATAAATAAAATAAAATAAACATTAATGAGGAATGAAGTGCTGTTTATTGGGGTTAGATATGTACCAAGATTACAATACATAGCAAGCAGCATGTGGGTAACACACATCCCTCATACGTGCCAAGATTATAATCCATAGCAAACAGCAGCATGTGGGTAAACACACATCCCTCATACATACCAAGATTACAATCCATAGCAAACAGCAGTATGTGGGTAACACACATCCCTCATACTTACCAAGATCCATAGCAAGCAGCAGCATGTGGGTAAATACACATCCCTCATACTTACCAAGATTACAATCCATAGCAAGCAGCAGCGTGTGGGTAACACACATCCGCATACTTACCAAGATTACAATCCATAGTAACCAGCAGTATGTGGGTAACACACATCCCCATACTTACCAAGATTACAATCCATAGTAACCAGCAGTATGTGGGTAACACACATCCCCATACTTACCAAGATTACAATCCATAGCAAGAAGCAGCATGTGGGTAACACACATCCCTCATACTTACCAAGATTATAATCCATAGCAAGCAGCAGTATGTGGGTAACACACATCCCTCATACGTACCAAGATTACAATCCATAGCAAGCAGCAGCATGTGGGTAAACAAACATCCTCATACTTACCAAGATTACAATCCATAGCAAGCAGCAGTCTGTGGGTAACACACATCCCTCATACTTACCAAGATTACAATCCATAGCAAGCAGCAGGATGTGGGTAAACACATCCCTCATACTTACCAAGATTACAATCCATAGCAAGTAGCAGCATGTGGGTAACACACATCCCCATACTTACCAAGATTACAATCCATAGCAAGCAGCACCGTGTGGGTAACACACATCCCTCATACTTATCAAGATTATAATCCATAGCAAGCAGCAGCCTGTCGGTAACACACATCCCTCATACTTACCAAGATTACAATCCATAGCAAGCAGCAGCATGTGGGTAACACACATCCCTCATACGTACCAAGATTACAATCCATAGCAAGCAGCAGCGCTTGGGTAACACACATCCCTCATACATACCAAGATTACAATCCATAGCAAGCAGCAGCCTGTGGGTAACACACATCCCTCATACGTACCAAGATTACAATCCATAGCAAGCAGCATGTGGGTAAACACACATCCCTCATACGTGCCAAGATTACAATCCATAGCAGGCAGCACTGTGTGGGTAACACACATCCCTCATACGTACCAAGATTACAATCCATCGCAAGCAGCAGCCTGTGGGTAACACACATTCCTCATACGTACCAAGATTACAATCCATAGCAAGCAGCAGTTGTGGGTAACACACATCCCTCATATGTACCAAGATTACAATCCATAGCAAGCAGCAGCGTGTGGGTAACACACATCCCTCATACGTACCAAGATTAAAATCCATAGCAAGCAGCAGCCTGTGGGTAACACACATCCCTCATACATACCAAGGTTACAATCCATAGCAAGCAGCAGCATGTGGTTAACACACATCCCTCAAACTTATCAAGATTACAATCCATAGCAAGCAGCATGTGGGTAACACACATCCCTCATACTTACCAAGATTATAATCCATAGCAAGCAGCAGCGTGTGGGTAACACACATCCCTCATACGTACCAAGATTACAATCCATAGCAAGCAGCAGCATTTGGGTAACACACATCTCTCATACTTACCAAGATTACAATCCATAGCAAGCAGCAGCATGTGGGTAACACACATCCCTCATACTTACCAAGATTACAATCCATAGCAAGCAGCAGCATGTGGGTAACACACATCCCTCATACGTACCAAGATTACAATCCATAGCAAGCAGCAGCATGTGGGTAAACACACATCCCTCATACTTACCAAGATTACAATCCATAGCAAGCAGCAGCGTGTGGGTAACTCACATCTGCATACTTACCAGGATTACAATCCATAGCAAGCAGCATATGGGTAACACACATCCCTCATACGTCCCAAGATTACAACCCATAGCAAGCAGCAGTGTGTGGGTAACACACATCCCTCATACTTACCAAGATTACAATCCATAGCAAGCAGAAGTATGTGGGTAACACACATCCCTCATAAGTACCAAGATTACAATCCATAACAAGTAGCATGTGGGTAACACACATCCCTCATACTTACCAAGATTACAATCCATAGCATGCAGCAGCATGTGGGTAACACACATCCCTCATACGTACCAAGATTACAATCAATAGCAAGCAGCAGCCTGTGGGTAACACACATCCCTCATACGTACCAAGATTACAATCCATAGCAAGCAGCATGTGGGTAAACACACATCCCTCATACTTACCAAGATTACAATCCATAGCAAGCAGCAGCAGCCTGTGGGTAACACACATCCCTCTTACTTACCAAGATTATAATCCATAGCAAGCAGCAGCATGTGGGTAACACACATCCCTCATACGTACCAAGATTACAATCCATAGCAAGCAGCAGTGCTTGGGTAACACACATCTCTCATACTTACCAAGATTACAATCCATAGCAAGCAGCAGCCTGTGGGTAACACACATCCCCATACTTACCAAGATTACAATCCATAGCAAGCAGCATGTGGGTAAACACACATCCCTCATACTTACCAAGATTACAATCCATAGCAAGCAGCAGCATGTGGGTAAACACACATCCCTCATTAGTACCAAGATTACAATCCATAGCAAGCAGCAGCGTGTGGGTAACACACATCCCTTATACGTACCAAGATTAAAATCCATAGCAAGCAGTAGTATGTGGGTAAACACACATCCCTCATACGTGCCAAGATTACAATCCATAGCAAGCAGCAGCATATGGGTAAACACACATCCCTGATACTTACCAAGATTATAATCCACAGCAAGCAGCAGCATGTGGGTAACACACATCCCTCATACATACCAAGATTATAATCCATAGCAAGCAGCAGCATGTGGGTAACACACATCCCTCATACATACCATGATTACAATCCATAGCAAGCAGCACCTTGTGGGTAACACACATCCTCATAAGATTACAATCCATAGCAAGCAGCAGCATGTGGACATCCCTCATACTTACCAAGATTACAATCCATAGCAAGCAACACATCCCTCATAAGATTACAATCCATAGCAGGCAGCACCATGTGGGTAAACACACATCCCTCATTAGTACCAAGATTACAATCCATAGCAAGCAGCAGTGTGTGCGTAACACACATCCCTCATACTTACCAAGATTACAATCCATAGCAAGCAGCATGTGGGTAAACACACATCCCTCATACTTACCAAGATTACAATCCATAGCAAGCAGCAGCATGTGGGTAACACACATCCCTCATACTTACCAAGATTACAATCCATAGCAAGCAGCAGCATGTGGGTAACACACATCCCTCATACTTACCAAGATTACAATCCATAGCAAGCAGCATGTGGGTAACACACATCCCTCATACTTACCAAGATTACAATCCATAGCAAGCAGCAGCATGTGGGTAACACACATCCCTCATACTTACCAAGATTACAATCCATAGCAAGCAGCATGTGGGTAACACACATCCCTATATATACAAGATTATAATCCATAGCAAGCAGCAGCCTGTGGGTAACACACATCCCCATACTTACCAAGATTACAATCCATAGCAAGCAGCATGTGGGTAACACACATCCCTCATACGTACCAAGATTACAATCCATAGCAAGCAGCAGCATGTGGGTAACACACATCCCTCATACTTACCAAGATTACAATCCATAGCAAGCAGCAGCATGTGGGTAACACACATCCCTCATACTTACCAAGATTACAATCCATAGCAAGCAGCATGTGGGTAACACACATCCCTCATACATACCATGATTACAATCCATAGCAAGCAGCATGTGGGTAACACACATCCCTCATACTTATCAAGATTACAATCCATAGCAAGCAGCAGTGTGTGCGTAACACACATCCCTCATACTTACCAAGATTACAATCCATAGCAAGCAGAAGTATGTGGGTAACACACATCCCTCATACGTACCAAGATTACAATCCATAGCAAGCAGCAGCATGTGGGTAACACACATCCCTCATACGTACCAAGATTACAATCCATAGCAAGCAGCAGCATGTGGGTAACACACATCCCTCATACTTACCAAGATTACAATCCATAGCAAGCAGCAGCGTGTGGGTAACACACATCCCTCATACTTACCAAGATTACAATCCATAGCAAGCAGCATGTGGGTAAACACATGTCCCTCATACTTACCAAGATTATAATCCATAGCAAGCAGCAGCATGTGGGTAACACACATCCCTCATACATACCAAGATTATAATCCATAGCAAGCAGCAGCATGTGGGTAACACACATCCCTCATACTTACCAAGATTATAATCCATAGCAAGCAGCATGTGGGTAACACACATCCCTCATACTTACCAAGATTATAATCCATAGCAAGCAGCAGCGTGTGGATAACACACATCCCTCATACTTACCAAGATTACAATCCATAGCAAGCAGAAGTATGTGGATAAACACACATCCCTCATACTTAGCAAGCAGCAGCATGGTGTACACGTCCTCATACATACCAAGATTACAATCCATAGCAAGCAGCATGTGGGTAACACACATCCCTCATACTTATCAAGATTACAATCCATAGCAAGCAGCAGTGTGTGCGTAACACAAATCCCTCATACTTATCAAGATTACAATCCATAGCAAGCAGCAGTGTGTGCGTAACACACATCCCTCATACTTACCAAGATTACAATCCATAGCAAGCAGAAGTATGTGGGTAACACACATCCCTCATACGTACCAAGATTACAATCCATAGCAAGCAGCAGTTGTGGGTAATACACTTCCCTCATACTTACCAAGATTACAATCCATAGCAAGCAGCATGTGGGTAACACACATCCCTCATACGTGCCAAGATTACACTTCATAGCAAGCAGCAGCATGTGGGTAAACACATATCCCTCATACTTACCAAGATTACAATCCATAGCAAGCAGCAGCGTGTGGGTAACAGACATCCGCATACTTACCAGGATTACAATCCATAGCAAGCCGCATGTGGGTAAACACATGTCCCTCATACTTACCAAGATTATAATCCATAGCAAGCAGCAGCATGTGGGTAACACACATCCCTCATACATACCAAAATTATAATCCATAGCAAGCAGCAGCATATGGGTAACACACATCCCTCATACGTACCCAGATTACAATCCATAGCAAGCAGCATGTGGGTAACACACATCCCTCAAACGTACCAAGATTACAATCCATAGCAAGCAGCAGCGTGTGGGTAACACACATCCCTCATACTTACCAAGATTACAATCCATAGCAAGCAGAAGTATGTGGGTAACACACATCCCTCATATGTACCAAGATTACAATCCATAGCAAGCAGCAGCATGTGGGTAACACACATCCCTCATACTTACCAAGATTATAATCCATAGCAAGCAGCCTGTGGGTAACACATATCCCTCATACTTACCAAGATTACAATCCATAGCAAGCAGCACCGTGTGGGTAACACACATCCCTCATACGTACCAAGATTACAAACCATAGCAAGCAGCAGCATGTGGGAAACACACATCCCTCATACTTACCAAGATTACAATCCATAGCAAGCAGCACCGTGTGGGTAACACACATCCCTCATACTTATCAAGATTACAATCCATAGCAAGCAGCAGCATGTGGGTAACACACATCCCTCAAACTTACCAAGATTACAGTCCATCGCAAGCAACGTGTGGGTAACACACATCCCTCATATTTACCAAGATTATAACCCATAGCAAGCAGCAGCTTGTGGGTAACACACATCCCTCATACTTATCAAGATTACAATCCATCGCAAGCAACGTGTGGGTAACACACATCCCTCATACATACCAAGATTACAATCCATAGCAAGCAGCAGCATGAGGGTAACACACATCCCTCATACGTACCAAGATTACAGTCCATCGCAAGCAACGTGTGGGTAACACACATCCCTCATATGTAC
The DNA here is from genome assembly GCF_019279795.1 of Protopterus annectens. Lineage (NCBI taxonomy): Eukaryota > Metazoa > Chordata > Ceratodontiformes > Protopteridae > Protopterus > Protopterus annectens. Next base: position 17,362,612 of record NC_056750.1, on the reverse strand, counting down.
CAAGATTACAATCCATAGCAAGCAGCAGCATGTGGGTAACACACATCCCTCATACATACCATGATTACAATCCATAGCAAGCAGCAGCATGTGGGTAACACACATCCCTCATACTTACCAAGATTACAATCCATAGCAAGCAACATGTGGGTAAACACACATCCCTCATACATACCAAGATTACAATCCATAGCATGCAGCAGCATGTGGGTAACACACATCCTTCAAACGTACCAAGATTACAATCCATAGCAAGCAGCAGCATGTGGGTAACACACATCCCTCATACATACCAAGATTACAATCCATAGCAAGCAGAAGTATGTGGGTAACACACATCCCTCATATGTACCAAGATTACAATCCATAGCAAGCAGCAGCATGTGGGTAACACACATCCCTCATACTTACCAAGATTACAATCCATAGCAAGCAACATGTGGGTAAACACACATCCCTCATACATACCAAGATTATAATGCATAGCAAGCAGCATGTGGGTAACACACATCCTTCAAACGTACCAAGATTACAATCCATAGCAATCAGCAGCGTGTGGGTAACACACATCCCTCATACCTACCAAGATTACAATCCATAGCAAGCAGCAGCATGTGGGTAAACACACATCCCTCATACATACCAAGATTACAATCCATAGCAAGCAGCAGCATGTGGGTAAACACACATCCCTCATACGGCAGCAGCGGCTTAACACACACATCCCTCACCATAGATTACAATCCATAGCAAGCAGCAGGCTGTGGGTAACACACATCCCCCATACGTACCAAGATTACAATCCATAGCAAGCAGTAGCATGTGGGTAGCACACATCCCTCATACTTACCAAGATTACAATCCATAGCAAGCAGCATGTGGGTAAACACACATCCCTCATTAGTACCAAGATTACAATCCATAGCAAGCAGCAGCATGTGGGTAACACACATCCCTCATACTTACCAAGATTACAATCCATAGCAAGCAGCATGTGGGTAAACACACATCCCTCATACGTACCAAGATTACAATCCATAGCAAGCAGCAGCATGTGGGTAACACACATCTGCATACTTACCAAGATTACAATCCATAGCAAGCAGCATGTGGGTAGACACACATCCCTCATATAAACAAATCAGCACAATGGACAGAACACAGGCACAATGCACAAAACTGAATTATGTACACACTCACACAATCTAGAACCCACACACGTCCAGGTTGGTGGCACAGCACGAAGCATCAGAGACTATCCATGTGCAACTAACAGTGGGTAAAACTGCCTTCCAGTTTATAGCCTGCTACAGACCACCCTCCCAAACCCAGGAACCCCACTCGGCCTTCCTGAGAACACTGGAAAATATGAAGGTCTCTCCAAACACCATTATATTGGGCGACTTCAACTACCCTAACATAGACTGGGAGCATTACTCTAGCTCCAACAGCCTAGCCCAAAGGTTCCTAGAATTTATAAACTCAAATGCTATGGAACAACTTGTTGCCACTCCCACAAGGGGGGAAAACATACTGTACCTGATCATCACCAACATGGGGACTCTATGCTCCAGACCAGAAGTGTATCCCTCACTGGTAAGATCAGACCATAAACTAATCTCACTAGATATTCACATCCCGACCCCAGCCCCTGCCCAGAAAACCACAGTGAAAAACTTCTCTAAAGCAAATTTCACACTCCTCAAAACCGAGGTGGAATCCTTCAAAGCCCCCGGGCCTGTGGAAAATACGGCCCAGACCACAGAATCCTTTATAAATGCATTCTATGAACACCTTCAGGAATGCATGGATCATGCAATCCCAAATAAAACCAAGACCCAATCCTCCAAAGTTAGGCATCCTGTCTGGTGGACCCCAGCCATAAAAAAACTATACAATAGAAGGAGGAAGCTACTACATGATAGAGCAAAATCCCAAAAAGGGAAGGCATCTCTGATCAGTATTAGCAAAAAAGTACGGGCACTCATAAAATTGTCTAAGGCCAGCTTCGAGAGAAAAATTGTACAGGACACTAAGGATAATCACAGAGCTTTCTTTAGTTATGTTAGGAACCTGGGTGGGAATTCCCAGATATGCTCAGAATTAGTCCAAAATGACAAAAAATACACTGAACCCAAAGACATTGCCAACATCCTAGCTGACAGGTTCAGTGGAAACTTCTCCCCCCCCCTTCCCCACCAAATGGGCAAATATCTATCCCAGCAGAGTGCTGCCCCCCTGACATCTCAGATGCTAAGGTAAGAGCCGCCCTCTCCAAAGCAAAAAACACAGCATCAATGGGACCAGACGGTGTCCCGGGCTGCATCCTACATGAACTCCAAGAAGAACTAAACCCAAACATAAAACTACTGTTCAATCTCAGCCTTATTACAGGATATGTACCCAACGAGTGGCGTACAGCAACAGTGGTCCCTCTCCACAAAGGTGGTGCCTCAACAGATCCTGGAAACTATCACCCCATAAGCTTGACTAGCTTGGTCTGCAAAGCTATGGAAAGGATCATCATGGACCTCATAAATAAAGATATTGGGGACCTACAGACACTGGATCCTACCCAGTTCGGCTTTGTTAAGGGCAGATCCTGCCTCTTAAACCTGGTCGATTTCTTTGAAACAGACACCAAGGCCATTGCCTAGGGGAAGGTGGTCCAGGCAGCCTACCTGGACCTTGCAAAAGCCTTCGATACAATACCCCACTCGGGCATTATAGATAAGCTCACCAGCTTAAATATAAACCCCTATGTCACTAGATGGGTTGCAAACTGGCTCAAGGACAGAACCCACATGGTTAGAATTGCTGGAGCCATGTCAGACTCCAAACCAGTTACAAGTGGCGTCCCACAAGGCTCAGTCCTGGGACCTCTCTTGTTCGGTATATATTTCTCGGAGGTACAGGCTAACATGGAAGGACTGTGGCTGACCAAGTTTGCAGATGACTGCAAACTGGGTGCCATAATCGACTCTCCAGCCGACACAAGCATCCTACAAAAGGGCCTCATAGAAACAGACAACTGGTGCCAGAGCCATGGCCTCAAGCTAAACGCCAAAAAGTGTATAGTCATCCCCTTTGGCAAAAACAAAGTGCCCACAAATTACCACATAGGTGGCAATACATTAAGTACGGAAGAAGTAATTAGGGACCTGGGGACCCAAGTTGATAGCAATCTCTCATTTGACAACCACGTGGCCAAAGTGGTTAGAAAAACATTTTATATAGTCCACCTAATCATGAAGGGATTCACATCTAGATCAGGGGAGGTCATCGTGCCTCTTTACTCATCCCTCATCAGGCCCATAATTGAGTACAATGCCTTTTTTGGGATGTACCTTACCAGACACCTGCAGCAACTGGAAAGACCCCAAAAGTACCTCATCAAGAGGATCAAAGGGCTCAAACAGATGCCATATGCTGCCCGGTTAAAGAAACTCCAGCTCTACTTAGTGGCATACCGCCTGCTTAGAGGCGATCTGTGCCTGACGTATAAAGCCATGTCCAACTCAGAATTAATGGACATGCTGCACCTCAGAAAATCCAAATCCCATCGAGCTACGCGCTCAAGAGACTTGAACCTCACCACTGAAATAAATAGGACATGCTGGAGGGACAGATTTATAACCGAGAGGCTCCCTTCACTCTGGAATAAAATCCCAGTCCAGGTTAGGCAGAGTCCCTCATTGACTCTCTTCAAGAGGAATCTTGATGAGTGGATGGGCGATAGTAGGTTTACCCCGGGTATCACTTCTGTGTCACTGTTAGACAGAGGCACAGTATACTAACCTCGAAAAAGGGCATAGCAAAATTCATTTAAAATGGGTGGCGAAAGCCAAACACACTCTGGCTAGGCTTATAAATGCCCTAGGGCAGATAGCCTAGTATGAACCTATGAACCTATGAACACACAGGCACACAACACCCATGTCTAACATAAGAGAAAGCCCTCCAGTGCCTCCTTGAGGCTACCCCCCCATCCACAATTCTTAAATAACCAAGCAAAGTCACACTTACCTGGGGTGGGAGGGTAGATGCTGCTCAGGACACAGAGCTGCATATATATCCATATTGCATAACATGCACCTCTAATATATTTCTAATACTCTGCACTAAGTACACATTGTCTCATCACCACTCTCCCATTCACAGAACACAGTAATGTCATAACAATATTATATGGACCACACATACACTCTGTATTTAGCACACTCTCCTAATGATTCAGTCCAACCAGCGTACACTGCAGCCTGGTCTCATATATACTTCCATTCACTATACTGCACCACTCAGAACATTAAAAAGCCATCACATGATCACATGCTTTTCAAGACTCAGTCCAGCACACGAACCTACACCATAAACCTGACCACTCAATCACAAATATCCAGACATGTATATACAAGCATGAGTGCTTATGCACACACACACACACACACACACACACACACACACACACACACACACACACACACACACACTCATATCCATAGCAATATGTATTGCCTGCTTGAATTAATACCTACCACAAACATACTCACAGACACACACACACACACACACACACACACACACACACACACACACACACACACACACACACACACACACACACACACACATGAACGCACGCACACACACACACACACACACACACACACACACACACACACACACACACACACACACACACACACACACACAGTCATATCCATAGCCATATACATATATATTGCCTGCTTCAATTAATGCCTACCACAAACATGTGCACAGGCAGTGTTTTATTTATTTATTTATCATTTGCTGACCGGGAAAGTCCGACTAGGTTCCACAGAGCCTGTTTTCAGCGGAGGCCCGGGGAGAAATGCTCCAGATGCATGTCTTTGGAATGTGGGAGGAAACCGGAGTACCCGGAGGAAACCCACGCGAACACAGGGAGAACATGCAAACTCCACACAGAAGGCACCCCAGCCAAGAATCGAACCGGTGAACCTCTTGCTGTGAGGCGACAACGTTAACCGCTGTACCACTGCGCCGCCGTATGTGTTCCTACATACATTCACACACACACACACACACACACACACACACACACACACACACACACACACACACACACACACAGATGCCACACATATACATGCCACACATACACACACACCACACACTTATATCCATACTCTTAACCATATATATTGCCTGCTTCAATTAATACCTACCAAAAACATGTGCACAGGCAGTGTTCCTACATACATTCACAAACACACACACACACACACACACACACACACACACACACACACACACACACACACACACACCACACTTATATCCATACTCTTACACATATATATTGCCTGCTTGCAAGAATACCTGCCACAGGCATACTCACAGGTGATGATACAACTGCACTGCTAAATTACATCTTGTAACTCCCTTACACAGTAAAAATCAGTTACTATGAAAGTGATAAGTCAGACAAAGCACAGTGCTGTCCTGTATGTCTACACGCATTCTTATTGAGTATATAAATACTAGAGCAGTATATATAATCAGTAAGAGAGTACTTTCAATGTGTGGGCACCAACTAGCTGGCCATCATTGAGATATTTTGATATTTTGGACAACACCCATTTATTGTCTCCAAGATGACCCATAATACTTCTGTTTCTCATTCTGCTTTTAATTTTATCACTTTGATCTTTTCTTTTCCATTAAATAGTATTGTCTACCCCTTTTTATCCCTTTTTCCCCCTACAGATAAACACATATGGATGAGCATAATATTTTTCTGTACCATATTTTATTGCCTACTAAGATATCAAAGGACACCTTTTCCCTCTCTAGAATTAGTTATGAAAACTTGTTCTTTAATGTCCATGAAACTGAGCTCATTATTCTTAAGCTATTAAAGCCTTGTCCTTTTTATAATTGTTCATTTTAGTGGTGCTTTTATTTTTCGTTATTTGCCTTTGTCCCAAATGACATTCTCAACTCGCTGCGCTGCTAGTTATCTTGCTAAGTTCCTTACTTTCTTAGGACTGCTAGTTAACTTGCTAAGTTCTTTGCTTTGTAAGACTGGTAGTTACCTTGCTAAGTTCCTTACATATTTAGGCTTGCTAGTTACCTTGCTAAGTTCCTTGCTTTGTAAGACTGGTAGTTACCTTGCTAAGTTCCTTGCTTTCTTAGGACTGCTAGTTACCTTGCTAAGTTCCTTACTTTTTTAGGCCTGCTAGTTACCTTGCTAAGTTCCTTGCTTTGTAAGACTGGTAGTTACCTTGCTAAGTTCCTTGCTTTCTTTGGACTGCTAGTTACCTTGCTAAGTTCCTTACATATTTAGGCTTGCTAGTTACCTTGCTAAGTTCCTTGCTTTGTAAGATTGGTAGTTACCTTGCTAAGTTCCTTGCTTTCATAGGACTGCTAGTTACCTTGCTAAGTTTTTTACTTTTTTAGGCCTGCAAGTTACCTTGCTAACCTTGCTAAGTTCCTTACTTTTTTTAGGACTGCTAGTTACCTTGCTAAGTTCCTTGCTATGTAAGACTGGTAGTTACCTTGCTAAGTTCCTTGCTTTCGTAGGACTGCTAGTTACCTTGCTAAGTTCCTTACTTTTTTAAGCCTGCTAGTTACCTTGCTAAGTTCCTTACTTTTTTAGGACTGCTAGTTACTTTGCTAAGTTCCTTGCTTTGTAAGACTGGTAGTTACCTTGCTAAGTTCATTGCTTTCTTAGGACTGCTAGTTACCTTGCTAAGTTCCTTACTTTTTTAGGACTGCTAGTTAACTTGCTATTTATTTATTTATTTACATTTGTTGACTGGGAGAGTCCGACTGGACACAGGTCCGTTTTCAGCGGAGGCCCGGGGAGGAAAGCTCCACATTATTATTTGCATTATACAGTTAAAAAAACATAGCATTTAAATATAGACATTAGTCCAGTTAAGGATGCAAGACAAGAAGAAAACAGATGTAAAACAGCTGTAGAGCATAGTACAATTTTAAAATATGGTGACATATACTAAACACGGTTAAAATGTAGTTGAGATTCATCAGTGAACAATTGATACAAACTGTTTTTGAGTTACATAACAGCCATTAGCAGTTGTTGCTACAAGAAGTTAGTATTATGTGGTAGGTAGCTGGGAACATGAGTAGCCAAGCTTGCTAAGAGTAGGTTGTTGATAGGGGGCTGAGAGAGGTAGTGGGTGGGGGGAGTGAATGGTATTAGAGGGGGGGTTGCAAGGGCATATCTGGGAAGTTTTGAAGTGTGATTTTAGTAAGGATTTAAAGTGGGTGCAAGAAGTTACAGAGGTAATTGAGGATGGGAGGGAGTTTGAGAGTTTGGCTGTAGTGCAGGAGAATAATGCTTCTCCAGCAGAGTTAATGGCTCTTGTGACCTGTAGGAGGTTTTTGTGGCTGGATCTTAGTGGTCTTGTGGTTATGTAGGGTTGGAGTAGATTCTGGAGGGATGGGACTTTTAGTGGTTGGTTTATTAGTTTGTGGGCGAGTGTGAGTTGGTACCATTGAAGGAGGTGGGGGAGCTCTAGCCAGCCCAGTTCTGCTAGTGAGAGACAGTGGTGAGTACGGTAGGAAGCTCCTGTGGTGAATTTGGCGATTTTGTTTTAGCAGGTTTCGAGCTTATTTAGATCGCATTGTCTAAGGTTAGTAAATATTGGAGAGGCATAGAGTAAGGTAGAGATAAGATGAGAATTTGCTACCGAAATTTTAGCTGCTTTGGTAAGTAGTTGCTGATTTCTATATAATACTCCTAGTTTTTTGTGCACTTTTTTAATGGTCATGGAAATGTGAATGTCAAAGTTCAGTTTATTGTCTATTTCTACTCCTAGTAATTTGGTGTGTTCTGTAGGATGGATGGTGGTAATGTCTTTTGCTGTGATGTTAAAGTGAGAGCTGTCTAGGGGTAAGTTTGGTGGGTTGGAAGATTATTAATTTTGTTTTGTTTGGGTTGAGTATTAGTTGGGCATCAGATAACCAAGTTTCAATAGAAGAAAATGCTTCCTGTGTGACTTTTTGCAGTTCTGGTAGGGAGTGGGCTGTGCAGATGATGGTTGAGTCATCTGTGTGTTGTATGAGTGTGCCATGTGTTGTGGCTGAGGCTAGATTATTGGTGAAAAGAGAAGAGTAGGGGTCCCAGGATGGACCCTTGGGGAACTCCTATGGAGACTGGTAGTTGGGGGGATAGGTTGTCCTGCCAAACAACTGCTTGTTGGCGGTCAGATAGGTAACTCTGAAACCAGTTGATGACTGGTTGAGAGAAGGATAGGTTATTGAGAAGAGAGATGAGTTGTTTGTGTGGGACCATATCGAAAGCTTTAGAGAGGTCTTGGAAGGTAGCTGAGGAGAGATAACCTGCATTTTTATTTTGTAGGATAGTATTAGAGAGAGAGTAAGGCAGTGGTGGTGCTATGGTTAGGTTGGAAACCGTGTTGTGTGTTGGAGAGGAGGTTGTTAGCAAGGAGGTGATCTGAGACTTGAGAATGAATGCATCTCTCTAGTATTTTGGAGAGTGGCGAGAGTATAGCTATGGGGCGGTAATTGGTTAGATCTGTGGAGGGGCCTCCTTTGTGTAGGGGAATTATGTGTGAGACTTTCCATAGTGTAGGAACATAACTTTCTGACAGAGATCTGTTAATCACGAGTGATATGGGGTAGGCAAGAGCGTCAGCTGCAAGTTGAATGTATTCACCTGGGAGGTTGTTTGCTGCTAATCTGGTGGTTTTAAGTTTAGTTAGTAGTTGTTTTATTTTGGAGGTAGGAACAGGAAAGAAAGAAAAGCTAGTTGGGAGATTGTTAGTTCTAGTTGATGGTGTGGGTTTATGGGGGGGATTGTGTTGTCTAGCTAGTGATAGTATGGTTTGTGTGAAGTGATTGTTGAAAGAGGTAGCAATATTTTCGGAGGAGTAAGTTAAGTTAGGAGTGGGTGTACTTACTTTACCTGGGTGGAGGATGGAGTTTATTGAGGACCAGAATTGTGTGGGGTTATGTTGGGAGGAGGTAAGGGCAGACTGGTAGTATTGTATTTTGTCCTGTTTTATAAGCTTTTTGGTTCTATTGCGTAGTTCTAGGAATTTTTACCTAGTAGAGGGGGTTTTGGTTTTGCGCCATTTGTCCCATGCTTTATCCCTGTTTTTCATTTCAGACTTCGTGTTTTTTTGTAGCCATGGGGATTGTTGGGCTCTAGTTCGGGAATGTCTTATGGGGGCATGGTAATTAAGGACGCTTAGGAATGTTTTATTAAAGTAGTCAACTGCGTCATCTAGTTTGAGGTATTTTAGAGGTTGCCAGTTACAGTCTTTTAGGGATGAGCTGAATGAGAGAGGGTTGAAGTTAGTTTGTTTGCGTATTTGACGGTAGATGATGGGTTTTGCTTTATAAAGGGGTTTTCTTAGTAAGAAGATTGGGGAGTGATCACTGAGGCTGTCAGATAAGCAGCCTGCTATATATGACTGGGGGCTCTTATTGACTAGTATCCAATCAAGGATAGTGTGTTTGTTGGAGTTATTTATCCTAGTAGGTGACTGGACTAGTTGGGTGAAGCCATGAAGATTTACATGATGGGTTGGGTAGTTGCTACAGCAGGATTGCCAGTCAGTGTTGAAGTCTCCTAGAATTAAAGTTTCTTGGGGTAGCTGGTGGGTAGTCCAGCTGAGGAGGTTTTCAAGTGGAGGGATGTTGTGGCCAGGTGGGAAGTAGCAACTTATTATGTTTAGGGTTTTATTTTGGTTTATTTTAAGGTTGGCATATATTATTTCTTCCTTACCTATTTGGGGAGCTGCTAACTTTAAGATCTGGATGTCTAGATGCTGCTTAAATATTATAGCTATACCACCTCCTTTTTTGTTTAGTCGGTCTACTCTTAGTATATTGTAACCAGCAGGGATGATTTGCTCATTAGTAATGTGTGGTTTTAACCATGTTTCTGTAAGGATCACTACATCAGGGGAGTAGAAGTCTATGGTGGCATGGAATTCAAGCACTTTGTTGCATATACTTCTAATATTTAGGCTTATCAGAAGGAGGTCGGTTGGCTTTCTATCGGCTGTGATTTGGGAGATGTGGTTTGTAGTCTGATTATGAGGGGAGGGGTTGGAGATAGAGGGACCTTGCTTTATAAGACTGGTAGTTACCTTGCAAAGTTCCTTGCTTTCGTAGGACTGCTAGTTACCTTGCTAAGTTCTTTACTTTTTTAGGCCTGCTAGTTAACTTGCTAAGTCCCTTGCTTTGTAAGACTGGTAGTTACCTTGCTAAGTTCTTTGCTTTCTTAGGACTGATAGATACCTTGCTAAGTTCCTTGCTTTCTTAGGACTGGTAGTTACCTTGCTAAGTTCATTACTTTCTTAGGACTGCTAGTTACCTTGCTAATTTACCTGCTTTGTAAGACTGGTAGTTACCTTGCTAAGTTCTTTGCTTTCTTAGGACTGATAGATACCTTGCTAAGTTCCTTGCTTTCTTAGGACTGGTAGTTACCTTGCTAAGTTCATTACTTTGTTAGGACTGCTAGTTACCTTGCTAATTTCCTTGCTTTGTAAGACTGATAGTTACCTTGCTAAGTTCTTTGCTTTCGTAGGACTGCTAGATACCTTGCTAAGTTCCTTGCTTTCTTAGGACTGGTAGTTACCTTGCTAAGTTCATTACTTTGTTAGGACTGCTAGTTACCTTGCTAATTTCCTTGCTTTGTAAGACTGGCAGTTACCCTGCTAAGTTCCTTGCATTCCTAGGAGTGCTAGTTACCTTGCTAAGTTCCTTGCATTCCTAGGAGTGCTAGTTACCTTGCTAAGTTCCTTGCATTCCTAGGAGTGCTAGTTACCTTGCTAAGTTCCTTGCATTCCTAGGAGTGCTAGTTACCTTGCTAAGTTCCTTGCATTCCCAGGACTGTTAGTTACCTTAAGCTTCTTGCTTTCTTAGGAGTGGTAGTTACCTTGCTATGTTCCTTGCTTTCTTAGGAGTGGTAGTTACCTTGCTACGTTCCTTGCCTTGTTAGGACTGCTAGTTACCTTGCTTGGTTCATTGCTTTGTAAGACTGGTAGTTAACTTGCTAAGTTCCTTTCTTTCTTTCTTTCTTAGGATTGCTAGTTACTTTGCTAAATTCCTTGCTTTCCCAGAATTGTTAGTTACCTTGTTAAGTTTCTTGCTTTCTTAGGAGTGGTAGTTACCTTGCTAAGTTCCTTGCTTTGTAAGACTGGTCGTTACCTTGCTAAGTTCCTGGCTGTCTTAGGATTGGGTATACATTTTTACTAGTGGTGTTTCCACCATTTCCATGCCTACTAATTTAAATGTTTAGTAATTTAAAGCCTTTCTTCCTGGGCCTCCACCGAAAAGGGGTTTTGCATGACCCAGTCGCACCTTTTTGGTAAGCAAATGCAAATAAATCAATAAATGAACTGTTCACCATGGAACTTGGTTCCACTGCAAGGCATACTTAAGACAATTAATATCATTGCAGACTTACATTCTCACTTATGGCCAGTCCCTAGAGAAGCTTCCCATTCCAATGCCCGTACCCTTTAGAAGATCTTTAAATGGTCATTGTGCAGGTCATCCTAGTTTTTCTCATGCTACTGTCACCCAACATGTGTGAGAAAGTTACGATATATATGTAGCCTTTTGAGGCATTTTTTTCTGATACAACAGAATATATTTCCATGTTTTGTCATCACCATTACCAGATGGGGCATTTTCACTAATTATAGTCTGTAGTTTGCAGTTACTTCTGCCATGTAAGTCATATTTCTAGGTGTCTCATTTATTGTCTGAAGTCATGCAACATACCATCCACAGTCACTTCATCAATTGTTTACAACGCTTTGGAGTGTAGCCCCCAACAACAGCTGCCTCTTCGTCTGTGGGGTTCTGTGTCACTGTGTTTGTGGTTCTTCCTTGTTGTTACTGCCAGCAGATGCCCGACTCTCTTGCACAAGTTGCAGGGTTATGGAGAAGCTCAGGTATTAAAGTACCACCACCATTTCTGTGGCCTACCATGGCTCACTTATTCTTCCTTGTTTAGAACAACTTATACACTGGTGATCTTTGTATTCCTGAATGGTGGCTTGGAGGACAAGTTTAAGATACCTTGAAGATGGCTGACCACATTTCTCCAAATATTCATTGCTTGCAAATGTGACAACACCAGAAGCTGCAAAACAGCTCCATTTGTTGTGGATTGTTGGTTATTTTTTGTTTGATTGCATATGCATATTACTCTTCTCATGGTGTTCTGGTCTAATGAGAATGTAACTATTCAATCTTTAGGAACCTCAAAGATATGTCAGGACCCTTTACTAATAAAGAGTATACTGAAAAAAATATAGATCAAAAGCAATAACTGGTTACATTATAAAATATCCACATTTGTTTCAACCAACATAGCCTAATGGAAAACATTTTCTTAGTAACGCTGTATCAAAAGATTTTGAAAGTTAAACAATAACTCTTAACACCAAACACAATAAAAAAGATACACTGTAAAAAGTAAACAATTTATTAAACTGTATATCAAAAACTAATAAATTAAAGGCAGCTACTAGTTTTTTAGTGCAGCTAATTTTGTGGGAGCATGACAATATGTCTTCCCTTTGGGAGACTGAGATCAGTGTGCTGAGGGTACACTAAGTCAAGCATACAGGTATTTTCATATTTCAGTTTGCTGCTACACATTATATCAATGTTTATAGGATCACAATTTATTATATAAACGTTACTATAAAACTGGAGCATCTTGGAGGAAGAGTCTTTCTTTTTAGTATTTTTCCTACTTATTTCTCTGACTTGCAGGGACCTGACATTGCAAATAATAAAGTAACTGTGGTGCAATGTTTTGCACTCGGCTGCAAAAATAAATAAATAAATAAATAAATAAATAAATTGCAGGTGGGTTTACACAAAACTGCATTGTCTGATGAATACTGACTGGTGTTTTGAAGATTTGTGTATTCATGGGAATACTTTTGTGCTATAACAGAAAATGTGTTTTGGGGGCAGGGTATTAAGGGATATTGGGGAATCTGTCACTATGTCTGTTATCATGTATCACTATGTATGTTTTTCTGGAAGAATGAAATAAAGAATTAAAAATATGTAGTATGGACTTAAGTACTGTGAAGAAGATTTAGATAAAATAGTAAAATTATATTTTATTTCACTTTTTTGACTACTGACAGCTGTTGAGCAAGCGTTAGCTACTTCTGAATTCATGGACTTATCATCTCTTACCTAATGTTGGGGTAAATAACAAAAAATATATTTTATATGAGCTGTGCTACTGACTTTGTGACATGGGTACCTGCCCAGTAGAAAGTATGCTGGTACTCCAACAGTGCCCACTTTATACATCCTCTACATCAGCCTGCACAAGGTGACATATAAGTACTAATAATTGGAATAGTGATCATTACAAAAGTGGTAGAACACGTCATTAGCTTCAGGAGCTCTCTAGATTGACAAATTCAGTATTCTTTCATCCAGTGTCATATTAAAGAGTGCTGTATATTTCTTCAAATTCTTTCTTGAGAAATAATAATTTGTTTAACATAGAATCTTATTTTTTGCCCCATCTCTATAGTTTCTACCAAGTTGCCAGTCATGATATGGATCTTCGGAGGTGCTTTTATTTGGGGATCAGGACATGGAGCCAATGTTCTTGACAACTATCTTTATGATGGAGAAGAGATCGCAGTTAGAGGAAATGTCATCGTGGTGTCATTGAACTATCGGTTGGGCCCCTTGGGATTCCTTAGCACAGGAGATGCCAATGCTCCAGGTATTTTATGACAATTTCAAAGGCTGTCTCTGGTATTGTTGCAGTATAATCACTTGTAGAGTCAAAAGTAGTTCTAAAATCAAAGCCAATTAATAATGATGATGATAATAATAATAATAATAATAATAATAATAATAAAATGAATAAAAAACAGAGAAGTGCTAGGATTCAGGGTGTGGCCAAGGAGTACATGTCACTGTGTTAACAGACATGCACAGAAGTGACCCAGGGTATGAAGGAAGCGTGGAATGGTAAATGCATTGTCCTGGAAGCACAAAAAGTGGACCATGACCTTATCTCTTCTCATGGGGTCTGAGGGAAAAAGTATCACCACTGTAAATCCTATAGAGATAAGATGCTTTGGTATAGTCTAGTACTATGGTCAGAGTTGTGGCAGAGGTAGCACTTTGACTCTGTTCACTGATGGATCCTTATGTGATCCAATACATCTTTTTCAGGCCCACTGTCCCATTCAGAAGAACTCATATCGTTCCGTAAGGAAGGGCTGCCCACTGTGTGGGTATGTTTCCTTTTCCTCCTTTGTAGTTTCTTTTTGGTGTCACATCTATGATGAAATGAAATAATGACAGCAGAACTGTACTTTAGTAATGCATTGATCCTGACTGTATGCCTGACAGCAGAACTGTACTCCAGTAATGCATTGATCCTGACTGTATGCCTGACAGCAGAACTGTACTCCAGTAATGTATTGATCCTCACTGTATGCCTGATAGCAGAACTGTACTCCAGTAATGCATTGATCCTCACTGCATGCCTGATAGCAGAACTGTACTCCAGTAATGCATTGATCCTCACTGTATGCCTGACAGCAGAAGTGTACTCCGGTAATGTATGGATCCTCACAGTATGCCTGACAGCAGAAGTGTACTCCGGTAATGTATGGATCCTCACTGTATGCCTGACAGCAGAACTGTACTCTAGTAATGTATTGATCCTCACTGTATGCCTGACAGCAGAACTGTACTCCAGTAATGCATTGATCCTCACTGTATGCCTAACAGCAGAACTGTACTCCAGTAATGTATTGATCCTCACTGTATGCCTGACAGCAGAACTGTACTCTAGTAATGTATTGATCCTCACTGTTTGCCACAACTGGTAAAGCGATGCTGAAGCAGTTTCTGTAAGAAGATAATAGCACAGTGGATACTATAAATCTAATTGCTCTCATTTGATGCCAAGAAGAGGTGGCTACTTTGACAGAGAAACTGCTGAAATGTCCTCAAGATGTATTTACTAATGGTGAATTCATCACTGTCATTTGCAAGGAGTTGCACCAGCTTAGGACTTCAAGTTTCTGAGGCTGATTGACAGTCCTAGATTTCAGTGAAATTTTGCAGATACATCTGTGGAAAGCTTCTGATTAGTTCTGTACTATATAGGAATGGTAAAAAAAAAAAATACCAGCATGCCCAAGGGCAGTGAACGCTGCCTTACAAACTTTGGCTTTCAAGCATAGACATCCAAGACTGAAAAATTACTAATCCAGTCTATACTATATGCTCCTTTCAGTGTCAGGGTGGTCTTTGGTTTTGACTAAGATGACTTTCAGAAAGAATCAACTGTTTGTCTTAAGATAGTTGATCAATGCTCAAAACGCTGCATCTAAAAATCGTTTCTGTTGTGTCATAGCAACCAGTCTCAGAGAAGAGGTGTGTAATGTGAGCACTGCAGTTTCCTCACTTTCTCTTCTTCTCTGGGTTTCTGTGATTTCAAAATTGGTATAAATGTGTGTGTGTGTGTGTGTGTGTGTGTGTGTGTGTGTGTGTGTGTGTGTGTGTGTGTGTGTGTGTGTGAGTGAATATATATAACATTAAAGGGTTTGGAGGCTTGTCCCATGTCATGGGTGCAGGGGAGCTTATCCTCCTGCAAAAACATTTTTTGTGTTTTGTGGTCTTGGCAGTATTGCTGTTTTGACTTGCAAACTCACAATGTTTTAGATGCTTTGCTTCTGAATATCCTTGTGTTGATTAAACAACACATAACTATTCATAGTGGATCCTTGATAGAAAGCTTTAGGAGTTGGCAATGGTGATAACACACAGCCATGCTTAATTCCAGTTTCCATATCGAAAATGCTTATCTTTCAACTACTGCAGAGAAAGCTTGCAATAATGCACAGGGTATGTATAAATCTTAAGACTTTGCTGAACTCATTAGAGAGAGAATGTTTTCCAGAATCCTGTATATCATAGCTACACAGCTGATAGAGTTAAGCCTTTGACATTTTGTTTTAGGCTATGCACAGGACCTACTCTTGTTTTGGACAGTATTATTTTTAAATTTTCATGGCAATATAAATTATGTATGCTATCAGTCAAAAGGTTTAAATCTGCAATGAAATTCTGGAAGAACCTCTGAAAACGGAAGCAGGTAGTTTACAAAGAATAGGATTTTCTCAGTAGTAGAGAAGAAACAGTTTACTAAAATATAATAAAATATACTCATATAGCACTGATTTAATGAACTGATACTTATAGTCTCTTAAATAATTAGATGTTTTATTATAGTAAAGGTTGGAAATTAGACAGTTTCAACAAAAAGTTTAGCACTGCTGGAATGATATCTAAATGATTTATTCAAAGTAAGACAATATTTTAAATAAATCTCTGGAACCTGCATAGATATTCTGCTCACTATTTGACTTTTGTGGTTTAGTTAAAAGAATCAGTGAAAATATATATCCGTTGCCTTTTCTTTTGTTGTGTTTTTAAAGTAATCCTAGACTTTCAAAGCCTGTAGCAACTGTGAAGAGTTCTATGACCAAAAAAATGGGTCTAGATTCATAAATGCCTAAGTTCAAATTTTAACAGGTTTGCCTATCTTTAGGAAAGGATTCAGCACACCCTTCATATGAATGCTACTATCTGTACTCTGCTGCCTCAGAGCACTTTTGTCACAAGTCACCCACTGATGCTTTTCACATTGCTGTGTAATACCAGTACCAGTTAGTTGTGGCTGCCGTGGCCTAACTAAGATGTAGAGAAGTCCACGTTTAACTTTTCACATTGCTGTGTAATACCAGCACCAGTTAGCTGTGGCTGCCGTGGCCTAACTAAGATGTAGAGAAGTCCACGTTTAACTTAAATTTCTCAAATGATGACTAGACATACTTTTCATAACTAGTCATACTAAAACAATTTGGAAAGCTTTTTTTTCATTGTACATTTACAATAGGATTTGATTTTCAAAGCCACTAAATGATCTTGCTTTTCTCCATGAGTAAATCTCTACCTTATTCACCAGAGGAGGTCAGTGATTGTATCTCTAAAATTCTTTGCAGCATATCAAAGATATAACAAATGTTCACTGTGGTATTTTACCCAGTAAAATCATATATGTATGGCACTTAAAAATCAATTAATTTATTTATTGTTGACCATACTAGTCCCACTAGGTTTGTGGCATATTTTCAGAGGAGACCTGAGGTGGTATTTTATATTACTAGGGGAAAGTTGGTCAGGGCACTAGGAACTTTCCCTGCTTTTTGGATAAGGGTCATGGGATCTTTTGCACCCCCTCCAGCTAAGCCCAAGTCAGGCAGATGAGACTTTGGCGTCTTATTGAAAAGGATGACGCAATCAGAAGTGCAACACCCTTCAGTATGCTGCACTGCACAGGCTTATAGGCTCGTAGGTTAGTACTAGGCTAACTGCCCTTGTCGGACATTTTTAGCTTATCCAATTATCCAATTTGACCATTAAAATTAACCTCTTCAATTGGAGTTTAGATTCATCTAACCATTTTCAAGATATATATTTATATATATATTACTCTAGTGATAAAGACTAGATCAAAATGTAAATATTTAGAGGGGTCACATGTATTGCGATAAAGCATTTAGATTTTCTATTTCTCAGTTGATCCAATTTATGCTTGAATGTCAACAACTTTCAACATCTTTGAGCAAGAAATATGAATAGACCCTAAAATAATGGGGGGACAAAGGCCCAAAATAGGGACAGATTTTAAATATTGTCCTTATAAACTTAGAAAGTTTTTAGAAAAACAGGATTTGTATGTGCATGCATTTTCTGAAAGATATGAAGACTGAAACTGAAATGTATTTTGTTAGTCAATGACTTCAATCCTCAGTAGTTTGCCAGAAAACCACAAATTGTATGAGTCTAAAAATAAGAGGCAAACATCTGGATATTCTGCAAAAATCTGGACAACCAAGAGATAAGGTGTGTCTATAAAATACCAAAACTGGTAACCTACTTCTCTGTAATGTGACCTATGTCTCTATAATCCCTAGCCCCTAACCGTGTAACAAGACAATGAATCCTTATGAAAAACGTACTACTCTTCCTAAAAGCAAAGAAAATTCAGAGGAAGTGCAGTAAATAAGAAGGTAAACACATATAGCTCCAATGCCATGTGTACACCCATGCAGTCTCCACATGACATGGGTTTCGTGTTACTGGAAATGCCCATAGAGTAACCTGTTCCTGTTTACAACAGCCTTATTAAAATCATGCCTCTTGTATTACAGCTTTGATGGGTAAACCATACCCAGAGTGAACAAATTCTGTGTTTTTGCATGCACTTATTTAAGAGGCTACCCTGCTTAACTAATCCTGCCTGTTTAGGCTCATGGTTTCTACAAGAATTTGAAAAAAAAAACAGAGTTTAAAGGGATACAGTCTGGTAACATCTGATAGGCATTACCTTATTTCATATCCATTCACATACACGTACCCAGTGGTTATGTATGTCCATTAGAGATCTAAGTGATCGACCTGGGGTCAGTTTCACATCCATTAGTCAGGTGACACTTGAACAGTGCCAGGGAAGAACCTGAATTTGTTGGCCAACAGATTTGCTATACCCACTAACAATCAGTTCTCTGCACTGCTATGTGCTGCCTTTGAGGTTTTGACCATAGCTAAAGAAAGCCTTGTGATTGTCCTTGGCTTGGTAGGCTATATTTATCTCAAAACTGGCTTTGGGAGACTTAATATGACCTCTTAATTGTTTGTTTAGCCTAAAGGGAGAGCTTTTATCCTGCTGTGTGTTATACTTCCTAATGTTATTTATGACTTTTTTTCCTTTTGTTGTATAATCTGTTTGTATTTGGAGTTCACCAGGGTTGTTTGTTTTCTAAATTTGTTCTGGGCATGTTTCTGGTAGACACAGGATCTACTAACATGATTATACAGGGTTTCTTTGTTCAGTTCTACATGGGCAGGTATTCTCTGGTTTTGGATGGGCTTGAAGTTTTGTCAGGTAATCGCTAAATAACAAGTAGTTTGCCTTAGAGTAGTTCCTAACTGTTAACAAGGTTTGCTGGATCACAGCATTGGTTTTTATTTCAATAAGACAGCGGTATGGTCTGACCTTACCATATGGGGCACTACACTAAGGGTGGAGGTGAAGCATTCTCCCTTATTTTTAAGTATCAGATCCAGAATGTTTGCACTCCTAATGGGCAAGTGGACTAACTGGTTTGGGGTATTTGTGTTTACAAAGTCCAAGAATCTCTGGGCCTGCAAGTTTGGGGTCATGTAGATTACCTAGGTTTATGGATGGGTAATTAAAGTCTCCCATAAATATGGTATTGGGTTGAATGATAAGTGTCTTCGTTAGGTCTATGTACAAGCTATGGGTGATCTGTATTATGCGACTCTTATCTTTGGGAATTTGGCCATGGAGAAGCTCAAGCATGTCATCCAGTTTGACCAACCCTGAGGTATGTTTGTTTTTCATAAAGATCAAGATGCCTCCATATTTAATTCCTGCCTGTGCAGGTCTAAATGTGTGGAAGCATATATCTCAACTGTACAGATTTTTGCAGAATGTCCAGATTTTTGCCTTGTATTTTTGGTCCAGTTTTCATAAAGTTGTGGTTTTCTGGCAAATTAGTGGCAAATCATTAAAGACTGAAGTTAGAAAATAATGACAGAAATTTGAGGTTATTTCTTGAGGTTATAAATTTATACCCTTCAGAAAATTTGTGCTAATGCAAAACCTGTTATTCTATCAACTTTCTAAGTTTGTAAGAGCAATATTTAAAAATTGTCCCTATTTTGGGGCCTTTGTCCCACTTTTACTTATGGTTTTGTGCAGATTTCTTGCTCTAAGAGGTTAAGAGTTATGTGTGAAAGACAATGTATCTTTTTACTGCCGGCGTGCTCTCCACAGCTTCAAACCACGTCTCAGTAATTTCTTGTTTAGGACCCTGGCTTTGAGCAGTAACACTTTAAATTCCCTTGGGTTGATTTTACTAAACTGCAAAATTAACTTCATAGGAAGCAGACATTACCAGCTCTGGCCATCGTATTTTCTCAATCAGTAATGCAGTCATTTTGCTGGGATGCTGCTATGCTGAAGTGTGTGAGGAGTGCAGTTTGAGAAGAATGTAGAAAAGAAGGTACATAATGAGAATTTAACTTCAGAATGTGCCATGGCATTCATTAGCTACTAGCTGATGCTTTGGAATTAATCCTTCAAGTAGGGATTGCAAAAGCCAGACATTCACATTGTTACCTACACTGTAGAATTAACAAAAATTATAATGAAATTCCACATTGCTTAGAAAAAACTGGAGGCACTATAAATAAGTCTGCTATGCTTCTCTGATGTATGACGTAAGCTCAGTTTCATTTTTATGTCATACGTGTTTAAATAGATAAATGGATGAATCCTGTAGGCTTCTGTTTTAAAAGCGTACTGTTTCTGAACACTGAAATGAAACTGGGTTATAAATTGCACGTGCATGCTATCTAGAAATAAACACAAGGCAAAAATAAAGATGAAAAAGAAAGCTCTGAAACATGGCCAGGGTAAACTTTTTATTAAACGGTAAGTGCTTTCGCAGATGAAACGTTCTGCATCTTCAGACCAAATAGACTTAAAGTAATGGCAAAGCTTTAAAACTTTTTTTTAAAAAACAAGCACCAATGGGAACAAGATAACAATTAAACAAGCTCTAACGTCATCAGTAACAATGAATCTAATTCCCGTGTGAACTTTCATCTTAAAGCTATACACTTAAACTACTGTTCACACTGCCCATTAAACAGATAACACTAAATATAAACTATAAAAATAACAAAAACAGATAAGTAAACTATATTTGGATCCTTTTAAATATGATCTAATATTTAATCTCTAATTAAAACTCCAAGCAGAACTGTGTATATAACGAATATCTTATCCAGATCATATATATATATATATATATATATATATATATATATAAAAGATAGCATTGTTACCTCACAGCAACAGGTTCTCTGGTTCGATTCTCAGCTGGGGTGTTGTCTGTGTAGAGTCTGCACGCCCTCCCTGTGTTCATGTGGGTTTCCTCTAGGTGCTCTGGTTTGCTCCCACACTCCAAAAACAAACTGTAGATGGATCGGGTGCTCTAAATTGGCCATTGGTGTGAGTATATGTACATGTAAGTGGTATGGAAGAGCAACCATGACAGGGCTTGCCAGCCCTAGATGAAATGACACCCCAACCTCATCTGGTAAATAGGAAATTAAATATATTAATGCCAGGTCACACAAATTCAATAACATGGCAAAACTCCTTGAATTATGTAACAGTAGATATAATGAACTTTGACTGCTACATAACTCAGCAAACTGTACCTGCAATGGAAAACCACCATTGCAACCATGATAAGGATGTTCACCGATTATTGCATGCTGACAGACATGCTCGCTGAAAGTCCAGCTTGCCCACTTCATACTGATTAACAAAGAACAAACACTCTCTTTTTGTCAATCTAAAAAAAAAAACAGCAACACGACATATTTTGTCTAAAATCTGATACTGTTAGGATAAAGGATTTTTTAAAGGTTGGGGTTAAGGGCAAAAGTAGGGTTAGGGTTAGAATACATGAGTAATATGGGCAGAGGGCTGCCCCAACCCCAGTCTTACACATTACCTTAGGAAAACCCTTTCCCTAACAGTACCACTGCACAAGATACCCCGACACATAATCAAACATGCACAACACTAAAACTGGCCTTTTACTTAGCCTTTAGTCTAAGTCTGTCCCTAACCTGCAAAGACTCACACACTCAGTCTTCCGAACCTAATACAGTCTCACTAACCTCTACAAAACACATTCATTTGCACTTCTGACATACAGTCATATGCACACAATGCTAAAACTATCCCGCTTACCTAGCTCTTCCTCTAATCTTAATAAGTAAACACTTGCAAACACACACACACACACACACACACACACACACACACACACACGCACACACACGCACACACACACACACACACACACACACACACACACACACACACACACACACACACACACACACACACACACACACACACACACACACACACACTATCCCACCACTAAAACCCATCCACTTACCTCTTTTGACAAAATGAGCATTGGTCAAAACTCCCATTCACTAAATCACATTTTTCTGAAAAAACACTGCACAGTTGACTTAGTTAAGGAAATGAATTTTTACTCAAGTGAACTGCAGTCTAAGCAGAGCTAATCAGTGCTAAGTGAGAGGATGATCCAAGATCTTTGCACATACAGACCAGCATAACTGTATGTATCCCACAGTATAAAATATTTGTACAAAGTATTTGGTCCAGCGAAATATTCAGACTTTTAGTTTCAGGTAGCATAGCAGAACTGTTTAGCTGGTTGTGACTGATCCTACAAACATTTGGATATACAAAAATGATATAAGTATACGGTTTTGCACTTGTTCTGTTTCAGTGATAGTTAACAAAACTGTACTACAATTATTTATTTGTTTCATTGAATATTGATTGAATATTGGTGGTGTCTCTCTGCAGTTTGTTTCTCAGGGCTAGTTTGGCACTTGAGACCTAAGCCAGCCACTTTTGTACTGGGGGTTGCTTTTACATTCTGGGAAGTTTTGTGTTTATCTGATTGCTGGGGGGGCCTATCTTTTGATTTATACTACTGGTACAGTTACATTTCTGTGTATTTGTGCTCAATAGCAGAGCTGTTTAGCTGGTGTTGACTGATCCTACAAACAACTGTATATACAAAGCTGATATAAGTATACGTTTTTGCACTGGTTCCATTTCAGTGATAGTTAACAAAACTGTACTGCATTTATTTATTTGTTTGATTGACTATTGGTAGTGTCTCTCTCTGCAGTTTGTTTCTCAGGGCTAGATCAGCACTTGAGACCTAAGCCAGCTGCTTTCATAGAGGGGGTTGCTTTTACATGTGAAGTTGTGTGCTTATCTGATTGCCTTTTGTTTTATACTACTGCTATAGTTAAAGTTTTGTGTATTTGTGCTCAGTAGCAGAGCTGTTTAGGTGGCTGTGACTGATCCAACAAACAACTGGATGTACAAAGCTGATATACGTATACTTTTTTGCACTTGTTCTGTTTCAGTGATAGTTAACAAAACTGTACTGCATTTATTTATTTGTTTAATTGAATATTGATGGTGCATCTTTCTGCAGTTTGTAGTTCAGCACTTGACACCTAAGCCAGTCACTCTCATAGTGGGGGTTGCGTTTACATTCTGGGAAGTTTTGTGTTTATGTGACTGCTGAGGGATCTATCTTTTGTTTTATACTACTGGTATAGTTACATTTCTGTGTATTTGTGCTCAGTAGCAGAGCTGTTTAGCTGGCTGTGACTGATTCTACAACCATCTGGACATACAAAGCTGATATAAGTATACTTTTTTTGCACTTGTTCTGTTTCAGCAATAGTTAACAAAACTGTACCTAATATATTTATTGGTTTCATTGAATATTGATCGAATATTGGTGGTGTCTCTCTCTCTCTGTCTCTCTGCAGTTTATTTTTACCACTGTCCCGCCCAAGTGTTGTTGTACTCTTAAACTTGGCAGCTTTGGAATTGCCCACCCCTGCTGTAAATTTGTCTTTGAACGCTCCTCCCAGCCCCATCTCATTTGCTCACTCAACTGAGTACAGTGAGATCATTTAGGAAGGCTTCTTTAATCTTGGACATTCCTACCAGTCCCATCTCATCAACTCTGTCTACTTTTTACAGAGAGAGCATTTGGGAAGGCCAACCCCCTCAGTTTCTTAAGCTTGAATTATCTTCTGTTTCCTGCATCTGCAGTTAACAAAAAAAAAAACATTTTTACACTTTATTCAGCTGTTCTTACTGTAACTGTGTTTTACCTACTTTATTATCGGATTTTGCTTTGTTGTGTGCTCTTAAGTGTTCAAGTGCTGTTATTCTGCTGCATTTATTACTGCTTGTTAGTATCCTGATTAAAGTTATCTGCTATTCTAAGCATCTTAGTTTTGGTTCTAGCACTTGTGCTTCAGGGCAGTTATTTTACATTTAAGTAGGGTTTTGTGGTCTGCACTCTTGTGGACAAACCCTTATCAAAACCCTCTCTCCATAAGTCCTCCAAGTATTCAGAACACTATATCTGGACAATTCTCGTCATTTTCTTCTGCCAGCCTGGTTGACATGTGCATACTGAGACAGTCTAGCAACTGCCTCATGTTCACTGACAAGCTCTCTTCTCCTAGCACATAATTCTTCTACCTGCGAGAAATGCATCTACACCAGTAACCTGGAATCCATGCTCTCTCATGCTACAGTCAGTACTCCTGACAAAGATGAGATTGCCAGCACAAACACCACACTACCCACATCACATAGCCAAGCACAACACACACCCACCTATGTAGAGGTCCTCAATAAAAAACTTACCTAAACAACAGAGACCTCCAAAACACACTTGCAAACATTCCACACACAACACCAAACACATCACAGACAGCAGACAACAAACCAGTGTCTCACAAACACAGTCCATAAGGCATAACAATAAACCAAACATAAGAGTTATTGGAGACTCAGTTGTGAGACACACTGATGTCCCCCTCACCAGGCTCGATAAGGTGAAGGTCATGGTCAGTTGTCTGTCAGGTGCCAGAATCTGTCACATCATGCACACACGTTAGTCTTTCCACAACAGGTACACGTTTGGCTCTGTCATTGTCCATTTTGGTGTGAATGACTTGAGCTGTACCTCCCTGGACTATATGAAGAGAGACATGATTGAACTCTTAGAGTATGTGTCCCAGGCAGGTATGACCCTAGCCCCAAGCAGCATCCTACCTTCACTAAGAATGACACCACAAAACAATCAAAAAATAATTGCCTTCAACAATTGACTTAGTTACTGGTGTCTTTCCAAGGGGATCCAGTATCTGTCTACCTGGGATGACATGGTTGACAGGCCTCGATGCTTTGTCAGAGATGGCCTCCACCTGCCACCCCTGGGGTTCTGGATCTTGGCCAAGGCTCTTGTCTCCCCCATTGTGCCTTTCTTAGGCCATGTCCCAAAGGCAAATCTTCCAACATAAAAGATGTGTCAAAAAGCAAACTGAAGGTCATGCTGCTTAACGCTAAGAGCCTTAACCTGAAAATGCACTCACTGGAGGCTTTCCTTGCACTGGAAGACTCCGACATCTGTGCAGTCACAGAAATTTGGTTCAGAGCTGTGGAGAGCACCCCTGCCTTACCAGGCTATACTGCATTCCACACATTCTGACCACAAAATGAGGTTGGGAGGACTAAGGGTTGTGGAGTGTCTATCTTCATTAAGAACAGGCACACCTCCAGACTGGTTTGCCAGCATGACACACCAGAATTACTCCAGGTGCAAATGACAGCTGGCAAGACATCCATTTAAGTTATAGCCAGCTACAAACCCCCATCCATGACTCAGGACACCCACTCCTCTTACCTGGGCTTGCTTGACTCCATCAAGGTATCCCCTAACACCCTGATCTTTGGTGACTTCAACTACCCCACCATAGACTGGGTGAACTATTCCTGCACTAATGCACTCACCCAATGTTTCCTTGGTTTCATCAGTTCTAATGCATTAGACCAGCTTGTCTCATCACCCACAATTGGAGATAATATTCTGGACTTGGTTCTCATCTACATGGCTGACCACTGCACCACTCTCATAGTATGTTCTTCCCTGGTGAGATCAGATCATCGGTCTGTCTCATTCAAAGTTTCTATCCCACCCAACCCCCCCCCCCCCCAGCCATAACCAGGCTAAAAAACTTCTCAAAGGCTGACTACAACCTTCTAAGGGAGGGTATCAGTAGCTTCACACCACTGCGCCCCTCAGAGGATGCAGAAAACTTGCTGAACAGTACGCCAAAACAGTATACAAGTACCTGTAAAATTGCATACACTCAGCCATACCCAACATAACTAAAACCTGCTCCTCAAGGAAACACAAACCTGTCTGGTGGACATCCTCTATCAACAGGCTTTACAACAAAAGGAAGAAATGGTTGTCCAAGGCAAACATTCTAAATTGGAAAAACTCCCTCCTCAGCCTCAACTAGCAAATTAGATCACTAGTGAAAGCTTCCAAAGCCAATTATGAATTGAAACTAGTCTCTGAAACAAAGGAAATCCACAAAGCCTTCTTCAGTTACATCAGGAACCTCCCTGGCAAAGCCCAGGTTTGTTTTGAATTAGTACTTAAGGGTACCACTTACACTGATCCTGTCGAGTTAGCCAACCTGCTAGCAGATAGGTTTAGTGAGTGCAAACTTCACCCCCATCACCCCAAAGGCCCATTTGACATCACCAGTACTTGTCCCACACCTCACATTGCTGTAGATCAAGTGTTAAAAGCCCTATCCAAGGCAAAGAACACAGTTTCCATGGGACCTGATAGTATCCCAGGCTGTATTCTGCACCATCTCCAGAAAGAACTAGTTTTGCCATTGAGCACCCTATCCAACCACAGCCTACGTACAGGCTGCATTCTAGAAAAGTGGAGAACTGCCATTGTTATCCCCTTGCACAAAGGTGGTGCCACTACAGACCCTGGAAACTATTGCCCCGTTAGCTTGACAAGTTTGATCTGTAAAGTCATGGAGCTTATTATTATGGGTATTATAAACAAGGACATAGGCAATCTCCAAGCACTTGAACCCACCTAGTTCGGATTCGTCAAGGGTAGATCTTGCCTGTTGAACCTGGTTGACTTTTTTGAGACTGCCACTAAGGCCCTGGATGAGAAAAAGTCAGTACATACAGCTTACCTTGACTTGGACAAGGCCTTTGACACAATCCCCCACTTGGACATCATTGAAAAGATAACACAACTTGGCATAAATCTCTATCTTATCAGGTGGGTGACCAGCTGGCTCACCGATAGGACCCACAAGGTCAAAATATGCACCTTCACCTCTGACAGCAGACCTGTCACTAGTGGTGTTTCTCAGGGATCTGTCCTGGACCCCTACTGTTTACCATCTACTTCTCAGAGGTCCAGGTAAAGACAAAAGGCCTGTAGTTGACCAAGTTTGTAGATGACTGTAAGATGGGTGCTGTAATTGACTCCCCAAATGATGTTAACGTACTTCAAGAGGGTCTCACAGCAACAAATGACTGGTGCCAAAGTCATGGCTTTAAGTTAAACACAAAAAAATGTATTATTATACCATTCAGCAAAAACACGGCCACTACTGATTACCACATTAACGGCAACCCCCTAAGCACACAAACTGTGGTGACAGACCTAAGTACTCAGGTTGAAAGTAATCTCACATTCGGCCATCATGTAGCAGCTATAGTCAGAAAAGCCTTTTACTTAGTTCATCTAATAAGTAAAGGGATTGCATCCAGAAAACCGGAGGTTATTACCTCTATGTACTCCTCCCTCATTAGACCATTAATTGAGTATAACGCCCCATTTGGTATGTACCTCTCCAAACATCTGCACCAACTGAAAGACCACAGAAATACCTCACGAAGAGAATCCATGGCCTACAACACCTGTCCTATGTGGACAGGCTCAAATCACTATGACTCTACTCGGTATCATGCATATTGCTCAGAGGTGATCTTTGTCTCTTCTACAAGGCAATATCAGACCCTGCCCTACTAGAGATGCTCCATATCCATAAGTCTAACTCCTCATGTATTACCCACTCAAAAGGCCTAAATCTAATATGCAACATCAACAAAACCTGCTGGAGAGACAGATTTGTCTCCCAGAGGCTGCCCCATCTCTGGAATAGACTTTCCATGCATGTCAAACAGAGTACCTCTCTGACCTTCTTCAAGCGCAACCTTGATGAGTGGATGGGAAACCACAAATTTGTCTCAGGGGTTCCACCTGTGTCCCTCACTGATGGGGCAACAGGTGCTTACTGAGATTTCTTTTTTGGGGATAAACTATTGTCTTGGCTTGTAAGGGCCCCAAGGTCATTAGCCTAGTAACCTCCTATGATCCTATGGTACCAAATGATTTTTCTCAGTGCAATGAACAAAGGCAATGACAGGAGAGTAACATTAAGTAATAGCGTGTATAAAATAACACCTCTTGTGAAGATCTCCACATTTCTCTGTAAACAGCTGCTCTAAAACTGAGCACATACCATACTTGTACGTTTGTAGGAAAGATCAGGATCGGAGCATTTAGGCTGGAATGTAATACTTTATATTCTAACTAATGCATTTTTCTGTGGCTGAGAATAAGCTGGTTCAACACGTATTTGTCCCCCTCTCAAAATCCTATTCCTCTAGGTTACAGTCAAGCCAAAATTAAAACAGCTAACATCCACCAAGTTGAATTTGGTATAAAAATAGAATTTGTTAGCTCATACGAAATAAATCATTAACTTAAATTTAAGGTTTTCATCAATTAATAAAACTTAAATAGCTGTACAGCATGAAAGTAAGACAAATTACATACAATAGTTCCTGACAGTATGGTAAGGCATGCAACATACCAAGTGGTTAAACCAAATTTAAGAATCCAGGATTAAAGTCTTTTGGTCCTGAATGGGCACTGTGAAACAGTTCTGCATTCTCTGTTCACTCTCTGTTTGGAGAGAGCTACAAAATGGATGATGGTACTTGGATGCTGGAAGTCCAGTTCAGTTCAAGGGATTTCTGGTTCAATGCCCCTGTCTGGCATACTCCTCTTTCTCCCACTCTCCTTTTTGGATTTGCCCATCCAAGAGTTGACAATATGCAATATCACAGTCTTTGGTTTCTTTTCCAGAGTGTAGAAGCTATGCCAGTCTTTCAGCAGGGCCCTTTCAGTGTGTGTGTACAAATAGCAGGCAGATCTGAATGGTTTCATGTTTTTATGGCGCCATTTGGACTGTGCAAAAACATGATACTCAGTTTAGATATGAAGCAGATCTTTAGCAGATGGGTTTCAGGCTTGTGTTGCATGGTCCTTTCTAAACATTCCAGGGGCCTATTTGCTAGGAAAACACACCTTAATTGCATGCCTTTTGCCTGAAGCCAAGATGCATCTTTAAGTAATATGGCTTCATGCCCTCTATTTTCCAGTATTTTTGTTAAATGTTATTACGTGGTATACCAGGGAACAGCAAGATTAATACACACACACAGCCAACTATGAAGGCAGAATTTATAAATTCACTGCATGTGTCCTCTGCATGCAATGCACAATGGTGACAGCTACAATAACAGATATAGAAATAAAAGTAATATTAATGATAACCATGACTAACAATATCAGTGATATGTGTGTTTATTTTCCTTTACATTTAAAAAGGAATATTCCTACAATCAAACATATGATCAAGGAGGGAGCAGGAATGAAGTACAAAGGCAATGATCTTGTGTAACTCTATGAAGCATGAAGGTGAAGATGTCTTCAGTGTTGACTCTTCCTGAATTTCGGGCTTAGAGATTAGACATAGTCTTGAATACCAAGCTTTAGATGTGAATCAACATCCATTTCCTCTCCTCTATATTTACCATCAGATTTCTATTGAAGAATTATCAATGCATGTCTAAAATCAGCAGTTACAGATAGGAAACAAAACAGGTACTTTAACATGCATTTCAATATATATTATACATAATGTCAGTTATTTTTCTCATGTAGTTTTGGAGAAGCATCTGGCCTTCATGTTTTTTTCTAATCATTAGTTCCAAAAATAATCTTAGAGGCCCAAAAACAATTTTCTTACCTGAATTTAAACAGTGAGAAATATATCACCTGTTGTACTTTACCTACGCACATACTCAGGCATGCCAGTAATAAATAATTTCTTCAGTCTACATAGCCACACAACTCAGTCTA
The DNA here is from genome assembly GCF_019279795.1 of Protopterus annectens. Lineage (NCBI taxonomy): Eukaryota > Metazoa > Chordata > Ceratodontiformes > Protopteridae > Protopterus > Protopterus annectens. The sequence goes on along the minus strand of NC_056750.1, from coordinate 17,332,730 downwards.
CATAGCCGCACAACTCAGTCTACATAGCCGCACAACTAATTTCCCTGTTTAGTCACACCATATTTACAGATATGGATGCTACAGTTACCTTGTTCTTGGTGGGCGCAGTTATTATGCTGATAGCTCTAGTAACCTTATAGGACCTTAACCTAGTCTATCCCATATATAACTACACATAAGTTGTCAAGAAACAACCACAGAGTACTGGATGTTGTAGAAATGACAGAGTAGTGAGACGTACTTTTCACCCAGGCTAATACAAGTGTCCTATGTGACTATCACTTGAGACTGCCGTGGACTGTCAATACTAAGGTGGTTGCTACTTTTTCTTCTTTTGTATTCTGCAGTGTGTGTCAATGTAAAACATTAGACTGACTGAGAACAGTTCATCTGCTGATCTGTAGTCTAAATAATGCTGAGTCAGTTTTTCCCTGTTTGCACTTTCCTTGTGTGTCATCATCAGTTACACAAGATTTCCAGTTCATAGGCATGGGGTCTAGGACAGTTTCTAAGATTCCAGTAATGCAGGTATTAATTTAAGACTGGACAGTATTTATGCCTTAATGTGTTTTAGGCCTACTATTTTTTGCAGCTGTATTTCACATTTTTGCAGTAGCTAGGAGCAGATGAATCTATAAAGCAGTATGGGATTTAGGCTCATGTTTTATGTTTGTTTCTAAACATTCCACAGGACTCTTTGTTAGGATAACAAACCTTAATTGCATGCCTTTTGCTGAAGCCAGGATGCGTCTTTTAAATGGAATGACTTCATGCCCTCTAATTTTTCATATTTTCGTAAAATGCTATCACATGGTATACCAGGAAGTAGCAAGATTAATCCACCCACAGCTATTGTTCCTGGGTGATGCTAATGTAATAGAGCCGAAAGTTATGTTCTGAAGTATTTGTTGTTGACCTGAGAAGAAACTCTTAGAAATGGGGCATAATATTCTACCTACGTTAATAGGATAGCATGTCTTGTGATTTGACATTCTGTGGAACTTTTGAATTTGTCACATTTACACCATTTGTTAGCTATATTCTTAGTTGGAGGGAGCAAAAATAAGGATGTTGTTTGATGTTAGACTAAGCTCCAGATGTGTTAAGGATATACACATTTTGAGCATAGTTCTGTCTAGGCATTTAATAGGCCATAATGGAAGGAAAGCTTTAAGGCTTGTAGGTCTATCCAATGCAATTGGTTTTGTTATGGTAAAATACACTTGATGTGGGGTGAGGCATTCATTACTCATCACTCATAACAAAATCCTTAAGGAACTGCTGCTTCTAATAGGGTTCTCTGGCAGGGGTCTATATTACATAGTTGAAGTTTAATAACTTCGAACACGGAATGTACGAACCATCCTGTTCGAAGTTAAAAAACTTCGACTATGGATAAAAAACATACAAAGAAAAGAAAACAAAATAAACTGTTGTAAGCAGGGAGGGCAAGCACCCCTATACCCCCACATGGGGGGGCTGCACTCCCCTCACCTCCCGCTACTTAAATATACCGACTTCGAGATCGCACCACATTGAACAAAACAGAAACCTCCCCTTACGGAGATTTCTGTTGAAACGCTCAAACTTCTGCAAATTTGAACTTATGGTCTCGAACATATGAGGTTTGAACTTACAGAAGTTCGACTATCTGATAGGAACCCCTCTGGCAGCATTGTATATATAAGGACAATATCATTAGTCTAATAGAATGCTGTTAGGAAAAGGAATTCAGGCATTAGATGAACACTGAAAACTAGATCAACCTGAAAATTGAGGCTTGGGTATCCAAACTGTAATATCCACAGGGTAGGAGACAGGATGATGTCTATAACTCTGACACTGGAGAATCTCTTCAAGAAATAATTTCCAAATTATTCATCTGAGATATTAGGGTCGTTCAGTCTGACCTTGAAGAGCTAATAGTGGACAGGGAGGGAATTCATGATGGCTGACCAAATTGTAATAGTATCTAATGGACTCCTAAGTTCAATAACTTATATATTATGAAGGACTTTATTAAAATAAAGCTCCAACTATCATTCTATATCTTTTTGTGCCATTGTTGTCACTTTCACTGACTCTTAAATACCCTTTGGTAGTGGAATTGTACCAGAAAATAGTGAACCAAGACTATCCAGTTCTCAGGAATGAGATAGGTATACCAATATCATACTGCATCTTATTTTGTGGTCAACAAAAACTGTTTTATAATAGTAATAATAGCCACTTGCTACTAGGTAGGCCCACTGGATACCATAAGGGTTAAGGGTATCAAACTCTGTATCACAGAAACTATAATTATCAACCTTAATCCTTTACACCAACTACTAGATACAGAAATCTGAAATATTTCAAGAATTTAAGGAATGTCTATAATAGGACTGGTGATGACCCCTCTTGTCTGTATCAGAAAACAAGGCCAAAACAAAAAAAAAATCTAAACCTGCTTCCTCTTAAGATTATCCCATCAACAATATTAACTCTCTCCATGTGAATTTAGCTAGATAGATTAATAGAGTTCTAGAACAGATATTTTAAATTAATTGACTTGTAAATAGTTACATTTATAAATTCAAAAAAAAACAAAAAAAACAAATACACACTAGAGAAGTGAGAGACAAACTTATAAAACACAAAATAGAGAAATATGAGATTTATATTTCTGTATAGATTATATTCTTATATATTTAATGTTATTTCAACTGTCACTCTATTTATGCTTACTATGCAGAAAATGGTTTAGTTTTCAGTCCAGCTTTTTATATTCTTATTTCAGTAATTGTTTGCTTATTTAGTGGACTGTCTTTGGTGCATGTGCAATTGTCAACAGAAACACTTTGGTGAATGTGTTATTTTGCTCATCTTAGAAAATGTACGTGGATTCTACATGTACTCCAATAAAAAAAGCTTAAGTTATGATTTAAGTCAAATATTTGTACATGTGCATCTGAAAAAAATTATTCCAAGATATCTAATCATTGTTTTATTTTATAGAAAGGATTTTTATCATCTCTTGTACTAAATCCATTTCTTGTAAGACTATCTCTAAGTGCAAGATCTCATCCAAATTATTTTAGTAAAGGACCTATAACTGGAATAGCTTTTCATTTGGTTATAAAATAAGTCAGCCATCTGCATTGTTGAATCACCTATGAATTTCTAAACCTTGTTTGTCATATTTTTGTGTAATTAATGGAAATAACTAGGTAAAAACGAGACAGCATTCCTTTGTACTTCTTTCTAGAGGGGAAAATAAAGGCAGTGAATTACTCTTACACCTAGTGGTATATGAATAACGGTACATAATCGTAATGCTTTTAGTATAAGCATGAGGGATATATCTGACTTTATTAATTGTCATAAATAAAACAGCTACAGTAGTAAACACCTTTCACTCAATGGCAATAGCCAGCCCAGGTAGAATGTTCTCAGAGCTGGGAAAATTAAATAAGGCTTTTACAAAATCAGCACCAGATCTGCCCTATGTAAACCAACTTGGTTATTGCATATAATTTGTTGGGTCCTGCCTATTATTTTAGTAGCGTCAATAAGCATGTCCATACAAATTTAAATATATGAAGTGCAGAAAGAGGTCATTTTGGTACATTGAAGGTGCTGGGAAGATTACTGTTGGCAAACACCAAGGACTGAAGGAAAAACTTATTTTATGAACTTTAACTGTGTCCTGATGTAGGATTAGGGTCCATTCCTATCATGGTACTAAAACACGTAAACACTTAGAACTTCAAGTTCTGGCTATTAAAACTGTTGGCATGTGTTAAACTTACCAAAGGTAGCACTATCAGGAAGACAACACCTGGATCAACTGGAAACTCAGGAGGAAATAAATTCCTGATCTCTTAATGAGTTGTACTTCAATATTACGGATTGCACCCATTTCCTTATATTAAGGGTATGAGAGTATATGACAAATTTTAAGTATGCAATTTTGTATCTGTAGAAATTTAAAGTACTCAATCTGAAATTTGTAGTAGAGTCATGAGAGTTGTTTGGTTTATTTAGTACAGTAATTATCATCTAAGCAAGAATTACTTTTTGGTAGTATTTAATTCAAGTCGCAAGTTAACTTGCTACAAAAATGAATTAGAAAGCTATACAAATAAATGAGAAAACAATGATCACTGAAAATATAAATAAATATTAACAACATCTGCAGGGTGCTGAATACAATAAACTATTTAAGGAAATGTCCAAGGCAAGCTACTATTTGTGCAGGCTGCTTCTAGGAGGTAAGCATTGACATTAAAAAAATCTCCCTGAGGGGGGCATGGCCAAAATGGCAGAGTGGGATCAGCAACTGTAAGAATTTCTAAATAAGAATGTAATACTTGGGTACAATTATTTAGATAAGAATTCTTTATTAACATTAGACCAAATAATGAACAAAATATAATATAAATGATACTCATAGATTAACACTACATAGTGTTCTTGAAGAACAAATTGAGTTTTATGAATAAAAATGAACAGCATAACGTACCAGAAATTTTGGAATATTGTATTTCTACTATTTATGGGAATAATACATTTAGATGAGGACTCTGAAAACTTTATAACATAATAATTGATAATAATCTTGAAAATTTTTAGAAGTGTATTGCATTAATAGAAGTAAAAGATGTAATGGAAGAAAAATATAAATGTTTGATATTAAAATCTGTTAGTTTATCATCTTCAGGTATATATATATACATATATATATTTAAAAATCTCCACTTGGAGTATATATTCATAGATGTTTTATCACCCTTTTAAAATACTTAAGTTATGCAAATCTGATAAATCTGAATGTTGAAGATGTGGTAAAACACTTAAAGCTGACTGGATAAATGTTTTTTAAAGACTGTGAAAAAAATAATAAATAGTGGAAATATAGGCAGATAAATGTGAATGTACAAGTAGAACATTATTAATAAAGACTTCAGTACCATCTATTATAACTAGTAACAAATACTGTATGTTTTGGGGACTTCTAGCTGTTGCTAGAAAAATAATTACTAGAAATGGGAAATCTGATTCAATCCCTTTATTTAAAGTTTTTTTTTCAGATATAGAACTATTTTATGTAATAACGGGAAATAAGTAAAGAAACTAAGATCTGAAAATATTATAAAACCTTGTTGGAACAAATTGTAGATGTTATTGGTAAAATACAATGGAAACCAGTTATATTTGCTTTTAAATTAATTGAAAGATATTTGCTGTTAAATATGAAAATTTTTAATCTTTTTTCCTGTTGTATATGTACCTATTGTAAATATGTTAAAATCAGTAAAAGTATTTGGAAAAAATCTCCCTGAAACAGTCCCTCCTAAGAGGACACTGAATACCATACAAGACATCCTTAAGCAGTGTCTTCAGCCTAATATTGCTACTCTAATTATACCATAAATAATACTTTGTTCTCTTTCCACACTAGAACAACAGCCCAAATCACCAATTATTAACACATAACACTAACAAATCTGCCTAAATGTACAGAACATCACAAAATACATGTTTTAAATTTCAGAAAATATGATTCTGATTGGAGCCTAACTTTCTCATTAATGCAAGTAAAGCATGGCAAAATAAAATAAAATAAAATAAAATAAAATAAAATAAAATAAAATAAAAAATCAGTAATTTCATTGACTAAATACGTCACCTAATCATATAGCAACTCACAGGAGATCTGTGAATAGTGATGTCTACATTGTAGTTTTCTATCCTACAAAATCATACCTATAGTTATTTTATATGTCTATTAAATCATTTCAAAATATATACTGAAAGATTCTTTGTACATTTCAAAAAAGTTTAGGGATAATCTAGTATTGTCCAAATGTCTTCCCATGCCCATGAGACATGAATTACGATATCTTAGTGAATAATCTCTAATTATTTATTAGAATTATTGGGTTCCTGTCAGAACAACGAACGCTTGAAATGTTGAATGTCATATGGTTGACACCATATGATTGACATTTCAAGAGTTCAAAGGTTGAATTTAACAGTGCTGTACGGTGCAGAATGGGAAAATTTCCCTTTTCTGCACTGAAGTGCGGTCTCAGAGTTGCTATATTTAAGTAGGGGGGTGCAGGGGGCTTGACCCTGCTCACACCGTTAAGGTATGTTTTTCTTTTTTTTATTATATATTCGGTCTTTTAAACTTCGTCCATATATTTTGGAACATATGGTATTCAAAATTTTGAAAGTTTGAATATATAACATACGCTGCTGAGAGGTGACTTGTGCCTGGCCTATAAGACAATCTCCAACCTTGCCCTAATGGAAATGCTGCGTATCCACAAAACAGTTGGCACAAGAGTCACATGCTCTAAGGATCTCATCGTAGCTTGTGACATTAACAGAACATGCTGGAGAGACAGATATGTCTCCCCGAGACTGCTGCTTCTCTGGAATAGAATTCCTATTTAATAAAACAGAGGTCTTCACTGACCTTATTCATACACAACCTATATAATTGGGTGGGAAACACAAAGTCACCCTGGGTGGCACCCATGTCCCTCATGGACAATGGGTAGCCAGTGTTCATCACAGACCCGCTCTGTTCATAATTTTGTTCTGTGAACTACCCAAAAAAAACAAATGAAGATACTTGGAATTAACATGGCTAGGCTTGTAAAGGCTCTAGGACCACTAGCCTAGTAACCTCCTGTGAAGCTATAAGAAATAACCAGCAGTAGTTATACAAAGGAGTGGGGAGCAAAGTGTTATCACAAATGGGATTTCTTTAAGGGTGAATTACATGCAGTGGATGAAGTTAAAAAAATCTATATATAGAAATTTTTTTTACGGTTTTTTTTGTTTGTTTCATGAGGCTTTTCTGTTCATTGACTTTGTAATATTCACATTTTACTTTTGGAAAGTTTGGTATGTAAATCAGTTGGATGTATATCAGAGGAATGTCTGCTCATATAAATTAATTAATTTCTATTTCTGCACTGCTCTGACAATCTCCAGGAAACTATGGCCTCAAAGATCAACACATGGCTATTGCTTGGGTGAAGAGGAATATTGCAGCCTTTGGGGGTGACCCAAACAACATAACCATTTTTGGAGAGTCAGCTGGAGGTGTCAGTGTTTCGTTTCAGGTATTTTAAATGCACATATTTATTTGTCTTAATTTTTTACTTGGGTGTATTTTCAGTGATTTGAAGAAAATATTTTTAAAAGAATTTGATAAATATGAATTGTTGTATTCGATACTTTTATCACCTTCAATCTTTCTTTGCTTTAGTGATCTTGCATCTGAACTAAGTAATTTGTGAATATGATCAAGTAATGAGTTATTTTTTTATTTTGTAGAGAGCAGCAGTTTAAGAAAAAATGTCTATTACATGCAAAGTCAATGCAGAAGTCTCAGAATATATACTGAAGCTAATAAACTAGCATGCTTTGCAAGAAACAAATATTCAAATCCATTTTTCAAAATGAGACAGTGGAGAGGGGTTACTGTACTGTGTGCCTCTCTACTGTCCATTACTAAGCCTTTTAAATTTAAAAATCTCAAATCTTAAACATTTGATGGCCACCAGGGTAATGGCTTTCTGAGCCACAGAACTGATATCCAGCAGATTAAAGTGTACAAAATAAGTGTCAGTTAACCTTGAAACTTACATACTAGGTGATGTAAACATCAACTGGAATAAAATCAACAGTCCCATACCCTCCCTGTCCATTAATCTCTTTAACTGTACTCAAGTAACCCACTCCATCACCAGACCCAATAAAACAAAGCCCCAGGATCCACTCTTGACTGTATGTTAGTCACCCATCCAAATAAAATTACCAACTCTGGCACCATCACCAACTCTATTAGTAAGCACCTCCCAGCTTTCGTTTACAGTGCAGCCACCTCCCATCCACACCAACATATTCAGACCCACCACATTAGAAAAATTGGCCCCCAAAACCTTCTCTAACTATCTCAAACAAATGAACTGGAACATGCTAAAAACCCTTCCACTTGATAAAGCCATAGACCACTTTAATTCTACTTTCCTAGGTGCTCTAAATTCCCCAGCTCCACCCAGGAAAAAAAGAATAAAAACTATAACTGCCCCTTGGCTCCCAAGCTCCACCCAGGAAAAAAAGAATAAAAACTATAACTGCTCCTTGGCTCCCCAGCTCCACCAAGGAAAAAAAGAATAAAAACTATAACTGCCCCTTGGCTCCCCAGCTCCACCCAGGAAAAAAAGAATAAAAACTATAACTGTCCCTTGGCTCCCTAGCTCCACCAAGGAAAAAAAGAAAGAATAAAAACTATAACTGCCCCTTGGCTCCCCAACTCCACCCAGGAAAAAAAGAATAAACACTATAACTGCCACTTGGCTCCCTAGCTTCACCCAGGAAAAAAAGGAATAAAAACTATAACTGCCACTTCGCCCCCTAGCTCCACCAAGGAAAAAAAGAACTATAACTGCCCCATGGTTCCCTAGCTCCACCAAGGAAAAAAAGAATAAAAACTATAACTGCCCCTTGGCTAACCAAAGAAACAAAGCAAATTATGCATCAAAGAGACAAATCCTGGACGCTTTACCAAAAGAATAAACTTCCCGAAACCCTTCTCCAACATACACAACTCAGTAACTTTGCAAAAAAACAAATCTTCAGACAGGAAATTCTACTACACTAAGCTCCAGTCCAACCATTCCCAAAACCCTAGTTTTTTTTGGAACTCCATAAACTCACTCCTCAACCCAGGCTCCAAACATAACCCCTGTCCAGACCCAAGTAAATCTGACCTCGAATTAACCTCAACATTCAACTCTTTCTTTATAGAGTCAATATCAAACTTAAACCCTGCTCCAATGCACCTGACAACATCCCCTCTTCCCTTCTCAAGTCTACTGATGATGGTATAGCTCTCCCAATTAGTATCCTAATTAATAGATCCATAAAGGAATCCTATGTCCCTAAACTCTGGAGTTCCATCTTTATTCTTCCTCTCCACAAGGGAGGCAAAAACATTTCAAACTTCCTCCCTATAGCTCTTCTCTCTCCAATCTCCAAAATCCTAGAAAAATGCATCCACCTCCAACTTTTGCCTTTTTTGACTAAAAACAAACTTCTTACCCCTACCCAACATGG